>NC_088888.1:47347520-48056520 GCF_037157495.1 Lathamus discolor
CTTCTCAGTGCAGCTTAAATTTAGGCAATATTTCAGACTCCTTCATTTCTGAAAGTGACTCCCCAGCCTAGGACTTAACAAACTCTGTCCTGAATTCCAGGTCACACCTGGTAAGCAATTTACTGTGACTGGCTTATAGAACATCAGCCCTTCTGTACTTCCTTGTTATCTTCAGGAACTACTTTGAAACTGTAAGATGCTATAAGAAGTGTTTATGTAAATAAAACAGTAAAAGGCTGCCAAGAAATTCTACAGTATGCTACCAAAATAAAACTTTGAGATACTTCATATAACCCACACAACCCCAAAGCTGAGGCTGAGAAAGTATCACAGTTAAAATAATCACAACTCTTTCAGAATGAATTTCTGACAGAAAATAGTTTGGGTATAATTGAAATTTTGTCATTTTTGATTTGACAAAAATTTTCCACACTCATAAACAATCTAGAAGGCCCATCAGGCTACTTTACCACAGTTGCACTGGGAGCATTCTGCCTTGTCCCAGCAGCTCTCCAGAACAACACAGCCTTAGCGGAATTTTAGTTCTCAAGCACCTGATGGACCAGTTCACAGCTGGTGACTGAGCTTCTGGCTAGACCACACCTCTCATAACACAGTTTTTCCTCCTCTCAGACTGACCACTTTGGAGAAACACAAGTGCAACCAATGAAACACCTGATTCGATAAAAAACACAGGAAGATGCAGTTCAGGTTTGAACTAATTCAGAACGAATTATTTTGGGACTTCCAGATTTTAAATGTTTGAAATACATGTAACAGTAAGATATATTGCTATAAAATAATGGCTTCCCACTTCCCCCTCCCCCCAAAAAAACCAAAAAATCACCCTAACCCCGCCCCAGAAACATTACTCCTTTATTTTTTTTCTGTTAATGATACAGAGATTAAATACAATCTATGGATATACTAAAAATGGTGAATAATGGCTATGCAGACTGCTGCATATCTATATAGTGATGAGTTTGGGTCTGTCAGATACAAGACCCTGGAAAACCCTACCTGTGCTGCATTTCTAAGTATATCCAATAAATCTTTGGTAAGCTCTATCATTCAATCCAAGTAAGAAACAGTGACTGGCTTATTTGAGGCTGAACAGGAAAAAAAGGATAATAACTAATGCAAACTTCCAGTCAGGTAAACTAAGCTGCAGAATTTGCTGCCTTTCCTGGGCGACACTTTTTTTGAATGCAAGAAAAATAAACGACTGGGAGGACTTTGAAATGAATCTAAGGCCAGGGAACTATATGCAGACATAAAGTGGCATTAACAAGTGATGAACTGACATCTGTCTCTAACAGCACCTTAAGTGGTTGAAGCTAGTTACAGCTAGTCAACTAGGTAAACTGTGTGAACAGTATATAATATATGGCCTATTTTCTCTGTCAGGCTTTGCTCCTAAAATAAACAGCACTCTGCTCCATGATGGGTAGGTAGTGACCATCTCACCTTCTGTGCTTGATGATTTGCTAGGGATGATCAAAAAGACCTTTGAGGGGTGCTGGACCCATGGGTCTGCGTAGTTCACGGTATGATGACAGCCTAGGTGCCCCCCATTAAAACAACACTGGAACAGGGGCAAAAAGAGCCACTACTGCTACTAAGAGACTGCAGAGGACCTCCTGAGATGAGACTTTCAGGGGTCTTAACCTTATTGGTTGCGACACTCACAAGATCTCTGTCCATGCAATAAACAGTGATAAAAAGCAAGCAATAAAGGGCTTGTTAACATAGCAGCGGAAAGCATAACAAGCTGAGGTTATTCAAATCAGAAATTTGGAAAAGAATTAGCAGTGACAATGAATGATGACAGGAGCAAGCTGCTAAAGAAAACAGAAGATGTTTATCTCTTCAGATCATGACCGAATGCCTTTCTGGAAGATAAAACTTCAGCAAAACAAAGATTACTGGGCTCAGAACAGGTGCAAGCAAAATGTTATGGCCTTTGTTACGCAGGAGGTCAGATAAAATCATCTAATATTCTTTTCAGACCTTAAATGCCATGAACGTCTGGGTTTGCCTGCATAGTGTTTTGCCAGTAGGTGAGAACTCACCCTGTTTCTGAGTCTGGATGAATCCATGCCAGCAGTGAACCAGGAGCCATGTAGCTGTGGTTAGCACAGTGCACAGTCCAACCTAATAACTTGCTCCTGGATTGGAGCTGGCTGATGCCTGGCCAGCCCATAACACAGAATAAAGTTGCACCTGTCTGCAAAATACTGTACAGACACACCTACCCCTACCCAGAAAGCCAGCCACCCTAGCACATTTTTGCAGGACACAGGAGGCATGTCTGTGCCACGTCCTGGAACACAGTGCAGCGATTTCCGACAGCACCCACAGCGCTCACAGTGGAGGCAGTGATAGTACAGCCACCTCAAAAGAGCCTGGCCGAGGCGTAAGGCCTGTCCCTGGGGACCCAGTGCTGGCTAACTCGGCCATGCTGCCTTCAGAACCTTCCAGTCAGCATCTTGATGCAAGAGCTGTTACCACACTGTGCCAAGTGGTACTGTGTGCCAGGACTCAGCTGGGCATGGCAACTAACCCTCCAGCATGGTAGATGGGGATAAGGTCCTCTTGCTGTATGTGGTACTTTGAGGCAAACTGTATTATGGATTCTTGACTTCTGTATCAAGAACAAGGGCTCATGATGCGCTCACCGGTCATGGCTGAAGCTTAAATGCTCCAGAAGGACAACTTGCATTCCCTTCCATCAAACCCTCAACAGCTGCTTGGGGATCTGCCTCTTTTTCTCAGCATAAACTGAACAAAAGCAATTCCAACTGCAAAAGTAGAGATGTGGTAGCACTGTTTTTTGTACTCGACATCTAAGAGTAGAAAAATGAGCAAGGCGATAAGAATGTACACTGGTCATGCAAAGAAGGGCAAATAAAGTGCATGGCTTGCCTTTATAGAAAGCAGAGTGAGTAACACACTAAACCCCTTAATTTCCCAACACAGAGCTCTACACTGACAAGAAAAGTACAGCTTTAGCAATGAAGACAGAATGTGGTCCTGAAGGAAGAATGTTCTCCAAAAGGACTTATTCCACAGGACTGAATTAATGCTCTTAAGAAGTACTGAAGTAAAAGCACAAACCAAAAGTGAAATTCAAATGTTTACTCCACTTGTGACAATCTGACCCAAAATGGTAGGTGCTGGGAAGGAATTAATATGGGAGAAAGGATTACCACTTCTCCAGGAACATAAATATAAAAGAACACTTTTGAAAGTATCTTTGGATGTCTAAGGAGCAGAAGAATGTTTACATTATACACAGAACTCAATAAAAATAAGAAAGACAAAGATCTAAACAATAAATATAAGCTAACCCTTCAAGCAAAAAATCCTTTATAGAAGGCTGCGCTTACTGAGACACAGTCTCTTCCAAGAATGGCTGACAATCTTCCTTCCCTTTTTTAGGGCATCAGATCCTCAGTTACAAGACTAGTTGATAATCTCAGCTTTTATCCAATAAAAAAGGTTTTCCTTTAAGATCCCAGACCTTAAAACTGAGGCCCTAAGGATTAAGACAAAATTTCAAAACATGTTTCTGAGCCTCTGCTCTTTTTAATCCTGACCATTCATATGCTAATGCTTGTAGGCTTACCCATTGACACCTGGTGAAGAGCTCAAAAATACTGACACCAATGCAGGATGCTCAGGGTTTACCTATATATTTCAAGGAGATTATGTAAAGAAACACTCAATAAGAAGGGCTGGTGCATGAGTAGTACTAGCACACATGACTTATTCCCCAGGACAGCTCTGAAAGCAATGTGTGTCATTAGTTTCTGTGGGTGGACAGTTCCTTGAAAGAAAGAATAATGCCTGGCTGAACGGGCAGTATTAGGAAAGAGGCACTTGGGTGGGATTTAAGCCTCATTGCAGCTACTGCATGTAAACTATACAACATGGTAAACATCTAAAAAATGCATGCTAGTTGCAAACCAGAAACATTTAGGATGATAACAATGCCCTTAAGTTGTTCTGGAATCATAGGACCTTGGAAGTTGAAAACTCTCCTTCTCTCTCCAGTGTGCACCAGTAAGATTCTCACGAGCACACCACTTCAGTTGCTGTGCTAGGAACAAAAACAGGATGGATATTAGACATTGGAAACTCTCCATTTGACTTTACCACAAGGGTATTTTTCTTTTTTTCCCATGGATCATAAGAAGGGCAGACGGGCATTCCCTTGAGGCAAACAGAGATGTTTTCAGAACATCATGCAACAGGAATACTCCCTGACAACATGTCTATAATAATATGTTCTAAGTACAACTTTCTGTACTGCACCTTAGGCTATTTGGTGGTGGACGTATTTTTATGCCCATTCATTTTCCCTGAATTTCGGCAGGGATGAGCACAACTAAAACCCAGCCTTTTAAAAGCAGGACATCCCATTTAGCCACACAGATGCTCCAAACAAGTAAACAGGTCCATAAAATTTTCTGAAAAAGGATCTGTGTATCATCATTACCCAGTTTCTCAATCAGCAAGGTGGAAAAGGTTATGATGAAAGAAATGCACTTAGTCACAGAGTATCTGGCGAGCAGACAGATTCCAACCCACTCCTTGCCCCAGCATCTAGTTTCCTTACAGAGACTCTATGTGGCCAGAACTTCATAAAGATGTGAAAAGTGAGACAGAGCCAAATGTCATCCAAGGTTTCCCTGTGGGTACACTTGCAAAGGAAAGGAAAGAAGATTCCAAGTTTGCTTCAGTCCCACAAGGCTTCGCTCAACACACAGCTAATGTAAATGCGACCCTAGGTTGCATATCCCCAAGTGCCAACAACAGGTAAACATTGATCCTTGTCTCCAGGTGTGTGCTAGGCAGCTCAGCTTGGTTCTCGCTGGGTAGCTCCCCAGCTCTTTCCCTGCATGTTTAGAACAGCAGGTTTCGTAAATGCCCTGCCATGAACATAGGAAGAGGAAGATTGTTGACTCTCTCATGCCCTCAGAGCAGCAGCCTTCTTGCATCTCCATCAATCCCAGCTGCATTAGCTCTCCTCACTGAGAAAAGTATAATTTTTCTATGCTGCTGATGGCCCTTTCTATTTCACATCTGGAGACCGTTAACTGTTTCCCATGTGGTCTGAGTTTTAGCAGCAAAAACACTCCAACAAATTCTAGTAAAACTGATTTATTTGTATTAACTGGACACTGGATACCCAGATAATACTGCAAGGGGACTTTATTCTCCCTTCCTCTTCCCATTGACATTTCACCTCGACCTGTCCTCTGAAATAAATACTTGGGAAACCTCATGTTTTAGTGGTTGGCAGCTCAGAACTGAAAAGGTCAAAAGCTGAAAATTATTTAAGCATGTCATCTCTTCTGTTTAGGAGAGCTTAAGTACCTATGAGATGCAGAAGTCCTAGCTAAAACTAGAACTTGGGGCTGTGAGGCTGCGACTTCCCCTCGGATACCAACAGCTTATGGCAACCTCTGTTTTTGCAAAGTCATAATTTGCTGCTATGGAAAGAATTGTATTAGCAGAAACTGAACACACTGCTTCAGATCTTTGAGGGACAAAACACTGCAGGAGAGAAAAGGATATATATATATATGCATATATATTTTTGCAACTGCATAAAAGAAGAAACCAGGGGGGGAGTGCTGAATAGAGCTGGCAAAATGGTTTTAAGTTGTTAACGTGGAGGAAAAATTACTCAAGTCTTGGATAGCAAAATTTACTAACTTTCCAGAAGGCAGCCAGTTATGAATTTACTAAAGCCTTATCAAGCTACTCTTAGGTGAAAGCAAGACGGGTAAGTTAAGTGTTCTTCAAAGGAAAACTAGCAGTAACTAAAGAAATCAATATATTAATTAAAAATCACCACTAGCAGGGAAAAGAAATAGTTTAATAATGGCAGAATGCTTTCCACTCTATTTAAGCAGGAAAAACCTTCTCCCATGAGATCACAAAGGTGCTTAAATCTTGTGGCAAAGAAATAATCTTTTGCACTGAGAATGTGAGAATGAGAGATGATGGTTTATATCAGTCAAATACTTGTACTGTTATTTTACTTTCTAGTTTCATATAGTTTTGAGCCCATCGCTGCAAATTTACCAGCTACCAGAACTTATTGCTACATCACTGTGTTGCATGGGGTGGCAGAAGTTATAAGGAACCCCAAGGCTGCAGCCTGAGTCTTGCTGCTACTGGTACTGCGTCAGAGGAGCGTGCTCTCACTCAAGACTCTGCCAGGGAGTGTATTTCATTTCTGGATTTATGTTGTGGATAGAGGTCGTGTAGTGCAGGATGCAGAAAGGCTGGCTTGTGTCTAATTTATGGATGGATGTATGTAAGCATGAAGTGTTAAGAGAATGGTGCAGAACACAGGAGGCTCCAGCCGTGCTGTGGTGCAGAGAACTTAAAACATTATCTCTGCCCCAAGTAAGGCCTGGCCCTTGGGGAAAGGGTTTACTGCCCAGCATTCATCATCAGGAAAATGAAAGAGAACAGGTTTTATTTTCTGCTATAAATCATGCACAGCACCAAAACACTCTGCTGCAGCCAGAAGGAAACTAAAAGTTTGCTGCGATCTCTGACAAAGAAGGACCTTTTTTTTGAACCAAGTTGTAGGTTTGAGATAATGGAATCAAATATTGTTTTTAAAGAGCTTTGTATACCATCCTCACTTAAGAAAAGGATGAAAAGACGTGAAAATCAAAAGATGATGGATAGAGTCCTGTAGGGTAAGAAATATTTTTGAAGATCTTGCAAACATCACAACTGAGCCTTCCAGCTTGTAGGTCAATGCAGGGAAGTTGATGCAAGAGCTCTGGCAGGGAGAGACCACCTGCCAAATTCCTACTAATTGGTAGCAAAGGCAGCTGAAGAAACTTGCCTCTGAAAGGAAAAATAAGCTTGAGACCTCAGACTGACTTCTTCAGGAACACAACCGCTTATGAAGAGAGTAGTAGATCTGTGTGTATGGATAGATATAGGCTAATGCCTATAAATAGCTCCAAGTTGGCAGTGCTACGGCAGTAACAGAAGCCAGACTATGGTAACAGCCGGCTTCGCTATAGAAATTTTTATCTTAATGCCATCTTCCTTCTTGCTGTGGAAGACACACTGAAAACAGGTCTGGATAGTATATTAAAACTCTACCATACATTCAATAAGGTTTCATGAGGTTACATGAGTACTTTTAAAATTTCACTTTAGAAATTTGGTTCAATCTCTATGCAATACCTATAAAATTCCTAGATTTCAATGTTTACATAAACATGCCCAGGAACATGATCTTTAAATACGATTTTTATATTTAGTCCAGTCAGTTTTCTCTATAACAACAACAGCAGTAAGGGACCTTATACTAAAAGAGTTCAGATAAATTTGCCAGAGTAAAGAAGCAAATATCCTTTATTCCTCTTGCTGCTATAATTTAAATGGAGATAAGTGATTTTATTCCTACAGAATGATGCCACACCTCTCAATTACAAAAAGAATATATAAGCCTAAGTAAACTGCCTTTAATATTCTTCTAAAGTTTAATTAATTTGTTTGCAAAGTGATCTGAGTTATCTGTAAGGAGTAAGTACTATTTTCTTTTCTTAGCAAAGGTTAGAATATGGTTGAAAATTCCGCTGCAGTAATGCGGAAGAGGCTGGTTTCCATGAACATGACAAAAACACTGGATTCCCAAGTACGTCGTATCTGTATTGAGTGCACCGAGTTGGACAAAAGGATGTGGAAAGGAGTAAACTCTTAGCACTTTTCTACCCTTCTGATACCATCGGATTGCTGAGCCTCGCATTTCCTGCAAGAGTAAATGAGAATAATTTGCTGTTCTAACATGTACTGACAGGAACTGCCTGGTCTGTGTCACCTGTGAGGAGACCAAGCATGGGCTAGTTCTATTTAAAAGCTGTGTAGTTAGAACACTGTCAGGGGCTTTTTAATGCCAAGGAATTTTACATATTCCTATTTAGATTTTTAAACTGCAGTCACAAGAGTGTTCAGACTCGCCGAGCAATATATTGGTGGGATTTTCCATGTACAAGCCAATTTGATAGAACAGGCTTTCAAGTTTACCACAAAATGTTCTTCCTCACACTGTAAAGCCTACCAAGAGGCTGCACAGTATTATATTACAGGGTAACGATATTTCCAGGAAAAAAAAAGGGAATTACACATGAATCAGGCAACGAAAGTATGCAGGTAACCATGGCTACTGTTGTGAACTAAATAACATTTTTTATACAGCTGTGAATATTTGTGTTATTGCCAGTTAAGCTGCAGAGTTCAGATTTGAGACAGAGCTGGTAAACACTGAATTCTTGCCTGAAGAAAGGTACTTCCCAAAGTGGATGCAGGCCTCTACATCATGCCACTGCACATTCTGGTGTAATTTTTTGTCTAGTAAACACACAATCAAAATAAAGTGTAACTCCTCATGGCCACTACCTATACTTCACTTTCAGCGACGCACTTTTGCATGAGCTCTTTTCTCTCTTAAGGGTATTTTTATTTCCTCTTGTCATATACCTGCAATTGTAATTTTTGACATAGCTTTTGAAATCACTTGGGCTGCATAAAAGAGAATTTTGAAAGTTCTTTAAAAAATTTGCAAGCAAAACTCTCAGCTTCCCTTGATTTTCATTAGTGGTAACACCCCCCTCTTAGGTCCCAACAGCATTCCTGGACAACAAAATTAAAAACAATTCCAAATGAGAGGGACCTTTTCTCCTTTGACATCTTTTCGATTTCCAAGTTCATACCTCTTAGATCATCCTTCTGTTTACATGTCAGAGTCTCTGTTCTCAAATCAATCATCACCAGAGAAGGAATGGAAACCTAAGGGATTTTCCTCCTTACGGAGAAAAGGTACGCCCAAAACCAAATTATTTGGAGTAAGTTGACAGTAGTTGCTATACTAAAGGAAAACATAAACACAAAAGCAGTTAGTGAGATGAACCTGTGCTTCCAGTAACATAAACAAAATGAAAATAATGAAACGCCTGTTGTAACTAAGTGAAGCAGGACTTAATAGAGAGCAACATCTCTCTATTAAAAAATTGAATAGAGCATGAGTTTGAAACCTAAGTGAGTGCTTGATCATTCACTGTGAATTTGTCTTCTTTCCTGGTTGGGAGAGAGAGGATCGTTTCTTAATAAGAGCACTAGCTAATGAAGCAAACACAGATTCATGTTGCCGTTCAATCTTTAACAAACTGCCTGCAGCCTCAGGCAAACCACAAATTCCATGTTTTAGTTTCTACTCTGTAACACAGGGAAAATAACAACTCTCCTCTGCCAGTCTTTACCTGTGCAATTCATATAGGCTACAAAGAAACTGGAAGACTAAATGTCTTGCATCTGTACCAACAGTGCTTGGCTTAAATAAAATTGTAGGAGATGGTCTTTAAAACAGCACTAGGTACCAATATCATTATTAACATATAAATAGTAGCATATATTTTTATACATTACTCTCTCTATATATGTATTTTTGCACACACTACACATACTATACATATGCATACACTATACATATTACAAAATCTATAATATATATGCTAATCCCACCAAACTGCTGTCACAGAGAATAAAACTGTGGGACTCACAGGAGCATACTGCTCAGGCAGACAGCTGTGAGGTCTAAAGACCCAGAAATGCTGGGGATATTAGAGGCAATGAGTGTACAAAGCAGTGCATTCTTCTGACTTCTGCACAGACAAAAACATTGGAAAATCAAGCCTGCAAAGAGTGATCTTGCACAGTGGTCACAAGAAACCAAGTGAAGACAAATCCCTACGTGTTGGTCTAGAATAAATGAAGGGTGTCATTTTCAGTATACACCGTGTGCTTTAAACTGCCTTTTCAAGCTTTTTCTCAGTGATGTACAGTACACACAATTATCACCTCCATGTTCTATAGCTCTCTCCAGCTGACTACTATTATCACCTCTTTATTTCAGTATTTTGTTTCCTCTACTTTGCTCACTGTCTTCTCCTCCTTAACAACCTCTAAGGCTATCCCTTTTTCTCTTAGCTTCTGACACATTCATTTCTTTCTCCTTCAAATTCCTTCTTCTTTTTCATCTTTCATTTCACTGCTTCAGGAGCAAAGATCAAAATGCCATCCACCTTAGTCTCAGATCTAAGAATACATATATTCACCTCTTAAAATGATTTGCAGATGTATGCATTTTTAAGCAACTAGCAGACAACACAATTTTGTTTCTTAATGGAAACATCATTAAATCTCTGTATTGGTAAAAAGACATTTTTGATGGATGTTTTCTTTATAGCAAATGATATCATTTCCCATTTCTTCATTTTTAAAAGTGCCTTAAAATACAAAGTTCAGTAAACTGACGTACATATTTCATGTCTCCCATAAATAGTTCATAAAACAATTTCTACACTACATACTGTATTTGTAAAAGAAGCCACAAAAATGTGCATGGCAATGACTCAGCAAGTTGGAACCCTGCATATAGGGTTTAGAGAAAGCTGGTAAAGCTCAAAGTAATAGAACAAAAAGCTAAAAATCCCATGATGCAAATAAAATTGCTTCCTGTTGGAAACAAACCTAAGGATGTAATTTGAATATTATTGCCATTTTTCATAGAGAAGAATTTCCTTTCTAGCTATACCTGAACTTTCTATAGCATGCACCATATCAGCCTAGAGTATTTTATGAGATACTAGGAGTACTACATTTGGTATATAACCATAAGTAATGTTATTATATTTGACGCAGAGGTCACTTCTGCAGAAAAATGGACAGCAGCATCAACTCTGTTAGCTGCATTTGCATCCATGAACCTCAAAGTAACTTGCAAAATGCAATTCACCTCTTCATTTCAACTGAAGGAATGGGAACTGAGGCACAGGAAAGGGAAATACCTCTCACGAGCCGGCAAGGACCCAGCAGGGAGAAAAGCAGAGTGCCGGCACATGCAGTCTGGTTTGGCACAGTAGCTTCCCTGCCTGTGACACTTCATAACCAGAATCTGGCACAGTGCTATAAGCCCAGTAACAGCGAGCATCGTGTTTCTAACTATCATTCCAAAGCTTCACAAAATGCAGACATTAGCTAATTAAGACTTATAAAAATTTATTTCGAACACTTCATAATTTCTTTCAAGACTAGGAATAAAATGGAAATTTAAAAACAGAGTTTAAACAGCACTTCAAATCTGCAGTGTTACTTGCTCTGAAGAGAAAGCTTTCTGTGAAGAGTTAAAGGGTACCAGATAATACTGCAACAAAGATGCAAGAGCATACACTGGCCACTGGTCTGTCTTTTGCCTTTTCAAGACACCTTCATGCCCTGTGCTATTTCTCCATAGTTGGGAGATTTTTCCTGTTCAGATAACTGTGATATCAGAGGGAGGAAAAGTGTCGCCTTAGTCATCCTTATGGTCTCTGAGAGAAAGAGACATCTCTGAAAGGTGATGGCTTTTCCTGAGTAGGGCACCAGCCTGGGACTTTGGTGTTTCTGGTAAATGTCCAAAGGTAAAAGGGCTAACTGTAGACCTGGTATGACTAATGGCAATGGCTTACACATCTGTCAAAAACATCCTTCATGCTGCATCCTGAATTTGAGTCTCTTGTGTTTGAGGAGTTACTAAAAATGTACACTGTTTTTACTTATTTTTATCTATGTGGAAAAATATGGGATTGAACTGAATGGCAGGGCAGACATCAGGTTATGTTAAAGCTCACAGTCCACCATGAGCACAAGTAATTCCCAAGGTTGTCCCCAAATCCTTGATTTCCGCTGATCAGCATGTATAAAGCATTAGTGCTGTGGCACTACTTCAACATATTAATCGTCTGAACATGAAATGATTTCTGCAGAAATCATATTCGTTTCCAAATGCAAAGACATGTAAGAAGACACCAATTGACAAAAAAGTTACTTTTAAAAAGTGGTAATTTGTTACAAAAACAAAGTCAAAATATTTCCCTATATTAGTGTTCCTGTAGCAATAATGATCTCAGGATACAGGGAGAACTAGTATTTTTTATTCCATCGACTTCAAGGGCTGGAAAAAGCACATAAGCTTTTGGGCTCAGACTCCCTTCACCAGGTCTGCTGATTCTTCTGGTATTGTGTCCATGTGAAATAACCCACTTTCCAACAATGATAAATAGGTAAAAATCTGGTCACTGAGTTAGTGCATATGCCTTGAATTGAAGGAAAAGCTGTCTGCCAAGCTTCAACCAAGTAGATCATAGGTCTGTGAAAAAAGGAATCTAAAAGGAGGGAATTCAGTTGCTATAGCAGCAAATTAAACAAATAAATGAGATACCATGGAATGCTACAAAATATTTGTGGTCTGATTAAGTCATATTTGCCACATGTGTGAATACTAACAGCGCAGTTTAGTAAAGTGGGTACAATACAGTACAATTCCACTTTTATTGTATGTACAGTCTAATTTTTATCTGAGTGCTAATGGTAACCAGCACATCCAAAGGTATATAACACTGCATTTTACTGTAATCATAAGGCACAGTCCCTTAAATACATAAAGATAGAAAATAAATGCTGTAACTTCGAAGAGGTATTTTCATCCTTCCCTGTGTTTGCATGGCCTGCTAAGAAACAAAGGTTTTTGTAGTGATCACCTCCAGGATGACTTGCATATGGGGTGCTTTAAAGTACACATCCTGTAGCTGGTACCTGACATATTAAACCTTCTTCAACATAAGCAATCCTCCCCCTAGTACATGATTTTTTTTCCAGTGAAATGTTCTTATTTCTTCATAAAAGACACCATTTTCATACACTCATCATTAATCATAATGTTATATCACTTACTGATTGATTCTACTATCTGCCTGTGTGCTCTGGAAAAAAAAAAAGATCATGAAAAAAATGCAAGTCTGTTATGTCAAAAGATAAAACAAATGTCTAATTTAACTGACAGAAGAGAGAGGAGGGCACATAGATTTTTATCAAAAAATGTGTAATTACCAGTTATTAATGTATTTTGCACTGGTTTTAAAGTGGAACATTAATTTACATTTATAAGCTGCAAACCATGTATCTGATAAATCGTGCAGCAGCACCAGAGAAACGTACCAGCTTAAGTAGTACAAAGGAGTTGTGCATGACCCCAGCAGCAACTATGAGCAGTATAAGCTGCACAGAAAGTTAATGTTAAAACAGGCATTCCTAATACTTCCAGAAATATGGGAATTAACCAAGCATGTTTCCATCCCACACTGCTGCTGGTTTAATAAACAGATGTAGCAGTCCAGGGCCAAACACTGCTTCTAGGAAAACACAGCTCAGTATGTACTACGTACCCAGAGAAAGGCAGGTATCCTAAAGGCTCCTTTTGTATGTCCCTTTGGAGATTTCCTTTGATCATTTGTTTTGTGCCCACCATAATCACTTTACCAAACATTTGTACTTCAGCTAAAAATCTGGCTTTGAGCATTTTTGTCAGTATTATTACTACTACCATAATTATTACTTCCCAAGTTACACTTAACTTTGCCTGTTAAAGCAGGGTGGTTTGAAATACAGACGGTACACCTCCTTACCTCTGGTGCTTCAAATACGTAATCTTCCAGCACCCTTACCAAGAAGCGCATCCTTTCGAATACAATGCAACTCACACTTCAAAGCTAATAGGAAAAAATAAGGTACACTCTGAACAGGCTTGTTTTAAACTGCAGGGCTGGCTTTGAGGGTCAGTCCGTCGAGCTAATGTACAGCACTGTCAGCTGAAAATAATGACAGACATGCAAAGACACCAATATCATTCTACAGATATGACAGACACAATTTGTATGAACACAGGCCTCATACTGCTGTATGGTTGCAGGTGGTTTTAATCCTAAACATTTTACAAGGATTTTAAGTTCCTGGCATGACAGTGTGCAAATTTTACTTTATGTACCCTGTAAATCTACATCCAACAGCAAGAGAAGCAATTTTCCTCCTCTCACAGCAGCATCAGTAAGCCATCTCCTCTGCTAATTAATAGATTTTAGAGATATCTTCCCAAGGAAGCGATGGACTATGTGGTAAGAAAACATACTATTCACTTCCTCTTTCTCACTTTTCCTTATCGCCTTACTTCCCCTTTCCTCATCCTTCTCCTCCTCCAGGTCCTCTTTAGCATTCTGAGTCTTTTTCAGCTTGTCTACATTATTCTGTGGTGCCTTTTTTCATTCACTTCATCTGTTTTGCTTTGTTTTTTTCTTATTTTTGGTAGGAGTTGAACCAGCATCAGCTGACTTTTTGGTTCCTCCCTTTCCTCCTGGCTGTCTTTTCCTCTCATCCAACCATCTTTCCCTAACCTTCCTTTCTGAGCTGACTCTCTCCCGTTCTCCCCTCCTTTGGTGGTCACTCCTGTGGTTTGGTGTTGACAGTACATGCTCTCATCCTCTGTGCTAACAGACTGAGTTACGTGACCTTGTCAACAGAACAAGGCAAAATGTCAGAAGAAGATCTCATCTGGGGATTTCAGTTCTTGGAATTTTCCCTTGCAATGCTCATGTCTAGAATAGGGCTTGCCTGTTTAGCTGTTACTAAGTACTCAGAGATATTTTAGAAAAGGTCCCTCATTACTAGACATTGGGATCGCCTGTACCAGGAGGAGCTTGTGTGTGCTTTTTCTCCGGATTACTGGAAATAGCAAATAATCAGGAACATTCAGACCTGTATTAAGTTAGAAAGCTGTCTTCACCTTACCTTGATGAGTCTCCTCTGGCAGATACGTAACACGGTTAAGGCCAGCTTCCTAATACACAAAAATTGCAGTAGTAACTGTCCTGTTACTGTGTTAACTAAAAGAGTTTTCCTAATGCTCCCAGAGGATACCACTCAGATAATTTGGTCTTCTTTGTCTAACAGCCTCTCGCAATTTCCAGGTTTTGATACACTACCAATTTCCAAGCCCTTCACATAAGTAACAGAAAATCTTCTAAGCTGCTGCTGCTTTTCTCCCCAGAGCGGAGGAATAATTGGTACTACTGTATTCACGCTCCCATGGTGGAACTGGCAGATAACGAGGAGAGGTACCAGACAGAGCCATGTAACTGCAGCATGCATATGCAATAAGTGTATAAACACAACAACGATATTTTCATAGGTTCTGCAAATATTGCAAGCCCCCAGGCAGCCAGCTTCAATTGCCATTCTCTCCATCAAACAGATGTTTAAGTAATAGCCATCTAGGAGTGGGTATTCTGTAGGAAGCTAAATTATGTATTTTCCCTGATTTTTATCAGAAAACTTTTCAAGTTATGTGACAAGTGGGAACTCCTTCCTGGAGCACTGAAGATTTTATTTATCCTTAACATACAAAAATATTATGACACCAAGCTGTGTGGTCCGGTTGATATGCTGGAGGGAAGGGATGCCATCCAGAGGGACCCTGACATGCTTGTGTGGTGGGCTGATGCCAACCTCATGAAGTTCAACCACGACAAGTGCAAGGTCCTACACCTGGGTCAGAGCAATCCCAGGCACAGCTACAGACTGGGCAAAGAAGAGATTCAGAGCAGCCCTGCAGAGAAGGACTTGGGGGTGTTGGTCGATGAGAAAATGAACATGAGCCGGCTTCAGTGTGCGCTCGCAGCCCAGAAAGCCAACCGTATCCTGGGCTGCATCAAGAGGAGCATGACCAGCAGGTTGAAGGAGGTGATCCTGCCCCTCTACTATGCTCTTGTGAGACCTCACCTGGAGTATTGTGTGCAGTTCTGGTGTCCTCAACATAAAAAGGACATGGAACTGTTGGAACAAGTCCAGAGGAGGGCCACGAGGATGATCAGGGGGCTGGAGCACGTCCCGTATGAAGATAGGCTGAGGAAGTTGGGGCTGTTCAGCCTGGAGAAGAGAAGGCTGCGTGGAGACCTCATAGCAGCCTTCCAGTATCTGAAGGGGGCCTATAGGGATGCTGGGGAGGGACTCTTCGTTAGGGACTGTAGTGACAGGACAAGGGGTAACGGGTTAAAACTTAAACAGGGGAAGTTTAAATTGGATATAAGGAGAAAATTCTTTCCTGTTAGGGTGGTGAGGCACTGGAATCGGTTGCCCAGGGAGGTTGTGAGTGCTCCATCCCTGGTGGTGTTCAAGGCCGGGTTGGATGAAGCCTTGTGTGGGATGGTTTAGTGTGAGGTGTCCCTGTCCATGGCAGGGGGGTTGGAACTAGATGATCTTGAGGTCCTTTCCAACCCTAACTATTCTATGATTCTATGATTATAGACAAATTAAGAAGAGCCCATTAGCTGGAATATCCTTGAAAACCTTAAATTGGATTTAGAAACAAATCTCAGAGAAGGCTATGCAGTTCTAGACATAAGCAAAAAGCATTACCAAGGTACAGTACATTGCAGAAAAATAGCCCATACATGGGATGTTGCTGTATTAGGAAAGCATCCACAAGAAATATAATCCACTGTTTCAAATGAGTCACTTCTGAAAAGGTTTTTTAGGGCAACATGCTAGATGGAAACACTTCGCTGAAAGAAGGGACATCTCCTTGTTTGTACATCAGAGCGAGTACTGTGCAGAAATTGACCCAACTAACAATGGAGAGATGGGTTGGTCAAAAAACTCATCAGTCTTGGACATCCAATCTTTACATGTCAGGTTACTAGGAATTTTGATCTTTACAGGGATTTTCTTTTATTTTGTTTGTTGAATCATAAAGGAAGAATGTTTTCCACCAGAAAAAAAAAAAAAAAGAAATAAACAAGCCAAGGCCACTGGACCTAAGACAAGGCTGCCCCAAAGAATAACAACTGGAGAGATGACCAGAGGGACTCCATACCACTTCTCAGGTGAGCTGAGCTTTTCAGCTGACCCGCCAGCAGTAAGAAAAGTGAGCCAACTTGTGAAGTAAGTAGAGATGTATCACTTGGACAGGCTCTTCCCTCTCCATAACTTGTCTTAGTCTCCTATTTGTCCGAGTTTTTATGCATTCTCTTGAATACAAGGACAGAGCGTATGTCTTTCTAGGAATGATACTGTTTCCCAAAAGCAGCATAAAAAGAATAAAGTACAAAACTGGAAGTGCTCATATACATTGCAGCGGCACAGAACCCTTACGATAACTAATTTTCCAACTCCACAGAGGCAGAGCATATTCCCCTTCCTCCTTTTCTGACCTCTTCTCTGCAGTTTTCATATGAAGACAATGCCTTGTTTCTGACCTCCAAAGCCACTAAACTCCTCAGTAAGCAATTTCTATCTCTGTATTTTACTTTTCTTGCCACGAACAAAAGATGATTAACATTTTTTAAAGGAATCTGGGACAGTGTCTGTGAAAAACAAAGGAGGACTCTTAATGAACTGGTATGCTAACTTGGACAGATACTGCATACAGTCTTGCTATGTAACCTGGCTCAAAATAGCAAAGCTCAATCTTAAATTAATTCAGTCTACAGATCTGTTTATGTGGGCATCAGTTACAGTAGGGACAACCTCTAGTTTTATAGTCTATGCTAATATTGAAGAGAAGATAACTTCTTGAAACAAATGTAATCCATGCATCATCCTGTCCAGCCCCAACATAGAAAGGTACAGTGAATGATCTGATAAAAATCCTGTTACTATGACACACTAGTTTGAAACACTAAAGGGTAGCCTTTAATTAAAAGTTCCTAATACTGATAGAGATCAGACAGCCAGCCATCAGAACATGGGGAAGAGTATTTTCCATGGAAAATATGCCTGTGGAATTAAAAGTTGATATGGATCCAAAGTGCAGGCCAGTATGAAGAATATAAACATCTCTGATAGAAGAGTTCAGTAATTTGGCAATTAAAATTGTAGCCAGCAAAGATTAATTCATCTGCACAACTAATAAATACAGGAAGTGTACTTGACACTTCAGAAACAGACCAAGGCTGAGACACATTCCTATTCTTCAACAGCTCTCTTTAGACAGGTAGTTACTTCTACTGACAGAAGCTTAACCTCAGCTACTCAGATGTGCACCTTCATACAATATAGAGATGAAATCCTTGCCCTACTGAAATTGACAGCAACCCTGCCATTGATTTCCCCACATCATCTCTCAAGCCATAGTGATACTGTTGGTTATGAATGAATCAACTGACTGAGATGATGAAATATGTCAGTTTTATGGCACAGTAAAACTCTATTAGTGATGCCTTTCACAGGTGTATGAATCTGTTTGTAAGAGGTACCATCTGGTACCACAAGGCACCACATAGTACACAGACTTTTCTGTAGACAGAAATTATATCTTCAACTATAATGTGTGTGTGTGTGTGTATATGTAAAATAAAAATACAGTTCTTGACACTATATGCAATTTTATGGCAAATGGTTTGTAGCTTTTATCTTTGTGCACAATTAGGAGCTTCTCTGTTTCTACAAAACTTCACAAGCCATATTAAAACTGAATTGGTAATGGGATTGTGCAGCTCTGAGGTTCATTTCCCTTATGTTTTCCATTTGTAGAGAGGACTTTTTTTTTTATAACTAGGAATTTTTTTGCTGTTGAAAAAGTGTTGCTATGAAAGAATGGTATCTCTGAGTATTGGCAAGACACTACTATGCGTTCAAGAAAACAGGGTTTTTTAACTATAGACAACATTGTAACTGTAGAAAAGGAATGGAAAAGGTCGAGAAGAAAATGGGCAATCAGAACTGATTATTATAAGCTAACAAAGCAGCAGACACTGCTGTCCAAACCACTTCTGCTTGGGCTAATGCACTGAATCACACCAGCCCTTCAAACAGCTTCTTCATACGGTATTCAACACAGTCAGCATGAAACGCTTTTAAAGTATGAATATTCTCAAACATTTTGACACATATTGTCCTGGGTTCACAGTAATCAGAGGTCCGGTCCTTTCTAGAACTGTATTCCCAGAGGTCCTACCCTTTCACAAGGGGACCTCTATCATATTTTCTAAGATCTGCCAAATCAAAATTGTAACTACTACAGAGATGCTAGCATTCTCAGGGTAATTTAAGAACCCCTTCATATTATGACAGGCAATGCACCAGAATTAATAAGCATGAAAACTGGTAAGGACAAAGTGATAGCTAAAACATCTGAAAGAATTAGACTGAAACGTGCTGAAAAGCCCAACAGCCATAAACTCCCTCTGTGAGACTGAGGTAAAAGAACACTTGGATAAATGGAGACTGATACAGCAAACAGTTCCTTTACAAAAGACTTTCAAAAATGTCTTCTACAATATTTCAAGTTGAAAAAAAAGGTCTAAGATGCTTGCACACAACTCATTTCAGCAAACTCTATTATGTCAAAAATCTCAAACAAAAGCCCTCTCCAAATATTTCAGTAAGTATACATTTCTACAGAGCAACCTGAGCTTGAACTGTCTTTCAGTTATGGCACACAGGAGACTTCCTGAATACATAGGGCTGTTTGTTGTCAACTGCTTCACAGTGTGCATTCATGAAAGATGTTCTAGGTTAGGCACTTTCAGCATGTGGAATGTCACCTGAAGAAATGTCATCAGAGCTGGCACTGATGTGGTGTGGGGTAAAAATCAATGTATGCATGGCTTGACAGTGTTTGCAAGTGTTCAGTTTGCAACCTCAAAACTCAAGGGAGGACAGTCTGAACAAACACAGCAGGAGTCATCAGGCCTTTTCCTCAGCTCTACACACACATAATATCATGTTGCTCCTTTCAAAACACTGTAAGCCAGTACAATATCTAGCAGAAGCTGATGCTCCTCTTGTCAGTAGTAACTCTCATACTGCTGCTTTAACACATAGTTTAGGAATAAACAAATAGTAATGCCATCTGCCCACCCCACAAAGGACCAATTTATCAAGCCCAGCAGCAGTGGACAAATCTTGATCTGCTGTGGTGATACAGTACTCACACCCAGAAGGACGAGCTCTGCTGTCATCTACTGATGAACAGCAATGCCAAATGGTTCGCCATGCCTTGATGTGGAAAACAGAGTAATAATGAAACATTCTTCGCATATGCAACTAGAGAAGCAAACATGATGCTTTTCAGCTCCAAATGCTACATAAACAACAGTTAAGTGCTTGATGGCAAAGTGTGGTCTTCCTTCCCTTAATATTTAAACATATAGTTGAGAGGAAGAATGTTCGACTTGCCCTACCAGAGAGGGATAAAAAGGTCAGATTTCTTCTCAAGAAACTACTTTTATGATTACCAACTCAGGAATTTTGAAACTTCGCATTGATGCACATAATACCGCATTATTAAAAGTACTCAGATACAGGTTCTGCTATACAAGTTTGGTGTGCTTGAGAAATGAGTAAGTATTTAATTGTTCTCCTAAAAACATACAAGTCCAAAAAGCATAGTGAGATTTTTCCGAATAAGCATTTTAACCAAAATGTTTTCATTACAAATTCCACTTCAGTAGAATGGTAAAGAACCATTCAATTAAGTGTTTCTGCCATTTTAGAACAAGATTTGTCAAAGTAGGAACTTCTGTTTTGTGGAAGAGTCTCTTTCAATTAAGCTTCTCAGGACCAGGGTGACATTGTTCCGGGAAAAGTATTTTATCACAGAAATCAGCCGATCCCCACAGCCTGAGATGTAGGATACACCTGTTCCTAAAAGGGATTCAAATATGACTCAAGGAGTCAAGGAAGAAAAGATGTTATTGCCTGCAAACAATGTTCCTTAATAACTTCTGAAGGGATTAGCTGTAACTGTATGCAGTGCCATGCACTGGGAAATCAGTGTTTTACACTTTTGTTAATGCAAGGAAGTGTTTGCATTACTTTACTCACCATTCCATGATTTAGCCATGCTGGTATAAAATTATCGAGCAGCTTTGGGTAAACCAGTTCCCTGTCATAGATATAGATGCTCCAAAACATCGTCACAACGAACTAAGAAGAAAAAACAAGGAAAGATATTTTAAAATACATGCTTCTGAATAATTAGCATACATTTTAATAACATTTTAACAAAATTTTAGATAGCAAAATGGGGAATTTAGCAAATGATCTATGGACAGTCACAAACATTATAGTTCTTTGACTAAATCCTGCTTTAATCAACAGTGTGAATCTGGATTATTCTTTGCATTGACTGGAGATTTACTTTTTCTTCTTCTTTTTTATTTTCTTTTTTTTTTGTCTTTCAGCCTGGAAAAAATCTCATTTTTGGATTCACAAGCCTATGGCCAAATTACAACTGAGTACTATACTTCAGTAGCAGATGTGGCACATAAATAATGCTTCACCACTAACAGGACAAAAAACAAATGGAAAATCAGGTAGAATATCACTTGGAATTCATAGAACATATAAATATGAAACATTAATCTCTGAACAGAAGCCTATAAACTCATCTTTGCACTTTTTCATGTCAGACATCAAAACAGCACTGCTTAAAACCAAAACCTTTAACCCCTTAACTACTCTGCACACAAGTCATGGACTGGGATCTACAGAAAAGAAGTCTAGTATCCTGTTCATTTGTCACTATGAAATTTGGCTTGGCTCTTGTCAGAGACTGTTTACCAGGAGTCCAGAGAAAGACCATTATTTCCTCTAGACTGAGGACAGGACAGATGACCCAGGTAAAGTTTGCACTAGGCTAAATTTTTGCCAAAGTGTGCACAAAGATGCTGATACCTGAAAAGCAAAGGCAACATATAACCCCCAAAATTTACAGAAATAACAAATTTTAGCTTACCTTAGCTTGGGAAAGAACAAAGTAAGCAATCTTCTAATTAAAACACAATCGCTTTCTTACCTTGAGTTTGAGTCATAGTTTTCTAGTAATAAAAGGCTTATTGTTTAGAGCAGTAACACTCAATACCTGGGACAGAAGCTTTTCAATGACCATTTTCAGGGGATTTTTACACAGTAGCGAGAAGTCCAAGATTAAAGATGGAGACACAACAGATAGGACTTTCACTGAGATCAGCAGGGAAGTATTCAGTTACACCCAAACTGATGTGACCCATGATTTTAGCTAATTTGGGGGGTCAGAAAGTGCAAGAAATATGGTGTGAGCACAGCAAGGTCAGCAAACTACTACTGTGTGTGATAGTGTAGGCATAAGTTGTTTCATATGCTTCTGACTGGAAAGTTAAAACTGAGGTTGCAGTTTATCAATGGCACCTTGTTCTAACCATAGACATGCAGGCTTTGGCCAGCCAGTTATGTGAATGATCTGAACTAGTACACTGCTCCCTCAGTGTGCATACTGTACATAGTTTCTTGGTTTCCAACACACTTGTCCATCTGCTGTCATAGCTATTGGTGCCCGCTCAGAATAAGCTTGGACTATTTGACTAGAGCATAGAGGCCAGGAGGAAAAAACAAATGAGTTATGATGGACAGCCTGAAAAACATTGCAAGTGTGAAGTACCCCACAAGAAGTCTCGCTGCTGGGCCAGTCTTGGCAATGGCACAGCACAGCTCTTTACGCACCTGCTGACACATAAGTGCCAAGATATGAATAGCCGAACAGCAGGGAAAATGGAAGCAAAGTATCCTCTTCTCTATAGGCTTCCTAGAAGTCATGTATTATCACAGTGGGTCCCTGAGAACCTGCTAAGACCAACTGGGACATAAAAACATTCTCAGGCACACGAAGAGCAAGACTGATAGTACTTTTTTCCAAGGAAGTCTTACAGCATGGATGAGGTTGAACCTTATCACGCTGAATACAACAGAGCTGGCATGTTTTGATCTTTGATTTTTGTGTGGAGCAGAATAAAACAATAGATTTCACCAAGAAGGTAAAGATAAGAAAAGAGGGGATGTGCCATCTGTCCCTTAACCAAAGTCAGCCAATGGATGGAACAGGATCAGCCTAGCTGGTTGCAACCATCTGGAGCTACAGACGGCAAATGCTGCTTAGCAAAGCACTGTCACAAGGCAGACATAAGGCAAAGGAAGTGCGCAAAACCCAAGGTGTTACAGAACTAACCTATCCCAGAGGACAGCCGATATGAGACTAACGCAACACCCTGGGGAAGATCCCTTCACATGTCTGAATTGTTCACCTTAACTCGCCTTTCAATTAGCTCATTTGCATAAAATGAACTATAAAGATTAACTATTGCACTATGAACTAAAATGAACTATGAAAATGAACTATTTAGATAAAAAGAACTATAACAAGGACTTGCTGCTTAGCTACCTTGGCTGCTTCCAAATTTGTTTAGATTGATTAATGAGCAACTGTTGGTCTGGTACTTTTAAATCACCTCTACTATGCTTACATTTGCTACAGGTAGACTTGCATTTGGGCTGGGCTTTGCCAAGACTATACATGGTCATGAAGTGCAAGACCATGATACAACTGAGCTGCTTCTTTACGCTGCCTCTGTAAGGCTTAGTCAGAATTGCAGCTCTTATGCTCACGATGCCCTCCTTGTGGCATAATTCATCACTAATGTGGAGACGGTCATGGTACTAACATCACATGCCAGGCTGAACAGGCTGTTCATACGCAGCAGACATATTTCAGGGAGCCAAATACTTTTATTTTCGTTTGTTCCCAAGGCAAAATGGCACAAATGTCACCCCTCCAATTCCTCTTTAGACAAACTTGAGGCCTGGAATTCAAGGAAGAAAACAGGCACCAGCAATTGCTTTCACAGGAGCCTCCTAAGATTGCCAGCTTTCCAAAGACAGTGATTACTTAGTTAAGCATAAGGTTAAGCAACATACAAAAGGACAAGTCCCTCATTTGCTACTTATCCTATCTATGGTCATTGCAGATCAAAGGGAACCTCAAATTTGCAAGTAGAACTTGGAAACTGCTTGAAAATACAGAGCAGCCCACTTGTCACAGGCATCCAAAGTATTGCTAAACAACTATACAGCAGTAGGGAAAAAGAATAAGGCTGAAAACTCCCCTGTTTTCCCACTAAAGGAGGTATTCCTTGAAGTTTTGTCCTCTGTCTCTGAAGCTTCAGAAGATATGTGAAAAGCATGTGGTGCTGTAAAGGGAAAAAAATTAAAGGACAAGATGGGAAATGGTTGGTGATTCAAAAGGGAAAACAAGTAGCTTTATTGAAACACCACAAATGGAAGCGAAGAAACTAATAGAGGAAGGCCAGTGAAAAGAATTTCATACTTTGCTGTTTCACATACGCCCAACCAAGAAATGTTACACAAACAAAGAATGAACCCAGTGGAACTTTATTTTCCTGCATTATGTGTTTTTGGTTTTGGCTGGGCTGCACAGTTCAGTTCACTTTATTTCTTGGATGGCCTCATGACAAAGGGAAAAAAGCCCAAACAACCCACTGACCTTGACAAAATTTCTTCTATGTACAGTTACAGGTAGGCTTTTTGGCTAGCTCCCAAGACATCTATAGCTCCCAAGACACGTATGGTTAACCACAAGTATAAATATATTGTTTGTGAGCATCTTTGAGGGTTGAAGGCATTACATATAGAAGCAAACTGTTATTAAAGGCAGACCACAGTAGGCACAACTGGCACGGTTCTGGCTTTAGGTGGGATCTAATGCTAGCATTGCATCACACCAAATGAACCTGAATAGGACCAATGAAGGAAATCACAAAGGGCAGGAACTGAAAATCAGGGCAACTCCCCTTGGAGAACAGAACTCAGGAGGCAATTGCACCACTGCTCACCAGCCACCACATCACCACAGATGTATGCAAAATCTAGAACAGAGCGATTCTGGCATCATTGAATCAGTTATAGACATAACCCCTTTCCTCTCCCTGATATTGGCTTTTCTCTGTATAGCTCTGGAAAATTTCTGTATAGGGCCTTCCCTATACCCTGATATGGTCCAGGAGCACTTTCCAAGTGAGATATCATAGAATCATAGAACAGTTAGGAGTGGAAAGGACTTTTAGATCATCAAGCTCCATCCCCCTGCCATGGGCAGGGACACCTCACACTAGACGGTGTCAGCCAAGACTCTATCCAACCTGGCCTTGAACACTGCCAGGGATGGAGCATTCACAACTTCCTTGGGCAACCCATTCCACTGCCTCACCACCCTCACAGTAAAGAACTTCTTCCTTATATCCAATCTAAACTTCCCCTGTTTAAGTTTGAGCCTGTTACCCCTTGCCCTACCACTACAGTCTAATGAAGAGTCCCTCCCCAGCATCCTTACAGGCCCCCTTCAGATACTGGAAGGCTGATCATTACTATTCATTAGTAATAATAAGGAAGAAGGTACACCTATTTAGAGGCCTTGCCTGAGCAGAACAAAATGAACTTCAAAATACGCTTTTAAACTGCCAGAGGGGAGATTCAGATTAGACATTAGGAAACAAATCTTCACTCTGAGGGTGGTGGGGCCCTGGCACAGGTTGCCCAGAGAAGCTGTGGCTGCCCCATCCCTGGCAGTGTTCAAGGCCAGCTTGGATGGGGCTTGGAGCAACCTGGTCTAGTGGAAGGTGTTCCTGCCTGTGGCAGGTGGGACTGGAGTTAGATGATCTTTAAGGTCCCTTCCAACTGTTCTATGATTCTACAATTCTATAAAAGTATTTTGTAGTCTGGTCAAATAATGAGGAATGTAGGACACTGCAGCAAATGCCTATGCATCTTTTCTTTGGAATGAAATCCTCCATCAGCATTACTGATGATCTACAGAAGAGGGGTGATCAACTTTTCTTTTGACCATACCAGTACAAAGAAATGGGAGATAAGAAAACATGCCTGGCTTTCTCTCTTTCGTATCATAGGTTTTTAAAAAGATAAAAGTATAATATAAAGAATATGAGATAATTCTAGCCCGTTCAGACTCAGACCCCAACAGGGCTATTAGAGCTATATGCTATAAAATACCAGCAGTAGAGTTTGTGATTTTCTATGCAGCAATCCCTCTCCTAACATGTAACAATATCAATTTTCTTTCTTCTTCCCATTTCTATTAAACACGGTCTTAAACAACTAGAAACGCCTGTTTTATCTCTTCTTCCTCTTGTTTGGTACAAATTACAAGAAACATATTGCTAAAACCATACACAGTTTACACAAAACACTAATTAACCACAGAAACTTGGCAACTTCATCATCTATGTCAAACAAAGAAAAAAGTAGGCATAGTCTAAACCACTGGTGTAGTCTCTGACTTTTAAGTGTCTCACATTTCTCTAGCAGTGTAAATTATTCCCAGTATGAATCTCCTTTACACTGATAAATGGGAAATAAGTGCAGCCCCAGTATAGATGAGAACTGGTAATGATTTTCTAAAATGTCTGTGTAAGCATTTTTCTTCAGTGGATGATTCCTGATCTCTCAGGCATTTGAACAGCACCCCAAGCCTTATGATAATCCAAAAAAAAGGGCTAGGAAGTGTTGCCCACATTCCTTTCGTGGAATAATGCTTTACTGCACAGAAAATTGTTCTATTGATTTCTAATTTCATTCTCTTAAGAGTCATATTAAAAAAAGCAACAATAGTTAAATAGTAGTCATTATGTCCTTCAAAGAGGTTCACGTTTATTTCTTTATGCTCCTAAACAGCATGGTAAGTTGACAACTTGGCTTTATCTGAGCACCCGAAAGATACACAATGTTGAAGAGATGTGATATGCTGTAAACATTTTGCAAAATTCAGTTTGTTGCAAAGCCACCCAAGGAGACTGTTTGCACCTGGGCTGGTTCTTTACCCTCCTTTAGAAGGTGCGAAGAGGTTCATGGTCAGACTTCCCAGATGGCTTATATGTAGTATTTTTTTAGGAAGTACTAAAAAATGAAATACTTTATTTTGTTACCTTTTTTTTTCCCCACACTTCATTGTTTGACTTGGGTGTGGAAACCCCTTTTCTCATCTGTTTTTCAGAACAAATCATCTCAAGGGCTTCAGTAAGCAGGAAATACAGAAAAAATTCTGTTGACTTGCTCCTGAAAAACTACAGTTAGTGGGCTTTAAAACATTCCCCTAGTATTTTCATTATTCCCTAAACATGCCCTGTGTAAAACACTGAGCACTAAAAATAATATAGACGTTAAGGTAACTGACAAGCACTTAAGCATGTCCACTGCTGTTACATTAGAATCCCAACAGGGATTTTCTTCACATCCGTCTACTGTTTTGGTACGAAGGCTCCCTTGTGATGCTACTGGGGACCACTGAAAAGCTCCATGGAGAGCTAGGTGAGTGAGGAGTCTCAGAAAGAAAGTCTGCGTTTGAACTTCTTCCATTCTTTCTTTTTTCTTTGGAGCGAGGAAGCTGTTGAGAGAATACGGGAAGTGAGGGAACTTTTAACTTTTTTTTTGTCTGCAGACACTCTGGTGTTTAATAACTCCCTTCTAACAAGCACCTCCAGCATACAAAAATTTCAGTAGGTGTTTTCTTACACATAAACAGCTCTTTAGAGGATAAAGCCAGCCTCAGACGGGCTACTTTCGGGCCATGAACTGGACAAGGCTCTGGCAAGTGGCAGCTGTGGTGAAGTGGGCACTGCTGGAGAGGATCAGCTTTCAGGAAGGAGCTGAGACCAGCGTTAAGTTATGAGGTGGTGCTGTTTGTCGCCCAGTAGCCAGGAGAAGAAACAGTGAAAACAACCTTTTCAGCCTTTCTTTGTCAGAAGTGAAGTAATACGTAGCAATCAATTGCTCCCCCCTCACCACCGCTTGAAAGGTTACCTTTGGAAATTGAAAGCATTCGTCCAATGAGTATGGCTGCTTTTTGGTTTGTTTGGGGCTTTTTTGTTCAAGGCAGAAATGTTTCTGTATGAAACCCTTAGGAAAGTAGCTAGCTCCAGTTATGTAACGTGTGTCTTAGGAACTGCTAACTTGTAGAAGCTGCAACAGTACATCTAGTGCACGCAGTGGCTATCTGGGATTGCTTGCTTACTGGTAGCAAGGGACACAGCACCTCAAAGAAATGCATAGAGTTGCCAAGACAAAGTGAAACCAAAATTCTCCAAGATCTTGAAAAGTTTTAAGGCTGGGAACACTGCAAGGGTGCAGGAGCACAGAACCAACAGTATGGAGCTGTAATAGTGGTAGGAGAGAATCCCTGAATCCTGAGTGGCGTGAAAGAGCAAAGGAGGATGTGCTCTGATGTATGTGCACGCTTACACTTCTAAATTGAAAAAAGCACTGAAAATCTTTAAATAATGACTAATAATAATGTGACGTTGTTCTCCTTCTTCACTTCTTTCAACACAGTAGGAAAAGTGTCTGCTGCCAATCACAATCACAACTACTTTTAATTCCCAATCTTCCTTAAAATACAAATGTAACATACAAATCTCTGGACCCATAAAATACTTATTTGCAAGCCTGTTTATGCACAGGTATTTTAAAAACTATTAGTTGATTCAGTTTCTTCTATTACAGCTGGAGAACTGCAGCCTGTTACCACAACATGAACTGTGGCAACCCCAAAGAGGCAGGCCAGCCCGTAGAGTTAGGGAAGGCTACAAGCTGGGGTTTTATGAAAGAAATACCTTCACATATGCTTTGCATTTTCTAACTTTGCAAAAACATTCTGCATTTCTTCATGTATTGTGAAATCCCACGTAAATGGTGAAATTGCATTTCAATGAAACATCTCTGAATATATCAAATTATAAATGGTAGATCGATGTGTTAACTGCTATTAATTGACAGTAAGTGATTAGTTTTTGTGAAACAGTTCAACTTCAGAGATCTCACAGATCCCCAGGATTTTTTTTTAATGAAAAAAATTAAATTGCTTCTAGTGAATTTATTTTGAACTACAATTTCTGGAATTGAAGGCTGATCCTGAATTACAATAAAAGCAATGCTTTAATGAAAGGTTCACACTTTTCTAATGTAACCAGAACCTAGAACTAGACTGACACAGATCACACTTTCATGTAAAAACCCATGAAATTCTGGATTTTCAGCTGCTTTCAGAGTGTGGTAGGAGACACGTAAAGACAGCACCTTTTGCTATTGCAAGCCATGTGCAGTGTCCCAGTAGAGCAGGATCTGATCCAAAGAATAGTTTCCTTTTGAAACAGACATGTAAAAATTTCTATACCTCTGTGTGATCTTTTATATTACCGACAAACCTCTTTTTTTTTCCTACTCCATTTCTTTTGTCAGCACTGAATGCCCCATGGGATTCAGAAGGAGCAACCTGGACTTCTTGCCCATGACAAAATGGCTTACAGCCCGAACTCTGGCAGGTCATTAAGGTATGAAACATACCACAGTTAGCTAAGTTCCCGATGATGAACACATGGTGCAGAAGAAGTCAAATTCATACTCAAGATGCTGCTGATACAATCTACATTTGAAATTACTTGTACAATCAAGTTCCTATTGCAAAGTACATTTTTATTAATGAACCAAAAATTATTTCAGCAATACCAGTGCTCCCTTATACCCGTGAAAAACAAGAAAGTAGTAAGATCACCTCTACCATTTTTCTCTATCTGCATAGCCTTTTGCATAGAGGTCAAAAAGCCTTTCAGCCAGAAAACAATCAGTAAATAACACTACTCACCCAGTTTGTAAAGGCATGTCAGATTAATACTGTACTTACCACTCCAACAGGGAAAGCTAGAACAGCCATCATCCAGTCACGGAGGGAAATGAGCTTTTTCAGCTGCCTCTCTTGTTCTTGACTGTCATTTCCTTTAGTCAGAAGACTGGACAGGTCCGTCAAGACGCATATCCCAAAGAAGACTGCCTGGATAACCTGCAAGGAAGGGGAACACACTCTTGAGCACACAGACCAGTCCTTTGGCAGAGAGCAGACTGAACACTACCAGATGTAAAGAGTATTTGCCACAGAATTGACATGGGAATGGATAAACATCAGTCCCTTAAATATGGGTAGAGTTTGTTCACATAAAAGTCAGTTGTGCTTCTAGACTGAAAGCCCTGCATACAACTTGTCCCTTATTTATGGGGAGAATAAATGGAAGTTCCAGAGGTAGGACTTCCAGACATGTGCCACCCACCCGCTGGGGACTGAACTTCAGCGGTCCCTTCCTCCTTCACTCCACAGAACTCAGCCCCAAAGCCACAGCATTTGCCTCTGAGGCAGGAAAAAATGATGAATGCTCTCTGTAAAAAGAAAGGAAATAAAAAAGACGAGCAGTTCTTCCCCTCGCACCACGAGGTTTTCCCTGGAGACCCTGCCTGCCCCAAACACTCCACATCCTTTATCAGGCGACAAAGGTGCCTGAAACTTCCTGAGTCATGGCCTGGGCTTTGCAAATCTGTCACTGCTTCATCTCAGGTAGCAAGTGACAGAACGAGCAAGCTGTAGGAGTTGGCATTTGGCAAACTGGCAGGTTGGCATTTACCTAACTTTTCCTTTTTATGCACTTACGTATTTGTGTGCAGTACTGTAAGATTACCTGTTACATTAAGATGGTAGTTTAATCACCTGAACCCACTGATTTGGTGCCAACTTGACTTGATCTTGGTTTGATCACTGCATTTTCCTTCCTTAATTAGCTTAGTAAAATTGCAGCACATTAGCTCAGGAATGCTCTTGCCTGAGGACCTGCACATCCTTTCTAGTACAGTTCAGAGGAAGTGCATGCAGCTTGTTTACTCCCTGAGCTGGAAGCCCAGGTCACAAACCCACACACATCAGGTAAACTCAGGTAAAAAGTTAACAAAACACGGGCTTGGTTCCCAAATTGCAGAGTGATTCATCAAAAACCATAAACATATGCTTAAAAAATATACTACCTGATTCTCAGAGTAAGCATGGAGTACTAGTTTAGAAGCCTTATTTGTACATCTAAGTGTTGCTCTGACTAAGAGTATCTGACTAAGCAGCAGACCATCCATAAGAAGCCAGATTTTGCAAAATGCATTTTGCTATGTGCACACACCTTTGCACAATTTAGACTATAATAAATAATGTAAAGAAAACCCCACCTTAGCTAGGGGACACTGACTGGGAGGAAGGGAGAGGCAGAAGAAAAGGAGGGAAGGCAGGAAAGAAGGAAAAATCAAACAGATATTGGGTACTAGAAAGAAATGCAGAGATGTGTAATGGTTGGATGGATTAAACCACATTGCCTTCCTCAACAATCCTTGTATGACCCGAATTCTTGTAAATTCTGGCTGTAAAACTGTGAACAACAGACATTCAAATGGCCCCTGGATCTGCTTGCAATTCTGCTGCCGTTGCTCTCCCCTCTCCAGACTGTAGCTACATATCCTTTGCTTGATAAATAGATGAGGCAACATTATAAAACATTCCCTGAAGCCATGAAATGTGGCATACTATTGCTAGAGCCGTATATTGTGCTAGAAAAGGATATCAGAAAAAGTGCTTCAAATGACTGCCTGAAAAATTTACCATCTCCTACAAAATTTCTGAAAAACTTCTTATATGGAAGTTGTTTCTCCTTAGAGCTACATAATCATAAGAACTCCTAATGCACTTTGTCATATGTGTTTGAAATAAGCACTTAGTAGGAAAAAAAATGGTCCCATACTCAGCCTTGTTTTCCACCAAACAGATGGCCTATTTGGAGAGAAGGAATAGGAAAACTAATCATGCATTTGCTTGACTCGAGAGGAGATATGATACCATCTACTATTTACTCAAGAATGTGAATGCCAAAGAAGGAAAATATTTAAGACAGGGCTGGAAAAAAAGTATACCTAACAGTAATGAGATCAATCTGGGTGTCAAAAAGTTTAGGCAGAGTACCAGGAAATATTTCCTAACAGTGAGCTCTGTCAGACCATAAAATAGTTTCTCAGAGGAAGTGGTGGAAGCCTCATGGCTTGAGTCACTCAAACCGATATTGGACAAAACACTCAATAATGTACTGCAGGGAACAGTATTACGCTGTCAGGGCTTGGACAAGTGACTAATGGATTGTTTGCAGCTTTAACTATGATTCTCTGAAATGGTCTCTCTCCAGAGAAACACAGATTCAAACAATTACACACCCACTTTCTGAGGGAATTGAGATTGTGCATCCACTAATCAATCACAAACCGAACAGCTTCTCTCCTGATTATCCTGTTATGAACACACCACTTCAAGGGAAAATAGAATGATATCATCGGGAATAGCTGAAAACTCCTAAAGGGAAAGAAAGTACCCAAAGATTTCAGAGAGTAGGTATAAAGTATTCTACAAACAGATTAACAAATAAAAATCCATATAGGAAAGAGAAAATTACACATTTATTGAGAACATTCAGAGCCAATGAAAAAAATCATACAGTATTCAGGGGGAAACATTTCTAGCTTATTCATGCAAATAATGTACATACATTTATTCTAACACTTCCTTTTCTTCCTAGTGCAAGAAAACTCTTCTGACACCTAGCAGCATTTAGGATTAGACTGAGGACCTCCAGAGCTGAATGAGTCTCTAGCATAAACTGAAGAGCCAGAGTCATAATGATTTACGTCCTTTGTGGGTCTGGCATAGGAAAAGTGCAGCATGCAGCTACTGGTGGTTTATGGTATGAAATGAATTTCTGAAGTCCATGCTTCTCAGCGTGAATGCTGCCTAACAGATGCGAAAAGTTCACAGCAAGGGAGTAGAAACTCCCTCTAAACAATATTCTCCAAAGTGCCCTGGTGTTACCTCAGATTAGGATCACATTTTTAAAACAAGGGCCTTCTTTTGAAAATCTGCAGGTGGTGAATCTATGAGCGAAACATCCCCGAGATGTTAAACAGTTAACTTAAAACAGTTTTCCCCTTGGAAATGTAAGCAATAACAGCACTTAGAGGAAATACCTTCTAATTTCGCCTCTTAACTACAGTTTGAGGGAAAACAGTGATTTAGAAGATGACAAATACAGATTTCACAGAAAACAGCCATACCTTCCTTATAGATAGAGCAGTGATAGTGTATGCAAAACCAAGAAAATGATGGAAACAGGTATAAAATACGAACTTACGGCTGACCCCATTTTCTCCATTGAAGCCTAGAGAGGCTGCCGCTGCTATAGTTGATACTACAGTACCCACAAGCTGTGATAAGGTAATGACAAGTTATGAAAATGGCCATTCACAGGTACTTTTGTAACACAAAACTCTGAGCAGAAAAAATACTTCTTAAGTTACTGCAGGAGAAAACAGCTATGAACAGAAGACGAATCCAAACAGCCCAGAAACTTTCTCAAACGATGAGACCTATTCAGATTACATGTCAGAAAAGATTGCTCCTTGTGAGCGATTAGAATAAAATAAACCAATTGTACATGTCTGTCTCCTACAAGAAAATAAAAACTTGCTTCATGTAAGTTTTTCCACAAGGTGCAGGATAGCAGCTAATGACCTCCTGTACTCCCCCTCATTTAATTTCTTAGAGTGAGAGAGAAAATATATTTCCTTGTAAACCTTTCTTCAGGGCACAGAGACTCCCTTCTCCCCTTGCCATGGGGCTCCACAATGCACACAAAATCTCTGCACAACTGAGGTCAAAGGAAATTCTGTCACTGCTCTTACCAAGGCAGAAAATTCCCACTAAATTCACTGAATTTAAGATTCACCTGCTTGTGGACTCCTCTTTCAAGGTTCCTCTCCTAATCTTAAGTGTTCCTCAAAGCTCAGGGCAGAACTGGAAAAGTCTGTGCAAGCACTAGTATTATTCAGGGGCATTTTTTCCTCTAAAAACCTTTGAAAATGAAGAATTGACTGTCCTCAAGTGATCATTTTCAAGACTAAGAGCACTCACAAATTATTTCAAGTACCCCTCTATGAAATAAGGCATGAGTAGGCTGGCAAGAAGACAGCGCTGCCAGAGTAAAACAAGGAAGTAACACTAATGAAATTAACAAGAAATAACAAAGAACATGGAAAATTAAGCAACTTCTACACATTCCAAAATGCCATGTTTGCACATGAAGTGCTTGCATGTGGCTGTGTGCGTGCAGGCACACATGTATTAGGTACCTGTACCTCACTTGCCAGGTAAACTTCCCCTGTTTAAAGGCAAGACTGCACTTAAGTGAGAGCCATGGGAGTCTCTTAGGAAGACTAATTCATAGTAGGGTGTCAGGGAGGCCTGTGTGACTCCTGGGGGCTAGGAAGCAGCAGGGGGCAGCCAGGGCGCATCCCACCCCAGCCAGAAGCAGGGCAGCCAGGGGCACTGGGGCACCAGCCTGGGGACAGGCCACCAGCGCACAGGTGAGGGCCAGACATAACCTGACTCATCAAAGCGACACTCACGGTTAAGATAACCCATGGCTTTCCATAGGAAGATGAAAACTGAGCTCCACCAGCATGTAACATCAAACTGCGGAAAGTTGTAATTTCTCATTTTATTTCAGATTTCACAGTCTACCACGTACAGAACGTGATATGATTTTCCTTTTCAAAAAACAGGAATATGATTTATTACCTCAGAGTATCTGTTACCACTTGCACCTTGTGTCATTTTAGCTTTCATTCCTCCAGTCTCTAGACATTATTATTTGATGTAGAAATGTACGATGCTTCAGCAATAAAGATGATTGTATTTTAAGAAACTCTGAGGTAACTTAAGCCAGATTTTTACCTCTTTGCCCACTGTGAACACAACTGATTGGACTGTTTTGGGACCATGCTTGGTTTGGGTTGCAGTGTAGCAGGCTGTATGCAGGCACATGTGGGCAGCCTGCATCCGGTAACAACAGCTCAGTTATCTACAGTTGCAATATACAGAGCAACTCCAAGGTTAAGTGGAGAATAAAAGGTATTTTTGATAGAAAATGCACTGTGTTTACAGAATGAAGCCATGGGCTGCAGCTGTTTATTAAATGTTACTGTTCTTGACCGCATGGAGCTACTGATTCTCCTTGTCCATCTCCATTTCAGCATTACTCACAGGCACACTGCTTTATTCTTGTTGCTTCTCCTCCCCTCACTGTATCTTAGCTATAATAGCAAGCAGAAGCTGGACAACATGTAAACAACTGCTAAATCTTTGTATCAGAGAAGCCACTGAATTCAGAGAAGCTACTGACTTTAGATGAAGAAAAGGCAAATAAATATTTGTGTCTACAGACAAATGAGAGACATAAGGAAACAGAAGCAAGAAGCATTGAGTACTAAAGTACAAGCTGGAGTAACATGTCTAATCACCAAAACTACAATTAATTGAAGCTGAAGTGCAAACGCCATGAAACAATACAGTCCACTACACAGAATTGTTACTTCTCTGCAAGGAATAGGGAAAACTTGTATTTTAAAGGCCAGAGGTAAAAGAGCAGTATCATCCCAGCAGATTCACTGACAGACGTTCAGTTGGGCATGCAGTCAGACCTTCTATCACATATTCTTCCACACAGGCTGCAGTGCCACTGCTGTTTTAGTTTTTGTTTGCTGAAGCAGGTTTCAACAATGTCATAGGCCACTTCAACACAGAAAAGGAACACTGCCTCTGCCCATCAAAGTAGCCTGAGAAACCAAGTACAGACCATATAGTAGGAAAGTAAGGGATGAAGGAATTCAAACAGAGTAAGCCAAAGGAACACTTAATGGAAACTACATCTATTTTACTTTGTTTGTTGGTTAGCAATCTTGAAATATATATTTAGCCTATTCCTCCTTTCAGTTAAACAAATTAGAACTTAAACTCCACTAGTAAAACATGACACTTATTTCTATCAGAAGAGCTATTAGAAATGCAGTAAGCGCATAGACGGGCCACCTTATAAATATCTAGCACTGCCCTCATCCAAAACAATGACTCATGTCTCCCTTTACATCCTTCAGTGGGGAGAAGGCTCCTCTAACCAGGATGTTGCACATGAAGACTAGTCCTTACGAGGAAATTTAACTTCATTTTCATGGTTTAGTCATATGACATGAATCAGCTTATAAAACATGCCTAATCCCTTACTATATGATCTAAGTTCAGGGACTCCTTTAAATACCACAGAATCACAGAACTGTTAGGGCTGGAAAGGACCTCTGGAGACCATCTAGTCCTTTCAACATCTATTACAATTCACAATTTTCAGCACATGAAACAATAGTACCCCCCCTCCCCGATAAATAATATAACCGTACTGCTTGTACCTCATCCTTTCTTTATACATCTTTCATCCACTTAACCCAGGAAAAACCCTACTGTTTTACACTTAACGGAGAGGTTAAGTCTCAGCACATGGCTGTCTTAACATATTTGGTTCTTTTAACACGGGTAAATACCAACAAAAATACTGCTGTAGTGGACAACAATTCAAAAATTCATTTTAAAGTGCTACCATATCTCAGCTGTGTTGCATGGATAGTATTTCCAACATGATCTCAGCACGACAGAGTACATGCCATCTGGCTCAGAAGTGCTAAGAGTGTGGGATCCACCACCACGTATTAAATGAAGAGATGGAGTGGACAAACACAGAATATGTGGACCGAAATCTGACCAGATGCTGAGAATGTGCTAAATTTTCTCAAGTCTTTCATGCTCTTTTTAGCTGTGTCACCAACACCACGTCAATCCAGTCTTCCTTCTTCCTCTAAAAGCTACAGGTATTTTCTGGATACTTTTGAGCTGTAGATGAATGGATATCTTACTTTGATCTCAGCTAACACACTCAAAGAAGCACTAAGCTCATTGTTGCAGCATTTAAGAAATTATTATTCTATTTTTATCTTTTGGATTTGAAATTGTTTTGACTAAACTCATTTTCTAATAATCCCATCTTCTTCCTTACTCTCTTGCATTGTGTATAGAAAAGCTGCCATTTCTGTATCCTGCTTATAAGACAGTGTAATTTCATTAAACTTATATAATCCATCCAGCAAACATGTATAATACAGTTTATTCAGAATAGATTATGATTTTATTAGGTTATATATTTTATGTTTTTCTTTGCAGATGCTTAATCTTATTAGGATTATACACTATGCAGAAGGTTATGTCATTATTTGGCTAAAACGCTAATTTTACACATTTTACCATGATTGGTACGCTCCATGCAGCAGTGGCCTTGCAGGAACAGCAGCTCTCTAGACGATGTTTGAGATAGCTAGCTAAGAAGGTAAGACTTGTTCTGCAGCTGTCTGTGCTAAACTGAGCTTTAGGATAGGGTTTCCAACACTGGAAAAGTCCCTAGCACTTTGGAAGTTAATTAACTCCAAAAGAAATTAAATTTTATTAAGTACAGAACTTTCTCCAAGAAATGGCTTTCTTCAGACTTCAGAAACTTCTGCATTGCACCTTTTTCGTGCTTAGAAATACAGTTTGAAAACCACTAGAGGGAAGCAATTCTGCCATCACATTTGGAAACAAAACTACATATAAGTTTTTCAAAGTCAGAGTGACTGGGTTTGCTTTTTGTTTTTCCTTTTCAACGAATAAGGTAACAGCTGTTTTCTAAACTGATGAATTTAGAAAAGGCCATGACAGATGTATCTCAGCAATATGGTGACAGAGCTGGAAATTCAAAGAAGAAACGCACTACAATCTTCTGAGACACACAGCAGCCTTACTGCTGCCCTACCATGGCTGCACAAAATAAAAGGTCTTAATCCATTTCCCAAACACAGCGAAAGCAGTAATGAATGACTCCTCACACCAGTCCAGCAAAACAGGCTATTAAGTGATACTATTCCTCTCCACAACTACCTGAAAGAAGGATGGAGCAAGGAGGTGGTTGGTCTCTTCTCTCAAGTAACACATGATCAGGCAAGAGGTAACGGCCTCAAGCTGCACCAGGGGAGGTTTAATTGGCCATTAGGAAATATTTTTTCACTGAAAGGGTGGTCAGGCATCGGAACAGGCTGCCCACAACAGGGGTGGAATCACTGTCCTTGGAAGTGTTCAAAAACTGTGTAGATGAGGCCCTCAGTGACATGGTTTAGTGGTGGTCTTGGCAGTCCTGGGGTAAAGACTGGACTTGGTGATCTTAAAAGGTCTTTTCTCACCCAATTGATTCTATGATTCTATAATTGTCGCAGTTGGGCAATTCTCCCTCTCCCTAGGGAAGGTAAGAGAAGGAAACTGAGAGCTTTATCCCCTCTCTTCAACCATCCAACCTACCAACAACACACAAAGCAAGCCATCTGCAAACCCACACAGTGAAAAATAGCTCAAGTCTCCAATCAGGCTTATCTTCAGCTTTTGCTTAAAACAACTTTTCTTCCTCAGCTCACTGTAGCAGCAGCTGGAGGATAATTTATGAGGGCCAGGTAAAGTATGTTCATAATTACTAAGATAAGGATGTTCTGTAATTAGACCGCAGCAAAGGATGCTGCTATTCAAGCTTGAAAAAAAGAGAGGGCATAATTTTGTACATTAATTATAAAGCACGTGGTTCAATGAAAGCTGATCTAACATGCTGTACTGTCCTCAAAACAAGACTACTCTTTACACAACATTTCAAGCAAGGCATGTGTGTTACACTTGCAGTTCATGAGGAAAAGAAAAACAAAAGTTCTCATTATCTTACATCTCTAAAGAAAACATGGGAAAAACCCTGATAGAAGCTAACTGCATTTAAATTACATAATACAAGGGGGATTGAGAATTCACTAGGTGTGTGGCATTTCAACCCCAAATGATAACACTTCCCTGCTTTCACTGTCTTCCTCATGAATAAATCTAAAAGGAAATTAAGAATTTGTTTCCCAACTGTGGTTGGTGAAAGCAAGGTAGGGAGAAACAAGCTGTCTGAGGTTGGAAAGCAAGGCAGTGGAGGGACAAACTCAAATGCCTTGATACGCAGACATTCTCTAGGCATAAGATCTGGCTGTTTTCCACACACATCTGCACTCACTCTAACCGCGATAGCCATTTCTACTGCTTACTAGCACTCCCAGCTTTCTCAAAGAAATAGCACAGACCTTTTTGTTCCCTCCAGGTGCAGCCATACTACTATTAGCATAAATCCAAATACTTTTCCTCTTATACAGCTCATATTGATCATAGTCGCCACAGACCTTACTTGTTTTACAGTGTCTAAGTTTTCTAACGGTTAGATACTGTCATTCTGACTAGCTGATCTATATGTGCCAATAAACTTCAGTTACTGTGGTCTCAAATATAGTTTTGGAGAGCTTGTCTATTATGCCATTTACATTTTCACTTAGTGAAGTTACACCTTAGTTCGTAACAGCAAAAATTAATGTTGAGCAACACTAGCACTGAATAAATATTTTTAGTTTTCCATCTCTTTTTTTGCCCTGTATAAGTTCAACGAGCTGCAATTTCAGTGTGCCACACACTTGGCTTCCCAGCATCCCTGCAGGACAGAGCACTGGGTGGAACAAGCACAACTGTCCCATCTGCTACCTGAAGACTGTCTTTGGAGAGAATGGCTTGAAAAAGAAATGGCACGGAGCCCTGTCTTGCATTACGTGCCCATGAAGGCAGACAAAGCTCAAACCTCTCTCACTCTTTCTTACTCTAACCAACATTTAACCTTTTATTGAGTTTTCAAACTAATCTTTCAGACATTTCTGTTTACTGTATTTCTGTTTTGCTCACTACTTTTCATTTCACTTGCAAAAGGAAGAAAGAGATTAACTGTATTAATTGTAAGGAAGTTTAAATTTACATCCTCTTACATATTATGGGAAGCCACTTTACGACATCTATGTGACATCACACCAGGTTCCAAACCCATCAGATTTACATGATTTCCATCAGGCCGTTGCACACTGGCTGACAAACAGTAAATACATTTATTTCATCAGTAAACACCACAAGTTCATTAATAAGCTGTCATTTCTTCTCAAGAGACAAGAGGCTTAAACAAAATCTGTTGTAGCAGTTAACAAAGTAGCAGATGACACCTGAAAAGAGACCTTTGCCTAAGTGTGGTACTGGTGACAAATACTAATGACGGTGAACATGCTGTTTTGCATTCTCTGTGGCAGGAAAAGCAGTCTGCAAGAGTAGCTTGTAGATGTGGCAGCCCAACCACCCCTTCCTAAAATAAAAGCATCTGTGCCTATTGAGGGACATAGCCTACTGGTCAGCTGGGCAGATCACATCAGGAGATGCCCAAGTATCAACTGTCCTCTGTTAAACCTGTGGACAGGCTGGAGAGGCTTCAGAGAAGGGCCACAAAGATGATTAAAAGACTGGGAAACCTGGCATATGAGGAACAGCTGAGAGAAACATGTTTGTTTGGCCTAGAGAAAAGAAGGCTCGGGAAACCTTATCACCATGTTCCAGCATTTAAAGGGTGGCTGCAAAGAAGACAGACTCCCTTTTTAGACAGAGTCACATGGAAAAGACAAGGCAAGGGTACACAGAAAAGACAAAGGGGCAATGGGTACAAGGTATTCCTGAGAAAACTCCAACTGGACAAAAAAGAAAGAAAAAATTCACAATGAGATCATTCAGCCATTGGAATACTCTCCCCAGGGAAGTGCTGGATTCTCCAACATTGGACACTGTTAAGATTCAGCTGGACAGGGTGCTGGGACATCGAGTCTAGGTCATGCTTGCCTAGGAAGGTTGGACCAGATGATCCTTGAGGGCCCTTCTAACCTGGTGTTCTGTGATTCTATGAAACCTTAGCGCTCCAACCCTACTGGCTTTGTGCACCGGGCGGGTGTGCACACGTGCACTCTGAACTAACCCTGTGGCTGTATTGGTAAGGCAGCTGGGGACAAGGGCTGTGCCCCTGCACATACTCTGCGTGCTGAGTCACCCCAGGAACTCCCAGGGCACTCCCGGGAACTCCCCAGCCAGTTTCTGTGGAGATGAGATAATTGACTGATAGCTACGGGAACCCGCCCCAGGCAGTCCCAGCTCTGCCAGAGCAGTCCCAGGGATCGATGGAAGAACTCCCCAGGCAGTCCCAGTCCCTGTTAACAATAATAACTGACTGTGCTACCAGGACTGGGGATGCAGAGAGCTCCCAGCAGTCCCGGGAGCAACCCAAGCGTGTCCTGCTTTGCACGCATGAAGTAAATGTGAACTGATAGACACTATTTGGATACGTTCATTATGGGATAGGTTAATTTTCTGCGTATTCAGTTGAGACGATTTTAACTAGAAGCTCATGCACGCACTAGAGTGTTGACGTGGGACTGCAGGCCAGCTGGATGTTAAGAATTCACCAAACCACAGTTGGGGAAGTCTGATCCAAACCATCTGAAAATGCTGTTACAAGGACATTTGCAATGGAGACTCCTATCACCACTTGGGCAGAGACTGGCCATACTGACAGAGCAGCGACAACAGTAGCAGAGGACTGTTACCTCATGCAGAACATCCAAATACATCTGTTTCTTTAGCTAACACTTGACCCAATGTGTGTATAACGTGGAAAGACCAGTCTCTTAAGAGAATGAGAGCCTACCACCATGTAAATTGGCCACAATGAAATCATATACAGATTTAAAACATAAGCCCAGAGTATAAGGGTACTGGTTCAAATACATGTGTCTGACACCACCGTCAGATTTTATGTTAGTTACCTCTAATTCTGACTTACAGAATACAAACCCTTTTCCCAAGATACTCAACAAATAAATTCATCTTGGTATTCTGCCCTGCTCCTCTCAACACAAAGATGCTGGCTACACAGATATCATTCATAAATGTTGGTGGTATCTGGGCCATGCCCACTCACTTATAATCTGGCTGTAATCCACTCTCTCTAGGCACAGACACCACTGCAACAGAACAAGGACCTTTCCTGTCCAGGTTATCTGTAACCATGCAACATGAAATCTCACACCAGAGTCCCAGGGCAGAGCTGGTGACCAGCTGTGTCAGCATGCCTGTCCTGAGACATTCAGTTCTAACAGTGAGACCAGGTCACGTTCAGCCTCTAGGTTTGTATCAGCCAGGAACGCCGTCTCAGAAACCTGTTAACAAATTCCACATGACGCAGCCTGAGCAAGGATCTGGACCCCTCCACCCCCGTATCATGAGAGCAAGGCCCGGTACTGGATGTAGAGCTGAGTCCCACCTGGATGCTGCTCTATATTACTGGCAATGCCAAAGTGTAGGATGTCCACCTGTTAAGTTGAGCTAGCATAGGGGAGAGCCCACAGATGCCTTTGGAGGCATACATCAAGGTTCCAATCTTTTGCTTAGATTTCACAGGCAAAACTATCTGCTAAAATACTTTATCTGGAGCAAGAAATAGGAACCAGAAACAAGGACTACCTCCCACTGTCCCATCCTCCTCCACACAACATGCAAGCTGGACAGCCGCTCTTCTAAGTACAGCTCTTTGTGGATGCTGTCTTCTATTCTGCTTTTAAAATAATTGTTTTTCTTGGCAGAAAAGCGATGTATTTTTCAGGTCTCACTGCAGAGCTCAGATATATCACATTTTTTCATGTATTACTGCAACCCCAAGGAAGGCACATGACAGAGGTATTTTCAAGTTCCACTTGACTCAATCAGTTTACCTTGTTCTACCCACTCCACTGAAGGGAGGAAGCACGTGTGAGCTCTGGGCATAGCCAAAGCTCTGTATTATGCTGCTGTCAAGACCTGACCATCTGACTCCTTCATTTCTATTTATAAACACAGTTAGGTATTACAAGTCAGACTATTTAACCATGAAGACTGTCAAAGTAGGTAATGTATTGTGTCTCACTGAATTACAAACTGCCTGACTGCTTAGCCTGTAGACTACACAGGTCCACTCCATCATAGCTCCAGCAACATCTTCAATGTACTTCAAAATTTTTGAAAAACAGGCAACTGTGAAATGTCTATACAGACCATACGAATTATATTTGCTAAATTTTCTATTGGTTAACTGCACTTAGTTACTAGATCTGATGCCAAATTCGGAAGAGTAATGCTTCACTGGAAAATGTAACTGACAACATTAATTTTAACTGCTCAGCAATGATTTCTCATGGTATCCACATGGATGTATGCTCAGAGTGGTGTCAACTTACTCTACTTGAAGTAGTTCAATTGTAAATTGTTCTTCTTATGTATTGTTGTGGTTTAAGCCCAGCTGGTAACTCAGAACCACGGAGCCGTTCACTCACCCCCCTCCTTCCCCTCTCCTCCAGGTGGGAGGGGGAGGAGAATCGAAAGAATTTGTAAACCCAGGACATGTATTCAGGGTGCACATGTGCATCCACAGTACGATCAAAATTAGTATTGCATTTCAAAGAACCAAGTACTTAGTGTAGTAGCAGCTACAACACAGTTACTGTTTTCATGAGGACCATGACATTTTATTTCACTCAGTGAAGAAAAAGCTTGCATCTGCTTCCAAAATATCTGAGTTAGAAAACTAACAGCATTTAAATACACTAATACTGGTTAATAAACTAATCTAAAAAACTGTAATAAACCCTATACCAAGTATGGCAAATCTAACATGGGTACAAAAACACCCTCTTTTGAGAGGAGAACACTGAAACAAAACAATAACCTAGAAAATTAACACTAACTCCAAGTTAAAATACCACAGCATGCTTTCCTATGAAATTGTATTAGCTAATCTTCAGGAGGAAAATACAAATTAAATACTGCTTCGATTTCAAAATGCTTGACATTCAATCATTAACCTGCACACATGCACTGAGTAAAGTAAAAGCACATTCTGTTTCCCTAGAAAGAGATTTCTTTTAAAGAGGCAGGGCTTATCCAGCTGTGGGTGTGGTCAAAACATATACTTCATTTAAAAGGAAAATATGATGTATCATCTCAATACAACAGTACTATCATTAATATAAAATTATAACTTCAGGAATTTCATGTCTGTAGTTAAAATATTTTTGTCAATGCCAGGATAAGGAGAGCACATCAATGCATACTCAATTTGAAAAATAAATGCAAAAAATCGACAGCAGAAATGGTCATATTCTAATCAAGCTTTTATCAACCTTGTATACTAGAAGGTAAACCATCATATATCTTCTGTATTGTGTCTTTAGCTTAGAAAAATTAATCAATCTGCATATGGCACTATTACTACAGCATTATAATAGTATCTCTATGGAAATTTTCCTACTCTTTGTTTTTTGCCTTTCCTCCTTCCTAAGTTTTCAGACAGAAGATGGAGAGAGTATTAGAGGGCCTCTTGCCTCCCTAAGCAATTACTCAAGAAATCAGAGAACAGATCTGAAAGGATCTCACATACTTCATTCTGGGTTTGCCTTCACTTTAAAGCACCTAGAGAGTTTGCATTTATTCTGCTGCTAGATGCAAAGCCAGACAGCTTCAGATAGGGACTTCCTCTTCGGCATAAGCAGATCTTTACCAACTTTTGGAGAAATAAAAAACTAGTAAGGGATCACAGAGATGATCATTGTTTCTTATCCATCTCTTACTTTTATGATTCTAAATGTCATACAGAAAGGGGAGTCTACGTGGAACCGTCATAAACCAGTCAATTTAATGGTATCATTGTATATAACTTGGCAATATAAATTGATTGTATACAATAATACTTATATCAAGCTGTAATTTTTTTTAAGCCAACAGAAAATCACAGAGACCAACTGATTGCAGGCTGTATTTAATAAAATCCAGCTCTGTCCTAAAAACAATACAGTGTGCTACCCAGTTTTTAACGTCTTTATTCTTCTTAATAAGAATCTTTTGTAAATCACTAATAAAATTGATTTTCCTTACAACACAGTTATTCGGATCAAAGAGAGGTGTAAGATTCACAACTGAGATGTTCCCTATTAGTGGCTATTTCATAAGAAGGCAGAAAGGTACATCTATTAACTTCAGTGTTGTATAACAGTACAGGAAGAGCAACCAAGAGCAAAGCAGGCAAATCCACAGCAATTTGCTTCTTTGTAACTCAAACCAGGACTTTAAATTCAGCTTGAAAAAAATACAGGAAATGCTACTGTAGCTGGACAAAACAAAAACAAAAGATTTTTTGTGGCCAGATACACTTAGTAAGCAGACTCCTACATTCTGCAAGACTTCCCACTTTTGGATGAAACCCCTGCTGAAGAAAGCTGCAGAGAAATAAGGCCTAAGGCATTGGTGCTATGTGAGCATCACAAAAGCATCACACTGAATGCATCACAACTAGTCAACTACAGGCAGAAAAAAGGACCTGGTAGTATTCTGGAATGTAAGCAGTCTTGTAAGGCCCAAACCCAAGCAACAGAATGGCAAACATTTCCCCTAAAGAAATAAAATCATGTCTTTTTTTACTATACTTATGTTTTATTACATTAGAAAATAGTGAATAAAATGGCACATTTATTTTATTTCTGATAATTATCATGACTGGTGACAGGCTGGAATATGCTAAAATTTCTCCAAGCAGAATTTTTAACAGTTTTAGCTAAATAAATTAACTTATTTAAATGTGTTGCACATGTAAAGAAGAGCTTAAAAAAACACATTATGAATTTAAATCTGACATACTGAAAACATGAAATGTTTTCTGTAGTATGTAAAAAAAGATTTAGCATTTCTTTTCACCATGCCCTACAAGATTTTAGAAGTAGTAGATATTATCCTCCCACACCTCATTGTTATTCGTAGGTGAGGAGGAGGAAAACCAGCTTTCCCACTTTTCAACTCCCAGTTGGTTTCTCAGTGAATTGATTTCTCTTCATTCTGTGTGAATGAAATAGTTATTGAACTAAACTAATGAATAACAGGAAGAAATACTTTCTCTGCATCTGCAGAGACTAGTGTTGTCCAAAACCACCAATTAATACTGAAGCAAACTCAGACCCTGCAGCTTAACCATTCCCTTTGGTAGGTCTGTGCGGTGGATCCTCTTAAAAACTTTGCAACATTCCAGCTAGATGTAACAAGAATTACTGAAAAACCTGCATGTGTAGTCCATGCTGATAAGAAGCCAAAATCGGGATACCTAAACTGGGATACATGACAGAATATGATATTGGGATACATGACAGATATTGCCTGTGTTGCATTATCACAGACTCAGCAAACAGGATTACCACCAGTGAGATCCTTAAGAGACAATGAGATTGAGCAGTTCCACAATACAACAGAAAGAGATGGATATGTAACTGTCTAGAGTATTAACATGCCAAAGAGGTTTTCAGCCTATTAGTCAGGACTCAGGTGGACAAAGTCCTAGGAAACCTGGGTCAGTGTTAAGCATGATCTGAGAAAGGGGCTGGACTAGATGACCTCCTGGCTTACTTTACAAACTGAGTGATTACACCAAGTTTGGGGCTTCACATAAGGGAAAATGTTTAGTCTTGTCAAGGACTGTGACATCTCTTCCTTGTTTGCAAAACACAGGTATCTCTGGAACGACTCCAGCTGATCACAAAATCTTAAAACATTTCTGAAGTGTTCTCACAATTTACTGAAGGACTTTTCTTATAGTCGTTATACATTTAAGCTTCACATGAAGGTACTGGTGCACAGACACTCCAGCAATAGTATTTGCTCTTGTACGAGTGCCTCCCTGCTGCTAAGACTTCAAACATGTTACTCAATTTGTGGGGAAAAAAAGGAGTCAGGGGACACAAGTCCCTGATTTGAAGAATTTTTTAACTTCAATTTGCATAATAGGCTAATGTGTACTCTGTAGCAACTGACTGCTATTTCATTTGTTCATATAGAAACAACCCTCTATCCAAATTTTGTCATTCATCTAAAACTGGAGATCATTCTGCGATTGCAGCATCTGCAAAGACTAGCTAGGCAAGGCTCACCCATTAGAAAAAAGATAAGCTCTTTGTGCACATTTAGGCATGTATCTGTTTCTGACAGAGTGAAGAAAAGTAGCTGGCTATTTCATTGCCATTTGCTGTCTAAACATGTCAGGAAGCTCTTACATACACACTTACACACCCACCTTTTAAAGCTGCTGTTTATTTTTTCAAATGTAATCACAGATTGATCTCTCACCTCAAAATCTATCTCCATGAAACCAGAAGACATTGAAACCAACAGCTGTGTCTTTTACATGTAATTTTAAAGATCACTGTTTCCCAATCATATAAAGAAATCTGACTCATATCCTGTGTCCAACTTTCAGTTCACGTTAAAGTGATGCTATGCATTCTTTGGTGAAGTCCTCATCACGGTATTTCTTTCCTGGATCTTTCCAAGTCTTGGTGTCATGCAAACAAACCAATTCAGATTTTAATCAAGAAGCACAATGTTGATTAAAAAACTGTCACTTAACTATCTGTAAGGCAAGCTGCATGTGAAATGCAGAACTAATGTATTTTCTTGAAAAGGCTTATTTAAGTTTTGTAGGTAGCATTTCCAGTGGCTAATGGTATATCCTGCTTAACAACTGCAGGAATGTTTTAAGGACTTGAATTTCCATAGGTTGTTGTTGGCATCTCTGTGCTATGTACACATGACACCAACTAGGATGATAATGGTTTATTTTCACTTTGTGGAGTCTTTGGTCAAAATGTAAGAGTAAGATGCGGATACAGTTGCACAGTTATTTTCTCTGTTGCTATAAAGGCTGAAAGCAAAGCTTCAGTTTTTCTTGGGATATTAGAGTTTTCCAGGTTAACACCTTCAAAAATTGGATAGCCTCAAAAGCAGTCTACTATTCCTCACCATCACTTCTTAATACTAGAGAAAGAACCCTGTATCTTAATGCCTGTTTATGGTACCATAATCCTGTCTATTGTGGTCTGCAGAGATAAATTCAGGTAGCAGAGGCAAGGAGGCTGTGGTAGGAGGGATTGTTGCTACCTCCCCCCTTACAATAAATCCTGCCCTACATATCTTACACACACTCCACAAAAAAGATTCAGCCATTCTCATTGCATGCCATTATTCTTCCTCCTTTGTTTGGCTCCGTAGTACCTTCTTGGTTGGGATCTCACAAGTATGCAATGTTCTTTGAGCTTTCTGCTTGTGCTGGTTTTGGCTGAGGTAGAGTCAATTTTCTTCAAAGTAGCTAGTACAGGATTTGTGCTGAGAACAGTGATGGTAATACAGGGATGTTTAGTTATTGCTGGGCAGTACTTGCGCAGAGTGAAGGCCATTTCTGCTTCTCACCCCACCCAACTAGCCAGGAGGCTGGGGAAGCTGGGAGATGACGCAGCCAGAACAACTGACCCCAACTGACCAAAAGAGCATTCCACACCACACGACGTCATGCTCAGTATATACAGCTGGGGGAAGAAGAAGGAAAGGGGAACATTTGGCATGATGGTGTCTGTCTTCCCATGTAACTGTCACCCTTTTGGAGCACTGCTTTCCTTGGGATGGCTGAACACCTGCCTGCCACTGCAAAGTAGCCAATGAGTTCCTTACTTTGTTTGCACACGCAGCTTTTTACCTGTTAAACTGTCTTTATCTCAAGCCAAGCATTTTCTCTCTTTTATCGTTTTAATTCTCTCTTCCATCCCATCAGGGGAGAAGTGAGCAAGTGGCTGCCTGGCGCTTAATTGCCAGCTGGGGTTAAAGCACAACGCTACTCCACTAATGCTGAGAGCTACCTAACTATACCCACAGCAAAGATTTGGAAAAATCTCACTTCTTCTAATCATATGTGGCATGAAATGAGTATGTAAAGCCTATATGAACTACTTCCAGGTAAGTCACACTGAAGATCCATAACCAAGTCTTATATCCACTGTCAGGTAAAATTCAGCTGCTGTTTTGTTTTCTTCTGTTTTACTTTTTCCTTGATGTTCAGAACATTTGATAAATACATGGATGTTAGCTTCATATCCTACATTTAAATGAAAAATATCCTCTAGTACAAGTAAGCAAAATTGCATTACCAGTTCATCTGAAGAAACTGAAGAAAAATTCCATCTAGTAAGTATTACAGATAAGTCTGTACAACCTTTTAACATTTACAGCAAGGACTTTAAGATAAACTGAAAAGGAAATCTGCTAGAATTCATAGCACAAGTTACAAAGCACTGGAAAATCATATTTTATTATACCTCATGACATCATTAAGCGAAGCAATAACAGCTGATTTTATTGTCACATTGTATAGATAAACTGAAGCCCACAGAGTTTACTAACTCTCCTGCGATGACATGTTAAAGCTTGAGACATTCCGGAACAAGAAGACAATCCAAACTTTCCTGAACAAGACTCACTAAATAATCCTTTCGCCCTTGATAGAAGACAGTTGGCAGAAATTCTTCAAGATTTGAATTCCTCCCTCCATTACAGACATCTTTGAAAGGTCACACTTATATATAGAAGTACACATTTCAAAATAAACACAACTTGCATCTTCCTCTTGCTAATAAAGCCATGCCCATATGATAACTTGTAGTTCCTGGCAACGAGAAGAAAAGTTGCACTACAAATTTAAAAGTCATCTCTGCGCTTCTGCTTGTCTATCCAAAAGATTAAACGTGCATTTCTAATTGGCATCTGTCTCATGGAAGAAAGCTTTCGTTCAGACTTGGTCTAATTTTCTATGCCTTGAACCTTCAATCTCATCTACATCTACATACAAAGTGAAGATGCTAGCAATATAAAATGATAATGACGTGCATTCATATTACTAAGATGCAAACGGCAACACAGGATATGCAAGCTAGAGGCCTTAAAACTGGATGATGAATGCACAGAAGCTTAAGCACTATCAAAGCTAAATCCTCATTTGGAAGAGTAGGACAACAATAAAACCAGCATAATTTTCAAAGTAAAACTGTCAAAAGCAAATTTGGACTATGATTAATCAAGAATACAAACACCTAAAATTCTTTTGCTGCCATGACTGTTTACTACTAATTAGGCAGAAAATTTTTTTCACACTCCATTTGCAGCAACGTTTTCTGTTTGAAGTGTTGTAAGGATGCTGTGTTTGTCCTGCATAGAAACAAACACTTGTAAATTTCCCTTTTTGATGGTTCTACACTTTGATCAATTCAGTTCCTTTTATGACTTTGGGAAAACTGGCATTTAGAGATACATTCAATTTCCTGGGAACTGGCCACATGAAACATTTGATGACCACTAACTTTGGCTCTTTGCATTGTTGTCCTGTGTCACAGTTGAGACAAGATAAAAATAAAGCTGCAGAGAAGTCAGATTAAGGATGAGTATCATATTGCTTCCTTTTATTGCTGTGGCTCTTTATAAAATATTTGGACATACTTGGTGAAGGGAAAAGGTCTGAAGCACGGTTTGCGCATAGACCTGCCAAAAAGCAGAGAAGGAAGGATGCTTATAATGGAAGTAGATCTGACTGCTGTAAGCTTAAAGCTCAGATCAGAAATCACTTAGGATGTAGATTTTCAAATGATAAAAAGTTGGAAGTCGTTGCCATAAAATTACAGATGAAAATGGCAGCTACTCTCAAAATTAGGTGTGTCTGGAAGCTATCTACTGCATTTAACTGGCATTCTGCGGAAGCAGATACACAACCTTATCTGAGTGTAAAGAGCAAAGGTAGCCTTCTAGTGCTGGGTCTAGCACAGGATAAACTAAGCAGTAGCACAGAGTCAAACAGCAGACACCAAAACTGACTCCCTGACTCTACAAGTTTGTTATTAAGGTTCACTCATGCCTTTTTGCTATTCTTCTAATAAATGACTTTGTATCTTCAGACTTTCTCTTTAGACCAGTTTTCTTTAATTAAGTCAAAGACTTTTTTTAGACCGGACTGATACTAGGAAATTACCCAGAAAAGATTAATGTCATGCTCTTGGATGGGAATGTGAAAAATGTGCTCATAATAAAACATGTTTGGAAAACATTCTTGTGAGAAAAAGAATAAGCCATAAACCCTTACTGTCCCCAAAGAAAAGTGTTAATTAATGAGATTACTGAAAACCATAAATATAAATCTAAAGAAATATAAAACCCCAAGGAGGTCCTGAATTAATCAGACACAAGTTCCACTTCACCACATGAATACAATACTTTTTGTTGTATATCCCATGTTGTTCTTACCTTTATATTTAGTCATAAGTACATATACACAGTCTCTCTCTCTCATGTACCTCATTGGGCTGGAGCTGGCATTGACCTTTTTCCCTGAATGAAGGTGATGCACCCTGCAGCTATGATAGCTGGATGTCCTCACAGACTGCCCCGGCTCAGGGGCTACAGCCTGCCTTTACGAGGAGGGAGAGGAAGACTCACAGCCAAACCCCTGCACAAAGGCCAGTGCCCAGGAACCCATAGGCAGAGTTTGGCTGGGAGGCCTTACCGATCTGCCCATTACTGCCCCATCTCCCCCTGGAAAGAAGAGGGTGAGCTGCAAATGCACCTCAGGCCAAGATGTGCCTGTGGGCCACCCCTTGAACATTGCTGCTGAACAGCAACAACAGAAGCAACAATACAGGGACCCAAGGGACTTCAGGAAGGCTGTCCAAACGACGAGTTCCTCTCCAAAGCATGCACACAGCCGCCTTAGCCCAGCTTTCGAGAAGGATCCTTCAGGCAGAAGAGTTCGGCTTAGGAAAACATGGCCTTGATCTATGAAGGTCCAGGACTGTCGAAACATACTTCCTTGCAATCTCCTTCACAGCAACTCACTGATTCTCTATGAACTTTCAAACAAATAATGAGTACTGGAGAAAAAGCTGTCCAGCAGAGTGAAGCAATAATACACAGACACAAAACGCATTCCTCACTTCTCTCCCCATTCAACTCTGCAGCTACATGAAGAGTGTAGCACAGTAAACAAGCCTCCTCCTCCTCAACACACTTCAAGCCATTCTTCCCACACACAGCTGCCACTATCATGCATACTTCAAAGCCTCCATCTGGGCTTGACAACTGTACCTTCCTTTTTTCCAGCCAAAAGAAATACACTTCCTACTCAAACAGGCATGGATGATATCGCGCTGTTTATTTCAGAAAAAAAGCTGTTCCACAAGTAGGTCATGTGGGTGGAAGCCCCATGCTAACCTACATGATCACTGTGGAGGTTAGAGCTACCCTACATTCCTTTTTCCCTCTTTCCATCTCGAATGAGGATTCACGGTACTTGTCCAGACTGCTGAATGCCCCATACTGCTGAATGCCTCATACTTCTGGATAAACACCTACTCCCCACACACGGATTAACTTCACAGTATACACCCAGCAGGTTCAACATTTCCCAGATTCTCCATTTATGCTACATGTGCTACACAGTGCAGATACACCTCCTTCTGTTCAGAAATATGGCAATAACCCCCCCAGATGTTGACAACTGAGGTTATCCTGAACTCAACATACACAGAGGCCAGTCTGAGGCCTCCTCTTTTCCTCCTGAAGGTCAACTCTCCCTGCTGCAGCTATCCCTCTTGATACTCTGCTGCAGTAACCACCCATTCTGCACCCACAACAGCAGCCTACATTCTACCATTTAAATAGCTGTGTCTCTTCCTTCCTTCCTCCCTCCCTCATCAGCAGCCTGGACTCAATTCACTCTTCCTGTATCATCAAATACACCTACCTACATCCATCATGCTAACAAGCACTCTGTCTCCCCCCATCTCTTGCTCTACAGCAGCTTGATAGGCACAGGCTGAGGACAGCATCTGCTGCAACACTGGGAAGAGCTGAGGCCAAGCTAGGCTAGGGCTCTTATCTTGGAGAGCAGAAGAAGGTAGGGCCAAAACAGGAGCCAATTGTTCCTGCTTCACCAAGGGGGGTAGCATGTGCCTTCATTCACACCCGACAGCAATGTCCACACACTTCCCATCTCTTTGCAGATAGCAGTAACAGCAGGTGAGTCACTGGGTGAAATGGGACAGACTGGAAGTGATGTTTCATTATCTGGACAACACTGCTTCAACAGCCACTCTGAACTCCAGCCACATGCCACACTGCAAAAAACTCCCAAAAGCTGAATCGGAGTAATCTATGGGCACCCTCTGTCTCACAAATCATCTCCTGGATCACCTGAGATTGACAATGTTTTAACATATAGATCACACAACTAAGAGTATTCCTTTAGGATTTTAGTGACTATGTATGTCCAGCCAACTTCAGCGTATTGCATGCTGGGCTGGCATTTGGCTTGAATCACATCCCTCTGCAGAGATGTTGTGAGGCTTAGTTAGTTAGTATTTCCTAAGTCCTTTGAAATATTGTAATAAAAGATCTCAAAATGCAATGGTACCACAAAGCAATTTTACTCTTAGTGTGATACTTGCTACCAGGATTTATTAATTTTGTCCTAAAGGGAAATCGGAAGATCTCCATCTACACGTGCATTACTTCTTTCTTGGAAGATGGGAAATGAAGGAGATGGTACAAAAATAAGTATCCATAAAGAGAATGCACAAGAGAGGCTATTTGTAACAGGCAGTCTTCAGCTGTTTATTCTATTTACCTATGCCTTCTTTTGGGAAGACCACCAAGGAAGAAAACTCCAAACTCCAGTCTAAAGATCTTTCTGCCTGGAGTACTCATTCATTTTAGGTTATATGGACAGAGATGTGGCCTAGATCTTCCACCACTTTGCAGCTACTACCTGTCTTCCTACTTTAACAGCATTTGCAACAAACTGAGATATGGCCTTAATTTTCCTTAAGCTGATCATACAGGTTTTAAATTTTTTCTCTGATATTTGTCATAGTGCTTTGGAGGTCACCCAGGCATTTTATGCAGACCTCTGGTACACTTAATCATTTCAGTGGCTTCCTGCAGTAAATCAGGAGACATTATATTAATAAAAGATGGGGCTGTTCCAGGTCTGATTCATAACGCTGAATCCCCGTCTACCTGGCTTTAAAAGAGTCCTTTAAAAAGGTCAGTTTACTCTATGGAATTCTAAATATCAAGGATACGTCTTCTCTCACACAAGATATATACACTTGAGACTAGCACCCTGAAAGGTACAAAAGACACTTAAGTGATTCAGAATGAGAACTCACGGCTGTCTGCACCACTATCTAGCCAAAGAGACCTTGTCTGAAAACACACCACTGAGATACAGGCACACCACACAAATAAGCATCCCAGGCTTACCTCCATCACTGCACTTCTTTGTCTGGCAAACACTGTTTAGTGACATTCATTGAGCACAAGACCAATGGCAGGCAAAATACCAGGACTAAGAGGAGAAGACTGGCCAAAAGTAGACTTTGCTTGTACCATATTATTAATATTTGGTTAGTTCTTCAAAATACTTATTAATTCCTGCCATCAGCATGTATGTAATAAAAATAAATAAATAAATAAATAAAAGATGTATTAACCACTTGTTTTCTGGATCTGACATCACATCGCCTCCTGGCTTTCACTTTTGTATTTCGAATTCAAGTTTGCTTTCACTATCTCACACAGCATAGCTATGATTCCTATGAAGTAAGTATGAGTAAGTCATAACTTTCAGTATTATGTTGCTCTTGTGACATTGGTCTTCCCTTGCTAAAGGAAAATAAAACAAGCTTTCAATTAATACAGCTGGCAAAATATTTCTGAATAGCAATTTCTCACTGCAACAGCTGATTACTTTGTAATGTAATTTTGCCAAGTATCTTAACGAAGACAATTGAATGTTTCGTTTTCACTCAGTCAGTCCAGCTGCACTGTAACCACAAATTTGAAATACTTTCTCTAAATCTTTTGTTTTTTTCCCCCCACAAGAAATGGGACTTTTTAATCCCATCTGCAACACGTTCATAATTTCTAAACATACAATCACAGCAGAAGATGCATTGAAAAAAAAAGCCCACCAAAAAAAAAAGCCCACCAAAAAAACCCCCCAAAACAACACACAAACAAAAAACCCCGACAAAACCCCCCCCAAAAAACAAAAAAAACAACCCTTCAATACTTTAGGGTCTTATCTTCCAAGGTGCTGAAACCTCTTGTAATTCTACATTTCCGCATTCTACTTCAGATGTAGTATGCTGTGGATGCTGTGTATCACTCAGAAAAGGAAGTCTGACTTCAACTCCTGTGCAAACTAAGAAGAATTAATATGGATAACACACAGACAATACCTTCCCATTAGCTGCCAGAAATTAATGCCAAAATGCTTCTGTAGGTCAAGACCTTTGCAAGATCCACAGGCCTTATGTGCCATTTTATCACAAGGCAGTTGTGAGCATTGCTGCCACACAGATCAAACCCCTGCAGAAAGCAGCGGCACTGAGACCAAAGCACTGCCATCAGAACAGCACTTAAGCTGCAGCCCTCCCCTGTGCTGGGCACAGGAAGGCTAACAAGGCAGGCTATAGATCCTAGATGTGTTGTATGTCGAGCATTCCTTGTTCCAGTCACCACTTGATTATATGGCTGACTTATCTTAAAAGACATTCTTGAATGTAGATCAACCTAGTCCAGTCACAATTTTATTTGTAGTGACTTACATTTTAGCAACCTGATTTTACAATTCTGTTTCTGTGTGTGTGTACCAGGCATGTGTTCAGCCCTAATACTAGCTGGACATGGGTGAACAGCAGGCTCACCTCTCTGACAACCCCTAGCAAGAATGAACATGCTTCCATGTAGTTTTGAGGAGAAAGTTAACACTGTGAAATGCAGATCTCTCTCTTCCCCTACTTCTACATTGCAACCGGTGTATCTGTGTGCACTCCTAATCCACGCACACAAATATGCAGTACTTATATATGTTCACACGAAAAAAAAAAAACAACCAGAAAGCTGCTTCCATTAATCAAGGTTATAGCCAACAAGCTCAGCAATGTTTAAAATTACTTTTGTTCATCTCACTGAATGCAGTAGATTTCAAACCTCACAATGACTGCTATGAGAGAAGGTTTTTAACTCAGAAATATAAAATACAACTCTCATTTCAGCATCTCATTTGAAATACATAAATTACACAACAAACCAACCAACCAAAGATTTTAAATGTCTGAATAAATACTAATTAATAATTCCATATATTATTTTGAATTTTCAACTTAAAACACCAATTTCTATAAAGGACCTGCTTTCAAGTTGGAAAAATTTATCATAAAAATTTGAAGTGACAAGATTTTAAGACCATAATAAACATCAGGATCATGATCCATTACGCTTAACACTTCCGGGAGGTTTTTTTCATGTAACCAGGATGCTTAAAAACTTGCTCTAAAACAGAAAGCAAAGCTAAGAGTCTTATGTAACAACATTATTTCAGAGTGGATTATTTAAGGCTATCACCACACCAGAATCAATCTCTTCTGATGGAAGATGACTGATTCTTCATTGTTTTGGGTCTACACAAGGTGCTTTAGAAAGAGAAGGACACTGAGTAAGCCTGGTATTTGGGAAGGACAGGGTGAGGAAGACAATATGAGACAATGACTACGCTGGGAAAAAAGACAGTATGAGTGAATAGTGTGAAAAGAGTATATGGAGTAATGTGGGGATACGAAAAGAAGCATTAGACAGGAAAACAGGCTTCTGAAGAGGACTGGGTGTGCAACTGGGATACAGAGCTCCAAGATCATGGAGACTATGCTGGGTAAGAAGAGATTAGAAGGAAGAGAGAAAAGAGAAATCACACATGTGGGTTCCTGTAGGGAAAAAAGGGTAGAAAATGTAGTGATAGCTAACAGCAATCTGTAACGGAGGAGCCTGACTGGGAGCACAAACAGATCAGGACAAAGCAGGAACACTTTCACGCCCAAAGCCAGTAGCAGATGCACAGAATCATCCCTTGCACACCCTCAAATACATTAGCGTTTTGCTTATATTATGCTGCAGGTTGAAGAAGTTCAGATCTCACTGGCTTAAATCCCCAAAGTAACAAGAGGTCACTCCACCCTCTTCTAAAAAACATCTCATAATTTTAACACAGCCTCATAATTAATAGGGAAGAAAACAGCTTTGAATTAATTTCGCAATATTATTTCAGTAGCTTCTGCCCCAAAGGATGACAGAATGAAAATAAAACAGCCTGAAATGCCATATGACTTCATAGTATAGAATATAATCTCTGGAAATTCAGAGGTGGTTAGCTTCTGAAATTATACTGGCATTAAATCAAGAAAGTTTGATTGTAATTTTCTGTAATCATATGTTAGAATTAGAAACATCATTAGCTTCTTAATAAATACAAGAATATCCCTTTCTAGCCATGGTAGGTCATGAGACAGCTGACCCAAAAGCTGTGTACTCTCTCTCGTTAGCTTTGATGCTCAAAAACTTAACAGTGTCTGGTACCTCAAAACACTAATATTCTATCTATCTATAGTTCATTAATTGGTCACTTTAATTGACTTCAGCAGTAAAAGGCCAATTTACTCTTAAATGTGCACAGCATTTGGAGAGACTATAGAACAGAGTAGCTTTTATGAACAGTTTGATATTTTCAAATTATATGCAGCATAGTAAATAACCGTCATGTCAAGCATGAACACAAAGATGCATGCTTGGAGATGCACCTCCAAACACCCCAAATTCCTTTCAGCCTCCTGAACATCCAGTTTAACAGTGCAGTGCTGTGCAACAGGTCCACACAACAGAGGTTTCCTTCATGATTCATGTATTCTCAGGACTCACTTCCTAGGACCTACAGGAATGCACATAATTGTGTGTAATGCAGATTCACAGTTCTTGGAATACAGCTATTAACAAGTAAACTCGGGTCAAGGAAGTTGTCACAGCATGGAGTTCCAATTTGTTTGCAAGCTTAAGTGAACAGCAAATGAGGACCTCTGCATCTGCCAGTGCATATGGCTTCTAACTAAGGACAAAGTTTTGCAAGCACCCTCCAATGACAGGAAATGTGCTAAGTCAAACAAGTTCTGTGCAGGGAAGTGGTGCCATGCCACAAGTGTTTAGCAGTTCTGTGTGGGGAAATTGAGTGGGAAGAAGAATGAGGGAGAGCACAAGGAAGGGAAGGAAGTCTGAGGGAGCTAACACATGCTAGTTTAGCCCAGAAACACCAACCACTTTGTATCTCCACCCTTCTGTTCCCTCACTTTGACCTCATTACCCAGCATTCAAATATCTTAATACCAGTTTGTCACAACAAAAGGCTGATGAGCATGGTGCACTCTCTCACCTACATACCCCATGTACAAAGTGCTGTCATCTATTGGATCTTCCTTTTCTCTTCCACCTTCTCTGCTTGCTTCCTTTACAGAGCTAGGCCTGTGCAAGCACTGGCCGTGAACAACCTTCATCTTCTCTAGGGTCAGGCATACTGCTGCAGTGCCTCAGGATCAGAGATACTACTCTAAACATCACCTGTATGAAATGCTTCCACCGCTTAAGCCACAAGCCTGTTAAGCATCTCAGAGAAAACATCCCTTTTGCATTCATGCAAGTTATTAATTTATATAGCAGCATTTAAAGTCATCAGTTTCTTTTTCTTCCTTTTGCATCTGATCAAGAACATTAGCAACATATGCCACCTGTGCTCTGCATGCTGAACTCCCACTCCTACTGAATTCTAATAATATTAGCAATAATAATAAATAACAATTTGTTACTTTTCTGCTGCCAGAAGCAGAAGGCTTCAAGACAAAATATATGCAAATAGAGGAATAATAAAGTAATAATTAAAAAAAAAAAAAATTAATTACCCTCAGGTACACAAAGAACCAGGTTTAAAAAAATGAAAATACAAATACAGACAGCACTGCCCAAAACAAAAAATGAGCCAATCAATTCCTAACAGTAAAACTGAAATTCTCTAAGTCACTGCACAACTAACCTAAACAGACTGAAGTGTCTAGCAGCATTTGCAGAGGTAAGATTCAGCTTCTGAAACTGTTTTGCTTAATTCATTGCAAAAAACCCACCACCCTGTGTGCAACTATTAGCAAAGGATTTAACATTCTGCTCCTCTGCACATTCTATTGTGGTTTATCTTTCCCAAGACACCTAATATTCCACTAGTAAAAACCCAGTGGAATTAGCTTTGTTTTAAGCTATTACTGTACGGAATCCTCAAGCACTTTATAAAAAATAACCTGAGAGACAATTGTGGCAAAAATATCTAACCCATGTCAATAGTACAGAGAACCAAGTGAAAATTAATATATAAGTGCACCCTTTGACAAGTATTTGTTTGGAAATTGTACTGTAAACAGGATGCCTGTAAGGGCAGTTGCATGGCAAGGTGTTCAGGGTACAAAACTAGAGGCATTCAAATCTTGCTTTCAAGATTGAGGGAAAAATCACATGGACTTAATTAAGTTGCCAGAAAGAGCCTTCACACAAATAAAATCAGGCTCTGATTTTCTCCTGGCATTTCACAGGAGCTTAACCTGTTTCCAACCAACAGAATATCTAAATTTTGTAGTATACTACAAAACAACCCAACAAGCAACCCCAACAATATGTCATGAGAGTATAAAATATCCTGAGATAAATGGCAAAATGTTGATGAAAAGCCTCTAAATGCTTAATCACAGTTCTAACTGGGGATGGACTTGTTTTTTAAGTCATATTGAAACATTCTTATAAATTTACTTGAGTTTCTTCCTCTCTGAAAAGGCTAGAAGTTCGATTTCAGCTTCCAACTGATTCTGGTTTTCCTCCAGACTTTAGTTAACTTTTGCATCCACTAAAGTTAAACACAGCTTTTTCAATGGCAGCAAACGTAACTATGTTGAATTGAAAAAATCTTACATCATACACAGGAAGTGCAATAGAAGAAATGCCATAAGGCTTTCCACACTAATAACAAATTCAGAGCTTTGGAAAATATGGTATGAGGAAAATGTAGTTATTCAAATAAATTCAGGCAAGTAAGGCAAAATTTGAAAAAGCTTTAATTAGAAGGAAGAAATCTTTTTGTATTCACCCATTCAAAGAGTTAACAAGGAGTTTCTCCATCACTTTGGTCTTCAAAATAAGCCAAGGTATTGCCAATTTTATTTCTGCCTGTTATGTTATATATAGATAGGGGCCTACAAGGATGCTGGGAAGAGACTCTTCATTAGGGAGTACAGTGACAGGACGAGGGCCAATGGGTTGAAACTTATACAGGGGAAGTATAGGTTAGATATAAGAAAGAAGTTCTTTACTGTGAGGGTGGTGAGGCACTGGAATGGGTTGCCCAAGGAAGTTGTGAATGCTCCATCCCTGGCAGTGTTCAAGGCCAGGTTGGATAGAGTCTTGGCTGACACCGTCTAGTGTGACATGTCCCTGCCCATGGCAGGGGGGTTGGAACTTGATGATCTAACGGTCCTTTCCAACCCTAACTATTCTATGATTCTATAGAACCTGAACATGCAAGGTCAGAAGATCAGGCCTTAGATCCAGATACTTACAAGAAAAAACCTACATTGAGAGGAAACCGATGTTTATCTAAAATGTGTATTGCAAGCAATAACATCACTTTTGTTTCAAATACGGAAATGTCCAATGTGAACTTATTACACACCAGTATTTGTTTCACTGTTGAATTATGCAGAAAACATCCAAACCTGCCACTGGTGTTCGTCTTTTTAACATTTACTGACCAGAGCTGCATTAGCAATTAAAACTCCAAATGTCAAGGAATTCCCCACCCATGCTGAGCTACTCCCAACATCAGAGTCTGTATTAAAGTAGCACAATTAGAAAAATGTGTTCTAAATACTGCATTAGGATAGGCAGGCTCTTGACAATTCCAATGGTTTAGATATGGGAAGTTGCAGCACAGAAAAAACTGCATGTAATGGAAAGAATCAGATTTTGTTTTCTATTGTTTTGTTCAGGTAAATACACACTTGGCATAATTCCTTGGGATGAATCTACACTACAGCATGCTTAAGACACTGCAGAATTGCCTATTTTTTCAACTTTGTTTTATTACATTTTATTGTGGTTTTACTTTGTTCAAATCTGCAAACTTAATTCTGCAGAATGTCAGGGTTTTTCATAAAGGGTTTTATTTCTATTTACAGCTTCAAACAACTTTGTATTTTGTTGTACCATAGCATACTGGCACATTTGAAATTTCCATCACACCAATAATAAAAGATTTTTATCATGTGAATGTTTCCCCATTTTCAGATAGGAATGTTCAAGTTCCTCAAGGGGGAGGGGGTTCAGCCTAAGGACAAAACAAGTATCTACCCACATGGACCCTACAAGTCTTTGTACATCCTCAGTTTAATGTAACTGCAAAGATTCAAGTGTAATTTTATTTGTATTAAAATATTTTTAATTTAAAACTCTAAGTTTGCAATTTTCTGTATTAGTTAAGAATATCATTTGATAAGTTGTATAGAGCTTTACGACAACTTAAAATGGTTGATCTTGCAAGATTAATTTCTTGCATAAGCTTACATGGCCTCATTAAGATAATACAACTCTACTTATATGGTCAAAAATACATTGATTTTTTATATACTTATATTCATAACAAATTAGGCAGCTTAAAACCCCAACTTTGAATTCAGCATAGAACTACGTGTGTTGTCCTTGTTTAAACTAACAGTTTAAAATAATTAACAATTTTGTCATATAGAGGCATATAAGATTACCCAAGTTATCCTTACCATTATAATAAAATTGTGAAGAAAATCATTCAACTATAATACATCATAAACGGGATCTTTTTTGATGGGGAACAGAAAGACTACTAAACCAACTTGTTGAAGTCGTCATCATCTGAAACTGTCGGCAAAACTCTACAGACTTTACACTGGCTTAAAACACAGCACTGTTACCTATCACTTACATACTTACATACTGCAAGTTATAAAATAATATTACCGACATTAGTTAAATCTATCATCATAGTAAGTGATCCCAATTTGTCCTCTCTTCCACTCTCCTCCTTTCCCCTGCCAACCCTACTGCCAACACAAATATTTCAAGACAGCCACAACTTTCCTGAGAATTCCCCAATTAAATGTTCAGCATATTCAAGTCCAATTGTAAAATAAAGAATGCTAATGCAATGTGAAAATGGAACTCTTCAATGTAGTGCTCAAATTCCACTGAATTTGTAATAGCGCTACCAAAAGCAAATGGAAAACATTGGGTCTACGAAAAAGAAACGGTGATACTATTACATTTTTAGTACTACATTGACGGCACTATACATAATCGTTTCTCTGACTTATTTACAGCCTAAGAGGGAAAAAGAAAGCTCTGTAACACACGCTTATTAAAAGACTCCCTTACATACACTGTTGCCTTTTCTTTCAAATACATTAAGTGCCATTAAGAAGCCTCACCTTGTTATTCCTCAAAAAGCTGTCCCTTTCTTTCTCTGTAAACTGATAAACAGTCCATTGACTGTATTCTCTGTTATAGTACAAACACGGAAATATTTAGAGATGTTGATGAATTACTACTGGAAATAATACATAATAATATTTTACACTTCTATAATCTTTCACCCAGAAGTCATAAAACACTTGAATGCCAGGTAACTTTACAGATGATGAAAGACAGCAGCAGAAGGTGAAATTCATTTTTCTAAAGGAAATCCTGCAAAAGAGTCATAGTTATATTCAACACAGCATTGAACGTTTTCACTTTTGTCGTGTGTTGTGGTAAGCTTAATGTATGCAGTTAACAAAACTTGCTCAACTTCAGCTACTGCACCAATGACAGTTTATTGTTTTTTAATTCCAAATCCCCTAGCCTCTGACATTTTTTGGTCATTTTATTTCCTATCAGCATGACTAAATTCAAATTGGACACAAATCACCTATAATCTTTAGCCATGTTTTGCTAAGATGCTACCCTTTTCTGTTGTCTAGTAACCATATCTCACATAGTTTAATAACTGATTAAATACTCTAAATAAGTAAATGACAAATTAGCAATCCTAGTTTCCAAGTCCTATTGTCAACATGCCCCTCTGAAATTTTCCAAAGACAAGAAATAAACTAAGTTCTGATGACTCATTTAAACCTAATGAAACTAAATCTAAAAGCACTTTCTGCTAAACAAATACATGTACTGGCAAAAAATGTGCTGGGAACAGAGTTCATACCTGCTTTTTGTAGAACTCAATCTGCCAGACAACATATAAAAGTACATACACAGACATCCTGCTATTTCTTTCAAGAGAATAATAAAAGTATAAGGCCAGAGATTTATACATGAGCAAAATCAATTCCTCTCTAGCTTTGGCTGCCCTGAGTCAAGTTATATTAATACCCACAATCACATTCTGTTATTCAAAATAAGACCATTAAACATAATCATAAAACATTACACTTGAGACTGCCTCCAAAAATCTATCCTTGCTTTTTGTCTCTGTAACTACCCTGTTCAGCCTACCAGAGAGACTTTAAGACTAAACAAACAAGCAGTGTTTTGTTAATGCATATGTACGTATGTGCAACAGCATCTCGGTTTACTCTAGCTTCTTTGAGGAGTAAGGTTTTCACAGAAACTGCACAATGAAAACTAGAAGCTATTTAGACCAGCACACCCCTTATTAATGAAATACTTATTTTAACTTTGAGCTACTTTTCTGTTAATTATCACAAACAACCAAACACAGAAAGTAGAATGAGTCTTCTTAGGACACCCACAGGCTCTGCTATATTCCAGAATGCAAATTCTACTTATTTTTGCCTCTTCTCAAAACAACAGAAAGAGAGCCAAGAGAAACTGAGGAACAAAACTTAACCCCTGCAACAGAAAAGATCCTGCCATTTTAGACAAGTTGGTGCAACAGATCCCTCAGCACAGGTGTATTTATTTATAAAGGCAGTTATGTGGTTTCAGTGATATGCAGGATGGCCTAGTTATCTTTAATTCAAGTACCAGCATCTTTAATTCAGCTACTTCAAGTACTGACAGAACCGAACAAAGAGTGGTACAAGTACAAAAAATTTCTGAGAGACTTACATAGCTGACAAACTTGTTGCAAAGAATCACTCTGTACTGGCATCATTTTCAACCTAATTTAACTTTCAACTCTGAGGCTCAACAATGAATTTATGGGGTGTGGTGCAGGAAAGTGCAGTCCTGCAGCAGCCCACTACTAAAGTGAGAAATAGTGAATCTGAGTCTACCAAAGGCAGCTATACACAAAATTTTAGGTAAATCTCTCAAAATATCCCATCTGAATCCATGCCTTTGCCATTTTCACAACAGCTAACTTTGGGGCTTGGTTTGTGTTGTGAGGATAAAGGAAATAAACAAGTCATAGTTTTGAACTAGCCTGAATGTTCAGTGCAATGATTTGATCTGCTGAGCTCACCGACTGATCTTGGCAGCAACTCTTCACCTCTTTTCCCCTCAGTTTCCTACTCTATAAATGACCAAAAGGATACTGCCCTCTTTTCTGAAGTGTTCTGGAATCCACAGGTACTAGGCAGATATTTTTACCATGTTTTGAGTAACTTTGGAAAGTATCTACCACTTCTGCATACCAGGGAGAAAGTCTGAAGAAGAAATGACTGTTAGTAGCAACAGTAAGGAGCATCACCAGTGTAATGGCAAAACATACTGCCAGTACATTGCTTCATAAACCAGAAGAATACTCCATTGACATGGATATTTTAGGGAATGTTGCAATACATTCACAACTGGAAAAAAAAGTCAGTCATCAGAGTGACTGCAGTTAAAAGAAGTCATCAGTTGTGCTTGTATTCTTTCTTAATTCAAGGACAGGAGAGATTAAGCATGAATACTGGCATCCAAGAAAGACTTACTTAGGTATGAACATGCAAAATATTATGGATGGGCAGGGCTGTTACAGTCTCCAGATCAGTATTAAACAACTTCCTCACCATGCTCAACTTCTGTAAACAGTGTGAAGGCTGTAAATCTAATGTTCAGATTATTGCATACATTTAGAATACTTTACTGTCTTAAGTTTTAAGAGTCCAAGCAACTGGGTTTTCATAATTCAATTCAACATTGTATCACCTGCAGGTAACTGTAAGTCATTTCACACAGCACCTCTGCAAAGCCAGCTACCTGAATCTCCAAGACATTTACTGATACTGAAAAGCAATGTTCCTTCACAAATGGACAGAAGAAAAAAAAATCCAAGTAAGTTTTCAGATTCATAAACTCACTTTTCTCAAAAACTGGTAGCAGGCTTTGGAAATAGAATTTCTACGTGCTTCTGTGATGTCAAAGATGAAAATTCTGCTTATGGAGGTACAATCTGTAGCAAGAACACCCGTCTGCCAAGACTCTGGCATTGACAATATTTTGTCTAGACAGCCTTTGAATGTGACTGACACAGGAGCACGGCACATGGCTGAGGAAACTGAAACTTATGGAAGAGCTTTTGAAGACTTTGTCAACAAAAAGTATTTTAGAAATGTGCCTATCACCCTCCAACCATGCTTCCTGCTATCGTCCTCAGGAACCTAACAGCTTTTGGCTCTCCAAGTCTCCCAGTTGTCCTAGGAGACAGAAAGACAGACTTGCTTAGATAAGATGCTACAAGTGCCGTTTGGATGTAAGTAAATATTGTCAACAAGTGCAGAGGTCTATGTGCTGACCAGTCACTGAGACAGTAAGGAATTGCTAACCTTTTCTCAGCTACTGGACTTGACTATGAGAAACATGTGACAACTATTAGCTAAAGGACAGAAATGACTAGCTGCAGTTGATAACTCTTCCAGACATTTTAGAAAGCACTATGTATTCACCCTGACCTTTTGGACCATGACAGAGGTAGCCTGAACCATGTGTATGCTTTGCTGGGAAAGTCCACATGAACTTGCCACAGACAGCAGGCTGTAAATTTTTGGAAATGATAAATATCATGTACTGTCAAATGTTATTTTCACTGTATGACAGCCATAGTTCAGTTAATCCTCAAGCAACTGTCAGGGCTAGGATACCAGAGAAAAAAGTGAAGGGAACTCAAAGACAAGATCATCGACTTTTAGCTTTAGTTGGTTCACTTCCAATTCAACTGCCACTAAAGTCAACAGCTCCCCCTGAACTTACTGGGACTTGACACTAACTTCTTTCAATTAATGTTACTAACAGTACTGCTCAGCAGCCCAAAAGGAAGAAAAAAAATTTAGATTCTCGTTTGCCTCCCACAAAGACATCAGGCCATAAGCTGCCCTTTCACAAACTGCATTAAAAACACTAGTTATGCCTGTAGATCACCAGAGATCCAGCAATTTTTTGGCACCCAACATAAAAATCATACCGGCTAAATGCAGAGTATTTAAGTTCTTCTCCTCAAATAAAATATGGACCTCAGTGAACCTTAGCTTAACCCCGATACAGAAATTTGCACACTTGACCTGCCACGTTAATAGTGACTGGGTTTCATCTCCAAACACAAACTCAACCTACTGACTGGATATGAAGTCTGCAAGCAACAGTAGCAAAACTTACGAATCTGCAATGAGGTTCTGAGAGAGGTTTTATCACTGAGAAGCACTGAAATACTGTCATTTTGGGACTTCTTCTGTAACCCTATGGGAACTACAAGATTTCTCACCTATTTACACTGTCGACTAAAAGAAAACCTGGTTTGATCAAGGTACAAGGTCAAAGTTGGCGATCATACTGCTGAATCAGAGACCAAGTTTCTCCTCCCATCTGTGTCTTCCTCCCGCCCCCTCTCCTCCCACCTGTACTATGGGATCACTGTTGTGGAGGCAGCAAGGCTGCGAAGCTCCAGGCAAAACCAGGCCCAGGCCAGCACCTGGTGTTTTCCAGTAGGCCAGCATGCTCCTGATTGTTCCAGATCTAGATCCTTATGAAAAGTGAAATGAAACATGTTTTGTTTCGAGGCTCAGTTACGGATCTGCAACCAAAACTAACGGGGGCCGGCAAGTCGAATTGCCCAACACGTTTTGTGTCACTCACACACTTGCACCTGCCAGGGATGGATTCCTCAGAAAGGCTGACGGGAGCGAGGCATGTTTTCTATTTTGACGGCACACGGGAGCCAAACGCTAGGACCAGCAGGTTCTGGTGTTTACTGTCAGCCATTGAAAAAGGCAAAACACAGCATGAGCACTGAGGTGACGGCCTTTGGCTCACCTTACCCACGGCCGCTCACGGGCAGCAGCCGCCCCTCGGCTTTGTCTGTGTCTTCCTCTGTTCGAGCCACCCGGCTCCGCTGCCGCGGCGTCACGGCCGGCCCTGGAGTCACAACATGTCGCCGTCCCCGCTTTAGGTCACCTCATGGCGCTGCCGTCGAGCAGGGCCGCAGCCGGGGCCCGCGATGCGCCCGGCCCGCTCCCGCGCGGCGCCGCGGTCGCTCAACGGGCAGCCTGAGGGAGGGGGCAGGGCCTCGGGCGCCGGGAGCGGGGGGACACTTACCAGGTCTATGAAGGTCAGAAATTTCCAGCTGCCTCCATAGGTCTGATGCGCGGGCATGTCAATGGCCTTGTAATTGCACAGGATGGAGCAATAGGACAGGAGGATGGCGGCGCGCAGCACCTGGCAGGGGACCAGCGCCATGTTGCACGCTGCGCCGGGGCGGCCTCAGCGGCTGGCTGCGAGCCAGAGCGGGGTGCGCTTCGGTGTGTGTGCGCGGCTAAGCGCCGGTGTGTGCGCGACCGCGCGGGCGGGACTCCGGGCACCCCCGCGCAGCGCTTGGCCCCGGACGGGGCGGGGCGGGGCGGAGGGGCCGCGCCGTGCGGCGGCGGCTGGCAGCGGCGCGGGGCAGGCGGGGTTGGCTGCGCGGCAGCGGGCGGCGGTGCCGGTAGCGAGCAGCGTGACTGCCGGGCTCAGCGCGCTCCCGAGCCGCAGCTCCGCGGCCGGGCTAGACGGGGGGAGGCCGTGCCGTTCCCCAGGCAGCGGAGGGGCATGCCCCGCACCTCCCATCGCCCTCAGCTCCCGCGGGCTAGCAGGTGCGGGGCCGGGGCTGCGGCTGTGCCCGAGGGTCCCGCGTCCCTCAGGCGAGCTGTCTCCGGGGAACACGAAGGTGAGCGCGGGCAGTAGGTTACCCGCAGGACCTGTTCGCTCGCTTTTTCACGCAGAAACCCCAGCGCACCGGCGGTGACGGGTTTCAGTCGGTGTATGGTGGAAGCTGTGAACCCGCCCCCGTGGCGGCCCGCTCTGCCCCGCGTAGCGCGGGGGTAAATACCGGGCGAGGCACAGGGCCCGGCGGCCGTTGCCGCGGCCCGGGGCGCGCAGCTCCCCACGGCACCAGCTGACCTCGCCGGAGCCAATGGGCTGCGCGCTGGCGGCGAGCGGCGGCTGTTGGAGCAGGTGTCACCGCCCCGTGGGGTCGTGTAAGGCGGCCGCGGCGGGAGGCCGTGAGGTGCCGCCGGGGTGAGCCGAGGCTATGGCCGTACCCTTACTGTGCGCTGTCCGTACGGCTACCCCGCCGCGGAGAGACAGCCTTTGTCCTTTCACCTGCTTCTGAGGTACAGTCACGTCTTCGGTGTTCCCTTTCATCACACGATTGCTAGAAGTGCGCTTTGCGATACCTGCAGCCGCTGTAAGAAAGGGACCACGTTATCCCTGGATTAAAGTGTTGGGTGGAGTATCAGCGCTATGAGGGATGACCATTTCAGTCAGCAGGAGGTTGGTCACCAAAGGGATCTTGAGGCTAGGAGCAGCTGGGGTGGGGGTTCGTCCTTGGTCTTCCACACCCTGAAAAGGAAAGGGTCTCAAAGTGCTGGGCTGCAGGGTAAATATTAAGTTGCTCCATCATCTGGAAAAGTTAGTTTGAAGGGAAAAGAAAAACTAAATACAAGCGGTGATGTCTGGGCTTGGACAGACAAACCACTTCTATAAACACCATCTCCCATACATCTGCCTTTTGACATAAATATTTGAACTATAAGGTGCTTCATCATAGTTAAGCTACTGGAAGTCAAAAAGAATCTATGACTGTGCAACACATGCCCTGCTTTAATTCTGTTACATGGAGTCAAAACCTCTTCATCTGGTATCTACTGTGCTCAAGTTCTGCAAAAATAAAGGGCTTTTAAGAGAACATGTACTAGCAGCTATCCTAGATGAAATTAGCATGGCATAAGATATCTGCTTATGCAGAGGAATAGTATGTGAGGCATGGACAAAGAATCCTCTAGAAGCATGAGTTTCCTACTGGATTCTTTAGGTTATTTCACCTATCAGTTCACAGTCCCAGCAAGCACATAGGGCAATCAGACCCTTGTGTTGTTTGTGGCACATTTAACTTAATGCTTACATTATCTATGTGTCTATCTATTTAGATTAGATAATTAGGAAGAAATTCTTCATGTGAGGCTGGTGAGGCACTGGAACAGGTTGCTCAGAGAAGTTGTGTATCCTTGGAAGTGTTCAAAGCCAGGCTGGATGGGGCTTCGAGCAACCTAATCTAGTGGAAGGTGTCCCTCTTCCCATGACAGGTGGGTTGGAAGTAAGTGATCATTAAGGTCCTTTCCAACCCAAACCGTTCTATGATTCTAAGTCTTATAGGTTAAAAGGGTTTGATATCATTGAAGTCTCAAGGTACAGTGCAAGAGGTATGTGAGTGAAACTCCATGGTCTGCAGTACAGTGAGAGACTAGCCTAACAACATTAACAGTATGACCCAATGCAAGTGGATCTGTAAAGCAGCACAGTTGCTGCTGAGGACCTGATGTGTGTATGGCATGTATTGCAGGAGATTTCAAATCAGAATAGTTCTTCTCTGTACTTGTGGATTGAATATTCATAAGTAACTGGTGTGCCCCTAATGAATATGTGTGGTGAGACACATCTTCTGTTTTGGTTTTATTCAAAAGGAGTCCAGCTTGCTTTCTGAAAGTGTGTCAAATTATAAACCAGAGCACAGTATCAGTCCAGATGATCAGGAGGTTTACTTCTAAAATACACTTGTCATCTGCACCTTGGTGCTACTGTAGAGGCAGCCTTAGTGTGCAAGTCTCACCGGACTTGAGCTTCGTAAGCTCCCGAAGGCAAGTTACTCTGTGCAGAGCTCATCAGCACAACTGACTACATACCCATGCACACCTTTGTGTCTTGTGATCAGCCTCTGACAGAAAGAATTTGGGGCTAAGCCTTAGGCAGATCTGTTGCCTACTTTTTTAACTGCACCTCCTCCTATGATGTACAGGAGCTTGCTCCTTGGGTCACCTCTGTTTCAGTAATAAGGCACTACAGACATTAACACTGGATGTAACGATAACCACCATTCTCTGTTTGCCTCTTAGTCACATGTATTCAAGCATCTTTCAGGGTTATGGTATCCTCAAAACTTTCAAAAAAGTGAAACACTACCCAGCTTTTTGGAGATCCATTTGAACTCTCTTCAGTTCTACTCTCAACTCCTCCATAGAAATATCAGCAAAGCTCACAGAAAATCTTAACCTCATACAAAAGAAATACTTTCACTCAGCCTCGTAAGCCAAGGTGAAAGTCTAAATGAAGCAGAATGTATACACAGTGTTGTTCCCTGTTCTTTTTCCTTTCAGTCAAGACAATCTCAAGGCAAGCTAACTAACATGCCAGGCTCAGCCAAGTTTCTTCCTGGTCAAAGACTCTTCTTTATTACACATTTCTAGACCTTTGAAAGGAAATGTAACTCCTTTGTGGGTGGGTACTTTGTGTCTGTGTCCTTTCTAAAGAAGTATCTGTTGAATCTCTGCACAGTATTGTAGTAAGGGCTAATTAGATTGTAGGCTGCCATTAGCCTTTATGTGCTACTGTGGACTTTGTACTCCCTGTCTATTGAGAGACAGGCAGCAAAGTCTTTTGTGACTGGTTGAAATGGGTTTGCAGAGGATTTTATTTTCCTTTGGATTGGTCTTAATTTTTTTTTTCAGCAAAGTAAAAATGAGATCTTTAAAAATCTGTCCTTTATAATGCTATATGAATGCAATTTTGGTAGTTACGAATGCTTTTTGGTGCTTAGTAAAATGTTTACATTTTGGGGTTTTGATTGCATAAATTATAGTAAGGTAGACAATAAACATGTAAAACATGTAAAACCAGATCCTGATGTTTAAATATTTGTATGTACATTGTGAAAAACCTCAACTCAATTTCCATTAGTCACACACTATAAATTTGTTTGATGGTAAGAGTTTGACATAGGTCCTACTTGTCATTCAGTAAAGGTGAGCAATGACTTTAGACAGAAGAGTCCAAAGCACTGATATGTCTGGGATGGGAGACATTAATAAATACTACTGGGGCTAGGGCGAAACAAGATGCCTAAAAGCCTGTGAGAGAACCAAGTGGAAAAAAAGAACTAAAATGTGGCCTTTCCGTTCATTTGTTGATATAAAACAAGTTGCATGATGTTTTTGCTACTTGGCATCTTAGCAGAATAGAGTGTAACATCTTGGAGGCCAAGTTTTAGTCATTTCTATGCAGGCTAACAGATGAGAATACTTAAGAGTTTCGTGGAGTTGTGTTTAGTTTTTAGTTTGTTTTTCTTTCTTAAAGGAGTAACATTTGAATTTCTTAACAGCGTTGTATCTTGTGAATATCAAAGATATTGAATATTGATGAATGATCTTTGAGAGATGTTTTGAGACTTGTGAGGTGCCTTTTCTTAAGCAATTGCTTTAAATGCAGATGAATTGTTTACAGGGAATTATGCCACAGGCAGTTGCCTCCAAAGCAATAATAATAAGCATAATAATGCACGCTTGAACTCATAGGAAATGGGTAATACTGCCTCATCACAATGCATTCATGGCGGTGCACCTGATACTTCAATTTCTAGTATCTGAGGCAGAGTGTACCTACTGTGCCAAGGTAAGTGTGTACTTGGATGTGTGGGAGTGCAATTCCCATATAAGCAGACATGGAAAATTAAGCTTTCTTGCAGTGAACGTAAGTGAAATTATTGAAACATTGCAAGTTAAAAATCAAAAGGAAATTATTGAAGAAAAGCTAGCCTGTGCCTAAGAAGAGTTTTTAGAAATGTCCTCAGTTAATATGTGCTTATTTAATATATAGCTCTTCAGCTGGATGAACTATTACTATAGTAAATGGCCCCACATATCAGAAGAGGATTCAACTCAAAATCTTTGGCAAAGACTTATCTTCTTAACTGGACCCATTGTTAATACTACTAGTAAATTTAGGCAAGCTTTTATTTCTCCATTTATGTTGAGGGGATACAAATGATAAAAATTGAAGAATTGAGAAAAATAAGGTAATAATTTACAATGAGGATTTTATATCTTAATTTCATATGCTTTCTGCTGATTACATCGGTCAGTGTTAGGCCAGGAAGGGAAGGTAGTTAACAGGACTCTGAGGTGCAGAAGAGCAGTACTGACTGGGAGTATTCCAAATGTTCACAGATGATGTGGCCCTCTGTAAGCCAGAGCAAGCATTCTTCTGCTGTAGCATGCAATCTCTCAGAGGGATATAGCCTTTGGGAAAGGGTTTAGGTACGTGCAGTGCACAATTATACATTACCTGCTGCCCTGTTTTAAGAGCTTACCCCTTACACTGCATCTACCTATTATAAAATTCTTGAACAGCCTAGATAGGCAGTATTGTTTAGGATTATCACTGCTCGCCATGGGCAAATCTGAGTCAGCTTCTTATTCATTAAAAATGTGCAAAAGAAGACAAACAGAATTTTCACAAATGATTATAAAGCCAGACAATTTAACCTTTTGTCTAAGTGTATACTGAGTGTCTGCCTTCTCTTCTAAGAGACTGAGGGTCTCTTAGACCCTCTTGATAGATGACAGTCTGACTGTTACAACTGACATAACAGTTGTAACCAGGTACCTTCGAAACACATGAAGTTCCATCTAAACAAAAGAAAACACTGTTTGCTGTCAGGATGATTAAACATGGGAACAAGTCACCCAGAGAGTCTGTGGACTCTGCATCTGTGGAGATATTCAGACCCCATCTAGCCATATTCCTGGGCAGCCTGCTATAGCCGACCCCACTTGAGCAGGGGGATTCAACTAGGTGATCTCAAGAGGTCCCTTCCAGCCTCAACAGTTCTATGATGCTGTAGTGTAAAGGGAGGTTCATAGCTGACTAATGTATAACTGGCCAAGTCTGCTTCAGCTTTCTAGTTTTTTCTAGCATTTCTTGTTAAAATCAGCTCTCTGGTGGCTTAAATCCTCTAAACGCATCTCCATGCTAGCTCCTCTGAACACCTGGGCAAAGGAGTTAGAGGTGGGGTGAGAAACACGGAATAGGAATGATGTAGGTGCTCCACACCACTTTCATAGCATTGCTTACGTAAAAGAGTGATGTAATTGCTAATTGGTGTTGGAGACTTAATATGTGCATTTTATGAACTGACCTTGAACAAATCTCCACTCCTAAATCACCAATCAAAAGTAGCATTATTTATCTGCACCCTATCTCTCTGCCAAATTCTCATCCATAAAACTGGGCCAGTATAACTTCCTGTCTTGTTTCCTGACTGAAAGTTCATCTCAGCAAGCACTATTTCTTTACTTATTTTAAAACTATAAATATGCAACTATATTTCACCCAGTTACATCGTGGACTTCTGAGGAAAACTGAAATACTAAAAAATATTTTCTTAAACAACAGATTCTTTTCTGTGACAACTAACTCTAATAGACAGCACTGGACAACACAGTAAACATGAAGTATCTTCTGTTGTGAATGGGTGAATAATTTTCTGGTTCAGCTGCAGTAAGGTTTAACTATTCAAGGGTGAGCAGTAATACACATCTAGTACAACAGCCAGAATGCAGAGTGTGTTTCATTCAACAGCAGAGAGACAGCGCTGGCTATCAAGGACAATAGTAGCTAAATACCCATCTCAAAGATTTGGCATAGCCAGGTTTTTTTAACTAGTTTGGCTTTGATGACTTTGCAGAAGCTTATATTGTGTTTGGGCTGCCAAGCGAACCTGGAGGTGCCTACCGTCATCTGCTGGCCCCCTGCAGGAGATGCTTATCATTGCCAACTCCTCCTTTCTTGGTAGGAGTGACTCTCAGCAGAATGCCACGCTTCTGACTTTTTACTATCTGCCAGACAATACAGCAGTAACCCGGCTCTCTCTGTCACCAGCTGGAAGCTGTTGTTCTATCTAATTTTTTATTCTAGTGCTCATCCTCAAAATGTCTTTTACATCCCTTGTAGAAACTGCCATTTTCAGTATGCGTCTTTCCCTTTGATACAGTTTCTCTGGGCTAACAATGGCAGGGGGTCTCTACCGTGCTGTGATGATATTGCAGTACAGATGGATGCATAGGATGGCTTTCCTGGATAGTGATGCCTTTTGTGTCTTGGTTTTTTTTTTTCTTTCTTGGTTTTTTTTTTTTTTATTTTGATTTTGGTTTTGTTTTGTTTGTTTGTTTTGTTTTGTTCCTTCACCTATCAAAAATATTTGGTCAAAGCTGATTCATGTTCTGGAAAAGTAGTACATGTACAAGAAATCTTCGGAGTATCCTTTTTTGCCTTGCCTTCTCCCTTTTTAGTTCAGTCCATGGCTATGCTGATGAATTAAATCACTTCTTCACTCATTTACACTCTTCCTGCCTCCTTTGAAATCTTGTTCTTAGACACACAAAGCCACTGTGAGTGTAGCAGATAGAAAACTATTCCTGTAATTTCCTCACTTATTAATCTGCCATACGTCTGTATTTCCATAAATAAAAGCCTCTTTTAAAATCATCTTGGAAAAAGAAAAATCCGCAATAAGAACCTGAAAATGTAAGTGAAATGGGAGACAAACACACATATTGATGTGGTACAAAAACTGTATTGCAAACTTGGATTAGGGAAACAACCATGAATAATTGTCTCTATTGTTTGTTCAGCTTTGTATATTTTTATAGTCTGATGATCATTCAAGATTAATTACAGAGAATAGAATGATGACATGCGTTAAAGGAGAAAAGTAAGGGAGAAGCAGGAGGTCCAGATCAACCATCAGAAAGAAACCAGCTGTACAGTATTGAATATTTCAGCTCTTAGATAAATCAGCACAAATACATATGTGAATAAATGAACACACTGAAATGACTTTGGAATTACTCACAAGCACCTTTTTTTTTTTGTATTACGATTATTGCTACCCACTTTCCGAAACAAAAATTAATGTCAAAATATTTTGAGACAGCTACATCATGGGAATTTCTCTACAAGAGACTGAAATAGCCATAATCCTCGCTTTCCTGAATGACAGCACTGTTGCGCAATATACATAACCACTGCAGAAGACACACCGGAATAATGGCTGTTTGCAAAGTAAAACTAGTACTTAACATCCTTAGGACAAGTTTGGCTGCCACGGTTCCTGCCCCTTGGTCTCAAATTAGCTGCATGGACTAAGAGCAAGCCACCTTGCCATTGCTTTCTTTATAGAAGGAGCACAGCTGTATACACTTCAGGGATACATTGTGAAGAGACAGCAGTTTAAGTAGGTGTGAAGCAGCATTAGAACAATTCTTAGCAGTATGATTACTAGCTAATAAAGTGCAACGGAATAAACCAGAAGTGGGGGTTGAATTAGGATGATTTTGCTGGAAATATATCTTGGAGACTGTCAATGTGATAATTAGGATACCTTTGAAAGCTTTTTGGTGCCTTTTTGAGGTGTATTAGCTGGTGAATCTGACTATTGCTAGGGATAATTGAAAATGCATAAGACTTCAATTTTTTTTGCCAAAATGTGCATGTGAATGGGGGTGGAAGAAATCCTGTTGATGAATATTTTGCAGAAAATATAGCCTGCTTTCAAGCTTCTTCAAGTCTTGCATGTACTTATGCATCCACTGACCTAGCAGGTTTATCTTTTATGAGCAGCCCGGATGGCACACTGGGATTCAGAACCTGATCCACATCCTCGGAAGATTCCATTTAATTTTGGCTGGTTTAGATTAATTGTAAAATTGACCTCTCTATGTTTTCTGAACCTAAGCAGTCTAAGGTTTGAGAGGTTTATTTTGGTTTTGTTTGTTGCTGGCATCCTAATATAATAGATGTCCAGAGTAAATGGTATCATGAATGTTTCCAGCATTCCACTGGAGAGAGGGATTTTTTAAATTTCAGGCGTTCCTGATGTTAGATGAGGAAATTTGGGGTTTTTTCCACCCTTGTCACTGAAAATGAATCTAAGTGTGTATTATCCTGGTAAGGGATTCGCTTTGGGACAACAACTCATTGATGATGATAGAACTGAACAGATATAATGGGTTTAGGTGGAAGAAGCCCACAAATCTCTTTCAGGGCCAACATGCCTAGTTAAAACCTTATCAGTTGCAATATAATGATGTGTCTCTTGGAAATTACTGGTCTGTGGTGAGCATAGGGTGAATGCAGGTGCAGGCGAATGCAAACGCTAACATTCAGCATTGGTATAAATTTTAAATGGTTACCTAAGTCTAAACTGAATGATCTTAATGTAGAAGTCAGCTTTTAAAAATATTTAATACACAGGGAACCTTTAAATGTTACCTCTTTTCCACTTATTTGAAATAGCTTTTCTATCCCTCACGAATAAATTAGCATGCCTAAATAACCCTGTGCTACTTTTATTAGAATTAGTCTATAAACCATTCCCTGATTCAACTAACCATCTAAATTTGTGTCCTGTTTTAACTGAGACCCTTCAGTGGGTCTCAGGTGAAAATTTGACCCTTCTTCTGAATTTAATGATGCAGCTGCCACTGATAATGACACATGATCAAGCCTGTGCTCATGTAACTTATTTATTCAAGGCCAGTATTCTGGCATCATTAAAACATTAAAAACAATGCATAGAGCATAGTTTCTGTGCCACCACTGGAACACAATACATTTTGAGTAACATCATTCTTCTCAGTGCGAGCAGATATTCTTAGTTTTCACTAATGTGCCAGTAAGTTGAAAGGGAAAAGAAATAAATGAGCCGATTATTAAAGGAAAACAAAAAGCAGCTCAGAATGAAAGTGTGCATGCAAATTAAAGTATGTGATAGTGGCAGGAAGTGATTGCATCCTAAGTCCTCTGCCTTTTTTCCAGGTTTTGCATTATGCTCCAAAGTCTAAAATTACAGCAATGGATCAAATAATTTTCATAAAACCAAAACAAACCCCAGTGTTATTAGGTTGAGCAAATGTGCCATGTGGAGTTGGTTACCATTTGCTAATTTTCAATTCATTTATTAAGATCAGCTCTCATTTTTTAATTTTCAGTAATCAGTGTTACTGTGTTATGAAAGCACCTCTGCAGTCTAGACAGTACATACTCATTTATGTGATAAATAATGGATAAACACTGAGTGTGCCATTAGCCCTTAATGCAGTAGATTGATTCCCTGAAGCACATACTCTCCATCCTTGTTTTAGCACTTGTGCCACCTGTCTCTTGCACTTACTGTATGGTGCTTCAATAATGAGAATGGGGTTCCCTGATCATTCTTAATTTAGCTCATTTTCATCATCTTCTAAGTAGGTTGGCATTGCTGTGACAGATGTGCAAATCAGAAGGTGCCTCACTACTACCTTTATGATTGCTTTCGCTACTCTATCTAATGGCTTTAGCACAATACAGATTACTTGTGTATAGACAGACAGAATCAGTAGACCTATCTTCTTCCCACAGATTCCCGTTCTAGCATAACACCACTGCTTTGGCCAAGTGGCTGGGACAAAGACAAGTTATTTCAAGTCTCTGTTCCCATTTCCTTCAGCTGGAGGAACAGGGATTCAAATTGAACTAAATGAAATAGACAAATTAGATATCAGTAAGTACCCAGGGCAGGTTGGCATTCCACCAAAATTTTGAAGGAACTCAAATGGGAAATTGCAGAACTGCTGGCCAAGTTGTCTCACAAATCTATAGGAACAGGCACTATGCCAGACTGCCAGTGAAACTTCCACCTACAAAAAGGGTTCTGAAAGAGATTTGGGTAACTACAGGGCAATAAATCACTCCATTTCTGATTGGATAGTAGAGTATATCTTGCAGAGTAAGATACTTGATCATATGGATAAACATTACCTGTTTGGAAGAAGTCAGCATGGCTTCTGAAAAAGGAAAGGCCATCTCAATAACCTGCTGAAGTGCTTTGAGGGCAGGCAATAAGCACATAAATAAAGGGCATACAGGAGACTTAATGTTTTTTATTTTCAAAAGATAATTGACATTATTCCCCACAACTGGTTATGGCAAAATGTAATTTTCCATGGGGACGGAGGAGATGTTCTTTTGTGGACTGGAAGCTGGTGAAAGGTTTGGACAAATGAAGGAGTTCGATATTCACTACTAAGAGTGGCGTCAGTTACCAGAGTTCAGAGTTTTAAACAGTTTTATTCAGCACCTTCATCAGTGACATGGAGTAGGATGTATGCAGTAAATTCTCCAAGGTTTCTCTTGGGGCAATGAAATGCAAAGCTTATAATAAGGAACACCAGAAACAACATCCTAAGTTGTTTTGAGCAGGCAAGCAGGTGTTGTACTAGCTTCAGTGCACATTCTATGGAAAAATAATTATGTTTACTGAATAACACAGTACTGTGCCTCAGTGTTGTCAATGCACAGTAGTTGACATATGTGAGTATTGTTATTCTAGGTGCTTTGGGTGTTTCTGACCCATGGCAATGTGTTAGATATGCCACAGTGATTGATCAGGGCAAGAATGGCCATGACAGATGCATGATTACTCATATATGTGTGAAAATTAGTGATTTTAATGCAGTTCATTATGTACTGATTGACTGTATTTACATGTAAATTTGTTATGAGAACATGTATATGGTTTAGTGAAACAAAAGTCTTCCATTGTGGATTCTAGCAGCCTAACTGGATGATGTTCCTAAGATGCTTCTTACTTGTGATAGCCTATTGCATTTCATCTTTTTATGGGTATTACAATATTCAAGTCCTGTTGCCCCCCTTTGCATGGTTCCCCCAGTTCCTAGTGTTCAAAGTGAGAGGTCTGTGGCTGAAAGAGAATAGTGAATTACCATCTAACTGTTGTACTGTACAGGAATATGTGAATAACTTAAACATGTAAAATCTTTTTATTTGATCTGAAATGTTATATTGTAGGAAAGATGGGTAGAGAGGAAGCAGAGGAAAGGATACAAGCAACTAAATTATGTACTCTTTTCCTCATAAATAATCCCAGGGTTAAAGCAATCACAAAGTCTATGAGAAAGTTTGGTTTAGTTTTTCCCAGTAGCGGAACAGACTAGAATCAGCAATTCCCGCTTCTTTCTCTCTCCAACATGCTAGAGGATGTGTTTGGGTGGAGAAGGATTCTTTTATTTTTGGTGACTGTATGTTTTGTATAAGTAATAAATTACTGTTTATTTTGATTAGTGTTCAGCTTTCATCTCTGAAACAGGACTGAGGGCTTATTGTGGCTGCAGCAGAAAATTCGACTACCGTATAGCTTAGCCATTAAGGCATGCACATAAAGATAGTGGGAGAACTAGTCTGAATCTTTTCTCTGTCTCATTCATGTATACCTAGGACTTTTTAGCCTTGTAGTTAGGCTGTTCTCCCAGGCAAAGAACTGAACTTGCTTGTATCTTGGGTAAGCATTTTAACCCTTAAGTTATTAACAAAAAAAAGGGGAAAGAATGCAGGGAAAACCTCCATTATTCCAGTTCTGTGAATACAATCCTCCCTACCTCCCCAAAGCACCTTGCATTCAAAAGTATTCCAAGCATTTGAAAAAAATATTTTCAAATAATTTAAAGACTATTAAAACCACATTTTCCTGAATTCAGTATTCTTTTTTTTACTTGCTTAATTCTACACAGGCACAGCTTGCTCATTTTTCCCGTGGATGGGCACATGTGATTTTCCTGATTGTAGCAGAGAAAACAGCCTTTAAAAAATAGCTCTACTGAGAACATAGTATAAGCTCACTTGTGTCTTAGTATGAAACCAGGGCAGTACGCTAGAGCCAAGAACAATGCAGATTGTTCAGGAAATCTCCAGCACTTACAGCTGTAGTCCAAAGGAGCTAAGCATGTGAACCAGTTAGGTTAGTGTAAATATATAAGTGAAATACAGGGAACCAATTTGAAACATCTCTTGAGTTCCATATACCCTAAGACAGTTCTTCCAGATTCAGTTCCTCACAGGGAAAATTGCTACTAGAAGGTATTAATTCAGGAAGAATCACTGCTCCTTCTTCCAAGCCCATTTGTATTTTCTATGGACACACTGAAAACTAAGATTCGTGAAGGGCTTTTAGTCAGAAAACTGACTCTTTTTCTTCGCTTCTCTTCTCTCCCACCCCCCAGCGTTTGCATTTTGCTGAACTATCAGTGTAAGAATATTAGCTTTTAAAACGGAAATTTATGAGGAAGATTTCAAAGTGGCAGCACTGGAACGAAACCAAACTTTGGGATGAATGTTGTTACTGAAAATTAGACCACTGTTGCTGGCCAGAACAACATAATTCACCAGCAGTACCAGCAAGTTCCCAGTGTGTGTGGTTAAAGCTTGACTGGCAGTGCTTAAACAAAAGTTCAGAAATTAGTGTAAAACTTTGCTAAAGCCATGTAGATACAAGGAAGCTGCCTTTATCTGCTGACATGTCACGTTACTTTTTTATGCAAAATAAAGGCTGCCTTGGTTGAAGATGTAGGTCATGTTAGTCACATTGGTCACTTGCATTAAGCCATGTAAGCAAAGATTTGGGTTCCCATTAATAATAATGTTTTCCTTGGTTAAGAGGAGTCCCCAGACACTGCTGGTGGAACTGATACTTGATGCTATCTCCTCCCTTGGTAACATAAACCTCCCTGTTCAGAGGAGGTTTCCCTTCCTGTGACAGTATAGACTGAACTAATTGGACAATATGCTCCGTGAGGACATCAAGAGCAAAATCTGTTCCTGTTCAGATGAGTCAGAAGGTTCCTGCTCCGGTTGTGGCAGAGTTCTCCTGCAAGAGATGTTTTCCCTCCAGCAGGTCAGGCCCACAACCAGCTGGGTTGTTCTGCCCCAGCCTACACTCATTGCTCGGCAATGGTCCTGCATGGCTGGAACCAGCCTTTACAGCGCATGGTGCTCTGCCTGCCAGGGGATAACAAATGGACATAGATCACAAAGCATATTTTTAATAATTTAATTCAGTTGATCAATGTGCTTTTTGCTTTAAAAGAGGATTAAAATGTAAACCAGTAAATGAAGTAGGCATGTCTGTGGCTCTGTAGATGCACAAACTGATCTGACCATAATAAAAGCATAGCCAAAAAGATGAGAATGTAAGTCCATTCAGTTTAGCCAACAAAACTTATTTCCTCAAAGAACTGTCAGAAAAGGATTCACTTTTATTTAATCTACTCATTTTGTGGGAAATCCTCAAAGTAGATTTATTTACCCATGCATAAGGGGAAAAAGTGAGCCTGAAAGATGCCCTGAGATGTAAAATTCAGTAGATTTTGGTTCCATTAGACCTTTTCCTTCTTGAATTTCAAAGACTTTTAAGCAACGGAGTCGTGCTACATAGGAAAATTACCCAAAACAATCTGATTTTCAGAAGAATGCTTGTTATGGCGGAACCTTGGAAAAAGCGGTGAGAAGCCAGCTTAAAGTGCTAGGAGTATCTTGTTAGACTTGTAACACTGAGCTAAGTTCAGCTGTGATAGTCTATTTTTCTTGGCAGGTTTTCAGATTGCATTCAGCAGAGCAAAGTTATTTCAGGCTGAATAACAGCAACAACTATTCATGTCCTTCAAACAACACATCCCATGTATCTTTATTGTCAACTGATCCAATTCATGTATATAAGTTATTGCCCTGTCAGTTTATTGGAAAGGACCCAGTCAAATATCCTCTTACTTCAGAGGAAAATCACAACAGCCCTAAGAAAAAAACTTGTGCTGAGTACCAAGATGGGACTGATACCAGAAAAATGGGAGCACTTGGCAAATGGAAGTGGCACAGTCCCTTCCTCCCTATGCCAGTCCATTGGTGCTGCAACTTAGTTTGTCCCAGTGGATTCCCGATGTCCTGGGGCCTTGAGTATTTGTTCTGGTTCCTTGTCTCTAATGGAGTAGGATACTGGACTGAGAGTGGGGTCCAGTTAAACTTGATTCTCTACTTAAAAGTGAGCCTAACACTAATGCCCTAGGAAGATCACTGGAAAATAATTACATGTATCTACATCTACGTGTGAGGCAATTGCTGGCAATGACAGCAATTTTTTGACATCTAAGTTATAATAAATAGAATCAAGTTCTTGATTCCATTTGCTGTCCTACATATAAAACCCATCAAAACATTTGTGGTGGAAATATGAGGGGGAAGTCATGTATGACCAACCTTATAGCCTTCTATGAGGAAGTGACTAGGTGGAGGGATGATGGTAGAGCGGTAGATGTAGTTTTTCTTGATTTCAGTAAGGCATTTGATACTGTCTCCCACAGCATCCTCATAGATAAGCTAAGGAAGTGTGGGCTTGACGATCAAGTAGTGAGGTGGATCGAGAACTGGTTGAAAGGAAGAAGGCAGAGAGTTGTGGTCAATGGCGCAGAATCTAGCTGGAGGTCTGTGACTAGTGGAGTTCCTCAGGGGTCGGTGCTGGGACCGGTGCTGTTTAATATTTTCATCAATGACCTGGATGAGGGAACTGAGTGCACCCTCAGCAAGTTTGCTGATGACACAAAACTGGGAGGAGTGGCTGACACACCAGAGGACTGTGCTGCCATTCAGCGAGACCTGGACAGGCTGGAGAGTTGGGCGGGGAGAAACTTGATGAAATTTAACAAGGGCAAGTGTAGAGTCTTGCATCTGGGGAAGAACAACCCCATGGACCAGTACAGGTTGGGGGTTGACCTGCTGGAAAGTAGCGAAGGGGAAAGGGACCTGGGGGTCCTGGCGGATAGGAGGATGACCATGAGCCAGCAATGTGCTCTTGCGGCCAAGAAGGCAAATGGCATCTTAGGGTGCATTAGAAAGGGAGTGGTTAGTAGGTCAAGAGAGGTTCTCCTCCCCCTCTACTCAGCCTTGGTGAGGCCGCATCTGGAATATTGCGTCCAGTTCTGGGCCCCTCTGTTCAAGAAGGACAGGGAATTGCTTGAAGGAGTCCAGCGCAGAGCCACAAAGATGATTAAGGGAGTGGAACATCTCCCTTATGAGGAGAGGCTGAGGGAGCTGGGTCTCTTTAGCTTGCAAAAGAGGAGACTGAGGGGTGACCTCATCAATGTTTACAAATATGTAAAGGGTAGGTGTCAGGATGATGGAGCTAGGCTTTTTTCAGTGATATCCAGTGATAGGACAAGGGGCAATGGGTGTAAACTGGAGCATAGGAAGTTCCACGTTAACATCAGGAAGAACTTCTTTACTGTAAGAGTGACAGAGCACTGGAACAGGTTGCCCAGGGGGGTTGTGGAGTCTCCTACACTGGAGATATTCAAGGCCCGCCTGGACAAGTTCCTGTGTGATGTACTGTAGGTTACCCTGCTCTTGCAGGGGGGTTGGACTAGATGATCTTTTGAGGTCCCTTCCAACCCTTGGGATTCTGTGATTCTGAAATACACCAAAAAGGTAGACATAGCATACACTCTGTAAGAAAGGTCACAGAAAGCACCAGGGGGGCCTGCTCCTCCTCATTTTCTTACCTGCCAGCACAAAATGAAGTAATAACCTTTTAGCTTCAGCTTCCCATCTGTAGAAAAGGCCTGTTTTCTTGCTTACGTGGAAGGCTTGGGAGAATAATCATTTTAGGGGCTATCACGCTACAGTGACAGTAGCCACAGAAAAGAAAACAGAGTTTACTTTTAACTGAATCCCACATTTTACCATGCATTACATATATATATACACACACAATATTTGGCATATGTAGCATTTAGAAAAAGTAGCAGGCTTTTAAAATAGTCAATTAATTGATAAATAAAATTTGTGTCCTTAGAAAGATAAAAATGCATGTTTCTGTTAAATAGGTAATAAAACTACCTTTCTTCTTAAAATTCTCCTTAGTATATCCCTGACTTCATTCTGCCCCTTCTGAATAGCCAAAGTCTGTTTTGAGGAACAGTCTGAATCCCAGTCTGTCACAACACACTATGGGCACTGTAACTAGCACACCCATGTTCAGTCAGTGGTAGCAGGGCTCTGACTGTGGTAACAATGACAACATGATAGTTTTGTCATCTGGAATATCCATTTAGCATCCTATTTTTTGTTTTTCAGATATTTTGTGTTTGGTCTTAATTGCTGTTTCCTTTTACCTAAGTCCTGTAAAATCTGAAGGCAAAAATATGATGAGATGGTTTAGTCGTGGTCTTGGCAGTCCTGAGGTAATGGTTGGACTTGTTGATCTTAAAGATCTTCCAACCTAGTTGATTTGATGATTCTATGTAGTTGAGTTTCACAGTGATCAAGGATTATCTGACTGATGGAAGGAACTGTGATATGTTAGAAACTATCTTGTAGCCCCTAAAGAGGAAAGAAAAATCAGCCTCAGAAACTATGAAAACATTCTAACTGTTCTCCCATTAAATGCTTTGCTGTTTTGCACACTATAAAAGTCAGTTTATCAGAGTTATAATTAACAGTACAGCACACGAAAAGTCAGATTAATGTATAGCAATACCAAATGTGTTCCATCAAGGAGTACAGTCATGCATGTATACAGTTTTAGTCAGTTTATTACTAACGTGATTGGATACTCAGTACACTTATAATGGATTTAATCTGGTAATAATAAAGTATTGCTTACACTAATGGGGCTGTCCAGATTAATAGGTTTTAAATGGTTTGTTGTCTCTTCCTGACTAATGAGCTAGTCCTTATATGCACTGTATATTGAATGATGGAGACCAACAACTTAAGCAGCACCATTCCAGTGGTATCAATATGAAACATCTGAATGGTTTTTTTTTCTTTCTATGTTAAAAGGTGAAGTTGAAGTTTAAGAAGCGCTCTCGATGTTTAGCGTGTGCAACAGAAACTACTAAATAGCTGCAAGAACCCTTGGAAATTGATACTGTTTGAGTGCCTCACCACTCCTCACTCAAACCATCTGTCAGGCGCTTCTTCAGGAAACAACAAAAATCCACAATTTTTAGAAATGTTTGTTCTGAAAATGCAAATTAATATTTTTTTTTAATTTATTTCCAGTCATGTAGATGGATCTGTTTCTTACACCATGTCTGTGTGCAGATATGGTGCTTATTTAGCTACTTCAGAAAAAGTTTGTGAAGGCTCAGGCAGCCTGTCCAAGATAAGTTTGAAGGAGAAGGAGTGGAGTGGCTGAGGACACACAGAGTGGGGTTTGACAAGTGTCTTCAGCTTGCATCCAGCTCAGTTGCCGGTGCTGAAAAAGCGTGTTTTGCCCTTGCCTCTGCTGCTCATGTCCTCCAGCCCCCATTGCAGTTCATTGCTGGTGCCGCGGACAGTGCAGCTTGCACAAGTACAAGTAATGCCGGCAGAGGAGAGGTGGTGGAACAACAGGGCTAGGGACATGGGGAAGGGAAAGCTTATCTCTCTCAGTGACTAATATAACTTTAAGCAGCTTGTGAAACTTCACTGCAAAGCCCCAGCTCAGCAAGCTGCTCAAATACATTCCTAACTTGACGCGCAGAGACTATTGGTAAGAAAATACTGAAGCATATGCTTTTGACTTAAAAGATATTATTAAGTGCTTCCTGAATTGAGATTACTTCCTCCTTAGTATTTCTTCTCTTCCCATCCCGCATAAGTTTATTTTTTCACTCCCTGCCAATTTGTACTTCACTTCCCTCACGGATATTGCCAGCTGTCCCCTGACTTTCTGATTGTACATTTTTCATCCCCTTAGGCTTCCTCTGTCTTGATGTGCAACACAGGTACAGGTCATGGCTTTAGCTCTTTGCTTGTTAGCCCGTTGTTTGGCAGTGAACATGTTTTCTGGCAGGGTTTCGTCTTGTGCCAAACAGCAGTCTGTCAGACGCACCTGGGCACAGCCTGGGGAATAGCATGGGCTCAGGGCTGTTCCTGCCAGGTAGTGTGTGTGCGTGATGCTGCTCTGCTTTAGGAGGGCAGTAAAGATGCAAGACATTAGAGATATAAGTCCTCAAAGACAGAGAATGGGCTCTAGCCAGTTTCATTGACTAGCATAGGTATAGCTTTGTTATCTGCCATGTTGTGTGAGTCTGGTTGAAAAGTGGTAAGAACCAAATTAAAGAGTCCAAATATCCTGGATTCAGATTTCCATACACCAGCCTATTCTGGCATCAGAAACTATGGTGTGAAGGGAAAATCTGCTTCTGTACCATTTCTAATTGCTGCACTGTCTCCTGTGGACTTGGAGAGGCAGTAGTGTCCAGCCACATGAAAAAAACAATAATTCTCAAAAAGAAAACTGTGTACATGCATAATAATAATCACTGGAGATGGGCAAGTGTTTTATTAGTGTACTGATTTGGACCAAATTGTGCTTCTCCTCCTAGGGGGTGTGTAAGAAATGTCGCTATCTATGAGAAATGATACAGGGCACAGGACTGTAATGTCTGTGATGCTTAAGCATTTGTTTAACTTTAAGCCCAAGAGAACATCACTGAAATCACTAGGTTTATTCCTGCACTTAACTGTAAGTATACTTTACATACCAGCTTGACCTTCAGACTTGGCTGTACTATACTGACTCTGTGCAATTTTATCCAGCTCCCACTGATGTAAGAATCATTGTGCAGTAATTAGCGGGTCTTAAGTGGTATTAAATATTCCATTAGAGAAATGCTGTTACCATTACAGTTTACAATTTTAACATTTAAAGACTATCATTAAAATATATAGCTTTATAACATACCTTTTTTCATTTATGTGGCAGATTGCTGCTTACTGGCAACTGGTCATGTATTAATTTTTCAGATATACGTTTCCAGAGTATGACTAATGACTGACATACCTTTCATATCTCTTTATTACAGACAAATGGTATATGGATTCTTCAATGCAAAACATATGCTGAACACCAGATTGGGCTGACAGTGGTTCAAAAATATTAGAAGATCAAAAAAATCAGTTAATAGAAAGATTGCTGTCTGGGCATTTCACATTTATAAACCTGTGGTATTCAGAAAACAGAGTTTATATTGATCTTTTAGCTATTAGAATTGGTTACATCATGACAAATCGGTATCCTGCTGGAGATCTTTTAATGCATTTCTGTTTTCAACGCAGAAAATATAACAGGCTCTGCAGCATCTCTTTCATTATGTTTTTCAAAATGTTTTTCTTTATTATGAAATTTTCATTACATGATTCTTCATACAATGTTTGAAACTGAAAATCATGAAAAAGCCCCGAAGTAGTCACACATTTGTAGAAAGAGAGGCTAATTGTGATTTAAAAACATAAATTGGTAGGAAGATAAGAGCTGTCACTACTGCAGCCAGATGAAAGCTCCGTGTAATTTATTGTCCTCACACTGTGGCCAGTTACATCACTTAGGGAAAGAATTTTCCCTTTTTTCTCCGATATTTTTCCATGGTACACCCACCTCTGCCAGTCAGCGAGTGGTTTAGGGACTGACCCCCTGAGCATCTGCATGCATATGGACTGTTGTTTTAATAGCCAATAATGGACTATCCCATAGCTAATGAGGTGAATCTTAATTTGAAGACATTCATACTATGACATCCCATTCTTCTGTGGCAGGTTCACACTTTAACCATGTGCTGTGTCAAGAAGTGGCTCTTTTTGCTTGTTTTAAATCTGATAAAACTGGTAGTTTTCTTGGAATAAGGGAGGGAAAGAGGGACAGCACCCTATTGTTTTTTAGATTTTGAGACCATCAAAGCGAGTGTTCATTTCTGGCTCACCCTCTCATCATGACTACTAATTTAATAGATGATACTACCAATAGATACACCTTCCATAATCCACAAAAACCTTCCTGTGCCTGAGAGCCCTGGCAGCTGTAGGGCAGGGAGACTGAGGAGCTGTTTGCAGCTAGGCAAAGCCTGCTCTGAAAGGGCTGCCATTGTGGCAGCCATTGCCGGCTTGTGCTCTGCCTGCCTGAGCATTTAGCCAGTTGAGTGGTCACACTGGGAGCACAGTGCACAGAAAATGGACAGAAGTGCTTTTGGTATGTACCACCCTAGATCTCTAGTGCCTGTTCATCCCTTTCACTTCTGAGTAACTCCCAATAATTCCTCTGTTGTCTCAGACACTGCTGATAGTTTTGCAGAACTGCCCTTAGTAATTTCCAGACCTGTTTGTGCACAGTCATAGCCAGTATAGACCCCATGACTGTGATGGCGAGTCTAGAGCTCTCTCCCTGTTTTGTGCTTGCTGTCTCCTACATATGTGAAACCTTGAATTGTACAGTTTCAGATATTACAGGAATTCTATTTTACCGTATGACAGGTTGTTTTAGACTGTAACAAACTGGCAGAAGCAATTAAAATTTGTATTATACACATTTTCAAAATGTAAATACATTAAGATGGTTTTTTTTTTTTTAAACCATTTTATTTCTTTACTTTCCAGCTGAAGTTTTGATGAAATTCTTCATGAGAAGTTTTAAGAACAGTATTTCTTGGGAAAAAACAAGTCCAATACAGAAGACTTATATCATCTGCTAATTTCGGTGAATCACAATTTTAGATGTTTTGATTATCTACTGTAATGTATGAGCATGTACATGAGCATAATTTAAATCACTCGCTCCAAAGTGAAAGGCTCTGATAAGCCTCAAAACGCAAAGTTTTTCAGTTACCCAGGTTGTTAAAACATTTATTAATGACCCACTGTTACAACAGTTGAAACAACATTGACATCTGTGTCAACTTTTTTGGTAGCAAAAATGTTGCATTACTACACATGAATAACTCAGTGGCATGAGATACAGGTAACTAAAGGACACTGTCTAGGTGTGTCAAACAAGTTAAGACAACTGCGTAAAGTTTCCTTTGAGCTTGTTCAGCCGAATGATTAACTGAACAAAGTGCACTGTCAAAGGTAACCACTGTCTGGCAGTAAAGGAAGTTGTTCACTCATTTGGTGGCAAACCTTAGCTAATACATAAGCTGCAAACACTGTCTGTGTCAGTATTGCCACGACATCCATGTGATGTGCTGATTATCCCCAAATCTAACCTTTTTTTTTACAGTTAGAGAAAGCAGTCTTGATATTTATCCCACTTTTGGCAAAAGGGGTGACTAGGGTAAGTTATAGTCACCCCTACATTACCCTACCTTTGATAATGTAGGGGTGGCACTTGCTTTCAGACAGAGGATTTATTTTTATCTCAAATGACACTGCATTTGCTCATGTCTATCTTCATGACCTTCCAATTGCTGCGTTTACGAACTTTCATAAACCAAGACTGATTTATAATTCAAATCAGTAGCTTGAACGCCTGGAAAGTTCAGGAACTGGAAAGGGCTTAGGAAGCCTAAGACGTACAGAAAATGGCTGAGGTCCTTCAGTAGGTGGCACACTTCCCTCTGAATCAGCTGTGAAGGAAGGTAGTTTGCAGGATGCTCCGGGTGCTGGCCTGTGGGAAGATTCTCAAGATGCAAAACCAGGAGGGCAACCAATGTGGTTAGGAAGGTTCCCATGACATGCGACAAAAGGGTGAAGGAGATAGGATAATATGCTCAAATTCTAGCTAGCTGCAACGTGGCTACTGTCATGTTTTTCTTATCCAAAGTGCCCTCTGCCATTTTGAGATGCCACGACATTCTCCTTTACTCTGATTGCAAGTGGTCACTACTCACTATTCACTTCTAAGAGTGGTCTGCCCATCTATCTCTCCCCAGCCCATACATGAAATTCTCTGTACATGAAGCACTCGAGGTTTCTTTGAATTGGAAGATGATGCAAAATTGAAAGGTGTCTATTTGAGAAGAATGCTAAATGAAAGGCTATCAGGCCTAATGCGAATATAAATAGGTAAGCTTTCAGAAAATTGAGTTGCTTAATTGTTCAGGTTATATATAACTCAGAAGTTGCTAAATCACGCCATGTCTTTGCCAGGCTCTTACTTCAGCTGTTCCTAGAAAAATTGGGGCAAGGTGGGGGAGAGAACCAAGTATGGTATATAAAAATACAGAGGAGCTATTACTTTTTATTTGAAGAGAAATAACCAGTGTCTGATAACATGGCCCACTTGTTAGCAAGGCAAAATAGTTTTAAAAATGCCCCAAAGTAAGGGTCTTTAAAAAACTTAATAGGATTGAGATAGTAAAAAGGATGTTCAAAGAGAACCTGGCTATAGCACTTACAGTGTTCATCAATCTCACATGAGAAGTGCACAGGATCACTTGGCTGAGCTTCTGGTCAGCACCGTAGATTTTCCTATTTAGGTGGCTAACTAGCTGTGAAAAAAACTGGAAATGAGTAAAAATAGTACAATTTTATTTAAAAATATTTTCCCAGAATTCATGGGCTTTAAAAAATGTTCCCATGAAAGGGCATCGTTTCAGAAAATTCTGCCTTTTTCATTTTTCTGCCCCTTCCAAGGTCGAGTGATGACATGTTATTATCAAGCTGTTGATACACACAGCATGTTAGTTCTGTGTCTGGAAATACTTTATGTGGAGAAAATCACTTTTTTTTTTTCTTTTCATTTTTTTTTTCTTTTCCCCCTAGGAAAAGCTCAATATAGCAGAAAAAATATTTTTCCTTCAGGAAACAGAGCCATTTGTTCCTTACCAGGCAAACAGTACTCCCCTTCCTTTGGGCCCTCTGCCAGAGTTATTTACACACAGGCTTGCTCAAGCTAACCACCTTGGCTTCAGGCTCCTTTGCACCACTTGATATTGTATGAGCTTGAATCTGTTGTGGATAAAGAAGTGCTTCACTGTGACTTCTTTGTGTTCTGTGAAGGACTCATGAGCACACTCCCCTATGAGGAAAGACTGCCTTTGTTTATGTAGAAGAGTAGACAAACAAGATACAGCAGCCTGGATACAAGGAACACATAGGGAGCGGTGTTGGGCGGCTGAACCGGCAATGTCTTTTTCTCTTTTCTCATAAGGTAAGACAGCACTTGAGCAGAATGAAAGCAATGTATACAAATGGGAAAGTGGGATGCTGTGGCTGCAAATGCATTTTATGGTATTAAATGATAAATTATATGTGAAACTCATAGCTGCTAGTTATCTCCGAGAAGAAGAGCTTGGGATTGTCAGTAGAAGGTAACTCTCAAAATAAAAATGCCCTCAGTTACCCAAATTAATACTGCTCTACAGACTAATTTTGTACTGTGTTCGGCATCCAAAGCAAAGCGGGAGACAAATGCAGCCATTTTGGGGCTCTCACCAAGTCTTCTGATCTAGCTTGGTCTCCCTTCTCACCCTTCTTCCCAGCCCCAGAGCTGCTGGGGGTGCCCCTCAGGCTCTCTGGGAGTCCTTGAGAAGGGGCTGGTGTCAGGGACCCTCACCCTTGCCGGCTGTTCGTTGCCCCAGCATCCAGCTAAAGGCCCTCTCTCATTCATGTGGAGAGAAAGAGCAGGTCCTCCAAAGGGGAGGAGGACAGAGGAGGGAGTATACCCTTCCTTCAGCACTGGAAACCACCTCTGAGTGTCTTGCAGCTTTGCTAGTAAGTGCAAGGAGCCCTGAATGTAACTGGGGACTTAGAAAAGGCAGTGGTGGGGGCAGAAGGTGCGAGGGCAGCAAGAGACGTTTATGGTCCAGGCAGTTGGAAAAAGGAGTGAAGGAAAGTGGAAGGAAGCTCCTACACAAATTAGCACAATGTGTTTTAAACAACATTGATAGGAAACTATTAGTATTTGTTTATTTATGAGGAAAGCCATTCCCAGATAGTTTCCCGTAGATTTTCTCACTTAACCAAACCTTAGGAAGAGGACGCTAAACAGCAAAATAACACTGCTGATTTTGGTCTGCAGTGTTGCCCTCTGAGGCTTTCAGAAAATTGGATACATTTACTCTATTTTGCCTTACACTACTCACACTGAAAGTAATAAATCATATCAATCCCTTTATATGAAGGATATTTTTTCTTTTGGTGCAGCTCTATCTGCAACAACTTTGTGAAGAAATAGTGAAGAGCTCATGGTACAGGTTTAGGGACCAAGTAATCTTTTTCACAAGAAAGAAAAGGTGAATTCTTTAAAAATTGTTAGCTCTTTTATGAATAGTTATTTAACATTTCAACTCAACTGTACTATTATAGAAAAACTACGTAATGCTTTCTGTTATCTACTTCGGGAGCGGCACAGCTTACAAAACCAACGGATTCTGTATGTTCTGAGATCAAGTTTTCAGAGCAATTTATAGTGTTTAATAAACTGTGAACGTAATCGCTGAATATTATCGTTCTGCATTGTGCTTGCTACTAGTGGCAGCTGTGATGGCTAAGGTGCTTTCCAAGCAGCAAGAATGACTTCTTTTCCAATGGATCTGCAAAATCTGTATTGAAATAACAGCTGGAAATATCACACCTGAGATTTAAATCTTAGTTTAGTTAGAGTGATAGTTCTATTAAACGCTGGATGTAAATGAATCATAGAATGGTTGGAAGGGACCTTAAAAAAATCCCAGCTGCAGCCCCTCTGCAGGACAGTCCTCCTGCCTCATGCTCCCCATGGGAAGGAAAGGAGGCTTGGTTGTGGATGAAGATAAGTCTGCACTCAGTTACACCCATTCCCCTACAGCAGTGCACAAAGCAGGACCAGACTGAAGGAACCACGCAAAGACCTCCTGGGCTCTTTGGCTGGGGGGGGGGGCTACTCCAAGCTAAGGACACTTGTGGCTGCAAGTTGTGCAGCCTGTCAAAGCCTGCCCTGGGGTTTGAGCCAAACAAATTACATACAACAGTGAGGGTCTCTGAGCACATGTGTAGCTTCACTCTCTGCCCTGGGAATACGAAGGTGCTCAAGAGCTGTTAACTCTAGTGTGTACCTTGTGGAGCCACAGTGCAGGAAATGGCTGTGGCTCAGATGCTGCAATACTAAGACAAAGAGAACGTGGGAAAGGACACAAAGTAAAACTTTCTGAGGTAACCAACATAATTGAAAAAACCAAATGCAACACTTATTTTGAAAAGCATTATGGAAAAAACACTTTCTACTTTGCTTTGAGAATAACTGTCAGTAAATATTTTCTTAAAAATTATTTAGAACATTGAACCTTCTTGCAGTAGCTTCTGTTGGCTGGTCTCTGTGACAATAAAAATGGACTTCTTAAGTCTTGTGAAAGGCAGGAGAGAAGCAGAACATGCAGCAAGGAGTCAAAGGTGCTGGGCAGAATCCTGCAGCTTCCCAAAGGAAAGGTACTGGCAGCCATCATTTGGGGCAGAGGTAAACACAGTTGCTGTGGAATGTGGCAGGATGGGAAATCCTCAGTTCAAAACAAATCCTAAGCACTCCTGTCTCCCACTGACTTATTCTGACATAACATCAAATAAAGATCACAAGCCTAAGGTCAATATGTTTACTCAGACAGAATAATTCCAGTCAAACAATACTCAGTGTCAGCAATGACAGTATCACTTGCACTGAAAATCAGGAAAACAAAGACAGGCATGCTTACAAACTTAACAAGGAGGAAGAGACTGTCAGCTGTGGTTCAGTCCTCTTAGCACTGAAGAAGCTTGCAGGAGCAAGCCTTTTATGTGACAGGAATTATGTTATCCTAAAACTGTAATCATGCCAGATGCTTGTGCCTGCATCACTTGAGGCACATCCCAAGAATCCCTGAGACTCCTGCACTGCCTGGGCTGAGCGCAGTGGAGCCTGTGAGCCTGAGCCAGGGGCCACCAAAGCCAACAGAGGCCATGGGCCACGATAGCATGACAGGCTATTTATCAGTAGGTTCTGTGCCCTTTATTACCGACCCCAAGTACAGAATTGTTACTAGTCCCTAACAGCCGCAGGAGTTCTCAGCCACTGAAATTATGAAATACTGGTTTTATTTGCCATGGCATCTGCTGTAAGAACTACAGCTTTCAGGATTTATGCGTACACTCTTTCCCTTTCATCCATGAGGCTATTTACCAAAAAATCTCAGGTGCTGGTATGACTTCCGATGTCACAGTGAGAGTTGGCATCACATCGAATCAACTCACGGCAGCCTTCACGTGCGATTGAGTGGCTTTCTCGAAAGGCTGTTCTGCTCTGGAAATTAAAGGCAGACCCGCTTTCGCAAAGGCAGCACTCCCCTGTGCCCAGCGAGACCGGAGCCCGGGCACGTACCCCTGCGCCGCCCGGGCTTCCCCGCTGCGGAAACACGGCCGCTGCTCCCCGCGGCTTTACGCAACTCGCAGCCGCTGCCAGCGGGGCCGCGGGACCTGCCCCGGGTCCGGGTTCAGCCGCGGTCGGTCAGCCGACCGCCGGGCCGCCGGGCAGCGGTGGGACGCTCCCCGGAAGCGCACGCCCCGCCCCGCCAGGAGGGTATTCCCCCTGCGGCGCCCCGGCCCTGCCCCGCCCCGCCCCGGGGCTGCGGGGGGTGCTGGCTGCTGCGGGAGACCGGCCCCGCCACCGGCCCCGGCCCCGCCCCGTTGCCGGACGTTGCTGGCGCTCATTGGCTGCAGGAGGCCCCGTGAGCGGCGGCGGCGGCGGCGAGGGGAAGCGGGGCCGCGGTCGCCGGGCGGGCGTTAAGCCGGCGTGAGATGGTGGCGGCGGCGGCGGTGGCGGTGGTGCGTGTCCCCGCCGGCACTGTCCTGTCGCGGTCACGGGCCGCGCTGGCGGCGAGAGGCTGTTAAAATAAACGCGTGTGTGTGCGGCGGAGCCCGGCGCGGCTCTCTGCCCTCTGCGGACCGCTTGCATGGGCCGTGTCCTAAGGGGTGAGAGGGTCGGGTGCCCGCCTGCGCGGCGGGCAGAGCTTTGCCCGGTTTCGGTGGCGCCGGGGGCAGGGCGGGTGGTGAAGCCGGCAGCGGGGGTCCCGGTGCGGTATTGTTCTCCCTGACAGATAGCGCGATCCCGGGCAGGAGGGAGCGGGGCGCGGAGGAACGAGGAAGCGCAGGGAGGGGAGCGGGCAGGAGGATCCCGCGTCCTCCTCCTCCTCCTCCTCCTCCTCGCAGGAGGAGGGAGGAAATTCTGGGGCCGGGAGGACGCGCGGCAAGTCGGGACCGGCTCTCCTGGGAGTTCCCTCGGCGGGGAGGGGGAGGGGGAGCGGCGATCTCCGCCGGCGGGGAGAGGCCGCGGCTTCGCCCTCCGAAGCCCTGCCTCCTCCCTCCCTCCCTCCCTCCCTCCCCTCGCCGGCTGCACGGCTCACCTCGCCCCTCGCCGCCTCACACGCACACACACACACGCACACACACGCGGGCGGGCATCGCCCATCACCCCGCGGCCGGGCGCTGCCGGTCGCGCCCCGCTCGCTCGCTCGCTCGCTCGCTCCCCCGCCGGCGCGCGGGGGGACCCGGTGACGTCACGGGCGGCGCGCTCCCCGCGCTCGCTCCGCGCTCGCCTCCCCGTAAGTTGTGTTCTGGGAAGTGGTGCCAGGAATAGCCCGGCAAGACCGGCCCGCAGCGCCAGCGCTCCCCCCGCCCCGGGCAGCGCGGGCTGCGGCTCCCGGGCCGCCGCCTCTCCCCCGAGTGCAACACCGGCCCCTCCGCCGCTGCCAGGGCGATGGTGGTGATCCTGCCCAAAGAGAGGGAGCGGAATGACCTGCCTGCAGACAAATGCGTGAAGCGGGCTCCGCTCGGCCACTGGAATATCGCTGTCTGTCCGTACATATAAAGAAGCACCGCGAGCCACCTCGCTCCTCCAGGCAAGCCCTTAGCAAAGGAGCGACGAGAGCGCCCGGCGGGATCCGCAGCGGCAGCAAGGGCACCGGGAGGGCTTCCCTCCTTGCCCGCGGTGATTCTCCAGGTGAGCAGCAGCGGCTACTGCGGGCAGCCCCCTCCTCCCCCGCCCGCCGCTCGTACCCTGTCAGCGGCACCAGCTGACAGCCGCGCCGAGCCGCCTGCGGGGGGCACGCCGGCGGAGGGCCTGGATGCGGGGCGCCGCGGGGTCGGGGTGCGGGCCGCGGCGCAGAGGGCGGCTGCCAAGCCGGGGGGTCCGGCGCCGGCGCTCCGAGGGCCGCCCGAGCAGCGAGCAGGGGGAGCCGCCGCCGGGCGCCCCCGGCCGCGGGGCTGAGGGGGTAAATGGAGGGCAGGCGGCGGGAGGCGCGGGGGAGGGCGCCGGCGGAGGAAGCCGGCGGGGCTGTAAAACCGCCGGACCGGTAAGTCACCTCTGTGGCGGCGGCTCGGGGCGCTGGCAGCCGGCGGCACCGGCCCCGGGGCACCACGGCCGGCGGCCCTCCTCCCGGCCCGGCGCCCCGCTGAGCTGGCGCGGGAGGGGGCCGCGGTCCGGCCTTTGTCGGTGTCACGCCGTTAGGAAATGCGGGGAATACCCAGCTTGTGAGCGTATGCAGATGAGGAGCAGGCTGCCTTGCGTAATCCCCTCCTGTGGCGGGGAACAGGCATGGTCACCACCGGGGACAAGCGCCCGCCTGGGGGGGGCCAGCCTGGCGGGGCTCTCTCCGCGGCTTCCGGCGCCCTCCGGGGATGTTGAGGGGGTGCCCTGCAGGGGGGAAGCCGGGGGCCACCCGGCGCGGCGGCAGGCAGCGCGCCGGCGGCAGCGGGGTACGCGGTGGGGTGCCTCCGGCTGCCATGCCGTCCCCGGGAGGTGCGGAGAGGGGCCGGCGGGCACAGGGGGTGCGCGTCCGTGCGGGGAGCCCCGCCGCCGCCGCCGCGCCGGGGTGCGCGTGAGTGAGCGTGTGCGCGCTGCGCCGCGGTGACTGTTCCCTGAAGTGGGTGGGACGCTGGCCCGTTCCGGGAATGTTCCATGACGTGTAAACGCCACAGGAAGGGGGTTAACGAGGGGCTCGGCCGGGGCCCTCCCTGCTGCCCTGCCTCCTTCCCCCCGGGCCGCCCGCCGGCGGGGCTGTCTCGGGGGCGGCGGCGCGGGGGCCGCCGGGCGCACGGTCCCTTATGTAACGCGGGGTACGTGTGCGGCCGGCGGTGATTATGTAAGCGGCACGTCCGCGCTTGTCGCATAGGATACCTCACGCCAGCACCGCGGCGGGAGGCGCGCAGGGACGGGCGCCGCGGGCTGCGTCGCCTTGTCCCCGCCGCTGGGGGCAAGCGGCGAGAGGAGAGGAGAGGAGCGGAGCGGAGCTGAGGGGAGGAGAAAGGAAAGGAAAGGAAAGCCCCGGGTGATGCCCCGCAGTCCGCGCCGACCTCCCTCCGTGCCGGGCGGTACGGCATTACCCGCGGTGTGAGGGAGGGGATGTCTGCGCGCCAGGTGCTGCCCCGGGAGCCCCGACCCGCGAGGGGGGGCAGGCAGCGGGAGGCCCCGCCGCCTCAGTACATCCGGCCCGGGGGCTCGGCCGGCAGCGGGCTAGCGCGGCTTGTCTCTGTGGGCAGGCGGCCGGGGCTCGCCCCGGGACAACGATAAAAGTCCTCCGAGCTTAATTTCCCAGAAAAAAAGGTTATCTGTTTTTCTTATTAGTTGGCAGTAGCGGTCAAATGTTGTTTATGTTCAGGTTTGGGTATTTCCCCCCCCTCCCTTCACCTTTATATGATAATTGCTGAAATTAAGCTTCTCATCAAATATTAAAAGGTTTTTTAATGACACGAATTAATAAATGCCCTTTTAAATTAAGCTAATAGAAATACTAATGAGTTTCAGCATAAATACTCAGCCAAATAATTTCCCTTCTCTCATTTTTAAAATGAAGTCAACTTCAGTGTAAAACCTGTCTGGTTTTGTGCGTTATGAAATACTATAGAAACCATTTTATGCCTCCTTAGTCAAGGGTGTTACTTTGGGGTTTTATTTTTGTTCTTCTAATTAATCTGTACTGTCAATTACTACGGAAGAAGTAGATGAAGTGGTCAGGGTGGCAAAAGCAAACCATTAATGGATAGGTTTGTGTTACTGTGTGCCATGGGGCTGTGCGTACAGCCGGTCGGTGCCTTCTGTTCTGTGTCTGCGCAGCTCCCAGCACAAGGGGGCTCCGGTCATCGGCAGGAGTTCTGGGGACACCGGGTACTTGCGGTAATTACCGAATTAAAAGAACTACTGGTGTAACTGGGTACAGATTCAATGGGCCCAGTTTCTAAATCCTGTTGTTGTTGTGAATTACCGCAGACCACGAGAGGAGTTTGATCCTCAGGTTATGAGGACGTAGTGTAGAATCCTCAGTATTTCGATAGTGAAAATGATATACAGACGTGCTAAAGAAATGCATCTGTTTTTAAAGATAGGAGGGTCTCTGCCTGCTAGGTTTGCAGCATGTGGACATATTTAGATAAATGCTAAATAACCTGTGGGTTATTTTTATTTACAGTAAAGTGTTAAATCTTTCCTTAGCCTTCCCATCAGGAGATACTTCTGAACCTTCAGGTATGGATTATCTGAAACTTTCTTCATTACTTTTTTTGCTTTGCCTCATTAAAAAAAAAATAAAATTAAATGTCAGTGTTGTAGCTGAAGCTGTGAGGGTTTTTTTCTATGTGAGTTTAATGAAGTCGCTACTGTCATCTGTAAATACATTTAAGGTTACTCTGGCTTTCAGCTGTGCAGGCAGTAGCGGTATGGTAAGGGTGTCATTACTTCTGTTGATAGAACAATCCAATTTTTTTATGCTTTATAGGCTGTTGTGTTGGCATTATTTTCCAATGGCTATTGGGCATAGGAGTTACATACATCCTGACGTGGCATGATGAAATATCACTGCTACGAATAGCAATAAAATTGAGCAGCACTTGTCCCGAAAAAGCACAGAGGACTTTTAATTGTGTATCTAAGTCCAACTGTGTGGCAACAGGGCAGAATGCTTCTTTACAAAGGCAGATTTTTAGATTCTCAAGTGACTAGATTGCCTCATATGTGTGATCTGTTTACAAACCTTCTTGTTACTATGAAGACAAAACAGAGAGCCATATGAATTCATGTGGTCCTTGCTGAATAATGGTACATGTGTCTGCTTGAGCGTTTGGCAGTATATCTTGTTTAGTTTATGTGGTGGCACCCTACAAGGCCATTCTTTTTTGACGTTTAACTATTTCTAATACCATTGGCTGGACTTGGTTATATGAGTAAACTTATGACGCTGGTCCACATGTTTGTAACCAAAGCTGGAAGTTTTTAAAGCAGAATGTTAATTGTTGAACATTTTGCCAAACTTCTTTGCGTATTCATTTATTTAGGTTGTTTTTAGAAGAATTAAGGTGAGTTGGGTTTAAATGAAAGTGAAAGTAGTGAGTACCATTTTGCATGTTCCTCTCATCATTTTGGAGTCATCCGCAGGGAAAGTTACTGCTCCTACTTTTGAAATTTAACTGTATTGGGTAAGGTAATGGGAATACAGGAGCTGTGTAGCTGGCAGAAATGATTTACAGTTTATGAGTGAAAGAATGCAATACTTACCCATCACAGAAAAAAAAAAAATGCTTGCTATTGAATAGTATTACTGTAGAGTATACAAGTCACATAACTGTGACTTGTATTATGAAATACGGCAAGCTGCTTCTCAAATTGGAGTATGGTGGGGCTTTGTGAAAAACTGTGGTCAGTTTTACTAATAGTTGTTCATCCAGCTCTGTAAGTAAAGCTCAGCAAGTACTTGCTTCCATGTAGTTCTCACTGGGTTCTGTGAAAGAATTCCAGGTAAATTGCCAGACCTAACTACTAACTTTCTCTGCCTTCTTAGGTCCTAACATAAATCAGGGCCAGCAAAAGTTGGTTGTTTGTGTCAATGGACTTCACGCAGGGTGAAGAGAGGAAAATGTTTACCCATCTTACCTCAGTCATTGAGAGCTAGTGAACCTGACAGTGTTCAGCTTTAAATTATTGGTCCTCCTAGCAGGAGGAATACATAATTATCACTAGATCTGGTGGGGAAAGTCTTCAGCAAGAGTTAATTACTAATACTCTTGGGAGCTCCATAGAAGTGTTAAAGCAGAGGCTGCATACCTTTGCTGTTTGAAAAAGGTCCGATAAGTTATGAGGAAACTGGTTTAAAAATTCTTGTGTTTAAAGAGGCAGGTTATCTTTTCCTTTACAGATTTCTTAAGCAGCATCTCTGCAGTAGTATGTTACAGATTATAATAAGTGTTCTGGTAGTTACTTGGTTTACTCCTCTGATTAAACTGTGCTTTTTTGTTTCTTCAGTAGAAGGAACTATCTAGCAGTTCCTGAAGAAGTGAAGAAACAGCAAGGGGAAGCGTAAGCTAGATGGAAAATGGATAACAGTATTTTTCCCAGGTTTCAATCAGTAATTATGGATGCTAAGTAACACAGAATTACCACAGAAGAATGAACGTTTCAAGCTGGCTGTGCCATTTTAATGGGAAATAGCTGCTTTGTACAGTTTTGTTTCTCTTTTGGGGGCTTAAACATTTTTTCATCAGACTTTGCAACAACTGTTGTGTTTCAGCAGGAAATATTAAAAAGGAATTAATCGGGGCATATTTTTCATTCCCAGGTAAAATTAGGACTTGTAAAGGGGCTTGTCTGTGATAGCCTGAGAGAAAAAAATCGCTGTAAATAGAAGTATTAGAAGTTGTTCCATGATAACCGATTAGTGAGCACCTACTTAGATCTTAAATCATCAGTGAATTTAAAAAATAAGTTAATCCCTGGAAACATCAGGCTATATTTTTTTCTTTAACTGAAATAGAAAGTGGGAGGCACCAGTATTTTAGTATTTTGAACATCTGTTCTTAAATTAAACAACTGGCTTTACCCTAACCACTCATTTTTAACAGGTTATCCCCACTAAGATTTGTCCCCAGAAGCCTCTCCCACAAAGCTATGAGCATGGAAAAGGTGTGAGAGGGTATGAGTAGAGGAAACAATCTGATATAGTGTTTCCAAATCCCCAATATGAAACAATCAGAAGACATACATGTATCATGTGCAATTTTGTCTGTCAAATTAAAAGTCTCTTGACTGTTATTAATAAATGTTTTTTGTGATTGATTTCTTGCCATCATTAATGTGGTCTAAACAGAAGTGTTTCTCCTTGCTCTGAAGAAGTTTTGTGGATTCTAGGTACTTATTTTAATTTTACAACGCATTTTGTGCATCTGCAGAATGGACACTCAGAATCGTATGTCAGGGTAATAGCAGTGGAATGTGGACCACAGCTGTTAATGATCACAGCATTGCTTGTATTTCTGTATTTCCTTGGTCTGCCCTGGGCATGCCTCTTTTACTGTTTCTCGAAACTGAGTATTGCTTTTTACTTTTTCATAGATTGTCAGTAAGCAAAGACCTAGATGTGTTTTTTTTTTTTGCTCTGCTTTCTCTGGTTGGGGGTCTCAGGGTGCACCTGCCAAAAATACACCACTTCGATGGTGGTATTCTTAAAGTAATACAGTGTACCGATGTGAATGTAATTACCTGATATAAATCCCCCCAGTACATGGTTCTGCTGATGGGACAATTTTGTGCAGTGGTTATATGATTATTTTTTTTCTGAGTTTATGTGTGGACGTTCTGCCTCTGTCAGCGTAGACTTGGTCTCAATAAAAAGTTCTTTCTAAAAATGACACAGACTGTAAGTGATGTAATAATGTAGCTGGCAATGGGTTTGCGGCCACTGCATGTGCGCATGGGTTTGTTTTGTTACACCTCGGTTTGTGTTTAGCAGTAAATTATTTCATTGTGGTTTTTTTCTTGTGATTGACAGTTCTGTCAGGGTCTGAAAAATGCAGCCGCAATGTACAAGAAAATTCATCCTGCACAAAAACAATTGTAAAGAATCTCTGTTCTTAAGGATGGAAGTTCACTTCATTGCATCAGTTGTAATAAACTGCTGCAGCTAAAATCTCTGATTTATGTAAGCTGCTAAGGGGTGGGGGAAGGATGTACAGCCTTTTTTTGAAAGGTATGCTTTAATTGCTGTTGTGCCATACAGGAGGAACTCAAGGTGTGATTGCTACAGAAAGTTTCGGTTTTAGACAGCCGTTAGTTGGAAGTTCCATACAAAGGAAAGCGGTTAGATAATTTGCATTTATAGTTCAGTTTAATAGGAAAGTGAAAACCGGAGGAGCCAAAGGAAAAAGAAATTACAGTGTCAGGTGGCTTAAAGGTAATGTGGTAAAGTAGGGTTTGACCCTCTCCATAAGAAAATGCTAATTAAAAAACAAAGCATCATACTCCCCCACCCTTCCAGTTATTTTATATAGTGTAAAGTTAAGTTTAGACTTTTTTGGCTATAAAGGCTAGTATTGCTGCTGGCCTGACTATCTTAACTTAATCTTCCTCACCTTCCCAAACCCTAAGCGCATGCCTGGAATTTTCCTCCACTGGGCTTGGTGGTGGACTGCTGGAGCTTGGGTGCACCCCTTACCAAGTGATTTATGAGTATGGAGTAGTACCGGATGTTTTCTAATAAGCAATTTAAAAAGTTGAGAGAATTTTCTAGTTATACATAGTAGAACGTGATATTATCTCAGAGAATTTAGTAGAGCAGAATGCTTAATTTTGTTGAAATAGTATTACTTAATGAACAGTTTCCCCATAGAGTAATATCTGTGCTTAGGCTGAACGGAGGTTTATGTTTAAGAAAGTCTAACAGGGCAGGATCAAGCTTATCAGAATTAGTTTTATTAGTCAGTGGGGTTCTCTTGCATGTTGGGGTTTCTTTTGGTTTGTTTAAATAAGATACATGGACCGATCCATGTATGTATTTCGTATTTGTGGTTTGCATTAAACCAAAACACGTGTAGGGTGTCAAGAAAGATAATAACTGGGGTTACCCATCATTGACAACAAGATGTGATGCTGTTTAGTTAGAACAAAACCCATTTAATTTAGACCAAAGTCAGTATTCAACAGAGGCTACGTTGCTGGCATCTATTAACAGTCTTTATCGCTCAGTGTAGTTCATTTTGAGCATAGACTGTTCACAAAAGTTCTAAAAGTATGTGGAGTTTCATGTCCCTTGGCTTTCAAAGGCAGCTAAAATAAATAGTTCAGTTAGCTTGAAAATATGTCTCTATTTGCTCTAACTACTGTCAATTTATGTGGGTTTTGAAAGTGTTTTCTTTATTTCTGTACAAGTGTAAGCAATGAAAAAGGGATGCTCTAGAGACTATTGTAGGCCCCTGGTTAAGTGACATCTGTGCATGCTGACAGTCCTCTATGACACCTGTGAATGCTGATTCATATTGAGAGTCAAATTTATAAAACTATTTTGCTGATGTTGTAGAAGAGAAAATCAAGTACAATTCATGGTCTTCTGTAACAATATAGGTGGACTAGTTTTTGCTTTTTCCCATTTAAAACCAGTTATGGTTATGAACATAGTTTCTGAAGCTGTGTATGGAAGTTTTTTTCCCCTTGCATTTGTTTGAGATAAAATGGTTCTTTAGTGGAAAAGGTATTTATTTTTGGCTAGACATTCATAGGCTCGTACAACCAAATTCCCTATCCTATTTAGGTCAGTAAAACTTTCTACACTTTGGTAAAGGTAGAATTTAACTGTGAACTTTGAGACCGTGGAGTTGGACCTCTTGATGCCGTGTAACATGATAGTCTGTTCTGGTCACCAGGAGAGGTCGTGATCCTAGGTTCTTAAAGAGAGTTGGCTTTAAAATCTCTGCAAAGCTACGTGAATATAATTTCTTCCAACATTCTTAGTAAAATTGTGTCAAACAGAACTTGCAGCCTGTTCCATTATTTTGTGTTTGGGCCTACAACAGTAGCAGAATTCCTCCAAAAGTTAGTGCATATTTTCACAGTGCAGCTTTGCTAGAATCCTTGTTTTCTTAAGACTTAAATAATGGATAAGCTACGTGTATCTGATTTTGTAAGCTACAGTTAATTTTCAATACAGACTTAGCAAAATGTTAGTAATACACCTGAAGAAATCTGTGGTAAGTGTAAGAGTAGGACTCATTTATGTAATATGCTTGAGTAGGAAATGATGTTAGTGATGTTAGCATGATCTTCATGAAACACAAACTCACAGAAAGGTGTTTGTTACAGAGCTACAGTAATGCCAAGTGCAGTGTTGCTACCTCTGCAGTAGGTTGGTAGGGTGGCAAAATGTTGGGATGGAGAGAGCAATACAGTTGGTCTAGTAAACTATCTGTCATGTTTAATGTATGACAGTCATGTCTTTTTTCGTTTTTAATCTCTGATTAACTTAATTACTAATTAAAAAAATACACAAGTCGTACTCATCTTTCACCTTATTTATCGTAGAGGTAATGTCAAGTATTCGTGAAAAACTTTGGAATCAACCATGGATTAGTAAAACTACCACATAATTCAGAGTAATTAGTGGGGCAGTTTTGAGTCGTCTGTGTTTTTGTAAAGAAGTAAGGCTGTAAGTTGGATCTGGATCTGCTACGTAGATCAGTTCCAGTACGAATCAGTTCCAGAACGTAGTAGAGAATCATAGAATAGTTAGGGTTGGAAAGGACCTCAAGATCATCTAGTTCCAACCCCCCTGCCATGGGCAGGGACACCTCACACTAAACCATCCCACCCAAGGCTTCATCCAACCTGGCCTTGAACACTGCCAGGGATGGAGCACTATGAAGGTTCCCCTAGCACCTTTATTTGTTATTGACAAGATGGCAGGTCTGTGAAGTGTTGGGGGACAAAAGGATGAAATACAGTTCCTTCATTTTCTCTGCTTTGTTTTTAGCTCAGCTCACTGTTAGTTTTAAACTGTTATCACATAGCTGTGCAATGATTCCATTAAATTAGTGATCTCTTCATGGACAAAAATTCATCACTCTGTATGTTGCTTTTATGAACAAGCGTGGCAGAGAGGTGAGAAAGTTATAGACAAGGAGATGGAAGGATATCAGATCCCCCAAAACTTCTTTTTTGGAGCAAGGACAAGGCGCATTTATAGAGCACTTTGGAAATGCTTGTTTTGCTTCGTGGTTGTACAGGTGCAGAGTTGATAAACCTGAAACTTTCATGATGTCAGGTTGACCCAGACACATTCAGTTGTAAAAGATAAGTGTACAAGAAGAAGAACCTCTGCCTTACTTTTGGTCTGTGTCCTCTATATGATGCTTTATAGCAGTGTGTCTGGGGTCTTTGCTTGTTCTTCTGTAGTAATGGCGAAGTAGCTTTCAGTAGATATACCCTGGCATTCCTTCCCTTGCTCCCCAGATTACTCCCTACATGGCAGGAAAGACACATGTGACGATGGAGTTCCTTTACGCACGCCTCTCCAAGGTTTCAGTGCAGCATATTTTTCACAAATGGATTGATTATGAGAGAAACCTTGTAAGTTTCTTTCTCTCTCACAGCCCTAGTAATGAAAGAAGAAAATAAAGATGCTAAGCACACGTTTTTGGATGTGTGCTGATTGAGAATGAGGCCCAGAGAGAAAGGTAAGTAGGCTGGGGAAGGAGGGTTCTAATGAAACTGTCAGTGGATTGTAGTTGCCTACAAGCAGTTATTTTTTTATCAGAGCAGGTCTCCCTTTAAGACCTCAAACTAAAGAATTTTAGTATTTATTTAGCCTTTCAAATCCCTGTTCACTCGCCAGTTGTACAAGCGCATCTTGAGTAACTAAGATCCTAGAGAAGGCAACATCGTGGATACACTGTAACATCCTCTAACTTCCATTGTTTGACATCTCCACTGCTCATTTACACACAGGATACAGTGCTGCCTTATCTTGCTCAGTACTTGCAGGTATTTCTCTTTACGTTTTGCTTATGCACTGTTTTGATTTAATTTAGTTGCAGTATCATTTGATCCTGGTCAATAGTTCAACCCACTTAACTAGCAAGCAGGGGAATAAATGAAACCAATTTTAACTAACTCATTCTCAGTCAAGTGGGTTGTCTGGCAAGCCAAGAGTGTAATAAATAGATTTTGTGGCTATTTACAGGCTCAAACACTAGAAAACAGCCGTGTTTCCCAGCATCATTACATAATTCAGTGTTACATCCAGATGAGGAGATTATACCTGTTTTTATCTCAGCCAAAAATGCGTTTTTTGCCCCTGCTATGAGGTTTCCTATAAAAATAAAAGTTACACCAGAAATTTGAAAGGAGTTGCTACACTGCATGAAGAAATACTTAAGTATGCATGCATACGTATATGCATATATACTATACCTTTATGTGACCATAGTTTCTGCATCCAGTCATGTTCTCATTCACAGTACCATATACCTGGAATAACTTAATAAGAGGTCATGGTTGCAGGTCTGGCTTGTTTGTCACTGAGAGGAAGATTTGTCCTAGATTCAATGTAGGTGTAACTTCTTACTTATTTTAACTAACGCAAATGAACTTACTTATTTATGTGTGAGTATTGGCATTTATTTCACAAGTGTGTATACAGGTATCTATGACCACATGGTCTTTCTAAAGCATTATTCACTGTTCCTGGTACATTGCTGATGCATTGATGCTAACAGTCAGTAATTGAGCATGGCCAATTTTATTGCCTATGACTGATGGAGCTAAGGTCATGTCTTGTTGGACCCTGAAGATGTTTGTCCTCTAAGTTGAAGCACTTTGAATTCTTTTTTCATCCTTTTGTTCCTGAAGGGCATAATCATATCACTCTTGCTCTAGTCAGTAGGCTAGAGGATCGTTTCTGAGGCCCTGTCATTGGTGGTGCATGATAGTCAGCTTGTACGTGGTGCTCATGACCTCTCACTCCCCTGTTAGGACACCCATTTCAGCACCATGGCTGAACTTGTGGTGCCAGGTCTCGTGGCTGTGGGAACATGACCAAAAAGTCAATCCATGAACAGATTACCTGTGTAAATAGATTACGTAAAGAAAAGATATAATAAAAAAAACCCCACTTGCATCATGCCAACACTTGTTATCTTGTTGCTTGACCTTCCCTTCCTCCGGTGGCAAGCCCAAAGCAATCTTGCCCTCATCTCACAGTTTTCTAATCAATGCCCCACAGCCGAGAAGATGACACCAAACTGTGCTCGGCACAGCTTGTGTTACTGTGTGAACTGCCTTGTCTCTTGTGAATAAAATGAAAACGCTGTCATTTTGGATCAAATCCTGACTTCAATAAAAGTGCAGAATAGGAAGTTGTTATTGATTTTATTATTTATTTTCTTTTCCTTGAGGCCAGGATTTTGCCATCAGCTGTAGGTAGGACTTATACTGCTGAAATAGTGTTCCTTGTGACTGTCTCAGCCTATAAATGGAAACCTTCAGCCTGCTCTGAAGGTCTGCTCTTCTATTGGATATAGTAACACTAGGTGAGAATATTGGAGGAACTGTCTACATGGAAACAGCCTCTGGATGCTTCAGGCAGGGGAGACATAAAACAAAAGGCACTCTCAACAGAAATGATAGTTACGTTGCCAGATGGTAGAAGGTAATTTGGAAAGAAAAGATGTATTATCTACCCCAAGGTGCTTTCATTGTGATTTGAATATAAAATGTGTGAAGTCTTACGTACAAGTGTTGAAACTGACAGTGGCTCAGAGCTGTGGTTTTAGCTTTTTTTTAGTTATAACCCATTTGAGAAAGGAACTTTCTGGGTTCCTGACGGCATCATAGTTCTAGCAGAATTTGTGAGCTTGGAGCCTTGACTGTACCTTACCTGTGCTGTATGCTTGTTTCTCAGTGAAATTCCATTGTCTGGGTTTAGAACTGCTTATTAAGGTGTGAGAAACTTCCATGTCATTTCAGCTTGTGCATCATATAATTTATATATATATATATATGTATAGTTTTAGTGAGGTCTGATACCTTCTTGTTTAAGGTGGCATAATTTCAGTCCAGCATAAAAAGATACAGGAGAACAATATTTACGATAGGTTTGCAAGGTTCTAGTATGATGCTTCATTTTAATGTAACCTGCCTCTCCTATGTGCGTAGTCCTCCGTCTGAAGACCAGTCGCAATGGTCTGAATTAGCTTATCACTGCTCGCTGGGTTTCTGTTTGCACTTCCCCATTTCTAGATGTAATTTTTCATAGAATCTTGCACCTGATGGGTTGATTAGAGGGGAGATGAGCTAGTTTCTTTTCTTAAATGCTAAAACAAAATAAAGGAAGATGAAAAACCCAAATCAACCAAAGCTTATGATATAATTTTAGAATGTGTAACCTTGGGCAAAAAGGGCCATTTGTTGAAGTAATTCTTGAGTAACCTAATCATTTGATAAGGATCCTTGCCTGTTTAAGTTGTTGGTTGTTGGAAGCATTCCATTTCTAAATTTGTGCCTTACTGCATACCCTGAGGTATGTGTACAACCCGCTGTAATTGCACAGTTTATTATTTTATTAATGAGAGCTATGATAATGTGTTGGCTCATGAATTCCCTCCAGTCCAGGTATGGTCTCTTAATTGCCTAGGGTTCTACAATTCCAACATTTGTTCTGGAGATGATGACCTGGAGCAAAAGCAAAGCCTTTACAAGCATGGTTGAAAGAACTTAGACCTTGCCCCAACACCTGTATTTGGTGTGATATTGCAACCAAAGGCTGGAAGTGTGGGGTATCTTTTTAACACACACCTAATGAATAATAATAGAGGCAGCAGAAGTAAATTCTTACTGCTTAATCCTGAGTACCTGAGACTTTGCCAGCTGGAAGGAGAGGGACGTGCACCTTAATTGGCCTTCCTAACCATAACAGAGCACCCCTTCGTACTTCTTTGATCTGGGTCTCTCCTGCTTGCCTCTTGTGCCTGAGTGGCTGGAAGACTTGCACTTCATCTGCTGCAAGGCACACAACAGTGAGCAAGCATCTGGCATGCAACAGCAGCTCCTATTTTTAATGAGCCTCAGGGGTAGCAGGCATACTAGGGTGCTCGTTCCCATGTTCCAGAAACTATTTCTGTGTGCAGATACTAGACGCACAGTACAAGAACAGGGAGCAGCATCGGGAGGTGTGGTCTGTGGAGGAGTTGGGGAAATCCAGTTTATTGCGTCTGTAACTCTGGAGACAAAACTTTCCCGTAAAAAACAATGTCAAAACACCACAACCTCAAACAACTAGCACTTGCGTCTCGGCGCTTCCCAGCTTTACTGGTACATGTAAACGTTTGACCCTGGGTTTGCAAAATCCGGGGAACTCTCTGAGGACATTGTGGGCAGCCCGGGTCCCCCTAGCCCATGGGACATGAGCTGGTGAGTTCCCACTGAGTGCACTGAGGGCTGCCTCCTTACTGTGGTGGCTAGTACGGTTTTCCACGGCTGCTGAAACTGCTCATTACAGCGTTTGGCTCCTCTACAAGGGCTTTTCATAGCTGTAGCCCCTGTGGCTTGCTGCAGCATGGTTTTCTGGTGGAACAGATGGGATATTACGTAGAAAGTTACTGTATTTTTGTATCACTGATTTTTATTTATTTATTTCACTGTTTGTCTTTTTTAAGTGGGTTTAGAGCATAAGTACAAAACTTGGTATTAGATTTGCCTTTGATATATTAAACTTTATATTTGTGCACTTGTGCAGTATTTTACACTGGTAAGCGTGTGCTTTCTGAAGTTTTAGTGAACAGATTTTCATCATTTGGATTGAATTTAGTTCAAAACACTGTAAGGGAAAGAAAGCCTATGAAAGATCTCTGAAAGAAAAAGTAAATGTCTTCTTAAACAAGCTTTGTACTCACTGGATTGCAGTTTTGTTTTTAAGTCAGTAGAAGTGTTTTCTGTATTCTAACCTTTGGGGTTTTTTTAATTGATATCATCTGGTCAATTTGAGTGAAAATGCTATTCCCATTAGAAAAATATTTACTCTAAATATTATTGTTGCCTAGGATCTTGTTGAATTCATAAGATACAGAAGCAGTCAAGTTGATTTAATATTTTTAACATTTTTATAGTGTTTTCTCATTGTTTCCATGAAAGCAATTTCAATAAATATTTTAGCAGTTGCTTTTGGTTTCTTGAAATTAGGTTACCTATTGTTGAAAACTGCAGGTTCTTAAGAATGGTTTTCACATCTGGTTTGTCTTGGTTAGACATTTGAAATAAAATATAAATACTCGAGCAAGCCCTGAAATAAGGGTTTGCTTTTTCTTCCACTTAGCATCCAGGACTTAATCTGCTTTTTCTAAAGAACCTCTCTTAAGTCATTACTTACAAATGATAGTTACAGTCACAGGGTTTTGGTACCACTTAGCCAGATCACTTTCATGTGTTAACTTTAGTTTTTACATGTATGTACATTTTATACTATATGCATACATATATATTATTTTACATATATAAACTCGCATATAAGAGTGTATGTATGTACATGTGTACACACATATACACTCTTCACATTGTACCCTTATGGACACTCACACACACCTGCAGTGTATGGGATGATCCTATTTGAAATTTAACATTTATGGTTTTGTCCTAAATCCAATCCTTACGACATAATCACAGTAGTGTTTTTCTCTTTGCAGCACAGTGTTTTTTCAGCAGCTTCTGAATGGCAGGTTGTGCATCCCTGTGTCTGGAGAGCCCCTGAGGTACATGAGGGGAAGGACCAGTGCTGGTGTCAGGGTCCTTCTGGGGCAGGAGAGCATGGCATGGGGCACCCAAGTGCAGTAGACGAGAAGACAGATGATGGGGGATACTTCAGGAATTTCTGATCGCTGCCCCTTCACTGATGGTTGGGTTGTGTCCTTCTCAGTGATGGGCACATAGTGCCATATTTAGGCTGGGTGAAAACCGAGCGCCCCACTTCTGTTTTTGCCATGTGTGCTCTGAAGATAAACAATTACCTGCTATCAGGTGTTCGGCAGCTTGGACCTTTTCATCTTTAGTTGCCTTGTTTTCCTCAGAACAGTGTCACAGGATGTTTTAATTATCTGTTTATAGGATTGCTTGAGGGAATTCCTTTAGCGATGAGACACTTCAAGGAAAAAACTCAAGATAATGGTTTTTCCACTTGCACTTCTCAAACATCTCTTCAAATGGAGGTGAAAGAATTGTGAAAATGTGGTACGTAGTTTAAATTGCCAAGTGATATGATACAGTGGCTTTGTGCTAAGTATAACCCAGATGGGTTGTAAAGGGTAAAAAGCTTAACTTGTTTTGTGTGAATCTGTAAATGTGTTAAATATTTTGTAGGCAGCCAGCTTTAAGACTTGGTTTCCATATGTATTTGTACTTATGATAACCAGCTTCTATTTTGGAGTGAAAAAGCACGTGTCTTCATCAGCATACCAACAGCACTGACAGTTAGGCCAGTTCACAATTTGCATCTGTCCCTTTGCTTTAAGTTTCAAACTTTAAATGAATAAAACCAACACAACAGATCCAGCTCTTAAAAATATTGGGGTCATATTTAGATGCAAAGTATACTGCAGGGAATGCTTGGGACCTTCTCACCTCAAACTATGGTAGAGATGGTTTAATACTATTCTTCAACTAATGGAACAGTAAGTCATAATTACCTGAAGATTAAGTCTCAGGACGTTGATGGTTGAGTGAAAACACTGTTGTTCCATATTATAGTCTCTGTTTTTTAACAGACACTATATTGCAGCAGGCAGCCATATATGTATGAAAAATGTCTATTGTGATACCATATGCCAGTGCTGAGTGGTTACACAGCCTGGCCACGTGCTGTGATTGTGCCATGCGGCAATTGTCTCAGCACAGTCAAAAGTACAAATTGTGGGTGCATTTTTTTCATTGTCAGATAGTGGACTAAAAATAGTTGACCATGCTTACCCTGAGTGAGTGTAGTGCTTTATGGTCAAATTTCAGGAAATTGAATGGCTGTCTTACATGTTGTTTAGGATGCTGTGCATAGTGGAAGTGTGCTTAAAGTACTTTGAAGGTTTTGTCCCCTTTCTCCTTCTCTCAGGAGAACATCACTGCTTCCCCCATTGCTGTATATGATTCAGACTGGATTTTGATTTAAAAGTGCACCTGCATTTTTAAGGGTCAGATTCTGATATTGAACTAATTCAAACTGTCTTTGCTAACGTTAATGCTTCTTTGATTTGATGCAGAATTAAAATCAGATTTTCTTCCTAAGACTGTATATTGTGTACTATAAGTCACTGCCATCACCAAAGACTCATTTGTCTGCTTTTTTTATATTGAAAACAGTCCTGATGACTAGTGCTAGACTGACAACCTTCAGGATTAAGTCTTCATGCTAATGTCAGAACAAGAACCATTAGAGGTTTCTTCATGCTTAACTGGGCAGTGGATCTTCGAGATAAGCTGTCTTTGAAAAATATAAGGAAAGGGTAGAAAACAACCAAACCAACTCATATCCTTGCAGAAGAATATGTTTTGAAAAGTGTCCAGAATCTACTTTATAAATAATTAAAAATACTATCTTTGCTTAATTTTTTATATATATATATATAGTAAAATGAACAGTTTTCATAAGCTTTGCATATCTCCCACAAAAGATATGATTTATTATGACTCCAGGAGGCAGACTGGTGGTTGCCTACTTTAAGCTCTAATACTCAAAATTACCAGGGCTGAAAGGCTGGCTTCAGTTCTTGGTGTGACCACAGGGTGGTTATTGCAGAAACACAATAAAGATACTCTTCTTCAGCTAGTGATGGTAGAATGAGAATCCAGAAGAGCATTTTCCACTCATTTTCACTGAGGTTCATTAAATTAAGTGCCTCTGTTTGAAAATCAGCTTCTATCAAGTGGAGCACTGCTACCCAATCTGTCTCATTCAGCATACAGAGGAAAAGTCTAGTGTCCTGGACACCAGAGGTTGTTGTGCGACGTGCTTATTGTGGAATGACTGTATTTATCACTGTATTTTGCAGTGTTGTTCAGCAACTAACAAAAATGGGTCTAGAATGTGTCTCATGATGAGTGGGAGTGTTCTATAAGCCTCTGCCCCAGGGGAGGATCAGCTATAACCAAATGGTTTCCTATGGGTGGGTGGTTGGACAGCTCTTTAAAGCTTCTAGTGGTGGAGACTCTGAAACCTCCCAGATGGTCCCATTTGGATTCTTAACAGTGCTTTCCATTAAAAAAGTCTTTCTAATGTTTAACTTAGGCAGGTAATAATGGTGGGTAGGACTGCAATCCAGGTTCTCCTTGCGTTTTCCAGGTAAGTATACCAAAGGTTTACTTAGGGTCAGATGCACAGTCTGTAAGACAATCAGTTACCAGACGCTGAACTCCAGCATGCCACTAACCAATTCCTGTGCTTTCATCCCTTTGCTTAAGTTTGTGGCCCTTATCTGCTTCAGAAGGACAGAGGTGAAATTGAAAAGAAGCATCTGTATTCCCTTTGCTGGGTTGTCAGCCATATCTGACAAGGGAATCCTGTAGTTTTACACTCTAGTTGTGCCCCAGATGCATTCACAAAACATGTTTTACTCCATGGGATCAAAAAATACGTAAGGCTTGATTTCCAGATGTTTGCAGAAGTATGGGCTGTAGCGAGAGCTTAGTGCACTTCTGTATTGTAGTAATACTCTTATACAAGCTGTACAAGAAAAACAAGAGCAGCACAGCTCCAGAGCAAATATTGTTTCTAGTCACATACGATACTTTGCAGCTGAGCCTGGTAACACGCTGCTTAGCTGTTTTGCTATGCAAGTGCAGAGAACGCTGTTAGCAATAAAGCCACTGCTGGTTTCTCCTCCAAAACCTCCCTCCTTGCAGTGCATTGGAAATGACTGAACTTTGGCCCTCAATCTGCTGACACCCTGAGGGAGTGTAAATGTAATGACGTCTTTGCTTGTTTCAGCTGCACAACAGGAAACGCTCATGGCCTCCCCTTCTTCCTGCTCTGAGAAAATGCTGCCTTTTTTTTTCTCTTCCCCTCCCTTCCCCTGCAGTCAAGCGGGCTGAGACCTAGTTTCAGGTCTGGGCTCGGCAGGCAGCCGGTGCTCGCACAAGGCCCCCATTGCTGCTGCTCCTTGCCGGGGCAGCCAGTCGCCTCCCTATTGCTCTGCTGTGGTGGTGATGCCAGAAATACGAGCAGTTTAGTTTTGCATTTTATTTTTCCCTTTCCCCCTGGAGAAGTGCCTGAGAAGAGAATACAGTTATGTGGCGATGGCTTGCTCCCCGGAGCATGTCACTGGATACTGGCTCAGCTGCAAAGAGCAGGATGGTCAGGTGATGATCTGCCTTGGGGAGACCACATCACTTGCATAGTATAGAGGACATGCTGTCAGGTGGGCCTTCAGGGATGCCAGCATGTGGTCCCGATAGTGCTGAATAATGCTGAATATACAGGGCCTGAACAGATTTCTTTGCCTTGCTGGAATACAGAGACTTGCTTCTTGCAGTTTAACCCTCTCTGGCTGCTGCTTTTACACTTCATAACCAAAACAGGGGCATGAGTAAGAATGGTTGCTTGAGAAACACAAGCATTTTGCAGCTAAGTTGGGGAGGAGGATTTTGTCTCATCGAAGTCAGCCAAAACAGTAAAGCAGCACAGTGTTCTTGTGAGTGAAATGAATTAATTCAATCTTCAACTGTTAATTCTCTAATGACTGGGGGGGTGGGTTGCTCTTTAAAAACATCAAGCTCATACGCGCTAGGGAGTTTGCATATTGTGGCGTGAGAAGAGGCACTCAGTAGTCTAGAGTACAGGATCCTGAATTTGGAAGATTGAATTAATTTTGAACGTAAACAGTGCTGGTGTGGTGCTTATTCATTTGCTTAATGTTGCATGGGCATATTATTTGACGAGCAGCTTTTGTCTGCATCTGCAATAAGCACATTCTGGATTTACCTCATTAATCTATCACCCTACCTAGCTAAGTAACTGCTGTTTTTAACAAGCTGGAGTTACGTAACACGGATCATGCCTGGTGAGATGCTTGCAGTCAGGGAGAGGCAAGATAGGCAAAGAAATAACAGCACCCAAGCTTTTGTGGAATAGGATATGACTGGGTTTTGAAATCAAATACTGCGTGTTGGTACTCTCAGCTGTACAGACAAGGTCCAGGTATTCATCATGAAGATGTGGTTTGAAACAGCCTTGGGATGGGAATGTTTAACAGACAGAAGAGTGAATTTGCTCAGGCATGTGCAGTCCTTGGAAGGTTTTATATACGTGCATGCCAAATGCACCTCCCACCACCTCCCCACCATTGTTTTTCCTCTGAAAAACCACTATAGAGTAATAAATGGGTAAAGTGTCTTAATTTGAACTGCTTTCACGTGTAAAAGAAAATAATCTGATGAGCTGTGATTGCCCCTATAAAGCGTTGTATAAATCTCTTTTCTTCTTTTTAATACGCCCCTATAGGGTCATTAGGCATGTATACAACACAACAGTCCTCTGTCTCGAGAGATTTTATAACCAATTTATGGAAAAGGGGAGTGAATGATTGTATGAATGCATTAGAATAAAAGCAATTGATTTTAAGTTAAATCTTTCTATAATAATATTTCCTTGACAATTTTCTCTGCTGTTACTCAGTTTTTATCTTCAAAGTCATGCTGAGCTGTTAAGCCTGGGATGACTTGTTGCTTTAGTAGCGTGGATACGAATATTAAACAATAATGTTAGGAAATAAAATCATGAAAATAGCATGTCTTTAGGAAAGGTGTGGGAATAATGACTTTTTAGGAAAGGAATAATTTAGTGCTTCTGAATTCCCCTTCAAACTGTCCTGCTCCCTCAGATTTTCACAAAAAAAAATAATCTGTATTTTTTCTTCCTTTCACCCAGAAATGAAATAGCTGTAAACTGTGGCATAGGGTTGTTGACTGCTGTATTCTCAGATTTTATTGTTGCTAACAACAAATACTCAAAACCGAGTGCTGATATTTGTGATCTTATCTTGTAGACTACCATACGTGCATACGTACACAGTAGCTGATTATGCTTTGGGACAGATAGCAGTTGAGATGCTATAATGAGAAACAGTTACATCTGTAAGCCACTTCTGTAGCTAGCGCCATTGCTGATAATCTCAGCACAGAGAGGAGGAGATGAACAAGCACAGATGGAAACGTGTCCTTTCTCACACAGGAAAGTATTTTCTCACACATTCAGGTCATGGCCAAGGGAGGTCGAAAAGGCACTATACGGAAGTGGACCGTGTTGCTCTCATTACATCCTTATTTTCCAAACAAATGCAGGATTTCTCGTGCACTGTCAGTACAACATCCTTCAGAACGGACTTACAAGAAATTTCATTAAAACTCACAAGAAATGTTTGTCTTCAGGAGAATTTTCATTTGTTGTGCTGAATTGACTTAGTTTTGTGTAGTCATATGTTAGTGTTGCAGCAGCAGAAGTGTAGAGCTGGGGATCTGAGTAGTGGCACATAAGGACACCAAGATGTTGTAGGTGGAGAAAGACCTTTTCCTGAATCTGCCTGATGATAACCAAATATAAAGTTCATCAGATGCTTTCTGTTTGTACCGACTCCAGTGTTCTTTACTTTTGGCCCTGTAGTGGGTTTTGGCTAACTGACAGTTAAGTCCTTCTGCAACTCCGTGATTTTCTTAATGCAGGCAAATATTATGTAGGGGCATCACTGAAATTTCTGTGCGTGCTATCAATAGTAGCGTGGGCACAGTTTTCCTATGTGATTAATTAGGAGGCTTTGAGTGTCCTTTACTTGAATTGCCCTTACTCTTTTGGATGAGGGGTCCTCATAGTTCTGTTAAGCGCCAGGACTTGTAAGGCCAGGAGGCTAGCAGGGAGCACCATGGGGCCTGTGGGAGTTTTCACCCCACATTTTGGTGGAGGGTGGCTGCAGGGGGTGTTGTGGTGGCTGCGTCATGTCGTCTGGTGAGAGCCTGTGCCTGAGGCCTTGGCTGAGGGGGCAACGGGTGAGCTGAGGGCTGCCGGGATGTGAGCCGTGGCTGTGTGGTACAGGCTGGAGCGACAGCAGACGGGTGCTGCTGGGCTCAGCGCCCGTAATGAGTGAGGGCTGTTCACCATCTGCCATGGGAGGTGTGGGCTGGCCTTGATTTCAGGTGGAATTTCGGTTGGAATCAGTGTGATTGGAGAGAGCAGCATAGGGTGAGGATGTGGCTGCCAGATGAAAGTACCTGCTGCAAGTGGCACTGATGCATGGGCAGCGAGGCGGTGTACAGTGTGTGTGCAGGCAGTGGCTTGCTCGGGAATAAACTCTCACACCCTAAGGTCCTTGTATAGATCTTCAGAGGTTAATAGTCCCAGTCACAAGGCTCTGCAGAGAGGGATTTCTTGCCCTGCAAGTTGTTCTACATGCTTGTTCCGTTTTCCTTGCTTTTGTTAAAAGGCCAAGTGTCTTGTCGATTCAAACCCTTAAGTGTCTTCAGGTGGTTGAGTTGTTCCCATATTGCAGCAAATCTTGAAGCAGTTACCAATGCACGTTCACCACTTTTTCCCGTTAAAAAAAGGTGAAATTTAATTTACACCAGTTAACTACGTGAGACGCTCAGCATGAAAGTGACTAGGTGCAAATTACAATTAAATAAGTAAAGGAAAGAAAAAATGTGCTGCACATCACATTTTTCATATTCAGCATTCTATTTGTATTTCATTACCAGTCCATCTGCAAGAGCACTGTCGTAACAGACAAGTGTTTTTCAAGAAGAAAACCCCCAAATGTACAGTTAGATTGATAAAAACAAAGTTTTAGTCTGAATAGATTGAGACAGGAGAGTTTTAATGAAATCTTCTCATTATTGCAGGCTTACTTTCTCTTAACTCCGATTATACTGCATGCTTTGGTATGATTTCTGAATGTGCAAAGGCCATGCTTTCTTCAGACTGCATTGCTCAAACACACACATTTTGTAGCTTCCCCAAAGCTATTGTGCGTGTGGAATCAGCCCCTAGGAACTACTGAAATCTGTATAACATAACCTGAGTGGGTATGTGCCCTTAGCTCCTTGTCACACAAATGGATTTGAGAATGTTGCATGGTTCCTGTAGTTGTGCTTGCTGCAGTCCCGCTACCCCACAGCCTGTCCCATGTGAACATGCTGCTGCTTAGGAAGAGACAGAACACCAGTCACGATGGCTCTGCTGTTTGTGGGGATGAGAAGCAAAAGCTTTTATGCAGTCATAGACAAGGTTGGCCATGGGGGTGCGTTGAATGTGCCATCAGTCTTACCAAGGTGAGTTGAAGACCATAGTGGTGTTGCCACAGTACGTGTTTCTTTGGGAGCATCAATACAAAACACTTCCATATTGTGGAGAGCTCGTTTCACCAGCCAGAAATCAGTGTGCTGTCTTTCTTTACCTCAGCTGAACCTTTCCACACATCAGAGACGTTTGTAGCGAAACCTTGCTTTGTGCATGGAATTTGTTTTTCGAAGTGCATTATGAAAGATTTGGTTTATCTGCATAGAGCATACTTGTTTGAGCAGTTGCTTTCCACAGTGCAGTGCTTGTAGATTAAAATCCTTTCTGTTGTGGTTGTGCCAGTTCAATTCCTTCAGCAGTGAGGCTGTTCTGCTGGTGTATTGCAGTAAGGTGCCTGGGTGCATTAGAGAGAAGTTTTTTCGTTCTGCTGATGTGTCATTTTTGTAGATTTGAAATGGAATGATGACTTTTTATACTTAAAGATACCCTGAAGACTAGAATGACAGTCCTTGCTTCAGTGTATATTTTATTTCACCTGTAAAACCGCTTTTAATGCTTGCGTTTACACTTGGAATTCAAATGCTTTGCAATGAAACTAGAAATGACAGTGTTGTATGCATAGAATATCCCTTCTGTGGTGGTATGTTTTACTGTCTGTGACGTGCGATCACACAAGCTCAACAGTACACAGCTGACTAGATGTATTTACTGTGATGTTCTACCTAAGGAAATACTGTCTAGTGACGAGCAGGCTAGGCGGGGACTTAATACCTATAGGTTCAGTTCCTGGTTCTGCTTCAGAGTTTGTGAGGTTGGGGTAAAATTCACAATACCTTACACTGAATGATTTTCATATTATTCACTGATAATAACTCATTCATTAATACGAGTTAGGCACAAAAAAGCCATTGTTGTGCTGCATTCTCTTTATGTCAGTTCCACTTCCTTATCTTATGGAGATGTATTGTAGACAGATGCTGTCTCCTGCTAATGATCCATAGGGAAACAATAGATGTTTTGTGCTAAAACTGACCACAGGATTTGAACCTTGTCTTTGTTTGTGTGTCTGTTTTTAAGTGACCATTCTCGGAGCAATCAATAGTTGCATTACTTACTATGAGCACCTTTGGTCATAGTATTTATGCTATTAAAGGTCATACAAATCATCACAGAGGTCAGGCTACATGCTGGACTCCAGAACTGGACTCACAGTTCTGTCTGCTTAAGAGAGGAAATAGCCCAACTAAGGTACAGTCAGCAGCTAAGGCATTAGGAGAAGAGCAGCATGCATAGACTTGCATCCAGATGTTAAATGCTGTGCTTAGAAGAAGAAAGGGTCTTTTTTTCCTCCCAAACAAATTGGTAAAGTTCGAGGTGGAAATTTGTGATTTAAGGCATTTTATTGTGGTGAGTGTTAGAGTGACTAGCACTCACTCTGACTCCACTTCTGCAAAGTGGAGGGAAGAGATGCTTCTATTGAGTGGGTGCATGTAGGCAATGCAGAACCAGCCAGTTTACTCTGGCTTCATTCAACTTTGTCAAATTTGCATTTGAAGTATCTGGACAATTCGAGGGGTAACTGCCTGAGCAAAATCTTGCTTAAGATAGCTATTGGGAACGCTACAAAATGTTTTGGGGTCTATGGGGCACACCAGTGCTTCCTGAAACAGCATAGTGCCCTCAGGGACACCCTCAGACTCATCTGCAGTAAACCTTTGGGAGGCGTGAATCGGCTCGGTTCCATGGGCAGCTTGGATTTATGTTCAAGTCCCCCGATTTATGCCAGGTGGTGTCTGTCCCTCTGCATCTGATGACAGCACAGTTGCTCTGGTTTCCCTTTTAATACAGGACGTTGCGACTGAGCTCTGTAAATGTCTGGAAGAACTGGAGGCAGTGGTAGGACTTTTGAGGAGACCTGCAAATGGGGCTGGTTTTACACTGTACCCATAACCTTCACCATGTCCACTTGTTAGCAACACACTCTTGTCATTAATGGATGTTCCGTAGGAAATGTTAGTCTTCATTGCGATGTGCACAGGGCTCATAGTCTTTCACAGCCATACGCTGGTTCCCAGATCACGATGGTCAAGGCTTGGACCTCACCAGCAACAGAAGGCAAACCAGGAGTGGCCTTGGCTTCTCCTCTCCCACAGGTTTTTTTTTTCCTCAGTTTGCTAGTTTAAGATTTAAACAGGAAGAATTTAAGTAATTAAAGTGATTAAACTTAGGCTTTTGATACTGCTTGTATTGTTTTCCTTTGTGTTGTCAGTGATGCTTCTTGTGTACTTGGGAGGATGTCCTGTGTGTTCACAGTTCTTTCTGCTTCTCTTGTCCTTTGTTGCTTGGAAGCCTCCTACACGCAGCTAAGCTCATCTTGGGCAGTTTGGTAAGTGCATTGCTTAGCATGTGAAGAAAATGCTATGGCAGGTGGAAAACTTAACTTACAGGCGCAGTGAGAAGCGAGGCCCATGAATATCTGCCTGGTGTATCTGGTGCTTGATTAGCAAAACCCCCACGTGAAACTTTATCTTCAGGCAGATTGCAAAGACATAGTGGCATCACTGGGTCCTACACATGCTCCTGAAGTTACGTATGTGCTTATATTGGGGGGTTGGAACTAGATGATCTAAAGGTCCTTTCCAACCCATATCATTTAATGTTTCTATATACTTTGTGAATAGAAATGGCTTATTGAGCTGGAGCCAGTGTGGGGAATTTTGGGACTCCCGCTGTTCTGCTTACAGTATTTTGCAGGAGAGTTTAAGGCTGTAGAATGACACCAACTGGATCCACAGAACAATCTGCTCCTGTTCCCACGAGCTCCAAATTATTTTCCTTCTCACATGCAAAGTTGTACCAAGAGCTGTGTTTAAAAACCCATCTGTTGTCCATATTATATCAATTGGAAGAAAAATTTTAGACTTCTAAAATATTCTGGTTACGTGTTCTATCCTGCTGTCATCTGTCTTTCAACTACAGGCCATTTCTTGTAGTTGCACTTATTTCTAGCTGTTCAAATCTTTTCCCTCCCACCAGCAGATGAAACTCTGAGTTGCCTAAATTGCAAAAGTGGAAGCAGAATGCTACAAACTGATAGTGGAAAGAAATGACCACTTTTGAAAAAGGATGCTTTTGATAGTATAAAATAAATAAATTGATATAGTCGTTTTGTCATATCAGGTGTGGGGAAAAAGTAATAAATCACTTTCAAAGGTGTTTAGTCATGTTTGTCATTACACAGTATATTTGAAGTGTCATTAGTATCTGTATGTTTTTAATATAATTTGTGACACAAATATGTGATGTGTAGCAAAAGACAGCAATTTAAAAAAAAGTATTTTTACAGCAAGGTGAGATTATTATTCCAGTGCTGCTGGTTATAATTCACCTGATAATGATCACACTCTTCTGCGTTGCAGTGGCAGTAGCACAAGCATATTTCTTGGCAGATACCCTGCATTTCCACAGGGCAGTATTGAAGTTCATCTGTCTTGTTTATTTTAGTTTTGTTGTTACACTTTAGTAAAACAGCCGGTTGTGACAGAACCAGGGACAATACTGTATCATTCCAGGTTTACAAGGTTTGCGTTGCAATTGTAATGAGTACTCAAGGGGGGGGGGGGGTGTATTTACATCTGTTACAGGTTTGTGGCTTTTCTCCCACTGTTTTCAAAGCAGCAGCTTCTCATTGAGGGCTTCAGGATTTCTGAAACATTGCACTGTGTCCTTCCTGGAAAACTCTGTGGGAGACACTCAGGTGATGGGACCTTTGTAACCTTCTCCCGGTGAGATACACATCACAAACTCAAACTGTCCGTCTCATGATGGTTAGGTAGCCAGGCCAGAGACCCCTGTTCATGAGCAATTCAGTGCTGACACCCGTTTCTGTTCCATGTGAAACTCCAGTAAGGATCCTTGCTCAATATTAGAGCAGCATCTGTCAGCAGTTGGCCAGTCTTGTTCAGTTGTTCCCTAGTATGAAGATCACAACAATCTTCACCTTGTGTAATGCTAAAAAGTTCATTTCAACAGGACCTCCGTTCCCACTACCTAAACCCTAGACTTTTATCCCAGTTTCTCTTCAACAATTTAGTATTTCCAAAGATTCCTTAAAATCTTGATAACTGAAGGTCCTTGGTGTGGGAGCATTTGGCAGGTGCCATTTCTTAACAGAGGTCCCAGAGGGACCTTGACATGCTTGTGAGGTGGGCTGATGCCAGCCTCACGAAGTTTAACCATGACAAGTGCAGGGTCCTACACCTGGGTCGGAGCAATCCCAGGCACAGCTACAGGCTGGGCAAAGAAGAGATTCAGAGCGGCCCTGCAGAGAAGGACTTGGGGGTGTTGGTCGATGAGAAAATGAACATGAGCCGGCTGCAGAAAGGCAACCATATCCTGGGCTGCATCAAAAGGAGCGTGACCAGCAGGTCGAAGGAGGTGATCCTGCCCCTCTACTCTGCTCTCCTGAGACCTCACCTGGAGTATTGTGTGCAGTTCTGGTGTCCTCAACATAAAAAGGACATGGAACTGCTGGAACAAGTCCAGAGGAGGGCCACGAGGATGATCAGGGGACTGGAGCACCTCCCGTATGAAGACAGGCTGAGGAAGTTGGGGCTTTTCAGCCTGGAGAAGAGAAGGCTGCGTGGAGACCTTATAGCAGCCTTCCAGTACCTGAAGGGGGCCTATAGGGATGCTGGGGAGGGACTCTTCATCAGGGACTGTAGTGACAGGACAAGAGGTAATGGGTTAAAACTTAAACAGGGGAAGTTTAGATTGGATATAAGGAGGAAATTCTTTACTGTGAGGGTGGTGAGGCACTGGAATGGGTTGCCCAGGGAGGTTGTGAATGCTCCATCCCTGGCAGTGTTCAAGGCCAGGCTGGACAGAGCTTTGGGTGGGATGGTTTAGTGAGAGGTGTCCCTGCCCATGGCAGGGGGTTGGAACTCGATGATCTTGAGGTCCTTTCCAACCCTAACTATTCTATGATTCTGTGATTGGTGGCTCAAGAGAACCCCGTTGATGTCCATTCCAATTCTCAATCTTACAGGCATCTCTGACATAGAAGGTTTCTCCCCACAGAAACATCTTGAGGACAAGATTTGGGCTAGGGATAATCCCACAGAGGATGACTGACAGATTTCAGAATTCAGCGAGGGAATAACTAGCTCCTGATTTTAAATGCTTGGGTCAGAGGGCAGCACTGGTTTCCTCTATTTGTCAGGATGTTAAATAAGAGTAGTTCCACTTTAGACAAGTACTGGGTGTGGGATGAGTAGGCAGCAAACCAGTGTCTGCAGTAGTAGATTTTTGTGGCAATCATATGAGACAGAAGAAACTGCATAGCATATGTCCAGCATGGGGACATGGAAGCAGGCAGGGGCCATGGAGAGGGCTGGACACTTGTTCTGAAGCAGCTGTATGCTGGGCAGCAAATCTCAGCTCCAGAAACAGCTCTAGCAGGGATATCTTGCAGTCAGTGCTTTTATATATCTTGACTTACTGACATTCAAATTCTGGTCAAAGATGGAAGAGTGGTGGGACAGGAGGTTGGAGAGGCATTGCTGTGAAGTATGTATGTGTATTTGAGAACTTTCCCACTCCCCTGGTTTTCTCCTCTTTCAGTGCTGTACCCAACAGATGCACTGGAAAATGCCTCCAAGTTTTCAATATGCAGTGGAAATCATGAACCCCAGCCTCCTGTTAAGTGCCTGTCTTTTGGACGTAGTCTCTGGCTGTGTTTGGGTGTTGTGTAATAGGAGGCAAAGGTCTGGCCCCTGAACCGATGGCCAGGTCACACTTACCAGGTCATATCTGTGCTGCTGAGATAGCCCTCTTGGCAGCAGGTTTGTCTTGTGAGGAGGTGGTTGGAGTGGTCCAAGAACATGCAGAAGACAAGCTAATTGAGCAGTGTGCTGTGATGCTAAAACTTGCTTCCTTTTCCACTTTTATTTAGCATCCAGGTTCACCCGTAGTTGTGAATTTCAGCTTTCAGCAGTTTTGCTTCTCTGTACATCTGTTTTACCTGCAGATTCTGTGCTGTCTTAGGAATCAGCATGGAAAGTTTTCCCCTTAATGCGGACACTGACCATCTCTGGTCTGTTTCAGCACAAGTTGAAATTAGAATGAGCTTCTGCCAACTGAGTGCTTTTCAGATTGCTACCTCTTTGTTGAATGTCTTGAGAGAAATGACTAGGGGAAGACAGACAGACAGAGGCGTGACATTGCACATACTGCGGACTGCAGGTTTTTTTACATAGGAAACAAGGATACAAAAGAGGTCTTGGGAGGAAGACAGAACGTGCTCCTCTGAGAATGCTTTCCACATAGGAAGCTGTGTGAAAATAGTAAAATGTTGGTATTGTGTGACATAAGTGATTTTTTTTTATTTTGGTGACTATTATCTTCCCAGTAGTAATGTCTAAAGGCTTCGGTGAAGATGCAAGCTTCTTTATGTCTTCAGACACGTTGAATTTACAATGTATGTATCTGATAGATGAAGAGAGGAAAGAAATGTTATCATAGGGATCAAAGACAGATTGTGAGATGCCCTCCATGGTCCAATATGAAATCTGTGGCAGCTAAAAGCTCAGTCTGTTTCTCAAGTCCTGTGAGTTGGTAGCACCGTACACCACTTAGCAGCACAGAGGTCAATCTAGCAATGCTGTGTTAGCCTTTAGCTCCATAATAAACTTTCAGCAAACCTTTTTCCAGTGAAGCTTTTGACATATTTAAAGTTTATTGCGTGTACCTTTGTGCTGCAATTCAGGCCTAAATTTGTTTTGTTCTGAAGTTTAAAGATCCCGTCTGACAAAAAGCACATTGATTTTTTGGAAAGATTTATGGAATAATGTCAGATGCTGCTATTAAAAAAAAAAAGTTACTGCCTTGCAAAAGTGAATTTCTTGTTTCTTTGTCTAGTAACGTATTCAGAGCACTTGAAAGGAAGTTTTGGAATAAGGAGATTTCTACCCTGGGGGAGTAGTATCCTGTGCTTTCGTTAGGTCATGTCAGGCCATTGTTTTGCTTTTCTTATCATAAAGATCTTGTGTCTTTATTCGTGCTCAGCTGTGGACTTGAGTTTCCTGGAGGAGAGTGAAATAATTAAGAATTAATACTACAAAATCATATGTTCTCTGTTTGTAGCTATGCTTGTTTAGTTGAAGGCCATTCTTATCTGTAGTTCCATACAGTAATAGGCGGTGTAGATACACACCAGTAGTAAGTAGCATCTTGTACCTCTGGTTCTCAGTACAGCTGAAAAGAAATATGATTATTCTCTGTAAGTATGAGAAAACATAGACTGAGAGATTCAAGGTCACCCATCAAATGGCTGGTAAAACTGGGGTCTTGATCACTGCTGCTTTTCATCTCTAACTGCTAGCTGATGTTCTCAATGGCTTTGTGTCAATGGCTAGTGGTTTGCACATTGTCAGGGTATGGGAAAGGGCATGTTTAATTTACGGCTCTAGATACAGCCGCTGAGGAAGACAGTTAGGTGCACAGGGTGGTTTATCAGTAGAAGTTGTCATTAAAGTAGGGTGACTAATGTGGTGCCAGAGAAGGGCATGTGGTGTGTTCTTCTTGCTTTTAAAATCTGTGAACTGCTTCAAAAGGTCATGCAGCCTGAATGCGGTCTTGGGGAGTCATGGGAGGAAGAGGGGCATTGCTAGCCTAGATTGAGAGTTTATATGGCTATGTGGCTGTGTCATGTGATGGAGGAACACCTCCCTAATGACTAGCTAAATGATGGCTAAAGCATCTCTGTCTCGACTGGTAAGTCTGGCTTGTTTCTGGTGTGGCAGAGCTGAGATATTTGTTAGTATAAATGATGTGAGCAGTAGCTTCCCTAGTCACAGCCTGCGATGCATGTGCCTGCTTTGCAAATAAGAGAATTTCTGTCTTGCACTGACCATAAGATGCCTCTCCTCAGAACTAAATTTGCTAAATAGAAGGAGGCATGAGAAGGTGAGGCTTGTTAAGTCTCATACGCATGGGACTTTCACTTTGAAAGGGGTTACTCCATTTCCTCCAAGTCTTCCTCAGGGAAACAGTTTGGATTTCCTAAGCATGTTACCATTGATTCTTCAGTTGTCACTATCTGCCTCTAGATTGTGGCTGTAGTTTCTGTCTACCTTACTTCCTGTCAGCTACTGCCACTCTGCTTGCAGGCTGCACTGTGATGTATGCCATATAGAGAAGGCAGCAGAAGTCTTGGTAGGTGCTGGTAGCAGAGGAGGGGTGTCATGGGTGAGCCCATGAAATGCGCAATGTTTGCAGCCTACCAGGTTAGCGCAGAAACTGCCTCCTGCACAGAACTTGTTTCTCCAACTAAGGACCAACATGCTCCCTTACAAACAAAGATAAATAGATCTCACCTAGGGTATTGCAGTCTTTCCAGGAGACAGATCTGACTGAGAGAAACTGGATAAAAAACTCCTGGCAGAGGTTATGATAAGGCTTTCTTCTTTACAAACCAGAAAGAGATGAAGCTGCACAGCCAGTGAATAAATGTGCAGAATCTGAAACTCTCACTTCTGGCTCATCTGTCCCATACCATCCTTTCATAGTGCGAGATGAAATCATAGTCATAGAATCATAGAATGGTTTGGGCTGAAAGGGTCCTTAAGATCATCTTAAGAGCAGCCTTCTCTTCTCCAGGCTGAACAGCCCCAACTTCCTCAGCCTGTCTTCATACGGGAGGTGCTCCAGTCCCCTGATCATTCTCGTGGCCCTCCTCTGCACTTGTTCCAGCAGTTCCATGTCCTTATTATGTTGAGGACACCAGAACTGCACACAATACTCCAGGTGAGGTCTCACAAGAGCAGAGTAGAGGGGCAGGATCACCTCCTTCGACCTGCTGGTCACGCTCCTTTTGATGCAGCCCAGGATACGGTTGGCTTTCTGGGCTGCGAGCGCACACTGCAGCTGGCTCATGTTAAGTTTCTCATCAACCAACACCCCCAAGTCCTTCTCCACAGGGCTTCTCTGAATCTCTTCTCTGCCCAACCTGTAGCTGTGCCTGGGATTGCTCCAACCCAGGTGTAGGACCTTGCACTTGACATGGTTGAACTTCATGAGGTTGTCATCAGCCCACCTCACAAGTGTGTCGAGGTCCCTCTGGATGGCCAGCACCAACTTTAAGCTGCCCTCGTCAGATGTGCCGTTGCTGTGTCTCTCAGTGCGTAGACGTAATCTCATCCTGAAAAACAGGATTTCACCTTCCACTTACCCTTCTGGAGACAGTTTGTGAGAGCAACATGGTACCACAGACTAATCCTGCTTAATGTCAGCTGATTAAATTCATTTTTGAATATAGTACTAAGCCAATTTAATTCTGTCTCTCAGAGCCTGCAGGGACAGTTGTGACTCTTGGATGGGTTTCTGTCTCTGATTAGTGATCAAGTCTCTCTGCTTTTTTAGACTGACTTTCCATCTTTCTTTTTTTGCTTGTCTCTCACCTGTACTTGGGATGTAAGGGAGAAGAACTTTTTATTCGCATGCTTTCATAGCCCCAGCGTCTATTCTCACATTTGACAACATACTCTGTTTAATGCCTTTTGTTCTCTGAAATGAAAGTTTCGTTCCTGCATCGGGAATAGAAATACACGCTACTGTGAAACACTCTTGGGTTTAGATCTTGATTTTGGAGGTTGTTTCTCAGAAGTGTTGATCTTCATAAGGATGGGTATTTGAGTGACCTTCGAGCTCTGAGCTCAAACACCCGCCTCTGGATGATTATTCACATCACAGTCCAAGTGCAACAGCCTCCAGTAATGTTTACTGTGTGTTACTCTCAATGTATTTTGTGATCACTAAATCCATGAAAATGAAGGGCAGAATTAAAAAAGGAATAAAATCGGTCAGAAAAAAGATAAAGGTCAGAGCAAGTTGTAGTGTGGAAAAGAACAATGCACTTGATTAATTAAGTAGTACTGGTGGAGTGTGTCACGTCAGAGAGAATCCAGTGAGTATTTTTTGATTTCAGATGCCCTCTGTGCAGGTTATGAAAGAAAATCAAAGGAAAAAATACTGTTTTCCTGGGGATTTGAGTGCATTATTTTCCCTACAGCTCTGGCACTTTCCTCAGTCCTGTGCGACTTTGTGCTAGGGAGTGCCTCTGCTCTGCTGTTCTTAAATTCCCTGTTGCTGTCAGATGGGAGATCGGTGTGCACCGCCGTGGAACTCCCTGCTGCAGCTTACTCCCTGTTTGCAGTTGTGGGTTTTTTTCCTCTCATTCTCTTCCCGCTTCCCCTCCCACTTGTTGATGGCTTATTTGTTTTCAGACATTAGAAGAACGGGATTGCTGTTATCAGCAATGTTATTCCTGGTTACTGAGAAACTACTGCCAGTGTTCCTTCCAGAGTATTGCTGGAGTGTGTGGGGAGAAGTGGTTAGAGAAGAAGCTTGTATTGTCATTGTGCTTGTTCTGTATTTTTCCTTAATTCCTTAAATTTATTGAGAGGAAAGCAGAGGAAAGTCTTTTTTGATCATTAATCACATTTTTTCCTTCATTTAAAATATATTTTTCTGAGAGTTTATTCACAGCTATATTTTCTAAAAATTAGAAGCTATAGGTTTGTTCTGGTGATTCATAATAAAATATGTGTCTAGGGAGTTTTTGAGGCTTAATACTTAGTGCTGATTTTAGTAAACAATTCAGTGCCCATATACAATCAATCTAAGTACTTGGTTTAGATACTTTGTCCATTTTGTAAGTCCTTATTAATTTTTCAAATGAGAAAATAGTATTTATTGAAGAATAGCCAAAATCCTGGTAAGTCCTAGAGCACAGCAGTGGTTTTATAGACACACGTTTGCAAGGCCTCTTCGGCCCTGTTGTGAATATGCTGTTTACGTTAATATGGATATTTATAATGCAGAATATTGCATATTTGCCTCTTCAGTGTTGTACTTTGTTGTAAGGAAGGACTTCTTTGGGGTATGAGAGTAACTTATCTGTAGATTAGTATGTATAAATGCAGTTTTGGGGTTGTCATTTTTGAGAAGTGATAGCACACCTACGTGTAAGCAAGTTTGCAGCAAAAATTACGTTTCTGCTTCCATTAGTTTTTCTAACTGTGCCTAATTTCTGCATTTCCTTATAACATAACATGGCTGGTGAAAATGAAGGTCTTAATTGATGGCACTGGAGATTACCACTAACCGCAGACAACAAACAGTTTTGACAAGAACTGTGTGTCTTTTCTTACAGTTCTCTCTTTCTGTAGAGACTACACTGATCTGTATGGTTTAGTTCCCAGTCTTTCTCCCACCAAGATTTTAAGTGCTGGATCCCTAGTGTATTCCTGTCAACGCTAGCTATTTCCGTAATTGCCAGAATCATGTACGTAAATACCTCCGATACTGTTTCCATTTTCAGATTTCACCACACCTTCCATGCTTCCGCTTCACCTTGAAAGACTTTGCCTTTGCCTTAAAGAGGCTCTTCTAGGACTTGCAATTTCTAAGTGTATTTTGGAGACTTTGGTGTTTCCTTCTCACCAAAGGAAAGGCTCTAGGAAGTCTCTGCCAGAAAGGTATCTGTGAAAGATCTTGAAAATTGTCAGGCTCATCTGTAGTGCAGTTGACTCTTAGTATCTGCCCCTTAGTCCCTCTTGCTCCATTGGAAGTGTTTTCTTTTGAGCAGTTTTGGCTTTCGCCCACATGGTCTCCAAGACCCCTCCATCTCAACTGTGAGCAGAGAGGCAGTGAGGGCATGACCTGTGGCCTTGAAAATCTGCTTTGGACCGGTCAAGAAAGACTCAGTGAAAGAATCTGGGCAAAAGGGATTAAATGGAGAATCAAAAACTTATTTCCAACGGGGTACAGAGCAGCAGGAAGCCAGTGGTAGCTGGTGACAGCTACCAAACTGAATTAGGTTTGAACTGATTCACAAGAGATGGAGGACTGTTTCACTTGGTTCCATGTGTTGCGATATATTTCAGTTCACAATGTAGCTACTTTGTGATCATTCTTTTTGATTTAGGACTTCTGGTATAGAGAGTTTATTTTCCAAGAGTACTGTTAAGAGGGAGCAAGAAAAATGTGAAGGAAAAATGTTTAAATAAATTATTCACCTGAAAAATTCTGGTAGTTCTTTAGGAAGTAAATGAACTGATGCAAGGTAAGTGGTTAGATGTAGTCATTAGGGACACATTGAATAAATAACTCCAACGAAATATGCAACCAGAAAGAGAATGAGTTGCATGTCTTGCTGTATTTTCCTGTTGAAGACAGCTGGATATATTTAGCAGCATCCTTTTTTAGGGAGGCTACTGCAAATGATTTTTCTGTGAGAGAAGATTCTCTTTAAGCCTTCAACAGTTGAGAAAGAATTGTAGGTAAACCAGGGTTATTAGGAAGCAAATTTAAGCAGTTCAATAGAATGGATCCAGCTAACACTCAGAAAAATGTTTGGTTTAGGGAAATTATAACATTAATCCTGGATGTGGAAAATTAGGGATATATGTTCTTTAAAAATTCGAAGTGTGTTTTGCAAGCTAAAGCTGTCTGCCAAATCCAGATAACACTGTCTCATTCTTTTGTACTGTCTATCTGGGAATGCAGATACCTGATCATCTTTTGGCATTTCTGAAAGTGAGGGCCTGGTGAGCCCTCTTCATGTGCTTTCTGACAAGACTCCCCAGGTGGGTTTGTGCTGTGAAGCCCCTGTTAGGTCAAAAGTGCTACCAGTCTGTTGATGTTCCAGCCACCCTGCAAGCTCCCACAGCCAGTCAGTTCAGCTCGTGCTGGGTCCCCTGCCTGTCCAGGGCTGCAGCCCTGCCAGTGTGCATTTGTTTGGTCCTCCTGATGTCAGCCAGCATGTGCACTTACTGGTAGTCCCAAGCTGGATTCGTATACATCAGATCTCCATGAGTTTCTTGTTGAGCCTTCCGTAGCTTGAGCTGTCAGAGGGGGCTGTGAGTGAAGAAGAAGGAGCCACCGCTGGGGTTACAGAGTGGAGGCAGGTGAGTGAATGAGATGGTGCCTCAGCCTCAGCCAGTCTATTGCAGCTGGAAAGCAAGGGAATCTCCCCAGCCCCAGCACAGAGCTAGAGGAGCTGCCTGCCTGCCTGCCTGCCTGCCAGGAAGGATGGGGCTCTCCCTTCAGTGATGCTGAAATCCTGGTGACAGAGCAGTGCCTTCACACACTATTAGCAGTCACTGCTCCTCTGTCTTGCTTAGTACTGCTGGATGCTGTGGCCCAGCAACTCACCTCAGGCTGCCATTTGAGTGTGTGCATACTGAAATATGTATGTCCGCTACTCTGTGCTGATTGTGTTTGCCAGCTTGTATTTATACTGTTTCTGAGCAGGCAAACATTAGGTATTACACATTAACATCATACTTCCGGGAAGTGCACCCTTTACCGATAATTTTTTGTTTTGCTTTGTTTTTTTTGGATCAGGGAGTATATTCTTTACATATTTAATATAAATCTTTACATGGTTTTACACTTGTTGAAGACCAGGTAGAGAGCATAGACTTTATCTGATGGCGACTTCTCATCGCCATGGGCGTGTCTGTACATGTGTGTGTCTGGGTATATTTATGAGTATCCTGTAAGTCATATTATTTACATTTTCAAAATAAAGAGAACCCAATTAATCTGCCTTTTGTATCAATAACTGTGTTTTGTTGCTTTATCCACACCCTCATGCATCACTGATGAGTCAGTACAATTAACAAGCAAGAGTTTCTTAATTCTTGTTTCAAACGCTTATTTACAGGGATATGACATCCAAGCAAGTTTTCTTTGTTTAATGCTGTAGACTTTTAGGTTGCTTGAAGCTGTATTTGTTCCGATCAGTTATGATTTTACTATTTGTTTTAGTAAGAAAACTTTTCTTCAGCTCTTAAATTGGAAAGTTTGCTTGCTTGCTTGCTACCATGTGTCTTGTCATTGGAGACAACGCTGCCAGTACAAGCTCATTTTCTGTATCTGCACTGGCTACCTACGGCATATCTCAAAACTAGTCGTCATTGCTTTGATAGCATGTCTGAAATTTGGTCTGGGGCAGTGGGCCTTTTGTTTGGCTGTAGCAGGACATTTTTTACTTGCCATCATGAGCAGCAAAATGTTTTCTGTAAGCCTGGGAAAGGCAGAGACCTGTTAATGCAGAGAAGGAATATGTGAAAACACACAAATGTATTAGCAGAGCTTGATGTAAACCTCTGAACATGATGAACTTACTATCTGGATTTGTTATGCTTGCAGGTGGGCCCCTCTTCTGATATGTGATCTACAGCGAGCTACTCCGAATCGTACGATGACAATGTTATCACTGCCACATCTCTGGGAACCAGTTATTCATAAGTATACGGTATGTGAATGTCTGCATCTTACATTAACCGTTGCTTGTTGGAACAACAATAATGTGAAGGTGCTAAAAGTCATTGAAGTGATGTTAAGCCACATGTACAATCAGTTACACCGAGCTGTTCCAGCAGATGTTTATCTACTAGGCCTGGTCTATATGCAGAATAGTGAGCTGTTTTAACTTGAAAATGTATTTATTCACAGACACTAGTAGAAACATTCCACCAATATTTCCTTTGGATGAAGTTATACTGGTACAGTGGTGATACGTAGATATCCAGACTGTTACTCTTTTCCTCAAGCAGGAGGGGGTGGTAACAGTAGCATGAAGGTTCTGTACTTTGTATTGCTGCACATAAAGCGGTACTATTTTTGCATTTAGAAAAGGTCTTTAATTGCTTTTCTCCTTCATTCCATTTTCAATTTCTGGTCAGTCTAAATTAGATTAATTTCACACACCAGTGAATCCCTAAAGAAGTGTAAATTAACTCCATTTTACCAAACTCAGCCAGATGATGGCAGTTATTTCCTTGATGCTTAGCTTTACATCACCCACCATCTTTGACCAAGATTTCAATAGGAATTAAATGCATATATTGAGCCTTTTTTTCCTCATCCTGAATAAGGAATTGGAGAATGAAACCTAGATCTAGTGAAGGGAGGCTATTTAATTTCTGGGCTACGAGGCCAGAAATGTAGGGCCACTGGTAGCTGGCATGTTTTCTCTTCCACTGTTCTGGCTTGAAACTGTTAACACACTCAGGTCCTGTAAAACCATGAGCAAACTGGTTTTATGAGGGTGGTTACATTATTGTTTTATGTTCTGAAGCAGTTCATAGCACACCACATAACTGTTAGCATGGAGCATCTTCATCTGATTTATAGCTCCACCGCAGCTCCCACTGAAGCTGGTGAAAAAACGTTTCTTCTTGCTGATGGGAGTTGAATTGCACTGCATGTAACACCCGAGACTTTTGTTTAAGTAGGGTTCCCTGCATGGAATTTTTTTCTTACTGATCAGCCACTTTGTAGAGATGAAGTGTTGCAGATACAAGTGTAAAACAGAATTACAAGGAAATGGATTCCTCGAATAAGCTAGAAGAGGATTCAATTATTGAAAATGCTTTTCTAGCTTCAGAAGTTATAAAGTGATGAGGAGACATGAGTGTTTGCTCCAAACGTATATATCTGTTTAACGTGCTGTATTTATATGTGTATTTGGAAGACAATATTTGTTGTAAAAGGTTTGCTGCTACATCAGTGATGTGAGAGTTGGGAAAGGAAGATGAAAGTCTCACAGGGAGCAGAAAGGGAAAGGGATCAATTCAGTGTGTTTTGGGAGGGTAGTTCACAACTCAAGTAACTTGTGTGCTAAATGGTGAGGAGGTTTCCAAATCTGGCTGGTCTCTGGGTCGGTTCAAAGAGAAGCTCCTGCAGGCGATATCTCACACTGAAGTGAGCGAGCATTGATCCTGCTTTGCTGGGCTGGCCTGTGCAGCCACCCTCAGTAACTGCTGCTGGCCAAATACCGTTAACATTACCTTTTGTAGACTTCTCTGCATTTGTTCCGATGTTTCCTCTATCCGTGTCTACGCACCTTTTCAGGAAGGCTATACAAGTAATAATAGTCTCTGTTGCTCGTGTTCTTCTGAGTGGATGAAGTTTTAAACATTCAGAGTTGGTTTTGATATACGTTTTTGTAAACAAGTTGGTTTGGTGTGTGTGTGAGCACTGGTAATGGAAAGGTGGTTTGAAGAGGATGAGTTTTGTGTTCGGCAGGGGCAGAGGTCTGGAAAGGACCCAGCAGGCCAGCTGGTCTGCCTTCCTGCCACCGCAGCTATCTCGTCACAAAAAGCATGACTGCGTCTTGGTTGACATTTTCGCTTTTTGATGGAATGTGGCTTTTCGCCGGTGGAGGGGACCTGTCAGAGAGCCAAGCGCAGGTGGCAGGGAGAGGCGGTTGTCTGAGCAGTGACCCCTTGCAGCTCTCCGCGTTCCCTGGGCACAAAGAGCAAGCTGCCATCTCGCTGCCATGCTTTTAATGAGCTGTAGAGCAAGGGATAGTGTGTCCCACACTTTGTGAGGCTTCTTCTAATACACATTAATAACCTTCATGGATTTGCCATCTACCCAAGTCAAAATGAAATTTCCTTTGACTGCTGAACGCAGGAGTGAGAGGAAAGCAAAGGTTTTCGTGTTTGTTTTTCCTTTTGGGTGTTATTTTAGTTTTCCTCTTTTGCCAGTTCTCATACAACATTGCAAACATTTTAGGAAACTAATCTGCAGGAGCACAGCTCATAAAGGCTCGTCCTGCCGGAGGACGAGGCTCTGCTTATTACAGAAAAGCTTCAGAGGCAGTCACAGCTGAAAAGATTACACACTTCCACAGGAAATTAAATTTGATGTAATATAGTGAAAGAATGACAAAATGGAAAGGGCATATATAATATATTTGTGATTATTAAGTGGTAGAAAAATGAAAACTTGAGAGCCGATAAAGTGCATGTACTTTGGATATGGATGCAAAATTCCCAAGAGCTGTTTAAAAATTTGGCTCTCCCCTTTCCTCTGCCCTCCCTCGGTGCCGTTATCTCAGTGGGGAAAATCATTAACATCTTGTAAGATCATGTGAACTTTTGGGCATGTGAGATTATAAAATCTTTAAAACAAGTTTCAGAGCAGTCCTATGGAGTCCAGTTAGGTTGCATTCTTCAGCAGAAGGTGCATACGTGACACCAGACTGGGAATGATTTAACTGGGCCTGTTGGGGACAAGCCCAAGAGGAACATGCTAGGGATTGAAGGATGGCGGGCTAAGGAGGACTATCAATCTCTTGTTTCACTTGTGGGAAAGGATAGCTCTTTAGATCCTGTCCCGCAGGGGAAAAAAGGTACTAGGACTGGCTCCCTGAAATGCCTGTACACCAATGCACGCAGCATGGGGAATAAACAGGAGGAGTTAGAAGTCTGTGTGCGGGCTAAAGGTTATGATCTAGTGGCGATTACAGAGACATGGTGGGACAGTTCACATGACTGGAATGTGGTCATGGATGGCTATGTCCTTTTTAGGAAAGATAGGTCAGCGAAGCGAGGTGGTGGAGTTGCTCTTTACGTGAGAGAGCAACTAGAATGTATTGAGTTCTGTCCGGGGTCGGATGAGGAGCAAGTGGAATGTCTGTGGGTACGAATCAAGGGGCTGACTGGCACGGGTGATACAGTTGTGGGGGTCTATTACAGACCTCCTGATCAGGACGAAGGAGTTGATGAGGCTTTCTACAGGCAACTGGAAGTAGCCTCGCGACTACATGCCTTAGTCGTCGTGGGGGACTTTAATTACCCCGATATTTGCTGGAAGACTCACACAGCCAGTCATTCACAGTCTAGGAGGTTCCTCGAGTGCATTGATGATAATTTCTTAATGCAAATGGTGGACGTACCAACTAGGGGAGCAGCGCTGCTAGATTTAGTACTCGCCAACAAGGAGGGTTTGGTCGAAGTGGTGACGGTCAATGGCAGCCTTGGCTGCAGTGACCATGAGATGGTGGAGTTTAGGATCCTGTGTGGGAGGAATAGAATACCTAGCAAAGCCACAGTTCTGGATTTCCGAAGGGCCAACTTTGGCCTCTTCAGTCAACTGCTAAGGGAAGTCTCATGGGAAAGTGTACTAGGCGGTAAAGGGGCTCAAGATAGTTGGTTAGCATTCAAGGACCGCTTCTTCCAAGCTCAGGATCGGAGCGTCCCAATGAGTAGGAAGTCAAGTAAGGGATCTAGGAGACCGGCGTGGTTAAACAAGGAGCTGCTGGGCAAACTCAAGTGGAAAAGGAGAATCTATGGATTATGGAAGGAGGGGCTGGCCACTTGGGAGGAATATAGGACAGTTGTTAGAGGATGTAGGGAGGCAATTAGGACAGCTAAGGCCTCCTTGGAACTCAATCTTGCTAGTCGGGTTAAAGACAATAGAAAGGGCTTCTTCAAATACATAGCAAATAAAACTAAAACAAGAGGCAATATAGGCCCACTGCTGAACGAAGTGGGTACCCTGGAGACAGAAGATATAAAAAAGGCAGAGGTGCTGAATGCCTTCTTTGCCTCTGTCTTTACTCCTGCAGACTCTCCCCGAGGGCCCCGGATTTCTATAGCCCCAGAAGGAGTCAGGACAAAGGAGGAGTTTGCTTTGGTAGATGAGGATTGGGTTAGGGATCAGCTATGCAAACTGGACATCTGTAAATCGATGGGTCCGGATGGAATGCACCCACGGGTGCTGAGGGAGCTGGCGGAGGTCATTGCTAGGCCACTTTCCATCATCTTTGGTAAGTCGTGGGAAACGGGCGAGGTGCCTGAGGATTGGCGGATGGCAAAGGTCACACCAATCTATAAGAAGGGCAAGAAGGAGGACCCGGGTAATTATAGACCGGTCAGCCTTACCTCCATCCCTGGAAAGATGATGGAACAACTTATTCTTGACTCCATCACTAGGCATATCAAGGATGAGGGGGTCATTAAGAACAGCCAACATGGTTTTATGAGGGGGAAGTCATGTATGACCAACCTTATAGCCTTCTATGAGGAAGTGACTAGGTGGAGGGATGATGGTAGAGCGGTAGATGTGGTTTTTCTTGATTTCAGTAAGGCATTTGATACTGTCTCCCACAGCATCCTCATAGATAAGCTGAGGAAGTGTGGGCTTGACGATCAAGTAGTGAGGTGGATCGAGAACTGGTTGAAAGGAAGAAGGCAGAGAGTTGTGGTCAATGGCGCAGAATCTAGCTGGAGGTCTGTGACTAGTGGAGTTCCTCAGGGGTCGGTGCTGGGACCGGTGCTGTTTAATATTTTCATCAATGACCTGGATGAGGGAACTGAGTGCACCCTCAGCAAGTTTGCTGATGACACAAAACTGGGAGGAGTGGCTGACACACCAGAGGACTGTGCTGCCATTCAGCGAGACCTGGACAGGCTGGAGAGTTGGGCAGGGAGAAACTTGATGAAATTTAACAAGGGCAAGTGTAGAGTCTTGCATCTGGGGAAGAACAACCCCATGTACCAGTACAGGTTGGGGGTTGACCTGCTGGAAAGTAGTGAATGGGAAAGGGACCTGGGGGTCCTGGTGGATAGGAGGATGACCATGAGCCAGCAATGTGCTCTTGTGGCCAAGAAGGCAAATGGCATCTTAGGGTGCATTAGAAAGGGAGTGGTTAGTAGGTCAAGAGAGGTTCTCCTCCCCCTCTACTCAGCCTTGGTGAGGCCGCATCTGGAATATTGTGTCCAGTTCTGGGCCCCTCTGTTCAAGAAGGACAGGGAATTGCTTGAAGGAGTCCAGCGCAGAGCCACAAAGATGATTAAGGGAGTGGAACATCTCCCTTATGAGGAGAGGCTGAGGGAGCTGGGTCTCTTTAGCTTGCAAAAGAGGAGACTGAGGGGTGACCTCATCAATGTTTACAAATATGTGAAGGGTAGGTGTCAGGATGATGGAGCTAGGCTTTTTTCAGTGATATCCAGTGATAGGACAAGGGGCAATGGGTGTAAACTGGAACATAGGAAGTTCCACGTTAACATCAGGAAGAACTTCTTTACTGTAAGAGTGACAGAGCACTGGAACAGGCTGCCCAGGGGGGTTGTGGAGTCTCCTACACTGGAGATATTCAAGGCCCGCCTGGACAAGTTCCTGTGTGATGTACTGTAGGTTACCCTGCTCTTGCAGGGGGGTTGGACTAGATGATCTTTTTAGGTCCCTTCCAACCCTTGGGATTCTGTGATTCTGTGATTCTGTGAAAAGCAAGAGCTTCTTTCTTTGCTTCTTCCTTCCACATGGATGTGCAGTGCTGACAGGAGGAAGCCTTCCTACCCCGTCTGCCTGCGCTCCTCTCCAAGGCATGGTGTGGTGCTTGCACTGGAAGTGGTGGATGAAGTCCCAGCCCTGCCCTAGCCACCAGCCTCTGGTGGCAGGTGCGGTCAGGCTGGGGACCCACTGGGGGCCATTCAGGTGACACACGTGCTGAAGAGATCTGCTTTGTTCCGAGGTCCTTGCAGCTTGTCTGAGGTGCAAGGAGATGATGTGTCCCCTCTTCTTCACCAGCTCAGGGTCAGCATAGACACTGTGATGAGCCGGGCTTTCTCCCAGCCAGGTGCTTCATGGCAAAATGTAGGTTTTCTTTCAAAAGGGACAGTAATAACTTGCAGCGTTTTAATAATTTTTCCTATAAGATCTTGTTACCTGCAGTTGGAAAGAGTAAGCAGGACTCTGGCAGATTTAACTTTATTAACCATCATAAATCCTTTCCCTTTTGACTGTAATCAGTCCCTGGAGTCCTTTTAATGCTCTTGACATTGCACTGGCCTTTCATCACAGCACAATATACATTTTCCTGTAACTAGAAAACTGATGGTGGGAGCCTTACATAAACCTGAGGTAATGGATGCAGCAGTGGGGATGTGCAACTGTCAGAGGGAGGAGGAGACGGAGCTAATTCTGCCAGCGCAGCCTTTCCCTCTGTGGAGGGCAGGAGAGGGGACTTGAAGGCACAGGCGCCCGTAGGGTCTAGCATGCACCCACTAGCGCCCGGAGACAGGGACCAGCTGCTTTGCTTTGGTCCAGACAGATAGACAGAGAGACAGCGGTGCTTTTGTGTCTTCTGCTGGTGAGTGGGGGGATGCTGGGGGCCAAGCCCTGTCTCAGAAAGCCCATCTGTGAGTAGCCCTCAATCCATGTCCCCAGCACAGTGAGCTGCCAGACCTCACTGGCAGCCATCAGGCTGACCCAGCCGTTGCGAGCTGCTGGCCAGGAGGAGGTCGCTTGTGGCTCAGGGACCAGGCAAACCTGCTCGGATGGAGGTGCTGGGTGAATGGATCTTTTCTGTGACAGGGACAGCGCTAAAAGGAAGGAGTGTTACCAGGTGGTCGAGGGGCCGGCACCTAAGCAACAAACGCCGCCTTCATAAAATAACTACCTGGGTTATTGCCTTTCTGTCCAGCCTGCACACAAAATCCTCCGGAAAGCGAGAGGGGAATTCCCTGGTTGGTAGTCTGTCTGTCTCTCTGCTGTCCAGGAATTCATGGGATGGAGAAGGCATCCCAAGAATCTGCCCCCGTGTGCAGGGAAGCTAAATTCCCTCTTGTTTTTCCGTATACACAAGTGAGCAAGTTTCTTCAGCAAATGCTTTAATTTTAAGCTTAATACTATGCAAATATTTAACTTTGGACAAAAAAGCCTCAAGCTGGCTTCAGACCATGGACTGGCTTCCAGCTGTTCCTGCAGGTACAGATCCAATGTTTACATACACGAAGGAGTATTTGTTTATTTATTATGGTAATCTTTTTATAATGAACCTGGATATTTGTGTACCCTGGTATTGCTTTGAACATAAAAATCTCTGTATTTGCAATGTGTGTACAGCCATTTTCAGAAGCTTTGGCAAAAAACTCAGACCTGCTGAAAATAATCACTGTAGGCTACATTTTTAGGTGACGGAGTTGGACCGCCTAATTTTTTCTGTAACTGAAGTGTTTGGAGCTGTGCTCGCCATCGAAAGCCCGTCAGCCTAGGTTATGTAAAAGAGGTGTGGAAAGATCCGGTGCCTGCTGCAGGAGCTTCACACTGTAATTTGTTTGTTTGGATAAATGGGTATAAAATCATATTCAGAAGGAGTGTCAAGAGCGTTAGTAATAAAGATTGTAAGTAGGTTGCAAAATATCAGCTGAAGTGCTATCTTGATATATAATACTTTGCTGTATCAACATATTTCATATATGTGTGTGTTCTCCAGCCCTCATCTCAGCTGCTGCATGCCTGCAAACAGCCACTTATTAAAAAGGGAAAGTCCATAGTCTCGGGGACCTATAATGTCCTTAGTGCGAGAGCTATTGACTTCATAAAGACGAGAATAGCTATGTCAAATGTGTTCCATTTGCATGTGGCAAGATGGAAAAAGCAAACTCTGTGTGAAGACGAGCAGACAAGAAAGACACCGAATGCCTTAAATACTAAAGGAGTTAATGCTATGCAGTGATTTTGCTTCTGTTATAGGAAGTGTAAGAACAGTATGCTTCCTGGCGTACATCTCCATCTAAACTGCAAAGGTTTCAATTCCATGGCAACACGAAGAGCCCAATTGTGCTGAAGGTGTATGTATTAATGCATTCAGAGGGAGGGGTTGGGAGTGAGCTGGGAAAAAATCAAACATGCCAAATGTTTCGCATTTATATATTTATATACAAAGTAAAGCCTTTGTTCGTAGAAAATCAGAGCCGATGTGAATACACCTCTGCAGCCCCCTAATTCTTCCTGATTCTTTTTTACATGGGTTTTTCTCAGGCAAAAAGCAAATGAAGAGGTTGGGCTTGGTTGGGTTTTTATTTTTGATTCTGTTTTATAGGACTGTGAGTGCAGCAGCACTTGAATGTTGCAAGAGGAATGCTATTAATTCCTGAGACTGTTGTATATCCCTGGAGAGAATGACTGGAGGGGGAGTATTTTTTCCAAGATGTACTGCTTCACAGAGCAGAGAGAAGCAGAGTTTGAGGGGTTTTATTATTATTGTTTTCCTTGATCTTTTTGATCTGCCTTCTTTCTGCCTTTCTCAAAATCCACCTCAAATTTCCCCCACCTCTCCTGGCTGAGGAGCAGGAAACAAGACTGAGCTCTGCTTCCTGACATCCAAAGAAGTATAAAAGTACAAGGAAACAGTGTATTTTGTTTTGCCAGCCGACTCGCATTCTCAGACCTGCACTGGAAGGCACCTGCTCCGAGGCAGGGTCAGGAGTCACCCGCTGGGCAATTGGCCAGGGAATAACCAAGGGCTGATCATTATATGAATTTTATTTGATCTGCTTGGTTGGCTGTGTGAATGTAGGATGGGGGATTGTGACAAATGTATTTTGCTCTGGGTGAAGACCTGCCTAAGGCGAAGTTCTGTGTCAAGGCTGGTTCTGCCAGCTGTGCTGATGAGGAGATGAATTGCAGATTTCCAAAGTTTAAAGTCAGACTGGGCAGTGGGGGACCTCCAGATGTTGGTATTTCTGAGGCTAACAGCAGTGCTAATCTGGTATGGTAAAGCTGACAGAAACTGGCAAGTTGAGCTGGATTTACAGCTGCTCTGCATTGCTGAAACAGGCAAAGGAGCCAGAACTTATCAGTGGATCTGGCCTGTAGATTTCAGCAAGGTTTCTCTGTTTAACTGAGAGAGAATATAGCTCTGCGGCTGGAAGTTGGTCAACTGCTCTCTTGCTGTGCCAGAAGGAATAGAATTAATCTCTCTCTCTTATCTGTATCCTTTTCTTTTTTTCTTTTTTGACTAGCAACAGGATTATTTTCTTCTTTTTTATTTTTTCTGTTAAAAACAAGACTTGTTTTCATTGAAGTGGGAATCCTATCTTTGAGATTCTAGTTGGGGGAGATTTGTCCCTGTTCAGGAGACCAGTGCAACATGCGTAAGTCTTTTCTAAGGAAATAAATGGAATTGAAATGATTAAATGACCCTGGCTTGGTATTCTTCAAAGGGGTGGGTTTCACGCTCAAGGCAGCAGAACTGCAAAGAAAGAAGGTGTCGTTTTTAATCAGCCACTTTCTGAGGGTGAGCAGCACTGGTAAGCCTGAGCCACTTGCTAATGCTGCATTTGACACTATCCCAAATTTGTTGTCATTGTGGCTTCTACTTTCTGCACATCCCCCAGAACAAAAAACCAGACATAGCTCATTAAATACTAGCATATGCTTCCCAGATTATGTGGCACCTTCATTTTCCTGACTTTTGACAAAGGGATTGTGCATACAACCCTGAATGAAGTGTAGTACGGGGAGATGAAGGATTCCTCTGTAGGTGTTCCGACCTGGTATAACCCTCCAAACAGGCGAGTTGCTCTTTGCCAGCACCTTCCCAGTGGAGCACCTCATTCAGCTTGGCAGGAAGGATGAAGAGAAAGCACAAAGAGGAACATCAAAGAAAGAAGGAGGAGAGAAATCAAGGACAGGAAGAGTGAGGAAACAGAGCAAAGGCAGAAGGGCGAGCAGAGAAACAACAGGGGGCTGGGAAGAGCACAACACGGGAAAGAGATGATGCTCTGGTCCCTATGAGGAAAAAGCTGTTTTTCAGATGTAGTGTAGACCAAAAAAGAAATAAAAATGGAAGACCAGAGAATTAAAATACATGAAGTGGGAAAGGAGGGTATCACAGTGACGAGGGAGGGGAATGCTATCGACATGAACAGAATACAGAAAGCCCACAGATTAATTTCATACACACAGATTTTGAATAGCAGCTGCTAAGTTTATAGCATCAAAAGCTTGTGACTTTCTCCATGTGGAGATTTTGAGGGCCAGTGGGGAGCAGCTGGGGTGCATTGTGAGGCTGCCGCAGGTACCAGAGTGGGTGGTCAGAGGCAGAGCTTTTCTGTGCACTTGGACTGGAAGCCTAAAGCCAGTATGAGTACACCAGAGGAAAACTGCTCATCCTGCATTTGAAGACCAGCAGTCAGGAAAATGTGTCCGGTTCTGTCTGAAGGTGTGTCTGAGGAAGGGCTGTTGCAATTCCAGCAGGAATAAGGGCTCCCTCTAGATCGCTCTTCTTCCGCTTGTTCAAGCTATTTAGGCTACCAGAAATAAACAGCTGAATGGAAATTTTAGTTCTGGCTGTGAAAAGAAGCTTTTGAATGAATTCTACATCAAATAATGAAAGTCTTCTTTCCGCCTCCTCTCCACCTACCTTGTTCCTAAACATTAACATTTCATGTCACTTGAGCTAAGTTCAGTGTCAGACTCACCAGATACTGCTGAAAAATACACCCCTCTTTTGTGGCAAGCGGGAGATGATGAGAGGCTTGTGGTGTTTTTCCTTTTCAATCTCTGCTTCGCTGGGAGCAGCTGCTAAGGCTGCGTGAAGCTGTCTCCTTCCCACTCTCCTAAACTTCGCTCCTAAACATGCTTCTTCCTCAATGGCTTTGCTACTTCTCTGCAGGAGGCATGGCTTGGCCTACTTCGGGCCATCATTTGTTGGGGAATGTTTTCTCGGATAGTGGTGACTTCCATCCTGACAGGAGGCTGAAGGAGATTGCTATGGAACGAGTCAGGGGCACTGCTAGCTGGTGCCATTTGGAAGTCATTACTTAAGCAAGAAAGAGAAGAAGAGGATCAGGAATGATGAGATTTAAACCCTGGCCGAAGCCCCAAACCTCCAGAAGATTTCTGGCGTTTCTGCTTCTTGTTTTCTAAACATCTGAGCTATGCTTGTGTTACATATTTAAACTGCACTCCAAAATCGCATGGGTGAGAAATACCCTTTCTCTAAAATAGGTAGTTTTGTGGGAAGTGGCACCAGCATGTGTTCTCCCTGGACTTCTCACCCACCTCCTCCATGTCACTGCCAGCACTCCCTAGGTGGCCGTGCAACACCTGAGGGCTGAGTGTGGGACATCGCTCTGGCTTCCCTCCTCAGAGCCAGCTGCCAGTTTTCTCTAGGCTTGTGACAGTGTAATCAGGGAAATACAGTGCAATTTGTTGTCTAAGAGGGAAGATACGAATGCGTGCAGAGGTGGAGAAATGCGCATCCCAATAGTGGGGAAGAAGAATGGTTCTCATGGTCATGTCTGTGCTATGTCGTAGTGGTATATGCAGTATGTGGTAGTATTTATGATAAAGGTGAATGCTCTTGCGGTAAAAGCATGGGGATCTGAGCTTACCTAATAATAAATTTTCCTCCTGTAAGGAAAACAAGCGGCAAAGTGGCACAAGAAGGAAATGGTGAAAACAAACCTTTTGGCAGTGAGCAGAGCCTCCATGCCATTGGTGGAGTAAGCAGGGGCTCTCATTTGTTGCACTAATGTTATGCAGAGGTGTGCTGACACTTGCTTATTTTGATCAGCGCTGAGAAACAGAAGCAAAAAAATTGAATGTGGCTTTGGGATGCTGTAGTGCAAGGCTGAATCACCTGAAATCAAAGCCCATTCGAGGTTGAAATATGACACGTGATGTTTGTCTAACCCCAGATTTCTCAACCTGAATTTATTTCTCAGCTGTTAGAGGAAAAGCACCCTTTTCACAGATACTGTGTGAGTAGGCATTTCTGCACTACAGGAGGTTTTTTTCTCTTCCCTTGCTTTGGTGTCCAGTCCAGCAATGAGGAATCAGATTTAACCCTCAGTGTTTGTTTCAGGCCCTGTGAGTTCTTTTGCAGCAGTAAAACAATTATTTTTGATAGACGCACTAGTTGTTCACTAATTTGTTTATAATCAGTTTTCCAAGAGGTTGCTTTGATGTGGGAGGAACGGAATTCTTTGGGTGCAAATGCTCCTTGCTGACTCTCTTCTTAGTCATTAAGAGGTGTTTTTCACATTAAGGCGCCTTTACTTATAAGGGAAAATGTCAAGCATCTTCTGATACCAGACATACGAAATGTGTGGTTGCCTAAACAGAAACCAATTGCTACGCAGCAGCATGTGAGGGAAGGGACAGCTAAGACCAGCCCAAGCCTTTGTTGGCCTACCAGGGAGAGGCCAAAGAGCCCCCTCCACACTCTGGCTACACTGCTGCTTGCAGCCTGCAAGACCTGAGGCCCCGTGGGTGCTGGTTGCCGCTGCCGACCTACATCCCTGCTGATATGCCTCCATGCTAAAGATGTCACTGTTCTTTTTAGAAGAAAAAGGAAGAAAAGTAGAAAAAAAGTGTCTTTTTTTTTGTTTTTTTAATTCCCTCGCCACCTTTTTGTGTTTTCCCACTGCAGCTCTTTTAAGGCTCCCTGCCTCTGCAGTTCTTGCCTTTGTATAGATTATTTTTGGAAACTGGGGAACCAGGAGGAGGGATGAAATTTAGGGGAGTTAACTGCAGTAGAAGTAGAAAGCTCTTTCCCTTGGTGTGCTCTTTCTTCCCTCTGCTTTCTTCTCATGACCTCCATGGTCTGATCCCCACTTCATTGCTTGTTCCAGGGCAAACCATAGCCCTTGCTCTTTGTGCCCAGTGAGTGACCTCTTCCCGTGCGGAAGCATGCCAGTTTTGGAGGCTGTACTCACTGCTTCTTCCCTACAGCGAACATAGTTTCTCTTGCTTTTCTGGGTCAGCCAGTTGGCCAAGAAGTGGTAGGTGGTCAAGCAGAGTTTTGAGAGCTGTGACATACTGGTAGCACTTCAGAGGTTAAGTGCCTTATGGTAAGTTGTATGCAGAGAAGAACACATTTCCTCTGTTATTTTCTCAGTGGGACATCCCCATCAAGGTAGCTGGCTCTTTCTCGAAACGTTGGCATGTTTTTTCATCAGAAATGTTGCATGCAAAGTTACCAAACTTTGCAAGAAAAACCAGTTTTGTTTTAGAAGACTGGAAGACAGTGACTGAAGCCTGACCTAGCGGTGAGACTTGGAGCTCGCCTTTTGGCTCTGGGGCATGGGGTAGGTGTTGGTGAGCCTGGACCCTCAAACTGTCCGAGCCCTTCTGCATGGGGATGGTCACTTTGCATCATGCATTTTGAATGCCAAAATATAAGGAGAAAGGAGCACACAAAAAGCTGGGGTTTTTTTTTCTGTGTAGGTTTTCTAAAATCACTAGTGCATAGAAAGACATCGACCATACAGTAGGTCAGGCTGCCCTTTTGATAACTGAGGCAGTATTCGGATAATTGAGATTCCTGTCATTGCCTGTGAAAATGTGCTGATGTTTACACTTCTGTCAAACACTGAAGTCACACCATAATATTTATTGTGGGACCTTGCAATGGATTTTAAAATAGATCAATATCACAGCACAAAGTGAGAATTTTCCTCATTTTTTCTATGGCTATGAAAATGCCTCAATTGCAGTATAGTGCAGTAAATGTTAAACATTAAAAGCTGGTTTTGTGTGTACTGGTAAGAGTAGATCGGTAGAGCAGGAAGTAACTTGATTTTGGTTGGTAAAGGTGATAGGAGTATGGTGGAAATCAAAGCAGAGGAGGACTGTAGACTCAAAGCATCTTTGAATGTTGGGTTTGGGTCAGCAACATAACAAGAAGCAATAAACCTAACTTAAAAAAAAAGCCATGAGGCAGATTATTCTGTACAAGAAGCTCACCAACTGATGGAAGAAGTCAGCCAAATATAGAGGGAATGAAATCAAGAGAACATGAAGTACTGTCTTGAAACTACCGTGCTATGGCACAGATCAATTAAAATGTGCAGAGCGGTTATGCAAAACGTTCACTGTAGGGAAATCGCTGTTTGCCGCAGATTGTAGGAAGGAGCGCTGGCACACCGCCGGCAGGGATTTATTTTCACCCAGCCCTGGTGCTTGTGGCTGGCACTCAATGAACTCTTCCAGGGTAAATTATTTATTTAATTAAGAATGGCCACAGTTGCACCGAGAGACTGGCAGCACAGCAGCAGGAAACCTGTTAGAGATTAAGTCTAACCTCTTGCAGATAGCCTGCTTACGTATACTATAAGTAATCAAGATCATAAACAAGTGTATGTTGGCATTTTTATTTAAGTTTATTAACAGCAGTTCATAATACTGAATGCAGTGTATGTGCTGATGTGTGGTACAGTCCTTTTAATGTCTTAGTTACCTAGCCCAGAGGCTTGTGCAGCAAGCTAAGACATCAGATTGTTGCTATCTGAACTTTTGAACTTTTCATAAGGAAAGGAGACGTCAGTAAGCGAAGAGTCAAATTTACAAGTGCGTAAGCATGAACAGCCCAAAAACTTTCATTTCAGTAGGCATTCCATAAAAGTGAAGAGAGAAATCCCCCTCTTATGCCAACTAGGCAACATAATGCTTTCTTCTTAGTTTAACATATTCCAGAGATAACAGTTATAGCTGTTGGTTTGCGGGAGTCCCAGGAAGACAGGAATTTGAGTATAACTAATGAATCTGTCATTTGAGGAGAAATCCCTGGAGTGTCTCTACCACATTCCATATTGTTCTAAGTATTGCATTTATTTATTTTTTTTTTAAGGTGAGGCAATGTGATTTAGTAATTGTGCTTTTATCAATAGGTTTTGAAGAATTCAGTCTGAGTTTGGTCCTTGCTTTCTTTCCATGATTGTTGAGTATTAAGAAAAACAGTCTTGCAAGAGGAAAAGGAAAGCACTTGGGGATTTAAGCTGTGTAGTCTGGCGTTAAGGAAGTACATTGGCAAAGGTTTTGAAATATACCAGAAATGCACAGTTTTTAAACATTGGACTTTTTGGGGTTTGGAACTGCTGAATAAGCAAATCATCACAGACCTAAATTCACATTCCGGGGGCAAGTTCCCCTTTTGGTGGGGGCCAGCAGGCAGGCTGCCAGCAGCTAAGGTGGGGCTCTTTCCTTTGCATGGGGTGGTTTTGACCTTCCGTGCTCCTCCACCTGCACTTCCTCTCCAGTCCTGCTGGCTGCCTGATGGTCCTTGCTGAAGCTGTTGGCAGCAATGTCTGAAACACCCCTCCACTTTGACAGGTTGGCTTTTCTGCCTCCAGTGCTGCCAAAACTTGGAAAGAGTGGACAGTTGGGGTTTGAGGAAGGGTTTCCCACTCTCCTGGCTCTGGCTTCATGTGCTGGAGGGGCTGCTCTTGCTACCTGTCCTCTGCAGCCATCTGCCTGAGCCCATGCTGGGCTTGTTTGGCAGCTTGCTTGGGCTGGCTGAGGGTTTCTGATGGGTTAGCACCTTAGACTGGTTCCTCATGGACACAGACAAACTCTAGCTGGCTCCTGAGTGTGATACGCCACACCTGAGCTTGGAGGAGGTGGTCCTTGAATACTGATAAGCTTTCTTGGGCCCCTCTTCCCTCCACGTCTTTATCCCATGGTACTCTACAAAGCACATCCCTGAAGAGGCCCAAGTCTCCTCTTCTGAAGTCCAGGGTAGCGAGTTTGCTGTGTGCACTCCTCACTGCCCTGAGGACCTTGAACACCACCATTTTGTGGTCACTGCAGCCAAGGCTGCCCTCAAGCATCACATTCTCCACCAGCCCCTCCTTGTTGGTGAAAACAGGGTCCAACATAGCCCCTCTTCTCATTGGTTCTTCTATCACTTGGAGAAGCAAGTTACCATCAGAGCATCCCAGGAACCTCCTGGATTGCTTCTGCCCTGCTGTCTTGTCTCTCCAACAGATACCAGGGGGTGGCTGAAGTTTCCTATGAGGCTGCACTTATCTGTATGTAGAGGGCCTCATCCACTAGATCTACCTGGTTCAGTGGCCTGTAGCAGCCCACTGTAATGTCACCTGTCCCTGCCCTTTTTTTAATCCTGACCCATAAGCTCCCAGTTGAATCCTCATCCAACCCCAGGCAGAACTCTGCACACGCCAGCTGATCATTGACATAGAGAGTGATACCCCCTCCTTGTCTCCCCTGTCTGTCCTTCGTGAAGGGCCTATATACTTTGATTCCAACACTCCAGTCATGGGAGCTGTCCCACTGTGTCTCCATGTTGCCAGTAAGACACAGCCATGCAGGTGTGCGCACATCTCTAAATTTCTCTTGTCTATTCCACATGCTATGTATGTTTGCATAGAAGCATTTCAGTTGGGTCCCTGATGAAGCTGGATTACTTAGGAAAGATATTGAACAGTATCAGTCCCAGTATGAACCCCTGAGGGGAGGTCACTTGATAATGATCTGCATTTGGACATGAGCAACTCTCTTGATATGGCCATCCAGCCAATTCCTTATCTATAGAATAGTCCATCTATCAAATCCCTATCTCTCCAATATAGAGAGACAGGGATGTCGTGTGAGATTGTGTTGAAGACCTTATAGAAGTCAAGGTAGATGACATCAGCTTATTTTCCCTTATCCACCAATGCAGTAAGCGTAGAATAATACATGTGATAAACCTGTCATGTTTTGATAGTTAACTTTATTTGACCCCTTCAAGTCAAGTGGCATACATAGGATGTGAACAGACTGCTGAGATTACTATTATTCTAAAAATACTTTTAAAAATTTTTGGTAAAAAACAGATATCAAAAGTATTTTTAATTAATATATTGGAATAGGAATGTATGTTTTCCTCAGCTTACGCTTACTCAGCTGTAAATGAGCTAGTTATTTAACAGACTCAGACTGGGTAAAGTGAAATGAAGAACCCTCAGATCCTTTTGCTGCAACTGTGGAAGAGGCTATTGCTATCAAATGCTAATTTCTCATTTCAGGAAGTTGTTTTTTACATTAAATAGCTAAAATATGAGCATAACTCCCACCACTAGCACCCTTTGTTACTCATCTTAGGTTTCTTCAGGAGTGTTTGCATGCAAAAGGAAGTAGCAGGTTCCTGCTTCCAAACAGAAAAAAATCATTATGTAGTCTTAGAAGCCTCTACTAATATTTTAATTTTGCTTTTCAGTTGTAATCAATATTACCTGTTTTGCCATTGCTGGCATTGGGAGAAAAGCCCTAAGAGGCTGATGTGCAGGCAGAATGAGAATAGCATGACTATTTTTATGTTTCTGACATCAGTGTCCTGGTTTATCTAACGTTGTATGACACAGTGACTAAATGTTCCATACTATTCCATCCTCAGCGAGCCACATACCTTTTTCTAATATTGCCCCTTGTTTCCAAAGTTGTAGAAACTTTAAAAATACGATTTGCTAATTTGGGGTGTTCTCTTACTGTCTGGAAAACCAATAGTCTCTTTACTTTTCATAAACAATATTCCTACACTACGATAGTGTATATTCCTAACTGGATATCTTGGGTCAGTAAGAGATAATTAATCAGCTTCCTACTTCAAATATGGTATTTTAAAAACTATCGTGAAGCTTTGTTGTGACAGGACATCTCTGCACTCTTTTATACTTACTTAGATGGGTATACTTAGTTGCCATCAAGATTTCTGTTCTGTCCTGTTTTCATTATATTTACTGTTTTCATTCTCTTTTCTGTTTTGAAAAGCAATACCTTTTCACTGGGAACAGTAGAGGCTGCTCCTCCTACCAGATCCTCATTTTTCCACATCTCCTTTTAGTCAGTATTTTACCACCTTCATGGCCCATCTGTCACAGTCCCGCATCTGTACCTGTTCTGTACAAGGGTTTGCTGGGTTCCTTTATGATTCAAGAGAACAGGCTTTGGAAAAGTCTGTTTCCTTCCAGAAGCAGTTGCCCAAACCAGCCTTGTGCTAGGGCTCTTGTATGGGAACTGACAGAACCGACAGCTGGTTGTAAGAAAAAAAATGAAAACGAAAGAGGAAAAGTGAACTATGCCAAAAATTTCACTTTCTACGTGGAGTAAAATGCCTGTTTTACGTGAACGATTCCTTTCGACTATTCCTTGTGCAATGAGCTCCTTGCTCTTTTAATAATGTAGAGATTTGGATTGCATCCCCTTGATGAGTATTGACTGAGCCTGTTGTGTCCTTTCCCAGGTGGCATGTGTGAAAGTAGTGTTAGCTAAATGTTCTAGTAAGGTCGTAGAGAAAGGGAGCCCCAGGTCCCTTCCAAAATCTCTGGCCACTGCGATTAACCCTTTCTCTGTTTCAACAGGCAACTGGTATATGGGAAGTTAACTTTCCAAGGACAGCTGGATATTGCAGGAAGAGCCTGGAGCTTCCCAAGCGTTTGAGCAGTTACTGCTTTACAACTGCTATTCAGACACAGAAATAAGAGAGTGTATGCTGCAGCTTTCCTTTTCCCAGTCAAGGTATAAACAGACCTTCTGAGAATTACAAATGCAGCCCTCAGATTTAGTCAGTCTCACATTATTTATGTTGAGCTTCAGATCATGGTCTCCCTTCTATGTTTACTTTGATTAATGGTTGATACTGTGCTATGGACCTCTCTGTGGCTTTGACTGAATGCACAGAGACAGCCAACTCCAGCCAGCCTGTGCTTCCTGCAGCTGGGCAAGGGGGAAGAGAACGGAGCCTTAACCCTGCTTTCCACACGCTCTCCCCACCTCTCATGCCCTTGGAGTGGCCTGTGCCCACCGGTGTGACTCAGAGCAGGCGCACCTGCTGGTGGAGTTGCCAAAGAGCTGTCCTGGCAGTCTGCGCTCTGGGGGCACCTCGTGCTGCTCCTCCCTTGGTGCTGGTGCTGGGGTCACACCAGGCACAGTGTGTCCTGGGGTGGCTCTTCCGCAGCGTGGATTTCCCTCCAGGCAGGGGATCTTCTGCTTGGACACCAATTCGTTGGCCTCACCTCTCGCACTAGAGGTGGCGTTCAGGGTATGCGTTAGTGTCTCTGCCTCATGGCTTTTACACATTTGAAGATGCAGCAGTGCTCCAAGCACGTCCCTGGTGTGGTGATGGGGCTGTGTGCCGCACTCATTCCTGATACAGCCTCCATGGAGAGGGGCTGGAGGGAAAGGGGACAGGAGCACAGTGGGTGGAGCAGGAATGTCAGAGTGAAAGAAGCAAGCTCATTCCACTCAGGCTTCCGTGATGGCAAAAGGGCGGTCCGAGGCTGCAAGTTGTGAAACTGCCTTGATCCGTCACTGACTAAAGTTACATGAATTTCTGAATGTGTGACAAAGCATAATATATGACTTATAAACTGTTAAAAGGTGGTTGGGGGGTGGGGGGGATTATGATACTTCTGAATAGGTGAGGGGCTTTGTGTATTGCATGTATTTTCCCATGGAATTTGCAAACTTGCTACAAAGTGTATTTAGGTACTTCCCAGGTTCTTGGTGATGTGGTATTGCTCACATTTACACCCCTCCTGTTTCTCATGGCACTTGTGTTATTCGAAGAGGTCCTACAGTTGAGAGCACATGGGGATTGGAATGTTTTGACTCCCACATCTTCTGTAGGAAGCAAATTGTTTTATTCCAGGGCGTTGCATTGGGTGGGCACCAGCGAAAGATCCAGGAATGACGAAAGAAGAAAAGAGAGGCTGGTGCCAGGTGTCTGCAGCAAATTGGTCGGGATAATCAGCTAGAGGGCACCAATGAATATTTCTTCGTCGAGCTGTTAAATCAGGCCATGTGGACTGCCAGCATATATAGATGCATGAGAGAAATGTGAGGGCTTTGCGAAACAGTTGTTCTAAAAATAATTTTGGTGTTATTTTTGATAATGTTATCACAGATGAAGAAATTGAGGTAGACATTTGTAGTCTGGGACATTTCTTTCTCCTGCTTTACAGGGTAAACACTATAAATCCTTGAGTGTTTGTTTGGCTAGGTAATGCTTTCCAAAAGTATGTCAATGAAGTAGGCATCGGAATCATAAAATACTTTCCTATATTTGGATTTTAAACATGCAATAGAAAGTCATCAACTTTTAGACTCCTAAGCACCAAAATTGCTTCTGAAAAGGGGGATTGGAGGTTAAACTCAGTTAATTAAAAACCCCTAAGATTTTAGTATTACCAAAAATGCACAGTCAGTGTTTCGCCATCAGCAGTTTTAGTTGTCTCATTTATAGCCCACTAAGTCTGGTTGCTGGGAGGGCATGGAGAGGCTCCTGAAACTGTTGAAGGGGGCAGCATTGTGAGATTACCCGCTCACTGCTTAATTTAGGGGAGTTTGTTTTAAACTTCGCATTAATGCCAAAAAAATCCCCTCAGTTGCACAGAGTCACGGAGCAGCTTAGGCTAGAAGGTGTCTCTGTGGGTCATCTTTCTAGCCCCTGCTCGAAGCAGGTATATGGTACATAGTTTTGCATGTCATTGATAACTTACTTTTGCATGGTTTTGATTTATGTGAGAAAGATTAACTATTCAGGTCTCTTTTTTAGTAGTGAAGAGGCAGTTGCCCAAGAGGGGCAAAAATGAAGCCAGAATTATTTTGCAAAGAAGTCTATCCAGACAGCGTTGAAGCATCGCGGAAATATCCCGCACCGTTTCACATATATTTGTAATTTTTTTTTAGAGCAAACGTTGCTCTTGGTGGGCACAAGGGACTCAGTTTGAACATTTGTGAATCAATTTTAAATTGTTCCTTTCACTGCTAGCTAATAATCGGAAGGAATTGGTAAATAGTAAAAGCAAAGGCTATACAGCATTTTATAGCCAGTGGTTCTGTTTAGACTTAATCCCTATAATGCAGTGTTAAAATTTACAAAGCAGCTTGTAATTGCAGTAGCTTTTTTAAACCAGCTATTTGTGGTTATGTCTGCTGAGGAACTTAAACTTCAACGTTCCCTAGCCATCTAATAGCGGCAAATTGACTGCGGGTCTCTTGTAAGAATATCTAAATGTAGGCTGTTGAATAATCCCTTTGGGGGCCCTGTAACTATTTTTGTGCCTGGATATGCGTCATCAGTGGGTATTTTCTCTGGTGACTAGCTTACATCAGTAGGTCTCCTACCATACACTCTATCAGTGAGTGACTTATGATTGATGGGAGTCACGGCTGCTGTTTAGCTTTTATCTGTGACCTCAAATAATGGACAACAGGAATTTCCAGGCTGTTAAATTCCTTGAATGACTGAAGGCACGGGATGTTTCTGCTGATAAACGCAGGTAGTACACAGATACTCAGTGTTCATCGGGGGCTGAGGCGGGGAGGAAGGAGAGGGGGGTTCCTCGGCTGCAAGGCGGTGAATCCGGCTGCGACGTGTAGCCGTACGGTACGCTTCCCGGCGTCTGGAGAAGCGGCTGCGCTGGAGCAGTGCTGAGCGACCGTGATGCTCTGATGAACTCTCCCGAGCTCTCCAGCCATACGTGTCTGCCGGTGGCAGTGGCATTTCAGTGTGTTTAAGTGGCTGATCTGTAGGGCAGCTTGTCAGTCTGTGTTGTCCCAGGGAGGCGCAGTTTGCAGCTCTGTGCAGGGAAGTGCTGTGGAATTTTCAGCTGCAGCCGGGTTGGTTTTTTAACCCTTTTTTTTTACCGCCAATAGGCAGTGAGCGGGTGCTTAACCCAGGCGCTGTCTGGGCTAAATCTGAAGGTGCAGTAGGTTGCGCGGTTTTGAGGTTAAGTTGACCTGCCACAGTGACCCACTGAGCATGTGGTCATAGTTCATTGCCTGGTGTCAGTACTTCGTAGTATGAAAATAAGTACTGCAGATACTAAGTTATCCCCTTTTTCTCTGTTAACTGTGTCTTTGTGTCAGAAGCTGACATGCAAAATGGGGCTGCAAGACAGCTACGATATTTTTATGTTACCTGTGATGAGTTTTGCAGCTTGAGTCAGCCCTACGGCGAGGTGCTTTGTCATTTCTTGGTCTCCCCCCCTATTCTTTCTGTCTCTCCTGGGCTCAGTCCCTTTGATACAGCTGTGATAGGAAACAGATCAGCTCTCTGTGAACTCAAGCTTAAAAAGTCTCTTAAGCCCTTCTGGCAATCAGGGAGTGAAAATGACATGGATGCTCTCAGCGTGATTGATGATCAAAAAAAGTCCTTAATGCTGTTTATTGTGCGGCATTGTTTGGCTGAGGGAGGATAGCAGCTGGATCCAAATTCCTCCTCACCACTTCTTCCTGTTGGCAGGTGGCCCTCCGCATGGGCTGGGCTTGCAAACTCTCATGCGGGTCTTACTTATATGAGTGCCTACTATTGTTTTTCACTCAGGTGACAGCAGGCTGGGTTTTGTGCAGGATTTTGAGACCTGAAAACTTTCAGAGGGAGAACAGGAGCTTCGTTTTAACTTGCCTGTGTTTCTCCTCCTCCGCACGTACTAGCCCAGAGGTCGTAGTTAATGAATGAAACCAGGCTTCCTGCAGGAGGCAGTTAACCCGTCTCTGTGCGTTTGTTGACACAGTGCTTACATAAAGCTGCCTTCAGCGGCAATGCATGTGCTGTCATAGTGCGGATGCCCTCGCTCTGAGCAGTACGGGTTATGTATACCTTTACATTCCTTGCAGACAGGTGCCTGCTACAACACGTGTACTGGGTCTGAAGCAAATTTCCTCATCTGCTGTCTGGCTAGTTGAGTGCTGGTTAAGGTTTGCATTCAACAGAAGTAGTCGGAAGAGAAGTGGCCATTAAAAATAGGCTTGGAATATCAAGGGAGAGGAGGGAATGAAAAGGTTTTTGTTGAACTGTGGTTTACAAGTATACTCTGGCTTTGCTTCTATATTTTTGTTTTAGTTTTCAGTCACTTCAGTAAGACTTTGCAATTCATGACAAACTGGTTATATAATACAAAATCTATAAAAAGGTAAGCACAAAAAGCTTTATGAATCTAGAATAATCTGCATTAAAATTCAGTGAGTTTTTCAGGGGACTGTGCTTAGAAAATGTTAAACTTAGTAACTGGCTAATGTCGCTGTATGTATTACTTGCCATGGGTTTCTAGGAATCATTATGCCCATTTTGGCTAACATTGACCTCATTTGCCCCCCATTTTAAGGGGATTGTATTTCAGAGTAGTGATAGTATTTTAGGGTAGCCTTCATTTACTGTTCTTGTGCAAGAGCACAGCATCACCAGCCTTCCAGAAAGACTATGTCAGGACTTCAAAACATTTCAGAAAGGGTTGTCATTTGCTAGCAAAAAGTGTTGGCAAGTTGTCTGCTATTTCCTGATGCTTGGCACTGGGGCTGTCTGTGAGGGCGAGGGATAAAGTCCAAACTGACATGTGGCAGTGTGTGTAGGTACCTCCCCGTGTGCTGTGACAGAGGTGTCATGCTGAGGACAAGCTAATTTAGGTGCTGACCCTGCAGTGAAGTCATGCCAGGTGGATGCCTGGGTCCGTGTGCCTGTGCTCTATTCACTTCAGTGGTCTAAGTGCAGGCACCAAGTTCTGCTTGCACAGCTTGCATTGAGGAATGATGACCGCTGTGGCTAGAGCCTTGTTTTTTCCGGAAGAGCCTTCGCCTGTTCAGTGGCCAACTTTAAAATCTTGTCTGTCGCCCTGGACAACGGCTAGCCAGATATTTCATCTTGAAAGTTAAAATAATAAGATGCTCTGAGCAAGAGATGCTGCACATTCCCTGAAAGTCAAAGCATCTGCTTCTGCATCTTGTAATAACTACACCAGCAAACCTCTCCCTCGTCTAGCGAAGTGTGTTGGTGTTTCAGTGTGCAACTAGTTCCCAGGGGGCACAGGACTGTAATTACCATGCTTGGGAGGTGGAAATGGAGACTGAATCTGACATGGGAATATCAGGGGCTTCATTCTGAATATTTTAAACATTAAATACAGTTCATTTCTCTCCTACCTGTTAAAGCTAGTGTGTGCTCTGTATGGCTGCTGTAGGGTCAGATATTTGTTGAGGATCATAACAATGTTATTGGTAATTAATAGTTTTGTATCATTTTGTCAAAGTACTCTCAGTGCTTAAATACTCTTGAAAAGAAGGACGTGCCCTGGGATGAGAAGAGCCCCAGGGGTAATGCATAGCTCACCCTGCTCCTGGACATCTCTTCTGAGAGCACCATTTTGTCTGAAGAGTGACTGTATGGAGCAGCGGTGCTGCTCAGCCATTAACAAAATTGTTAACACAACTAGAGATGTATTGCTGCCGTGAACTGTCTAAAAGTTGTAAAAGTATTCTGAAATGTGAGGCAAAGGAGTGATTTCAGGACTTCAGGCCATATGGTATCTTTTCATTGTGTTAGTTCAAAATCATTGTATTATAGTCCTAAATAGTTGACCCCTGAAGGTGTTTCTTTGTGTTTCCATAAAATCCCACTGAAATCATTGTGCCAGTTCCTAGGTACTAGGAAAGTCCAATTTTGGTCAGATTGGGTAAGGAATGGCTTAGATAGTTGCATTGGTTTGTTTTGGGTTTTGTTTCTCCAGGTATTGTGAAGGAAATATGGGTTAGCCATTGCCTCATTTAGACGTTATTTTGCTGGAGAGAAGAATAAGGAGTAACTCATAAGCGTTGTTGATGTTTCTAGTGAGTGGAGGAATCAAAACCAAAGAGGAAGAAAAGCAGTGCACTGAAATGGCACTCTAGGGATCTGGTTTACTGGTGTGCTTGGCAGTGTTAGGTTAACAGTTGGATGCAATGATCTTGAAGGTCTTTTCTGACTTGAATGATTTTATGGCTCTATGATTCTGTGAAATAGTAGAAGGAAAATACAGCATGAAAAAAATCAGAAAAGTGAAAAAATATTGGTATTTAATTTTTTAAAATCTAATGGATAAGATAAATGAAGAGCCTTCTACCCTTCTGATGCTAGTGTGTGCAATAATGTGAATGAATGGGGTCAGATGACGCTTCAGCTCATCCTGCACACTCTGGGCCTGATGACCTTGGTCCTGAAACCTTTGCTCATCAGCTCAGCCCTTCCTGTAAACAGCCGGTGACTTTCATGAGACTGTTGGGGGTCCGGGACCAGGCTGTCAGTAAGTTAATAGCTTTGTAAATGTTACCCCGGCATGGAGCTAGCTTGAAAGGAATCCACGCATTTGTTTGCACATGGGGAAAAAGAGAGAAGGAATATATTGCAGGTGGAGCCGCTGTACTTTGGCAGATAGGAAGGAACCTCCTTTATGTCAGTAGCCTGGCACCAACTCCTGTGCACTGTGGCAAAGTTTTTCTTTGTCTCCTGTTTTGTTGCCAGCGTATACACAGTGAGGTAATTCCTGTAGGGGTTTTTGCTCTTGGCAGTTTTTCTCTTCAGTGCCACAAAGTGAGCATTTTTCCTGCAGGACCTCAAACAGCTCAACAAGTGGTGTGCTGCCAGTGACTCAGTGCAGACTCCCTGTCCATCTGCTCACAGCCACGAGCACTCCCTACCAGCCTCCTATTTTCAGATACAAAGCTGTACGTGAATCCTGAGATAGGAGAGGGTAAGGGACAGGGTTATCCTGGGTAAGGATTCCATGAAAGTGGTCTTGTACCCCAAGGAGACAGTGAGGGAAGAAGCCCACTTCCAACCGAGGTTAAAACTTTCCGGAGTCAGATTCTGGCCCTTCGCAGGGTGTTCAGGTTGACTTGGAAACTTTGTGTAAAGGAGGTGAGAAAGAAATGCCACAGGCTGGTATCCCCGGGAGCCTTGATAATGTCAGGACACCTGACAGTACAGCGGTACTTTAAAAATATCACTGTCATGAAGGATTTACATGATAGTGCAATAGCTAATAACATGAGTGCAGTACAAGGCACCAACTCAAGATTGCTGAGTTTGCCAAGCGTCTGTAGTTTCATGTCGTGACTTTGTCCCTCTTCAGGCAGGCCTTTAGCATTGAGGAGTTTTCCAGGAACTCATCCAGCCTTTCTTTTTCTTAAGCACAATTGCCAGTTGCTACCGTGCTGGTTAGAAATAATAGCAACTAAGTTGAAAAATTGGATTTCTTACCAGGTAGTCATTTCGATTTCACAGACTTATTCCAACATTCTCAAGGATGGACTCTGCAGCTTTCCTTCTTGTACACTTTTTTGTACTTGCAGGCAGTGAAATGAATGTACTTTTGGGGATTGCTATGCATGCTGCCCATGATCATCTTTATTCAGGGACAGAGGAGATATAAAGTCATTCTGTGAGGTTGTGACATCTGCTGTCCCTTGCATGAGAGGTAGCATGTCAATCTGCAGTGTGAAACTCCTTCCCTCCCCCCCCAGGGAATTGCATTTACATATAAAAGGTCAGCAGAAATCCTAATCTGGAATTTGGGAATGAGAAAGAAATGAGGTTATGACAACTAGGAGACACAAAACTCTTCAAACCCCCTTTCCCTAATTGGCAGGGAGAGGTAATAGTAACCAAATTTTCTTAATGTAACCAAATCATTGAGCGTCACATTGAATAAAGAGAAGAGAAACCTTTGAGATTGCTTTGCTAGTAGATCTCCATCCTCCCTAATTCTCAGGGCCATGTGCTGTTGAAATATAGCATGTCTTTAAACGTGAATGGTGGTGATTTTTCACCCTTAGACTCTTGACCAGGAGCTCAGGTCTCACTGCACCATAAAGTTGCTGCTGGTTACAGAGGAAGCAAGGTTGCAAGTCAGAAGGTCAGTTGCTCTTTTTAGTTTAGCATTTTCTACCTTGTTTGCTATTAAATTAGGTATCATGATGGTGAAAGCATCAAAGCCGAGATCACCTAGAACTGAATAGCAGTCTCAAAGAGGTGTAAAGGAGTAAAGTAGTGCAAATGAGCAACAGGAGTATGAGGTTAACTGCTAGGAAGAAAAAACCCTGTTACAGTGAAGATCCGTTCTCCTGATGGAAACCAGAAAAGCTGGTGAGTTTGAGTGACTCGAGTGACCTGGGAAAAACACTGTAGAATACACTGCATAGATTTTTCTTATTTGGGTATGGGATGATCTAATAGACTTTGGCCATTTCCTTTTTAATCTAATTTCTGGGATTCTATGATCACTTTTTAAAAAGGTCATTTTTTTGCCTGAAATCTTCCTGAAATTTTTTGGCACAACTGACCGTAAAGGGAGGCGTTTTGCAGAAATCCAACATGGTAGTATTTTGAAGACACTAAACATATTTTTCATGGCCATATCTTGCCCTTACCCCGTTGTAAAATCACCAGAATACTTGATGAGAGTTTTGCGTTGAAATTGTATGGTATTTATATCCAGGTACTCTTCAGAGGCCCGAGTCATATCCATGCTCTGTTCCCAGAGCAGACAGAGAAGCCAGCTCTTTAAAGCTACAGTTTGGCTTCACAGGAAATAATAGTCATGCCAACCATACTGTAACTAAAACATTCAGACACATGAATCTTTTTCTTGACTTCCTATAAAAATGTCATTTGTAGCTTTATTTTGTTTGTTCTGGTTTGACTATAATATAAACAAGAGTTTATTAAAGCATTAGCTCTAAGTTGCAGTTCTTTCTTGAGAATGCAAAGGCTTACAAAAGATGTTATTGAAACTGCAGGGCAAAACCACATATTAAAAGAGAAATGAATAATGGGTCTGCTTTCATATGGATTTTTTAAAAAGTACAGCTTGTAGTTGAACTAAATGTACTATTTCTTCCACTGCAGCCAGCAAGCCCTCACTTTTGACAGCGCCGCCAAAAAATTAATGCTTCAGTTGTTTAAAAGATACCAAAAGCTTGTTTGACAATTGTAATCTTTTCCAGGAATTCCCTTTCCCATTTTCCCTCCCTATAAAAACTGATAACAAGATGCTTATATGGCAGAAACAGAAAGTCAGAGGTATGTTACAACGCGTTGTGCATTCCTTCCAGCCTCACGAGATGAGGCACGACATCTCCACAGCAGGCTAGGAAATGTGAGCACTCCACTGTGTAAGCAGCGTTTGCTTCAAGGATTAGCTGTGTGCCAAGATAGTGCAGATTTAAATGTTTCCTGAGCCAGTTATGAGTTTTTACATAAGGTGGCAGCCAACAGGAGAGCTGTTGGAGATGGCTGGGTAGGAATTTGAAGTAGTGACCAAGGAAAGACAAAAAGAAAGAAAGCAGAGAAATACACTGCGTACGCCAGCATCAGCTGACACAGCAAAACTGAAGGCAAGGATAAGCAGAGCCGGCCGGGCTTCTCTTGGATTTCTGTCCTCACTTTCACATGCAACAAGATGTCACAAGCTGAAGTGAGACGCAGCTTGAACTTTTGTTCTGAAGTGTATCAAAAAGGCACTACTGAAACCTGAACTTAAAGGTCAGAGTAGTTCCCTTTTCTGTAACAAATTTTCAGGACAGGTGTTAATACTACTCTGTCTTGTAAGGCTGATCTTTAATAGTATTCGCTGATACGGAATATGAAATAGATAGTATTACCGTGGCTGTGGTGAGGAGCGGTTTGTTCTTCTCTAATGATAGAAGGGAGATTTTATGTTAGAAAGAGTGAGATAATTAAAGAGGTTGCCAGAAAAAAGCCCCTGTGTTTGCAGAGGGTGCCCTTGTGTTCAGCAAATGCCAATTAGAGAAATGTCACTTTATGTGTACAATGGGTTATTACCGGACAAACAGTTGTACAATTACGTTCTGGGTCAGAAGGGCAAGTTACTTTTGCCTCATAGCCATTATTTTAAAGCAAGAACAACTATCAGGCACACAAATATCAGGCATTGCAGAAGGGGAAAAGTAAAATAATGACTTTGAAAATGCAGGGTAAAGAGAAAAAAAAAAAAGAGTCGATGTGACAAGCCTTGGTGTTCCAGGATGTAATTTTTACCCTGTCTGCACTATATGGTTTAGAAACATCATTTTTATATAATGGAGAAGTGAACACTTCCTTCCACCACTACAATAAAGTTAATATACTGTTATGTTGTTCTGATGCTTGGAAATGGGAAGGGAAGAAACATTTCTTTCAGTTACCTTTTTTGATACTCAAGTGTTTTTAGTCCACGAGCCTTTGTAAATGAGTTTGTGTACTTCCTTCCGTTGTACTAGCAAGATCTGGTATCACCAGTACACCCTGCTCTCAGTTCTTATGTGGCTCTGTCTGACTTTAGTACATGGATTAAAGGGAAGTTCTGCAAGTGACTTGGTGCAGGACATGGCCTTGGGTTTTTATTACTTGCACCTGTTCGTAGGTGTTCTACTTGGTATTTTATTTTGCATGTTTTGCCTGAAGCTTCGTTAGACTCAAGTCTAAAGAGGCAGAAGGCTCTGTAGATGCTGTGGCCATCTCGGGTACGTACAGGATAGGTGTGCTCTAAGTGGATTTGTGAGTTTTGCTCTGAGGCTGTCAGGTTTGTCTTCCTTTATGATGTGGTTGCCATCTGTGCTTTTGCTGGCTTTGTTCCGGGTCATAAGAAAGAGCACACTTCAGCAGAGCTTATGTTATCGTCGGTAGCCTGAACCTTTGTGCTCACTTGACCTCATACCTCTAGGAAGCTCAGCTGGCAAATGTAGCACAGACCTTTGTGGCAACACGCTCTGGGGTGCGTGGGTTGCCGGGTAGGTTGGCCTGCTTCCATATATGCCGAGGTATTTTCACTGACATGCTCTTTTCACAGGTTTGAAATTGCTGCGGCTTTAAAGTACCAGCTTTCCCTAAAGAGGAAGCACTGCGCTCACCCAGGGACCTGCGCGAACCCAGTGCCTGCTGGGGCAGGACGGGGTGGCAGAAGTTAAATGGAGAGCATTAGTTTGAAAAATCTTGTGAGGTCACCATCCTTTTAAATTGGTTTACACAGATGGCTGTCTGGTTTGTTGCTTTGTCCTTGCTTAATAGTAACTGTTTATGGAAAAATGAATTGCTGTGCAGAAGGAGGTCCAAAAGCTCATGCTGTTGTTTCCCTCACTGAAGATCTTCATGTTATTATGGGCATGCGAAGATTTGGCCTGAAACTGAGATTAATTATGAAGCACACAGTGAATAATTAACCGTTAGACTTGTTCCTAAGCTGTGTAGTCACCGGGTTAGAAATGATTTCCCAAACTGCAGGAGATAAGAGAAGGTTATTCCTGGTTTCACAATGTCTGTATTGTTAGGGCTTTGTGCTGTGTGTACTCTGACATCAGCTGATACCTATGCAAGCCAGGTCCAGCTTCTCATCCAAACCACTTCCTGGGGTTTTCTTGGGTAATGGCAGTGATTCAGAAGACACCGCAGTGTCTCAGGAAGCTGTTTCTTATGTGTTGCACCCAGACTGTGTGACCGGAAAGAGATGAGATTATTAAGAAAGTTTTGATCTTAAAAATACCCACTTTTTTTTTTGTTTGTTTGTTCTGCATTCATATTTAAATGTGCATTGCTTGGCTTGTGTCCTACTGACCTGTTCGTAGACTCGATGTATGTATTGTGTAAGATGTAGGAACACAAAGTGAGGCCCGAGCCTGAGGCCAGCCTCCAGGTAGAGATGCTGATTTTGCATCCACAATTGCTCCTACGTGACAAAAAACCCCCAAGAAATAGAATTTCTTTTTTATTTAAGGAAATAAAAGCTAAATCATGGTACTCTGCACTTTTGCAGGACTGTCTACTTAAGAAGCTGAGAGTGAGGTAAAAACTTTGATGAAGCCTCTGTTCTGTGAGGTGGGTATGTGTTTTTATTACTATTTTGAAAAAGCATAGAAAATTGAAACCATTTGCCCTGTGTCCAGATTCAGAGCTACTTAAGAGCCATGAATAGAGTCCAGAAGTTTTCTGCCACAGCACGTGTTCTGATCAATACTTACAAATGCCCTCCTCAGGAAGGAAGTGATGAGTTTTTGCATTCTGTTAGCATTTGAAGTGGCTCCTTTAATTTTCAATTTCTGACTAATGGAATAAGTAAATCTCAGACACTTTTCCTCTACTGTCCTGCTCTTGTTGCATTGTAGGAAGAGATAAAAATCCGTGATAGAGAGTCAGTGGAAATCCAACGTGTCCGGTGGATCCAGGCTAAACATAATCTGGGGTTCAGAAATGCTCAGTGTGTTTCTTGTGAGACCCTGCTTGGAGTACGGTGTGCAGTTCTAGTGTCCTCAACATAAGAAGGACCAGAGGAGGGCCATGAGGATGATCAGGGGACTGGAGCACCTCGCATATGACGACAGGCTGAGAAAGTTGGGGCTGTTCAGCCTGGAGAAGAGAAGGCTGCGTGGAGACCTCATAGCAGATTTCTAGTATCCAAAGAGGGGCTATAGGGATGCCAGAGAGGGACTGTTCATCAGGGACTGTAGTGATAGGACAAGGAGCAATGGGTTCAAACTTCAACAGGGGAAGTTCAGGTTAGATATAAGGAAGAAGTTCTTTACTGTGATGGAGTAAAGGTGATGATGGTGGTGAAGCACTGGAGCAGGTTGCCCAAAGGAGTGGTAAAAGCTTCATCCCTGGCAGTGTTCAAAGTCAGGTTGGACTGTGCTTTGAGCAAACTGGTCTAGTGGAAGATGTTCCCCTCCTGGCAGGGGGGTTGAAACTAGATCATCTTAAGGTCCTTTTCAACCCAAACTATTCTATGATTCTGTGATTCTATTACTTATTTATTTTAGCATTTTGTCATGGTCAGATGCACCAGAAGTCTTTTAATAAATCCCCTTCCACGCTGAGACTTGCAGCTCAGGTTCACAGACCCATGAGGGCTGGATAATTTGAGTAAGTCTGAGAAGTGAAACTCAACATTCATAGGTGCAGTGACTACATGCAGCAAAACTAGTGAATCCTTCTCATTTTGATAGCTTTTGTCATTATGAGATATCGTCAGCTGCACTTGCCCTCTGCATGAGCAACTCGGATGTGGACCCTCAGAGCTTCTGTGCACTGGGCTGCTCCTGGGGCACTTGTTTTGTCAGTGGCCTGGAGAAACTCACTCCTGGGTTCCTGGTTATTTGCACCAGTTTCCCTTTTAGCTTTGGGAGGTAAACTCTGTGAGTGAGCTTCTGCCTCCTGCTTCATGACATCGGGATCGTGCACTTGCTGTGGCAAGGAATAAGTCAGGGTTGGAAGGTGTCTCTTTAAGGATTTGGGCTTTTCTTTAAACTGGTGTTTGCCTTTAAAAGCCTTTTTTGAATAAATGACTCTGACAGTAAGTACCAGAATAGATATTGATAAAATATGAATTTATGCATGCCAGCATTTATCTCTTTTGTGTCTATTCACAAATACATACTGAAAATTGACTCTAGCTCCATATGGCTCCCAATCTCTTCCCTCCCCCGGCTGTCAGCTTCTCCTTACCTGGATGAATAAAAGGGAGCAGAATGCTGGCCCAGGTGGGTGTACCAGAAAAGTTATATTCCAAATGTTTTTCTCTGGGACATCGCTGTGGCTCTCAAGTGCCTCTCCGTTCACGTGGAAAACACATTAAGAATACAGCGCATTTTGGTGTCAATCTTAACTTCACACTCTGAAAAAGGAATGAAAATACTCAGAGGGTGAGTGCAGACTTCACCTATGGGCAGATTTACTTTCTGGCTGACAGAGGCTGTGCAAAAGTTGTTGTTGCTTTAGCAGCTTTTCAGTACACATTATAGCTATTCATTAAAATAACTTACTTTAATTGTTTTAATGTCAAGCACTGGAACAGGCTGCCCAGGAAAGTGGTTGAGTCACCACCCCTGGCGCTATTTGAAAGAAGTGTAGATATGGCACTTAGGGACATGTTTTAGTGATGGATTTTGAAGTGCTGGGTTAATGGTTGGACTTTATGACCTTAAGGGTCTTTTCCAACCTAAAAGATTCTATGATTAATCTGAAATTCAGACTTCATTGAATTAGACACGACAGGACTGCTTGTAATTGGGCTGTTAGAAAGTTGAGATACCTTCACCCCAAGACCTTCCATTTTCTGAACAAGAACCCCATTTGTTTTGCTCAGTTCTGAAGCATTTAAGTTCAAAGCCTATGGTGAGATTGGTAATACGTCATTTGATTGAAATGATGCACATCCATTGCTGTAGAGTAAAACACAGTAAGATCTTTGGGAGGAAATCACATCTTTCTTCTGCCTTAATGCACCCAGAGGAAGGTGCAGGTTTCCCATGTCACTGCAAGGTGCGTGGTGGGACAGCACAGCTTTTCTGCCTCGCTCCCTGCACTGCACTGCACTGCTGGAAAACCCACCCCGGTCACTTCAGTGCTTTGATGTGAACAGATTTCTCAGAGTCTCCAAAATGGTAAAGTTAATGAGCCAGTATTAGGTTGTTGCCATAAATCAATGATTCCATTATTACACCATCGCCTCTGCTTCTGTGGCCATGTGGGTGGGCACCTATGTGACTGTCTTCTGTTGCTGATGCTCTAGTCAGCTGGTAAGGGAGCTGAAATGGTAACAGCTGATTTGGAGGTTTCTTTGGGGAACCCTTTGATTCCTTTCTGCCATTGGCTTGAGAATCGTAGAATCATAGAACGGTTAGAGTTGGAAAGGACCCTAAGATCATCTGGTTCCAACCCCGCTGCCATGGGCAGGGACACCTTCCACTAGGCCAGGCTGATCAAGGCCCTGCCCAACCTGCCCTTGGACGCTGTAGGGATGGAGCATTCACAGCTTTCTTGGGCAGCCTGTGCCAGTGTCTCATCACTCTCACAGTAAACAACTTCTTCCTTATATCTAGCCTAAATCTCCCCTATTGAAGTTTGAACCCATTGCCTCTTGTCCTGTCACTACAGTCCCTGATGAAGAGTCCCTCTCCAGCATCCTCGTAGGCCCCCTTCATATAGTGGAAGGCTGCTGTGAGAAACCAGACGTGAGGCCACAGCTTTCTGCTTAATGCTGGAGCATTAAGATCTACTGTGAAATTCAGAGCAGTTAGGTCAAGTTTTAAAGATACCTAAGGAGCTAAACAGAGAGAGAAGTAGCTAAGGAGGAGCAGAAGACCAAACTGGTTGAAAGAACATATAAATGGCAGAAGGTTCTGAAATACTTTACCTCTGCTCTAAACTGGGACAAACCCTTGACAGCTGTTACACAGTAAGATGTCTTACTTCAGAACATTTTAAATGTTACTTCAGTTTTATTTTGTATGAAGATACTTTGATGGCATGAAGGCATTCCAACTCATCATCTAACAAGACATCTTATATGTCTTGTTAAATGATACCTTGCTGGGTAGCACAACAATACAGTTAAGCTGTTAGTATTAATGTAGCTCACTATATCACAGGACCTATTACTTTTATTAAACTTCATTTAAACCAGGGACAAGATTCCTATTTTTTTATGGCACTTTTCACTTCTATCAAGTTGATATGGTTTTCTTCCAGGAAATTCTTTCAGTATGAAAAGTTGGGATGAGTTACACACTTTTACAGTTTTTACCTATTCTTAGTATGCAGTTTCATTTTTCAAAATGTATGAAATGTTCCTTCTTTTTTTGTCTATAAACCCCATAAATCCCTATAATTGCATATTTATGACTGCATAGGATTTCAGCACAGATAGGCTGACTTTTCATTTCTGTGAGAATGTTTACAATTGAACAGTCTCAGGAATAAAACTGCAGCTTTTTTACATGCGTGTTTTGCGAATATTGAAGTTGCACACACTCTGAGCCGTGAACCAAAAGCTTCAGATTTAGCCAGCAGAGAGGAAGGAATTTGTCTGCTCTACAGCAAAAGGAAGTATTTGCTGTGTTATTGTAGTACATGGCCTTTTGCCATCGTTGATAAAGTATTTAAGGGTTGTGCACCCAAAGTCTACTGCCCTCTTGACCCATCATCCATCACCGGCTGTAGATGAGGTAGATGAGACGCAGCTCCATAGGACAGCCATTGTTTCAGCCCTGCACAGCTCCTCTGAGAACGGAAGCTGCAGACAAAGCAGCTCCCTGTGATTCACAGTGCTGCTCAGTGTCCTGGTGTTTTCCCTTTTACCTATACCTTTTCTGGCCTGGCTCTGTGCTGGCCGAGGTGGACAGATGCATGAGGAAGCAGAGGGATTGATTCGTTCATCTGTGAATGAGACAAGCATCTGGGATTTTTTTTTACTGTGTTAAAAAGGAAAATCAGAGACGGTTACCACAGCACTGTGCCTTGGCGATATATTTAAATTTATTTCCCTTTTGAGTATTCAGCACTTGATAGATGATGCTTAAAACACTGAATTGCCCATCGTTTTTCTAGTGCACAGTGAATTGCCCAGTCGTTTTCTTTTTCCCCTTTCTGAAAGCAGTTCTGGTTACAGAGATGCCAGCATCCCCAGTAAGTATGCCAAGAATGTACAGTTATACTTTATACTGCTAAATTAACAGACAGGAATAGTCACACCAAACCAGATTCAGCTCCCAGATGGGAAAGCGTCTCCTCTAGCCCAAATTTTAATGACTTCTTTACATGAGAAAGTTTCACCAATATAGCATACAGTGTGATTTAAAACAAATGCTGTCGTCTGTCTAAGTCGGTGACAGGTAACTTGTAGAAAATAGTGGTGGTTTCTTTGTTTTTAATAACCAGCTATGGTTTTGGAAATGTTAAGTCTCCTCCTAGTATCTTCAACTCTTTAAATTTAAGTAGATTATTTATCAATTGTACTTCTCTGAGCGCTAGTTTTAAGTGAAAACCGGGGTCTGATTCTTACTTGATTTATTATATATGCTATTCTCTTAGCTTTATGAATTTAGTTACAATTTACATTCCCGTAAGTGACAGAGGAATAAGTCCTAGATGCCTTAACAAAAATATGAGAAGAGCTAACTTCGCTTGTTGCAGTATGTGGTGCTGATGGCACGAAATATTCTTTGACAGACATTTCTGTCTTCTAACTATTAAGGGTCTGCTCATGAAATGATGAAACCCATGGTCTTTGATGAATTGCCTGTGCCAGCTGGAATACCATGGGAGGTTTCAGCCCCTGCAGATTTTAACAATGGCGGTGTTATGATGCAATGAGGCAGTTTTACAGTCTGTTTAAAAGAAGGGAAATGGTCTTGCACTTTTTGTGAGCACTTTACCTAAGAGATGCTGAAGTCTGGCTTCTCCTCAGAACCTCTTTAGGTCTCTGTTGTGAAGCCGGGTGAGATATGCAAGTGCTGCAAGGAACATTCAGATAGAAGTACACAATTCTCTGTAGTTGTACCAAACACTGTAAATACCCTATGTCCCAGTCATTGCAGGTGCTCAGACACTGCAGAGATGCTTTAGATGGGATTACTTTGTGCTGTTGTCCAGTTCACAGTATTTCTAGTTTTCAGTGCATTATACTACTCTTTTCCTGTTTATAAATCTTTTAAGTGTGCACATTAAAAAAGTAATTAAATTGTCATTATAATTTATAGTATGCCTGAAGTCAGTCACCTAATTAAACGGAAAGAGCAGAGAGCTAGTAGGTTCGTAAGCATTTATTAAGTACTACAGTATTAATTATGCAGGACTTTTGAACCAAGTAAAAGAAGAAAGAATGGAAACACCAATCTAAAAAGACTTTCCATTGCTGCCCTTCTCAATTTAATAATGTGACACACCCGGCCCCCCGTTGCCAGGACAGTACTAATGCTTGCTTTCTGTTAATTTTTAATGAAATTATGATGAAGGTTTTTTAATGACAATCACTTGCAACATTTTCCTGTAATGTTTTTGAAAGAATAATATGTCTCCATGCAGGGGTCTATAAATAGATGAGTAGAATTGGAAGATCCATTTAGTTATGGTTTGAGGTGGATTGTGTAGAAACAGACTCTGGGCATCACTCCTCAGGGTCTCAGGCAGGGAGCAGAGCTGATGCTGGTCCTAGAAAAAGGGCTCGGGGGGGCAGTGGAAGGGGGCGCTGTGCCGAAAAGAGTAGGCTCTGATCAGCAGTGGAAGGGTGGTGGGGATGGGTAGGGACACACCGTGGTCCTAACCTTTGCTCTTCCTTTGCAACCTTTTCCCCACCCCTAGTCTCTTGGCTAAAGGTGGAGGGTGAGAGCTACTAGCTGTCTCTGCAGGGACCAGGGTCAGGAGGAGGCTCTGCAAGGCAACAGGTTGTGGTTTGGGGCCTAAGAAATGGAAATATATGATATTAGTGAGCTTGTGAAACAAGGCTGTCTTACTGTGGTTTATATTTTGCTGCATCAGATGAACTGCCTCAATACAAAAAGGTGATGAGGATGGAGCAGAAGCCTTAAATTTAACATTTCTTCTTTTTTTCTTAGATTTTTAAATGTGCAAAACAGTGATAACACACTGAAATAGACTTACCTGCATTGTGTCTTGTTTCTGGGGTTTTCGTCTCAGCCTCAGTGGAGTTTACGTGTGGATGTTAGACCCTGACACATCTCTTTTTGATAACAGAGGAGTCTGATCCTGCAGTCCAGGCTTCAAGCTCTGGTTCTACTGCAGTAGCCCAAGAGCTTTAGGGAAGAGGGCAAGTCAGTAGGCAGTCAGCTGCCGGGAGCATCTCAGAGGTCTCTGGTCTTGCACTGATCCATCAGCCTGTAGCAGGCAGGGCCTTCTGGTGCTTGGGGGATACAAATGCGGCCAGTAAGCAAACAACTGTAATAAACCAGGATGAAGACCAGTAAGGGTTTTGAACAGAATTCAGGTTATACTTTGCAACTCACTTAGATGTTGATGGTAAGGGCTAAATTGAAGTCCTGGGAAAGGAACTCCTTTGCTTTTTTCCTACAAGAACTTGCAGCAACAAAAGCCTCTCTTCCAGTTCACCAGAGGGGAGGCCTTTAAAAGACCTTTAGAACAGAGGTCTTAAAAAAACAAAAGATGGCCAAAACCCCTTCCATATGAATGGGAAGGAAGGTGTTAGAAACTTACCTACTTGTACTATCATTATCACATTGATGTATGATGTTTGGAACCTTACTGCACAAGTATCAGTTTATCTTGCAGTATACTAAATAGGAATTCATTTGGCAATACATAATTGCAACATAAGGGCAACATCTGAAAATCGGACCTGACTTATCTGAAAACTGGAGAACCAGTTCAATAGCTCTTTTTCTGTAAGAAATTGAGATTGTGTGATTGGAATATAAATCCCCGCTGAAGGCCATTTCTTTCACAGCCTTTAATAGGCTGCACTGAATTGACAGCAAGAGCAACAAAAAAGAAAAGCTAGAGCGAGCAATCAAGAGAAATTACTGTGTATAGGTTTTTCATTTATACAGCAAACATGTAATTTATTTGGCCATGAGCACTGCAGTGTTCTGTACCATCTTCTTTTGTTCAAGGATGCAGAGGATTGTACGCTAAGGCCTGATCCAGCATTTCAGATTGCAGCAGCCTGTCTCCGTGTCCCGCGCACCCGCTGAGACACGGACTTGCATGCCTTGCTGCAGGGAGACCTGCGGTTACCATGCTTAATCTGTTTATTACTGTAATTACTGTTTCAAAAAGATATAATTGGGATCCCCTTTACAACAAAGACAGTGTTTTACCTTATATGGAGCAAATCACATTATTGACAGCTCTTCATCCCAGAACTCATAATAAGCCTATAATGAGCACAGTCATTATGCTTCAGGTTAGCACTGCAGCAGCATTATATAAGGAATGTAACTCGACAGTTGTCTGGAGGCAAAAATAACATGATATATGCATACATAAAAAAGGTGGTGGCCTCACCAAGGTCTCAGATGACATAATACTGGTTGGGTTATACAATCATTTTATGGTCAATAAGCCTGTCTTCTGAGCTGCATATTGGAGAATGTAATGCTTGTCAGTTTGTATCAGACTTTACTGCTATCTCTTTAATGTCAAAATTGCTCCTGCCATGCTATTGTCGGCCATGTTTTCAGCTTCTCAAACTGGCCACAGGCAGAGGCAGTCCCAGCAGCAGTGTCCTCTCTTTGTGCAAACAGTGAAAAACTAGAAAAAGTCAAACCTTCCTTGTGTCGATTCTGAAAACAAGTTGGATGAATACGATATTGCAGGTATTTTAAGCAACTCTGGAGCAAGCTGTTCGGATACTCACTGCTAATTTTTTTGTCATAAAAGAGAAAAATACATCTCCTCTTCATGTGTGAGACCCCTTTATTTACCACTTTCTTTAGGTGTGCATTTTCATTGGGAAATTGACTTGTTTTATGTTACAGGCAAATAATTGATTTCAAGTCCCAGATTCTACTTGAGTGCATGTGCATTATGGTACAGTGGTACACGAGGTGAATATTGTACTTTAAGTCCACAACTGTGTAAATATTTGTGAGTCCTCAGGTATTGAAACTGGTGCAGGTGTTCTGTCATGGATGGGGAACTTGACCATCCAAGTCTGTCCTCCTGGGTTGCTCAGAAATAACTCAGCGGGATCTGCGTTAGGCACTGGTAGAGTTTGCATGGGTGGGTGTTTGGTAGAACACACCCTGCACGCTTAGTGTGTGACTCCAGCCAGCTCAGCCGAAGACTTTATAAGCATGAACAGGCCACCAGCTTCTCCTGTGCTCCTGGACCTCCTCTGTGTTGGGAGCACAGAGGTGTCACAGTCATTGATATGTATCAGGTGAAGGGTAACCAGAATATATGGTGCCCTTTCCATGACTGCAGCCCAACCAGGCTATCAGAAGCAGCTTTTAAGTTCCTACTGCTAGAACTTAGAGTAGCCTCGGCAGCCTTCAGATGCTGTGTGTAAATGCTCAGGTAATCTTGGAGCTGATGTGGCTTTGCTCCTAGCTATGCCTAATGGAGGTGATGTACATTTATATGAAGAGGTAACACTCCTTGTTCAAGTTCAGGTAGAAGCTCCCTAGAATTACAGAGCACATCCTGAAGAACAGCAGTATTAAATTACAGTTATCTCATTAATGGGCATATTGATCTTGTATGTGTGATTTCTCAAGGTGTTTCTTGGGATACCAATGTTAAATCTGAAAGCACAAATGCCACTATAAGGAAGAGAGATGCACGATGACTAATTATAACTTCAAGCCTCATAAAATACATTCCTAACTAGCCTTTCTGCAAATATATCAAATCCTCTTCAGCCCACAAAATCAAAGAGCTAAAAGGTAACCCCAATTCACAGGACTCTTCAGGAAGATGGAAAAGCCCAAAGTCAAGATAAAAGAGATTCAAGACAAGAAATCTAGGTACACTGAGTCTGGAGAAAGTGAGAGCTTTAGCTTCACATATATGCAAAAGGGCTTGAAAGAACAGGGAAAGGTATTTTCACATCTTATTAAAGAACAAAGGGGTAAAAATGCTGTGGTTAAGCTGCAGCAGGGAATACTTTGCTATACCGTTCAATATTGGAAAGGAGTTACTACTATGCAACATTTAGGTCAGTAGAGCAAACTGCCATGGGAGGGTGTGGATTCAGTCATGGCTAGACGAGGTAAGTGTCTATTAAAGATGATCTAGGATGACCCATTTAGAAGTGCCTTCCAATCCAAATGTTACTGTGATTTTTGTTCTTTTCAGGTACTAAACTTGTCAGATTGACTTGTTCTTCCAGTTAGTATGTGAATTATTACAGCCCCAGTGACAAAAAGTCTTCTGTGCTAAGAACAGCATGTAAGCAAGAAATATTACCAATATTGTTTTGCATATTATAGCAGATGTAAAATGCCAAATAATTATTACATAAACTCAAGAGTGTGCATTTATGAATAATCTCTTGAAATCTATGTTAAAATGAAAATATCTTACTTAAGCTCAGATTAAAACTTTTTTTTTCCTTAGAATAAAAACATTTCTGCATTTTAAAGATGGGAAATGTATTACATTTTAGTGAATAATATTACACTATAGGTGAGATACACTGTTGTGTCCCCATGACCACGTGAACTACATCTCTCTTCCTACAGATGTTCATTAGAGTGCTAGTTCCAAGGGAAGGGTTTAGAGGTCCTACAGATCAGTAGGCTTGTGTGTGTATGTACATCTGTGCATACGTTTAGGTAATGGTGTGATAGTCTTACTCAGTGGTTACTATAGTCAGCGGAATTTTTAGTTGTTCCCAGGGCACAGGAAATGTGTTTTCTCTATTTCAGGTTATGATTTTTTTCTTGGCACTCTATTGTTCAAAAGTCTACCCTATTGTTAAGTAATTAAAATCAGTGCTTGGGGAAAGACTCACTTTTAATAACAGAAGAAGCATAATGTATAGCTGTAGTCATAGCTATGTATAGTCACTGTCCCATAGCAGGGAAAATCATTTCTCTTTGGGCTCAATCCAAGTTCCATTGTCTTTTACGATACTTGGATCAAGCTTTCTAATCATGTTGCTGTGATGATCTGCAAACACACTGGGGACTTTTATTGCTTATTGCCAGGACTGGTCGTAATGAAATGATACAAAAAACACTGGAATGTAGGTGCTGAAATGTAGATCTGCAGTTCAAGTTAAGGATTTCTTTGACTTCTCAGAATGAAAGAAAAGGAGTATCCCCAGCAAAAGTAATTCTGACTCTGTTTACTTATGCTCTTTAAATCCCATTTGAAACTACTGTAGGATCGGTGTATTAGTAAGCAACCCTTAGAGAAAGGGCGAGAAGTGCTTTACCGTGTCCTAAAGGTAGATCAGGTATAGTGAGCCCACCTAGAGCCTGTTCCTGGAGTCTCTTAATTCTGCTTGTCTCCTGAAAAGTATTCTGATAGAAAAATAGCTTGTTTTCTTTGAGTGCTTGCTCTTTTATCATTTAAGTGGTTTCTGGTGATTACAAAGGTTCTGGGACAATGTGATAACACTTTGGAATATAACTGACTGAATTTTAATATATCAGTTGTAAGTTCCTGAATCCGAATCAGTGGTATTCATCTCTGGGAACACTCATGTGGGAATTTGAATAACTCTTTGGAGACATAGAATTCAGTAGAGGTCTTTTTTTGTCCTTTCTTCTCTAACTTATCACTTAGTCTTTAATTCTGTCTGATTTTCTGAATGATCACTGTTGTTTGCTGTGCCTTTTATTCATCACAAGAAGCTGTTAACTTGATTTCTTACGTTCTTCCTGGCAGAAACATTTTTCCTGCCTGGCATGTTGACTGTGTTATCTGAAAGTGGTTTTAGGTGCCATGCACTTTTTTGGCTCCTTTCCTAGGGCAGTTTTTCCTCAGTTGGACTTTCTACAGTCAGTGTGGCCTCTCACCATTTTCCTGGTTTTATTAATTTTTTGAGCGGAAGCCCTAACCCAGAATCAAACCTTGAGGTTTTAAGGGGACAAGTCTTGGGACCTTGCAGTCCTTAGTCTTTTTCTTGCAGCTGTAGTAAATCTCTGGCTGAATGTGGCTGAAAGCACGGGCGGCTTGAACCAAGTCTTTCTGTTTGTCTGGTTCCTGGGGCAACCGGGCCTTGAGCATACTCCACTTTAATAAGAAGCACCCTCAGGAGCCAGGTTTAGCTAACACCTGCCAGTCTCTTTAAGTCAGCCATAAGTCCTCTTTCTGTCATTTAGTGATAAGGGTATCCATGTGAGCTGGCACCTGATTTTTGGACACAAGCATGAATAAATTCAGTGGAGGCTCTGCTCACCTTCATTGCCATTTGTGTTTGAAAGGTCAGTAATTTTATCCTTTAAAAATATATTGCTTTTAGTGACCTTTCTGGGGATAGTAAATAAAGGTAATTTAGAGAGGGATCACTTTAGTACACTGTAATGGAATCTATTTTATTCTGAGTTGGTTGTCTTGACCATCACAAAAGGATATCAGGGTGGTAGTTGGCCCACAACAACATTCACAAGTCCTGAAAATTTAGGATAAAGCCTGTATATCTGCCCTAAAGTAACGAGTCTACTGTCAAGTAGTGCATCATGGATAATTGTTACTTAAGGCCTTTAAGTTCAGTGGGGTTGCTGGTTAGCTTATTTCTTCAGCTAGTACTGTAGTACTACAGAAATTTAAACTTCCCATTTTGCCTTTTCAATAACCATTTATGCTGCAAGAGCTCAGGTATTGGACAGGTGCTGCTTTTGCTGCTTTTGCAAGGGGCTGCAAGGTTGAAGATAACACTTTGCCGATGGGTCACCGTTGCTTGCTGGTTAGAAATTACTACTCCACCAGTCTACTTGTGGAAGAGCTGTGGAAGTGCTCTGTTTCTTAATCCGGGTAGAGCCATCTGGGTTGGCTTTGGTTGAAGGTCAGTGGTGGGGTCACATTGACTGAAGTAGGAAACACGAGCCTCCAGCCAGCAGGAGCACCTTCAGCTTCCACAGCTAGAGGAAGAAGAGAGCTTCTGTCACATGGCTTAGCCAACAGCAGTTTTCTTTTAAATGAGGCATGCTGGAGTAGATCGAATATCTACAAGTTTTTGTATTGTGTGTTTTCCCTACATGATGCTGTGGAGAACTGGTTGAAATGCATACGCAAAAGTCTATCAGAACCTGGTTTTTAACTGTACTTGCAGGAGCTTTCCACTGTCCTCCAAACCCTATCCTTTTATCTGAGATTATTCTCCAGGCTGTTGATTGCATTTTTCAGAGCTGCAGTGTTCTCAGTGATGATTACGTCAGGACCATCAGTTGTTATTTCCAGGTCCTCAATTTTCTTTTCAGCCTCCTGCCGTTTTAATCCCAAACCTTCAAGCTTCCTGTCCATGGAAACCTGGAGTAGGTCCAGCCTTCTAGAAATACGTACTGCATGCCTTGTAAAGAAGTTAGATAATGCCGGGTGGCCAAGTACCGCAGCTCTAGACATTGCCAATCCAAAGGCAGGTAAGCAGGTAAGCCCTTTTAACAGGCTGAAGGCCATATATGAATATTCTGCCAGATCCCTCACTGATCTTAATTTCCTCAAGGGCACGTTAAAGTCACTGCCTGTTCTCTTATGAAAATCACAGACAACAGTGTTAAAATTTTAAATCACTTAGGTGATTGTGACCATGTAGCACACCTGGAAAATATCTTTTCACATAGCTCCTGAAAGCACATCCACAAATTCCTTTTAAAATGCATCTTAAATAAGCTGTAGTTTTCATCATCTTAGTGAATTTGGTTGTTTTCTTAAAGCTGCCCACGTAGTCCCAGGCACTTGGTTTGGCATTATTTTTCCCATGTCACTGTACATCGTGGACCTCTCTGCACCAGGTCCATTGTCTGCTTCCTCCTTCCCACAGCCCTTGGAAGGGCACCCAGCCCAGGCTGAGACTCACTGCTGTGGGCAAGGCTGGGTGGCTGCGCTTCTTCCCTCAAAACGGTGGTGGAGCAGCAGCTGGAGTCAGTGGTAGGCATGCTGAAGACGTCTTTTGCTTGTGGAAATACCGTAACCTTTCCAGTCAGGGCATGTGTAGTGTGATTTTTCTCGTCTCTGCATTTCTGCAGAAGTGAATGAGAAGGTAAGATGCCCATTTGTGGCAGAAGCCAGTATTGAAATGTGTGCAAAGGACTTCTCACTCGAGTCAAAGGAAGAAAATGCCTATTTTACAGATTTTTGCTGTTATATCTGTCTTGGCCAAAGGTGTAAAAAGGCTTGGTCCTTGACTTGATCCCTGACTTGATCCCAGACTGACACAAAAGCTCTCACGGTAGATACACTTAGGACAAGCCTTTGCTTTTACTGAGACACTTTTTGCTTGCTTTGCTTGCTGGAAGAGGCACTTCAGGGAAAATCTGTGCCAGCATATAGCACAGTTTTGCTGGTATGAATGAAGGCTGTGCTGGGAACACACTGTCAGTACAGTTTGCTAGGACAGCTGTACCAGCAGAGCTATCGTATTCTGGATATAGCCTTGTCTTCTGTTCCAGTTTGTCATGCATGATTTATCTTTCTGTCACCTCTTTGGGTCCCTAGGTACCTCTCAATGTAAAAAGAAATTAAAACACAATACAGATGAGTCTGCTCTATATTGGAGTCTTGACCTTTAATATATCAGCTTTTCATACTGCAACTTTCCCAGCAAATAGGCTGTCCTACGAGAACTGAGGTTGCTTTAGTTTACAAAAGCGGTCCCACCTCAGCCGTGCTTCAGTTTTATTTGCTTCCACCTACAAACTCTCAAGCTGCCTGAAATGCCTTTGAGAGGAGATAAGGTTTTCAGATTGCCTGGGGGATCATAACCATGAACTCCAGCTGTCCAATGAGGAAAAAATTATCATCAAAAATCAGAGGAAACAGCCTGGCAACCCAAGTGTCAGAGGGATTGCTTAATGTTTTGTCCTGTTATACCAGTTTACTTTTTATCAGACTTCGCAGTTTGGGTTTTTCCCCTTGCTCCTCTCATTACATTTTCCTTCTTTTCAGAAAGCATTTGCATCTTGCTCTGTGCTTCCGTGCAGCATTCTCCCCGAGCAGACCCGTATGTCGCTCCGATGGCAGGTTTGCAGCCAGACTCCTTAGATCAATAAACCATCTTGGCTGTTCAGTATACCGGATTCGAATTTTAAAAATACACAGTCCCACTTAAAATGCCACAGAAGCCAAAACCTGATGTAAATTTTAAGAGGCATCCGAAGAATTGCTCTATGTTTCAGTCATAAAGCTTTGCCAGCATTACCTTTCGAACAGATCACTGTTCGATTGGGTTTCATGTCATGTTTTTCATAGGTTTTTTTCTGCAACAATTGAAGGTGTGTTGTGGTTTATTTTTCCCCCAAGAGGCAGACAACTGTGTCTTTAAAGAAACAAAACAACTGTGTCAACAGATGGGAGAGAAAAGACTGTGTCTGAAATAGTGCTAGGAATAAGCTGTGTTAAAAATAGGTAGTCTTGCCACAACTGTTTCTTTGGCCAATGTGGAAATCTTTCTTTCCCATACTAGCGTGTTATACTAAAGCCCTGCTAGAAAATTGCCAAATTAGTCTATGAAAGCGTTGCTAGAACAGTAACTACCCTTTTCCGGCCTAGTTGTAACAGTCATGCTAGTAAAGGAGAAAGGCTAAGGAACCCACACTGCTATGGGAGGAGAGCTGTGAACAATTCCTGTGACTGACCCTGGAGAGCAGCAACTAAAACACAGCTTTCTTACACTTGTGGATATAGATTCTAGTGATGTGACTCCCCTCTTCACCCTCAACAGTACTAGGACAGCTAGGACATCAGAGGGTGGCAGAATTTTACCCTTTCTTAGATGTGTGGTTTTACTCCCAGGTATGGAGAAAAATAGTTCCCCTGTCCCACAAACCTCTGTGGGGAGAACCGAACCCACAGCAGTTTGGATTACAAAATGGGGATTTTTGAAAGGAAACTCTTGCCCTCTCCAGAATAGGAAAGCAGACCAAACTGTGCTTAAACGTGCTTGTTACTAGCAGAATTACAGCTGCAGTTTAGACATTGCATTTCTGCTTTCCATCTGTTGTCTCACTTATTTTTGCTGTCTGTCTCCTTGCTTTCAATTGTCTCTTCTGTGTCTCAGTTTATCCAATTTTCAGGGCTGGCCAGCCATTTCAGCATTATCACTGTCCTAATGGCTATAAGGAGAGCAGAGAAGCTCTTTGCTAAATGATTTTTATTTTCCCCAACAAAGCCTCTGTGCTTTGTTTGGTTGGTTTTTGTTTGTGCTTGGTGCTCCATGTTGTGTCATCTGGGAAGAGAGGAGATGTTTGCATAATGTGTATTTTGCTAGAGTTGTTTAATTTTCTGCAAACATTTATACTCTTACAGCTCGCAGTGCCTTTGGGGCAGGGGCAGATTGTTATCTCAAACAGAGAACAAATCAGAGGGTTGACCCCGCTCTGGCCATCCCAGCAGCCTGGAAGAGCTGAAGAACAGGTAGAACCTGGCCCCCAGTGCTCTCCTCCCCATGCCCCTACCCCACCTTTTGCCGGGGGGGATGCATTTAGGAGGAAGCAGCCTCAGGCAGCTGAGCATAATTTAGGGCAGCCCCGTGGGTTTGTAATTGATTCCTGATCTCTGAGATGAAATGCAAAGGTAGATAAGGCTCCTTCACCTGGGGAGAAGGGCAGAGGTAGGTGAGTGGTGCAGCCTGCTGCTAAGCATAATTCCCAGTGACTGGTTACAGCCCTGCTGTTTGCAGTGAGCTTTTCTTTTCTCACTTGTCTGCAGTCAAGGAATGCTCTGGGGATTCGTGCTTGCCTGGCAGTTGTCTCTTGCTTGATAAAAGGCCAAGGAAAATTTAAAGGAAAAGAAAAAGTTTCAGATGACTTTAGAGGCTGCCCGGTTACTTCAGTGCATCAAGGAAAGAGCAACATTCCTTAACAAAGCAGTGTGTTCATTATCGCTACTCTTTCCTCATTCCCATAGGAAGGAAACAGAAACAGAGGAGCTGATCATTTTCCAGTCTTTCTAGGGGATGAGAAATCTCCCAATTAACTCTGTGAAAAGGCTCAGAGAGACTCATCAGCAGTTTTGGATGTACGGGATTTCCTATCGTAGCTCCTTACCTCATCTTTTCTGTGTTACCTCTTTCCACTTCTGTGGTCCATACAGACCTACTACATGGGTAGTATGTGTATGTCTCTGTCCACTCCAAGGATATATCCGATGCCCTTTTTTTTGGTGTGTGTGTAACCAGTCTATGGATGAGTTAAAAATATCAATAGTTTACGTGCATAAGTGACAATATGATAAACAGCTGAATTCTATCTTCTTCCAGCATGATGAGTTCTAAAGGAAATCAAGGGAAGTTTTGTGCAACATCCTCAATGTGCGAAAAACCCATATTCAGAAAGATGCATGTTCCCTGTTCACTTCTGACTTGAGCACACGCTTTGCTTTGCTGAATTGGCTTTACTGATGAGAGACAGAATTAAGCATATGCTTAAATGACTTGCTCAGCTGTGGCTGAGGCTGCATAATTTGTCTGCTGGAGCTTTCCCGTTGAATCCAGTGAGAGCAGACTCAGGCTGCAGCGGCAGAGGTGATGCACTTGTAATTGGCAGGATGTGCCAATTAAGAATTGTTGTCTTTGTAATGTCAGGTGAAGTTTTGCTTTCTCCTTACCGTCAGTTTCAAATTATGGTTGTGAGTTGTGGTCAAGTCAGTATGATTTCATGGGATCAGTACAGCGAAGTATTTTTGCTTCAGCTATAGGAATATATAGCTAAAAGCTCTCCTGTAGCTGTATCCAGGCTGACTGTTTGCATTGCCTCATTTTTCAGACTGTTTCATTCTTGTGTTTGACACCAAAATCATTAGAAAACATTCACTGGCAGCATTTAAAAGCATATATTTAGACCATGAAATAAACCAGACATTTGTGATGCACCACTAATCTATTAGTAATTTGTTTAACTCTACTCCTCCACACATGCAAGAGAATAAAATAGAAGGTATTAAAATAAAAGTGATTTTTAAAAGATCTTCCTATTTATGACCGTTTGGGGTTATTTCCTGTAACATGCGCGCTCGTTTTGTTTCTGCGGGAGTCAGTGGTGATTGCAGAAGGTGAAAAACTGCGAACAAAACTAAGGAGAAGTTCAAGTTAGCTGCGGAGCCAAAAGTGATTCAGGAGCTGAAAATATCTCTGCGCTTCATGCATCAAACTCAAACGCTGTGTTTGGGCAACGCCCCCTGGATTAGAAGTGCAGTTTGAGGTCATTGCTCCTCCAGCCTGCCATGTATGGATAGGACCCACGCTCATGACACTGACTTACTGAGCACACACCAAGAGCAGGGTGACATCAGTGCCTGGGGAGCTTGCCTCGCTGAGGAGGACCAGGGACTCCACTGCTGCCTTTCTCTTGTCTGTCTTTAGATGTGGAGCACCAGCTCGGAGGTGCTGGAAAGGAAGACACTTTAAACAGTCCCTTTCCAGGTGTGGCAATAGCAAGGGATAGTGCGGTAGGACACTCACCTCTTTGTAAAGGAGTCACACAGCACCCAGCAGACGAGCTAACAGAGTGTGTGGTCAGAGGTGTTTTGGTGGTCCATCCAGCTGTTTAAGACAAACAGCTGCCAGTGATGGCACTTTGATGTGCCTGCCGACCTGCAATGACGGTAGTGTATCCCATACTATACAAGCTGTCTCTTCAACCAGGAACATAGTGTCAAGAGACTGATCTCAGTTTGTCTGACGCAAATCCAGAGTGCCTTGAATAAAGTCTGTGCTTTGATTTAACACCAGTGTCACTGAGATCTTAGTTTTATTTTATAAAGAACATTGGCCTAGATTTTGCAGGTAACAACAACCAAAACTCTATAAACAGACCTCAAGTCCTTAGATTATTGTTCCCATGCATCACACTTCCCTTCTGGTGTCCTGCATGTCTGACTAGTTGCCAGCTCCTCAGGAGCCAGTTAACTTTCTTCTACCACAGAGACAGACCAGTGCTGCTGCCGTGATCTGCCATGAGCTTGGACTTGTGATGGTTTTTCCAGGGAGATGTAGATAATTCTGACAACTCAAGTGAATGTCATGGGCTTGTAGGACACCTGCCGCATTGCAGCCTGTCTGCTTGGCAGCTGTGAGTGACTCTGCCTCAGTTTCTTCACTGTGCGCCTGGTTGTTCTGGTTTTTCCCAGTGCACAGCAGGGTAGTCATTCAAAGAGGGAAGGAAAGCCAAGGCACTTGGTGTAGGAGTTTCCTCATGGTGATTTTGCTGGATCGCATAGAGCATAAGCTTTACCTGGAATCTTATCTTGGGTTTGGCAGAGACCTGATGTTTTTGCCTTTCTGCCCACTCTCAGGGGATGGCCAGATGTTCTCTCATCTTGGTGCCAGCTGCCTGCACAATCAGCCCTCTTCTGGCAACCGCAGGCTAGGCAAATAGGTTGGGCAATGTGTTTATGTGGACACTGTCAATTGTCAGCCTGACCATTGTCTAAAAGCATCAAACCTGGTTAGTGAGGGCACTGAGCTCAGTTGGCAGTGTCTAAACTGTTATTTTCAGTGAGGTTATGGCTCTATACTTAGGGGGATGTTCTCTTGCTTATTTAGCTCCTGGCTGAAGTGAAAATAAAGTAACCCAAAATCATAGTTCCAGTGGTGGCAGCAAAATAAGCTCTGGTGCAGAGTGGGCTCTGGGGGTAGAGGATGCAATGTAGGGAGGATCCAAAGAAGAATTTGTGTACTTGATTTTAATGACGTGAATCACATATGTGTAAAGTAAACAAAGATCATAGGTGATGTTCCGAAAGTCATTTGGCATGACACATCTTTTACGTAAATTTTGTTATGACTGCTAGCTTTCTACAGAGCCTGAGACAGTAAAACCAGCTCTACTGACACGCACATGTGTTAGTAAATAGGGCTATTTTTATTCATATTGTGTGTATACATAGGCATATATGCATATATACATACATATATTTATGTACATATACACACATGCATATATGCATATTAATTCACAGTTGTATAAATTTCAGCAAGTTAAATTTTTACAAAGATATCTTGGTGCTCTTTACTTCCAGATCTGTAATATGGTGTTAGGCTGCAGGATACCAAAATGAAAAGAAGCTGCCAATAAACAAAACTTAAATGGGCTCCCCTGCTCCTATTGAGAAAAATGTGGAAAACAACAAAAGCATAAAGCCTGGAAACATAAATTAGGCTTTAGATGTCTTTTGGTTCTAGTAATGAAGACAAAAATGTTTACAGCTTAGACACATTTGATTAAAAAAATAAATTACATCCCTTTAGCTTTGGAGGTAGTTAGAATCATAGAATAGTTAGGGTTGGAAAGGACCTCAAGATCATCTAGTTCCAACCCCCCTGCCATGGGCAGGGACACCTCACGCTAAACCATCCCACCCAAGGCTTTGTCCAACCTGGCTTTGAGCACCGCCAGGGGTGGAGCACTCACAACCTCCCTGGGCAACCGATTCCAGTGCCTCACCACCCTAACAGGAAAGAATTTCCTCCTTATATCCAATCTAAACTTCCCCTGTTTAAGTTTTAACCCGTTACCCCTTGTTCTGTCACTACAGTCCCTGACGAAGAGTCCCTCCCCAGCATCCCTATAGGCCCCCTTCAGATACTAGAAGGCTGCTATGAGGTCCCCACGCAGCCTTCTCTTCTCCAGGCTGAACAGCCCCAACTTTCTCAGCCTGTCTTCATACGGGAGGTGCTCCAGTCCCCTGATCATCCTCGTGGCCCTACTCTGGACTTGTTCCAGCAGTTCCATGTCCTTTTTATGTTGAGGACACCAGAACTGCACTCAATACTCCAGGTGAGGTCTCAGGAGAGCAGAGTAGAGGGGCAGGATCACCTCCTTCGACCTGCTGGTCACGCTCCTTTTGATGCAGCCCAGGATACCGTTGGCTTTCTGGGCTGCGAGCGCACACTGCAGCCGGCTCATGTTCACTTTCTCATCGACCAGCACCCCCAAGTCCTTCTCTGCAGGGCTGCTCTGAATCTCTTCTCTGCCCAATCTGTAGCTGTGCCTGGGATTGTTCTGACCCAGGTGTAGGACCTTGCACTTGTCGTGGTTAAAATTCATGAGGCTGGCATGAACCCACCTCACAAGCGTGTCAAGGTCCCTCTGGATGGCATCCCTTCCCTCCAGCGTATCAACCGAACCACACAGCTTGGTGTCATCAGCAAACTTGCTAAGGGCGCACTCAATCCCACTGTCCATGTCACTGACAAAGACGTTGAACAAGACCTGTCCCAACACTGATCCCTGAGGGACACCACTCGTTACTGGTCTCCAGTTTGATATTGAGCCATTGACCACAACTCTGCATGCAGCCGTCCAGCCAGTTCTTTATCCACTGAGTGGCCCATCCATCAAATTAATGTCTCTCCAATTTAGAGACAAGGATGTCGTGCGGGACAGTGGGACAGTGTCGAACGCTTTGCACAAGTCCATGTAGATGAAATCAACTGCTCTACCCCTGTTTATGAGTTCTGTAGCCCCATCATAGAAGGCCACCAAATCGGTCAGGCAGGATTTCCCCTTAGTGAAGCCATGCTGGCTGTCACCAAGCACCTTGTTGTTCTTCATGTGCCTTAGCATGCCTTCCAGGAGAATGTGCTCCAAGATTTTACCAGGCACAGAGGTGAGACTGACTGGTCTGTAATTCCCTGGGTCATCCATTTTCCCCTTCTTGAAAATGGGGGTTATATTTCCCTTTTTCCAGTTGTCAGGAACTTCACCTGACTGCCATGATTTTTCAAATGTGATGGCCAGTGGCTTAGCAACTTCATTTGCCAGCTCCTTCAGGACCCACAGGTGGATTTCATCAGGTCCCATGGAGTTGTGTATGTTCAGGTTTTTAAGATGGTCTCGAACCAGATCCTCTCCTACAGTGGGCCCAAGGTCTTAATTCCCAGTTCAAGATTTAATCCATTAATTTCATCAAACTGCTTGTAGGAAAACATTTCTGCAGTATTGAGAGCTGCCAGAATTACCTGGAATTAAGAGGGCAAAGGTAGAGACACTGTAAGTATTTTAATTCCTCTGTTCACAGATGATTTGTGTGAACACGTTAAGAACACCGGTAAAGTAATGGCAATAGTTTTTTTTTCCACTTTTTCCAAATTCAATTGCATATGGTATGATTGTATTTGATCTGGATATGAATGCCATTTCTCAAATGATAGTGTTCTGCCGTTGATCATATGAAGTCAATTTAAAGTATGACATTGCTTTTACCTTTCTCAAGTAGGAAGACATTTTTGCTTCTTGTCTTGGCTGCTATAGCTATCAAATTGTGTGTATAATAAATTGTGCTTTGTTTAGAAAGTTATAACTGTAAAATATTGCCTATTCAGAGAAAAGTACTGAGATTGAGATTGATGCCTTGAGCTTAATGCATCATAGCTGCAATCAAGCAAATTTTAGACTTCTTACTTCTCCCATTACAGACTATAATTCACAGAGTTCTCCAGACTTCCTGTGTTTGGAAGGGAGAAAGGGGGCAAAGAGAGCATTAGAAATCCACACAGACTGGATTCACAGTCTCTAAATACTAGAGTACAGAAGCTTGCATGGTCAATCCATTGTATTTAGTAAGACAACATTGATAAAGGGGGATTTGAACCCATGGAGAAGTGGGAGATTTGCATGTAGCCTCACTGCTTTGAGTTACCAGTCATGAATTCAAGCCCTTAGGTGGTACACTACAGAAGTGTGCATATTTGTCTTCTTGTATTGCCTGGCTCTTCTTTGGTACTAATTATCCTATATAACCCTGGATCCTGGCTGTAATTTGAATGGCACCTGGGTTTCTTATAGACCTGGTCAAATGGAGTCTTTAGGTAAATTCGCAAACCATGGTAAGGTTCAGTCTGTGCTGGAATGCTACCTGCTGTAAGCCAGTTAACTAATTATCAGTAAAATAAATATCCAATTGCTTTCCTTAAACTTTAGTTTCTGATTAAAATACACGTGAGACTTCTGATGTTTTTACCTTGTACAGAGCACAGGAATTTCCCTGTCGCTCTCCTACTCCCAACTGACCTTACAGTGTCGGTGTAACAGGTATATAAGAAGTAACATAAAACAAAGTCCGTCTTGTTGATCCATGAAATGAATTAATCTTTATGGTCAGATGGTGCCGATGCCTATTGCTACATTTTTGTTACACCACTGAAGGTGTAGTTTTACAGTAACGAAATGATTATGGGAGTTGCCAAGGGAGAAGCTAGCAGTCTTTCAAAAGCAGATGGTGTAAGAGTCATTATCAGAGCACTTCTGCCTATGTGTTTCCAGGTCCTGTGTAATAGGCTAATCCTTGAGTGTCTGAGATACAAAGTTCAGATTGAATAAAACCTCTTCCAAGCAGTAAGGCATGCCATGCTTCTCATACTCTCATTTCCCTTTTGATGTGCTTGTTTAATCTTAGACTCCATGGCTGGCAAAGAAGTGCAGCAGATGTGGAGAGTCATGACCAGATATGACCAAATACTAGCAAGTGCTCAGCAGCGGTGGTTGCATTGCATTCTGCCTTTGGTGGGCAGTTGCTGAAGGCACACTTGTTTCCTTTTGCTGCCAAAGATCCAAGGACTGCACAAATTTTTACTAACGCGGTGATAAAAGCAAATTAAAAGTTCCTGGTTTTAGTATCACTACAATGCCTCTGGGAGCTCTAACTGGCAGTAAAATCCTGCTTGATGACACATGCAGTATTTGGGGTTGTTAGAGACTCTGTAGCTTGGCTGTTCCCTCAGACCACATCCTGTTTGCTAGCGCCAGTGTTCCTGTAAGATGGTAGGTTAGTAAGGAGCTGCAGTAGTAGTGCCTGGACAAAATCACAGAACTGCTCTGGATAGTTTTTGCCTAATTGTGAGTAGCAATTAAGTAACTCCTGAACGACTCAGAAATTGATCCAGTCTTCACTGAAATCAGGGAGAGTCTTTCACACTTGGGTCAGAGGCTAAGGAATCCTTTGAGAAACACTGGAAGACAGTGAGGCTACCAAAGTGAGAGGGAAGATGCTGGCTCCCATCAGTTAAGAGCTAAAAAAAGAAATTAGGGAAAATGGAATATAATGATCCTCATGGATTTTAGTTTAAATACTCTTTATGTAGCTGGAGCAGCAGCAGTGTGATTTTGTTTCCTAAATGACATCTTTCACTTAAGGCTTTATTCTCTTTTCATGAAAGCCTCCTCTGCTCCTGCCAGAGTGCTATACAGAGGATTTACCGTAAATGGAAATAAAGACCCTTGTCTTTGGGCTGAGGATCAGATAAAGTGATTCACAATGCATGTTAATTAAAAATGACTGAGTGCAAGTGTAGCCAACGTTACTAAAGTCAGTTAGGCCTGTGAAGGCATCTGCTGACTTGCTTGAGGTCTGGAAGGTGTCCATGCCACACCAGGGAGAGGATGCTACAATCCAGAGCACCTCTAGCTCCTATGGAAGGATGGAACAGTAAGGACTCCTGACTTCTCTTTTGCTATTGCTTTCGCTTTGCTCTTTGAGTGGAACTTTTCTCAGGCCAGTTGTAGAAGTAGTGAGTGAAATACTGGTCCTTCTAAAAACAGAATTTTGCCCTTGAGTCCAGCCATGCCAAGGTTTCACCCACAGATGAAAACCGTATTGGGCCCTGTCTGCTCAAAGGTTCAAATGTGGTTCCTGGCTCCACACCCAGCTCATTTCCTAGAAAGCTGTATATTTGTGTGACAAAGTGTTGGGGTCTGGAGCCAGAGCATATGTTATTTTATATACTCAGATGCCTGTATAGACCACTGTTGACATTGCCGGTCAGTAACACATTATCATTTGCTATTTGGTTTTGTTGCTGATAGCAAACATGACAGGAAAAAAAACCCCAAACCTGTAAGCGTATACTTTTTACTGCTAACTGATTCCAGGCGTACTTTATCCTTCAGCTTTTGGCACCCTGTTTTCAGCAGCTCACAGCTGCAGCTTGCTAGCAGTGGAAGTGCTGTGCGTTGCCCACCCCACAATGGACAGGCTTTTCCCTGTGCGTGGGGCAATACGAGCAGCAATTGTACTTGCTGGAAGCAGAGGGAGGTTTGCTGTTGGCTTCAGTGCCAGTATGGTCAGGCCATGAGCACGGATCTGCAAATCTAGTGTGCTACATTTGAGTTTTCCTGTCCTCTGGCATGCTCCTCTGCCGTGACACTTGTAAGCCCTTGAGAAGCAGGTATCTTCTCCTGCTGCAGTGACCTGACTGCCCCGAGATGGTGGCCAGCCAGGGCTCAGCATCATGGCCAGGGCAAAGAGCAAGAGAAGGGACAATACGAGCTACACTTCTTGCTGGGACCTTGTACTCCCCTGGGATGCTACACATCAGCCCTGGGATGCCCACACATTGCCCATCCATGTCATGTCATCTGGGGTGGCATCTCACATGTGGACATTCAAGTACACAGGCAAACCTGAAAGAAAGCCTGGGCAAATTGCACACTGTGGTTTTCTATGTGTTCACACCTGTCTTCAGTGGACTCAGAATAGGCAGAGCCTTCGAGTATGTGGTCACTAGAAGATCACTGCAGGTTTGTTGTCTCGGTATTAATGAGATGGGCATTTCAGTCAGCTCTATTATGCACAATATAGATAGGAGTTTCCAGTTACTGGTGCATTGTCTGTATGCCCTGATTAAGGGTAGCCTCCATGTATTCCAGAACCCTGCTCTTCCAGGTGCAAATAGGGCAGCCTGCAGCTGTCTAACACATCTAACAAACACATTAATGAACACATTTCCTGGTGTTCTGGGCCTTGGACGCACCTATGTGTATCTGCTCCTTCATACATGCCTACAGAAGGTCTTTTGTATGTAGAAAGTGCCTTTTTGTGGTCTTTCTCAGAGTACTGTCACATATAAGGAGAGACTTAAGGCGTATGAGTGATTTTCACAGTGTACACTAATAACTTATTTTCTAAAACAGACTTGCATCATGTGGAAAGGGAATTTTTAGAGGTGATCTCATTTTTAAAGCACAGTGCTAGACAGAAAAGCAGAATGAAAGAGAATTGCACTGCTCTGATTCAGTAACGGGAAAGTATTTGCATTTAATTAAAAAAAGAAGTGCTCTTAAATTCTGATTTGGGTATGATGTTTTCAAAATAAGGCAGAACACCTGGAACTGCAAGCCCTAAAGGTAAATAGACTACAAAGCCATGCTTTGTGTGTTTACACTGCTTGTTATATACATCATGTTTGGAAATACATCATTGTATGTACCTTTTGGTCTTGTATGTGTATTGTTTTCACCGCAGAATGTATTAGTTGATGTGTATTCTAGCCCACAGCAAACCACAGGAAACCATAGGACAGCTGATGATAACCGATGCCACATTGCTCTGGGGGAAAAAGACCTGAGTAGCATGGAGGACTGTGACTGAATTTCCGAGGTTCTTATGCTTATGGATGTAGCCAATGCCATAATGTCAATTAGGATATAAAATCAAACAGCAAACTGAATTGATCACAATCCTGAAAAAATCTTTTCTATTTGTTTTCCACATAGGTGGAGGAGAGAGTCAACAGCCATATTTGCTGGAGCAGTGAACCAGATTGCCTCGACTGGAACCATTACTCACTTGCACCTTTGACGGCAGCAGCCAGGTAGGAGAGCAAAGAAAGAGATTGAGGGAGTGAGCCAGAGTGAATAGTTTTTCATCTTCAGAAGGGTTAACGTGGAAGTCACTATTATTTAAATACTGATTACATGTGCTTTTTTAGCAACAGAAGTCAGCTCTTGTTGAAATCAGAAACATTTCTTTTCTGGGACAGGGTATGTTTTTATTCACTTGAAGGTGCTGTCTTTGCTTTGGTTTGCCGCTTTCCCTTCTCTCTGCAGTTCTTACATCAAGCATTCAGGGAGCATACTTGTTAGGCCAAATAAAGAGAAAAATGTACTTGTAAAAATACAAGATGAAATGGTGGATGGGGGTTTGATATCTGAAATGTTTTATTGGGGGCTTTTTGTTCTATTTGTAGATTGTCCTGAAGTGTAAGTTGGTGATTTCTCTTGACCGTCTTGCCATTTCAAGTGCAGCGTTAACAGTACTATTCAGAGTTTATTTACTCCTCTGGGTCTTGAACATTTTTGGCACATGGAAACTGCAGTTACGAAGGTGCTGACTTTGCAGTGTAATAACACCCAAGCTACCTTAAAGTTAGTGGATCCCCAACAGCAGTCTTACTATGGCATCAAGTAGGTAGTTCAGAAGCCAGTTTATCTTGTCAAGAAAAGGTCTGTTTTGATCTTCTCATTCGAGCTCCATGTTTATTTGGAGTGGTAATCACAGGTTGGACAGGTTTCGCATTGATGTTGTCCCAAAAACTGTGCCTGCAAGCACGACAGTTCATTTTGTTGCAGTAGGAGACCTGAGGCACTGAGTATCTCCTCTAATCTTCTCTGTACGGGAATTGTTAGCCCTCAGAATTTAATGAGACTTGCTTGAAATAGTGACAAAAAGTTTAATCCTTGTCATTGGCCTTCTGTTTTATTTTTTTTAGTTATCCAATATTTATCTGCAATCATAGCATCTAAGCATATAAGGAAGACACTGGAGATTCCCATTTGGTACCATGACCGCAGGAGAAAGTGTTCAAAGTAAATGCAGAACATATTTTGAGATAAACCGCCCAGATTTTTCAGGACTGTGTAAATGGTGTTGGGCCTATGTTTCATTCTGTATATGAAGTAAAGAATGGAGAGGGTTAAATTGAGATGGGCTATCCCCTGAGCCTTGTCTCAAACCTGGAACTGATCCCAGATATTCTGCAGTCCAGGGTGGTTGCTATATGGGGTATCTCTTCTTATGGATTCCTCTCCAAGTTCCTGCAATGGAATCTGTCTATCTGCATGGCAGTCTTTCCCTTATGTAGTGTCTAAGAGCTAACAAGGATCTTTCCACACAGCCTGGGATCAGAGATGGGTGGGTGAGAGGGGTGCAAACTGGTGGCTGTCAGCAGGGGTGTCACCAACAACCGTGTCAGCACAAAAAGAAGGCATCGTCCCTGCCAGAGGTCCTGTGGAATTTATGTTGAAAGTTCAGCAGGAAAACAAACTGTCCTCATGCACCCCTGAGCTCTGTTGCCAGTTTGGGAAGCATTAACAGCGTGTGAAATTTATAAGCAGGAGTAATGGAATACTTATTCCTGCAGTACAGAAACCTGGCCACGTCCTGACTCACCAGGCAGGATTTAAGTGGAAAACTGAGAACTTTGGTACACAAGAGCATGGTGGCCGTCCTCTCGAATGGGTTTTTAGCATGAATTTTTCAGGTTTCATTAGTGTGTAACTTAATGGTACTTCTGTGCATTGGGCCCTTCTTCCTGTGGCTCTCTCGTACACTGAGAACTCTCCCTGGTAATGTGTCAGCCAGCCATGTAATGGCATGCTTTACTTTTTTGTTTGGAACAACTCAGTTTTAGAAAAGATGCTCTCAATTAACGTAGTTCAGACCAAAGTTATTGTACTTATGATAATATGTACTGCTACTTTGTGTACTAAGGATATTAAGGCAAGCACTTAATACTGATAAGGTAGTAAATACACTGTGTGAGCTATTAAAAGGCTCCCATTAAGAAACTAAACCCTATTACTGCCTACTTTACAGGTGAAAGCCCTCAGTCTGATGCCACCACTAGATATGGGGTGGTAGGAAAGCACATTTTCTCTGAAGACCAGGGCATGCAATGCTGCCAAACCAGCAGTCCCAGGCACCCCTGCAGGGAATGATGCTTGCAGCAGAGTGAGATTGCACAAGCTGTGGTGTGGAGGACTAGCTGCCTTATTTTGACTGAGAATCCTTTGAAGATACTGGTCCAATTCCCTACTGCCTGAAACCTTTTGCTGTTTATACCTGGGGAAAGTGAATGCCGAGCAAGCATAAAATACCACTAACTCTGATGCTAAAAATAAATGACTGTGCAAAGGGTGAAGAAAGTTCAAGGTCTCTCTTTTTGTTACAACGTTGCCCCCAGATACTGCGTCTCGTTGCTGACAGTGTGAACAGGAGGCGGCTGTATTCGCGGCAGTTTAAGCTCAAGACACCGAAACTCAGGGGGAAGCAAGAGCACTCATTTCTTGTCCCGCTATTAGTCAGAGAGAGGAAAAACATGTTTCTTCCTCCGCGTCCAAGAGGTGGCCGGGCAGGGTGGTGGGAGAACGGGTTCATTTGCTGCCCTGACAGCCTGCGGGCGGGAGGAAAGACGCTCGAAAACATCCGGAGGTGGCAGAAATGGGCGCTGCGACTCCGATGCTCCGAGTCTCCTTCCCACCCCCGGGCATGAATCGCCGCCGACGCTGCGCTGCTGCTGCCCGCGGCCCCGCCGCTCCACTGCCCGGCTGCGGGGAGCAGTGCGCGCTTCTGCGGGTGCGCGCCCGCGGGGCTGCCGGCTGCGGAGAGCGGTGCGCGCCGCCGCGGGTGCGCGCCTGCTGGGCGGCCGGTGGCGGGGGGAACGGCGGCGGCGCTGGTCGCCGCGGGCTGCTGTCTGCTGCAGCTGCCGGCTGGCGGCCCTTGTCCCCTCGGGCAGCAGCGGAACGCCGTACCCCCAAAACCCCAGTCAGGAGCTGGTTCATGAAACCTAACAACTGAGCTTCGGTTTTCCGCTGGACACAGTCTGTGCCTGCTGCGTGCCCTGTGCAGCCACAGCCACACAGGGCCACAGTCACAACCAGCCACACACAGCCGGCAGCCACACAGGGCCACAGTCACAGCCACACACAGCCACAGCCACACAGGCAGTGTGATAGCTGGCAGCACATTGACGTGCCCTGTGTTGGAAGGACACGGCCCTTGAAATCCTCTGGCAGCACAAGCTCCCGCTTTCAAACTAGAACAGAGACAGATGAGGATAATGTGAAGGAGAAACTCAGCGTTGCGTGTTGTAAAATTGAATCCTAAAAGCCCTGGACGCTTTTGGCAGTATTTCATGTCTTGTAAATAGAACCCATATATACTTACGCATATTTTAAGCAGAATATAGTGTACTGCAATTTCTGCTATCTAAGCAAGTATCTTGGTAGAGTAATTTAAAAATGTGTGTCTTTTTTTTTTTGAGCCAGCACTGCACCAGTTAAATAGCACTGTGATCCAAGGTGGGTGTGCTGGCTGCATGTCTGTACACCTCCTGGAGGCCCTAAGGGCATGCAGGAGTTGCCCTGGGACAGAGTGAGGTCCTCAGCAGCTGGCTCTGAGCAGAGCTGTGTGTGGATTGTGTGTTGCAGTGCACATAATGGGACCCATTTAAAAAGCAAGAAAGGCAAATCATTTTGAATCACAGAATGGTTTAGGTCAGAAGGGACTTTGAAGATCATTTAGTTCCAACCCAGTACCATGGGCAGGGACAATAACACCTATGTAAATCTGTGTTTATGTGACTCTGTCATTTCTTCAAGTAACTTATCTTTTGTTAGGGGCAAGAGGTCATAGCAGTATTGACACTGAATCACACTCAATGGATTCGTTTTGCATAACTTCCAACACATGTATGTATCTCTTCACATCTGTATTTCCCTCTGAAGATAACCTAAGCCTAAAATTCAAGGCTTACAGCTTCGATGAAGACATAGATGTCTTCATTGAAGACATCTTCACTGAAGAAGAGTGAAAGAGTGAATAAGTGCAGTTTCAAATCTGACGGTGCCATATATGCAGAAATACTGTAACATGCCATGCTGTAAGAAGGAAATGTTGTGATGTTATGAGGGTGGTGAGGCACTGGCAGAGGTTGTCCAGAGAAGCTGTGGCTGCCCCATCCCTGGCACTGTTCAAGGCTAGGTCAGACAGGGCTTTGAGCAACCTGATCTAGTGGAAGGTGTCCCTGCCCATCGCAGGGGGGTTGGAACCAGATGATCTTTAAGGTCCCTTCCAACCCAAACCATTCTGTGATTCTGTGATTCTGTGTTGGTCTTTAAAAGTAATCCTGTGAACCTTGCTTTTTGTTGCTGTGTTCTTATCAGAAATCTGGAGAATCTACATTTTTGACAAATTGCATAATACCCAGTAAGTACCCTGTGCAAATCCATGTGAGCAGAGCCTCGTGCTCACGGACGCTTTGCTAAACAGTTCTGAGACTGCAAAGGCTCAGCCAGCTGGGAATCTCAGATCCATGCTAGCAGTTATCTCCAGATGGCTGCACTCTTACTTTGTACCAAGCCTTCTAGCATCTCAGCGATCACATGTTTGGAATGATGATGTATACTGTTCCACTTGTTTTTTGCCAGAAAATGTACAGGGCATTGTATGAGAAGTTTCGACACATGGTATAGCTCTAAGGAGAGGTGAGAGGGAGAGTGTGTGTGTGTGGGGGAGAAAACGGGAACGGAAAATAATAGGACAGGAAAGGAAAGAAACAAGAAAATGCAGCAACAAGAGTGTCAGAGTAATGAATTCAGTCTGACTGGCAAATACAATTTGACTGCAAGTTGTGAATTTCATTGAATTTGATCCAAGAAAGACACAGCTGAGCAATATGCAGGAAGCAGTCTTTTCCTAGAAGTATGCAGCTCCAAACTGTACAAATTCTTCCACCGGTCGTAAAATGTCTGTGCACCACTGAACCTGTGTAATCAGATACTTTTGAGGAGAAAGCGATGTATTGAGACAGTCAACTGAAAAATAACAAAAGCCATCACTGAATGCAGCATTTTGAAGGAAGAAAACGTATGTAATTTGAAGCTGGCCAATGGAGCCCTAGTGATAAGGACAGTTAATCATTTCTGGTGCAGCTGTTTCCTGACATTTCTGCAAAATGTTGTGGAAAATTAATGAAGGTTGGTTCAGTAATGGTTTCAAGCTTGGCTAGTGGAAAATATGACAGTATTTCCATCGTCAATTAAGAGCAAGCAAGGCTCCTCTTTTTTTTTTTTTTCCGTAGGGGAAGTGGTATGCACTTTGTACTGCACAGGAAACTGTAGACTTGAGAGCAGCTGTGTGATAGAAACAGGTACGCAGAGAATATGGAGAAGAGCCTGGGCCCTCTTCTCTTATCACGTGTGTTTCAGTGTAGTAGAATCTATCTCTGTTATATACTCGAAAAACTACAGCATGTGGAGTATTCCTTTGACTGTCCAACTCTGAAAATAAATGCCCTTCTCATCAGTTCAATACCAAAGCTTGTATCAATGAGGGTTTCACTCCAATTGTCTTTTATTACTGTGATGTCCCAAAAGAATTAGGGGAGGGTTTTTAAACTGGTCTCTGAAGTTCACATTGCTTGCAGTTCTATCTCCGTGTGTATGATTTTCACAGCCATGCAGCACACCATGGTGAGCACACGTGGTTGCTGCGCTCCCTGGGCACAGAGCAGCAGCGTTTCTGCTATATAACTGGCTGGGCACCGTGTGACTGGGGTTGACAGGAACTTGTTGGCCTCGTGCGTTATGGACATGGGCTGTGCATGTGTGCAAGCTCTCTATCATATGTGTGACTGTAGTGTTGCAGATAGCCAGCAAGCATGCAGTTTAGAAACACGAGCATGGCTAGGGGGTGCATTCCCATTGCAGATCAGCATAGTTGAAGGTCACTATAGCAGCTGAGCAGTGGCCTTTGTCCACTTCTTCACCTTGTAGCCTGCAGCGCCTGGCAGGCGGCCAGCTGCAAACAGCCTCCTCAATGGCACCTTGGGGCTCCCGCTCCTGCCACAACTCTGCTGTGCTTGATCTCCTCCAGCTGAGCATGGCTTGGGGGATGCTGGATCCGCTATTCTGTTAGATAGGCTGTATGGGACAGAAGGTGGCCAGGAAAGAGGTAACAACTACTCTTGAGAGTAAGTTGTGAAGACGAATCCTGTACTGTCAATAGAATTAACTTGTTTACTCGCAGGCATCTACATTTTATTTTGTGTTTAAAATGCATTAGGGTGAAAAAACAGGGCTGGTATAGAAATACTGTAAGTCATTGTAATGTTTAGGTGAATGATGTTCACCTTAACATTGCAATGTTTAGATGCTCAGTACCTTTTTGTACTGTGAGGGGTTGTGCAAACCTGCCTAATTTAATAGCTTTTTTGTTTCTCTGAGTTTCTGAGATACTTTGAGCCCTGCCATAAATACAATTTGTAGCCTGTTTACTCAGTATGACGATTCATGCTAAAGTGGTTGATAGAAGGTGCATTATAATGAATGGTTTACACTTTCCTAATACCATCCTGTAAAGGAGATGCTCGCACAGTGCTCCTCCTGCAAATTTAGAAGACCCTTAGCGAGCTCACAAAAAATGTTTGTCTTACTCTCTGTAACGTTAGCTGTGAAGTGTGTAGTTCTTATTGATGGATTTAAGCCAGTGTAAAGCAGTAACAATGGAGCTACATCCATGATTGGAGAACATTCACATGATCACATAAAAGTCAGCTCCATGTTCTCTCTTCCTGGTGCAGGTCTTCTAAGAGGAGTTTAAGGCTCTCTCAAGCCTGCAGTCCCTAGAGCACGTAAACCTGTTGCTGAAGTCAATGACAGCTTTACCAGTATCAGAGCATTAGGGACAGCTCGTATATAAGAGCTGTAATTAATCTTGATTTGGGACATTAAAAGACTAATCCTTCAAGCATCCCATCTGTAACCACGTGTGTATTGACGCTGCAGGCAATATACTGTTGTGCCTGCAGTGGGACAGCTTGTGTGCTGCAGAGTATGCATGGGAGCGAGGGAAAGAAGAGGGCTCTGCTTTTGCTGTTTATCTGATGTGGGAAATCCGAGGGTTCTGGCACAGACATGAGCTGCTTTTAAACTTCTCAGCATGAGGGCTGTGCCTACAGCTGCTTAGGAATTTCCCATAAAAGCAATTTGTCAATTGAAAACGGAATTTCCACAAGAACAAGTTTTCCACTGGAAAATCTCCATATTGCTATTTTTATTTTTCTGGGTTTGTTTTCCCATGGAAATCTCTGAATGAAATACTTCCCTTTAAGTCACCTTACTCCATGAAGATCTTTGATAAGCTGAACTGAGCTAAAACGGTTTCAGTTGCCGTTAAGTTGCATATGCCTGTTATGCAGATTGCATTCACCTCATAGCGGATGGCAGTACAAAAACTTCATGCTGAAGAAGTTCTTGTGGGCAGGTCACCTTGACAGTTCTCCTTGTTTCACACTGTGTTGCGGTCACCCGTGTGAAAAAGTCTACTAACTACCGAAAAGACAGCGTCATAGTGAAACAGGTTCTAAAACGAAGGCCCCAAGCCCTGGGAAACCAGAGAAAAGTTAGCCATTTGTGAGCTTATATCTTTGCTGTTCAAAGCCAGTTTCCCAAATTTTCTCCTATTTTTGACTGGTTAATTTAAAACGTCTGTGGGGGCTGTAAAACTTCTGGATTCTGTGTGAAATTAATGGGGAATAAAAAGTAAGTACATTGAAGTGATTGTAAAATTGGCTAAGGTGACATGAGCAAAGTGAAGGACTCCCACACACGTCTTGCTTTATTGCCTGCCCTAACAGTCCCCATTGTAAATATATTGTAAATATAACAGACAGCTGGGCAGTGGCTGGGACATTACTATAGGTGCCTGGACACCTGGTGCTGAGCATATGGGAAGGGAGAAGAATGATGTTGACACCAAAGTGCTCGTTGTGTCACACAGTGACCTCTTATGGATGAATGTTAAAAAAGAATGAATGCACATAGTACTGTTGCTTTTTAAAGTAACAGTTTGAATAGTTCACCAAGTTTTGTGATAGATGCTGTGTTCTCCTTATGGTACCATTATCTCCAGACTTTTATGAATATTTTTCTTTGCCTTGCTGTCCCTCAGTGGTTTTTCATCCTGTTCTCATTTAGACATAAGGCGACTTAAAAGAGGCAGTTCTGCTTAAAGGACTAAACATTTGGCTATATTGCATGGTGACCAGCTGGCAGATTTGCTGGTGGTGGCCGGTGGCATGCGGAAAGGGCTATTCTTTTTTTCCTGTGCAGCCTCAAATAAACCAGTCGCTGTTTCCCTCTTACTTGGATTGAATGCTAGAGCTTACCAAAGATATATTGGATATTCTCATAAATGTCCCTGAGGGAAACATTCCCCAGAAGGAAATGGACTGTACTAGAAAGCACACTGGATGACAGCCACTGCCCTGGAGGAAGCTCACTATCTACATGAGGCTGATGGTGCGGATTTTTTCACCTCATGCACACAGGAAGGAGCATGGCAGATGTCTGACTTTCCTTCAGGCAGCCTCCTCTGTGCTTCTCAGAAAGGCATGGGAGTTGTGGTTAAATATTACAGTCTAACCTTTTACTTGCTCGCAGATTGAACAGGAGCTAAGTAACTTTAAACCATTAGGTCCATTTTAAGTATCTCTTCCACGGGACGAAGGGCAGTTGACTCTCAGTCATATCTTCCAAATGAATAACTCAGTTAAAATCCCAGGCTACCCTTATCTACAGCAGAGCATAGTGCTAGTGTATCTAGTGAAATAGATAAGTGCAAAGGTCCTCCTCTGTCCCTCGTTCTGTCCCTCTCATGGATTCCTTCTATTTCCCCTCTTAATTCTGTCGCTGGTTTGATTTGTCCATCGTAGCTTTCACTGGGCACTGTGAATCACATTTCTGAATGCTGACTGCTAAATCTGAACCTTCTTGCTTCTGAGAGGACGGGAGCGACAGCTTATGAAGAAGTTGCTTGATTGTGAAGTCAGGAGGGCTTTTTGAAAGCTGGCTTAGTCATTAGCCCTGCCAGCATCCCTGTTCTCACCAGAGGGTGCTGGGAGCCCTCCTTTCCCTGAATCTTTCAGCTTCCCCATTGCTCAGCTGCCCCAGTGGTGCTGAGGACAAAGGTTACAGATCTGAATCGGAAGAAGAGATGCACAGAAGGACTGGTCATTTATTCTATATATAAATATGTCAAAATTGCCTCTAGGAGATGCCAACATAACTCACTTAAATTCAACTGAACACCAAATAGGCTTTCCATGCTAAGAGCAAAGACTTAATTGTACCTGAAAAGCTGAACACAGTTTCAAAGATAAAACAATGTGACATGCCCATTTCCACCTGAGTGTACTGTCCTTTGGGGATAAAAAATAAAGCCCACCTCACTTTTAATTCCCTATACTAAAACAAAAGGTGTTCTTCAGTTATAATTGAAACAGGAGTGTTCGTTCACCTGTTAGAATTTAAAGACTTAAGTGAAGGAGGGATCGTAGCAATTATTCAGACCATTTGGCAAAACCCACATTGGTGACAATCAGTTGCAAAAGCTACAAGTGGCCTCAGTTCTAAATTTAAGATAGGCAGAAATTGTTCTGTTTAGTGAGTCCTAAAATTATCCAGCACAGAAATACTTTGGGGAAGTGTAAAAATGAATTCTCAAATTTTCAAAAGGCATCTTAAAGGGGAAGGAATGCTGATGTGGAAGTATTAGATAAATGCCATCTCGGTAACAATTTTACCGAGAATGAAGAGTCATACACTTTATGTCCTTGTTATAAGATTCTTGGAGAAAATACTCCCACTCAGATAGAAAGGCACTGTAAACAGCTCTCCTGCTGTTAGAGTTGATGTACTTTTGAGGATGCAGTGACTCTTAGAAGGAGCGGAGCGCATTGTGCAATAACGTGACCTTATGTTGCATAGACACTTCCAGTTTTGGAATGTGAATGTCTGAAACTGGGAGTGGGTGGACAAGAGGTGGAGCCAGCCAGAAGCCTGGGTGGCTGCGTTTCTGAGAAACTTTCTTCTGCTGGTGAGTACTGCTAATTTGCCAAGCATATGGCTAAAGCCCTGAATAGAGCAGAGTGGAACCACTAAACAATATCAGGTTGCTAACGGATGTGGAGCTATAGGGTGATATTTTGGAAGTTCAACCTGTAAACCTTAGTTGAAAACAAGGCTGAATTCTTTCAGACCCGAAACCACAGCCTCCCATAATGCGTCAGAGGCTCTTGATGCTGCAGCAAGGTCAGCTTCCTTCCCCCCCTACCTGTGAGTCAGGACAAGTATTAAAGGAAGCTTTTATTGGAAGTTGTCAATAGAGAGGTAGACAACATGCAGATGTGGAGGACACAGTGGGAAACAGTTTGGATCCTGTGCCTGTATAAATGGTCACCAACAAAGGGAAGACCCATTTTTCTGGCAAGCAGAGGCACACTGAGGAAAGAGTAGTATTTGAGCAAGAGGTAGGTTTGCCTGGTTTCACCTTCTCTCTAACTATAACTAGGATTCAGAGTCCACTCAAGCTGGTGTTGTATCCATTTCTCAGGGGGACAAAGGCTAAGTCTCTCGTGGGCTAGGTGCCCTCGGTGCTGGTCCACAGTTCCTTATGTATCTACTTTTGCTGAAAATCACAGAAAAATAATCTTAGGGCAGCTCAGTTCACCATAGAGAGAAAAAGAAACCCAAGGAGGAAACAGAAAATACTGGATGGGTGGTAATTTCAGCACTGTGATCTTCATTTTCAGGCAATGCAGGCACTTTCTGAAATAGAAACTTTCTCTGGGGTAGTCAGGCACTTACTCTTTCCTTTGCTATAAATCCAGACCTGCTCATGGGTGGATCAACACCAGTGGGACTGAAAAATGGCAGTGAACCATTTATGTCAGAGTTCCATTTGTAATAGTGCTCCTTTAACTTTTTCCTCGTTGTTTGTTATTGCTGCTGTTACCTGGACTGCTCTAGCAGAGTGTTAGTATAGATGAAATTCCTGTAAAAGCAGCATTTGAACAACTGGGACCTGTGGTTTTAGCTGTGCTCTTCTTCTAATGCTGGCAGGTTCTCTATGCTTTTGAGTTCACTGTTACTGCTACTGGAGAAGAAATATCTTGCAGCAGCTTTGTGATTAAAAAGGTACTTCTAGAACTAACTTACAGTGTCAGTACTTTTATGGTTTAGCTCTGAGATTGCTAGCAAAAGGAAAGGGATCCTAGAAACCGACTATAGTTATTTAATTCATGACCTGTCGGAAAAGAAGTTTTTGGTTTCCAATCCTGATGCACCTAAGGTGAAAAGCAGGACATGGTCCTGGCTATGCAAAAAGCTGACCTACCCAAGCTCTCAGCTCGCTGAGGGCACAGCATTTGAGTGATTTTTCTGAGAGCATCCCATGTGGAGTTTTCCACTATATTAAAGGCATAAATATCCTTTCCATTTCAGTGGTGGAATATTTCCATTAACTTTCCCACAAGCTGACTCAAAGTGCATAAGAAGGTGGGGAAAAAGTTACTCTTCTTTGCACCTTCAATTTTCGTATCAATGTTAATATTTAAATTTGAATCCGTGGGTGGTGCATTTCGTAAGCACACTCAGGAGCACTGTTCATGGAGATGTAAGTATCCTTTTCACTAAAAAATGAAAAACAACTGGATGCGCTTGTCGTGTTGCTCTGACTGCCAAGCATTCGTTAGCAGTCAGGCAAATGGACCTCTTAATGCAGATATGTTTAAGCCCATATGTGGATGTATTCATGTAAGGAGTCTGAGTTGGAGAAAGTAAGCTGCTCCTGATAGACTTGCTGAGGCAGGTATCTGCCTGAAATTAGATTTATGTTTTCCATCCACAGAGCGTTCTTTCTAAAGATGATTGCGAAGGGAAAAGAAACAGAAATACATGTTCTTAAAGCATAAAGCAAGGCAATGGTTTTATCCAAGCTGTATGATGAGTGAAGGAGGGGGTGGACAGACAGTCCTGAGCACAGCAGTGTGGGCTGCCACAAGGTACAGAACTGTAGCTGGGGGACTACTGCAACAGACAAAAGTAGCTCCTGGACATCTCAGCAGGGCTAGCTGCCACGTTGCCCTTTGGTGTGATTCAACAAATCATTTCCCCATTGAACAAGATGCTTCCTCTGCCATCTGCCTGGTCGCCTGTCATCCAAACTTGCTGTGAGCAGCCAGCAGGAAGCGAGGCTGCCTTTCACCTCTGATGGCCTTTTTTGGCCTCCCTCTGCCCTTTGCCCTTTCTGGCGAGGTCCTGTTGCAGTTAGGCTGCAGGATAGCACATAGCTGCCAGCATCTTCCAGATGTCATGTGAAACTGCAGTTCGGTTCGCATCAGCTCTGTTCTTGCTATTTATTTTTCTTTTTTGCTAAGGAGGTTTACATAGAATATAAAAGTCCAAATTGTATCTTAAGATTATATTTGACATCCTTGAACAGATCAAGGAGAAAAATAAAGTGTTACCCTGAAGAAAGCTATGAAAAAAATACCAGGCTGATAGCTTCTTTGCTTTGAAGTTTTGCTGATCAGAAATCAGAGGCTGAATTTTGGATCAAACATCCGTAGCGGTTTTGCAATAACATACTTCCAGCTTGTGAAGATGCGAACAGCAGCTCCTCCAGCTCACTCTAATGAACCAGTAGCTCTTTGTTGGTGCTCACAGGGCAATTAGGCTCTCTGCTAGAAGAGCGGTGTTTGTTACGCACTTGCATCCAAGTGATTGGGGTTATTTTACTCCAGCAGACCTCACTGATCCACAATTAAAACTGCATTTTCATCTCACATGTAGAGGTTGAGAAAAAGCTTTTGAAGATCTTAGTTGCTCTGATGATGAACTTGGTAGAGGAACAAAATCGAACAAGGGTCTTCTGTTGTGGCAGTTGGGTCGTGATGAAGACCACTGGCTACTTCATTATAGCTAACATGTAGGTGGCCTCACTCGTGTGAGTGAGATCCAAGAGAGGAGCTTTACTGACACTTTGGAGGGGAGCAGAGTCAATCCTTTGCAGAAGCAGGGTCACATCAGCTGTGCCATGTGCAATACACGCTGAGAGCCCTTTCCTCTCAGCTGCTTTGAAGTTACAGGCTCCCTCTTTCTGGCAGGATCAGATCTGAGTGATGAGGTCACCCTGGGTTCGGGCAACTTAAAATCTGTAATTTTTTGCACCCGTTTGATTATGGTATTTATAGCTGATTTCCACCTGTGCTCTCTCTTCAGATTAATAGCTACCAGCAGCCTTCCTTGCTAGTAATGGTTCAGCTCTGAGGAAAACACTGGCTGTAATTTGGAGGGTGATTAGGGTGAGATCAGCTCTTGAAACCTGAGTTAGGTTAATAACGAAACCTGAGTTTTGTTAATAATACATTGTAATTATTACTGCTGGCAGGGCAGGTATCTCGTATTTCTCATCTTTTAGCTTGAGGATCCTAGTTACAGTGATCTGTTGGACTTCGCAGCCATTCCGCCCTGTGGGACACTGCAAAAGCGTCCCAACTCCTCCACCAGATTTCCATTTCTGCTTTCCTGGGTAGAGGAGCGCCTGTGCAGATGTTGGTGCATTACACAAGCTGGGAGGCAGAGAGGCTGAGAGGAGGATACATGATCAACAGTGGAACGTTAATAATACAACACACCTAATTGGACCTGCCCTTTCTCACAGCAGTGAGGACATATGTCAGTACATAGCAGGCGCCAGGCCAGTGGCAACCTGCTCCCACCTCCTACAGGTCTTCACAAGGATAAAAATTGCTTTATGAGCTGAGCAACTTGCCTACTGTAATTGCCAATAAAGCATTAATCCTCACCTTTCGTGGTCTGCACCTATTGCTCGCACCTTGGAGATGCCAGTCCAGGCTGGAGAGGTGACATTAGTCATTGTGTGTGTTATATGTTGGTGACTGGGAGGGGAGCGCATACCAGTGAAAGAAAGCAACACTGCACAGGGAAAGGAGGGAGGGGGCTGGACAGGAAAGGCGACCTGCGGCAGGATGTAGGGAGATGTGAGATAGCGCAGCCCCTTTTTACTTAATGCCATATCTTCTTACTGCCTCACATGGCTCCTATTGCAGTCTCCCTTGCTATAATCCCTGCTGCTTCCATTTATTTGCCTGTGGTGGGGTGTCCCTACACAGGGAACAAAGCAGTGCTGTCACCAACTGTAAACTTCCATTGTGTGAAAAGTGACATTGTGGCAGTGCTGTCCCACCTGAGGTGCAGGCTGCCTGTGTGTCTTGTCTCCCACCCCGCTTGAGCTGCATGCTGGTGGAGGCACAACTTAGGGATGGACTTGCATTTGGGACAATAATTTCCCAACACCTCCAGTTTAAACACTGGCTGATGAGGTAATGGCCTTAAGCTGCTCCACGGGAGGTTAGACTGGATATTAGGAAAAATTTCTTCACCAAAAGGCTGCCCAGGCATCAGAACAGGCTGCCCAGGGAAATGGTGGAATCACTGTCCCTGGAAGTGTTCAGGAACCATGTAGACAAGGCCCTTAGTGACATGGTTTAGTGGTGGACTTGGCAGTCCTGGGGTAATGGTTGGACTTGATGATCTTGAAGGTCTTTTCCAACTGAGTTGATTCTGTGATTCTGTGGAGAAAGTCCATAGCAGGAACTTAATGAAGAGAGCTACTATGCTATTATGTTTTATTTCTGCTCATTTTAGTTGAAGAAGTCTGCTCATTGCAGGGGGGTTGGACTAGATGGCCTTTGAAGGTCCCTTCCAACCCAAACTATTCTATGTTTATCTTATGTTTATTAACCAAAGATTGTATGGTTCTTACCTGTATTGTGACCAAGTGTTGTATGTGACACATAAAACAAAGGTTTTGTACTCTTGAACCCCCAGTGGCTTTGTACCAGTCCAGCAGATCCTTATCATGGCTCAGGCAGCAGAGAAGTCAAGGCAAAGGCGCGCTGGCAGTGCTGGAGCCCCTGGGGAAGGAGGGAGGTGGCGCTGAACAGGGCTGGCTGGCTGTGGTCACGCAGCCCCTTGTGCTGCTCTGCCATGATCTGTGACTGCCCCTTCCTGCCCCATCTCTCGGCTGTGCCAACCCACCGTGGAGTGCATCTGACTGAAAAGTTACCATTTGTTTCCCTCGGGTTACTCTTGGGCCAGCTCGTTCCTTGGTTTAAGTTGAATTTGTGCACGGGTGAAGCTTTCTCTTGTGGGGGCACTGAAAGCCTAAAGGCCAAAGGCCCATGTAGGGGGCTGACGTGGCCCCTTGGCTGTTGTAGGCCCTCTGGGACAGTGCCCCCAGCCCATGGAGAGCTGGAGGGGCAGCCACCAGGCTCTGAAGTTGGATAATATACTACTGGTACGTGGACAGAATTTCGGGGGGGGGGGGACAGGCTGAGGTTCTGATCGCTATGCTCTTAGCCTTACAACTCAAGAATGCCACAGTGGTTGAGGGAATATGGTCTTGCCTCATTAACTTATGTAAATATACTGCCGGAGTATGGTCTTCTGTATTTAAACCTATTAATAATTATTTTTACATCCATATTTCCTCTAATATAATAACATTTACTCTTCATTTCAGAAGAAAATTAAATTGCCTGAAGAATAATAGTATCAGCTGATTTGTCTTGCATCACAATGTTTATCTATTCTAGTAAAAAATCAGTGACTATTAAATTTGCTGCTAAGGCATAGGATGAAAAGACAAAACTATGATGCTGAACAAAGAATGGTTGCATCAATGGGAATTAACCAGAGCATATCAAGAAAAGAGCATGCTCTCAATTTCCCACTGGATTTAATGTTACAAATATAATCTTATTAAATTACTTTTTTTTTTAATCTTAAAATGAGAAGAAAATAAACATTGTAATGTCAGAATTATCATTTTAATTGAATCATGCATGTGAAGTTGGCAGTTTCTTACATTGGGCTTTTTTTCTTCTTGTAAATGAGAGTAAAGGTCTGGTATAAATCTAGGCATTTTTGTTTAACCCCAGCCCCAGAACGACTGATGTGAGGTATATGGAGCCACATAGGAAGGCTGCATAATAATGAACAAACCCCTCATTTAACCATCAGCCAAAGGAGTCATGATATTAAATAGAAAAACCGTAATTGTGGAAAAGAGCATTTCCTTGCACAGCTCATGGGGAGCACTAGAAAGTTGGCATGTGTATTACTTCCAGTAGTAAAAGTGCAGTTATGTACTTTAAACAGTTGCAGACATCCTTAAGAGTCCTTGGGACCTGGCTTGCATTCTCATTTTATTTAGGGGGAGTGAAAGAGAGGTTGCAGAGCATCTCTGAACATCTATGCTGTGGCTCATGCTGTTGCAGTTAAACCCATGAAAGTTGCAGGACTCCTGACATAGTTGAGCAGAGGGCTCGAAGTGTGGTCAGCACCATGAGCAAGGCTGGCAATTGCCAGTGGCACAAGCTGTTCCTGAGTGGGAGGCAACCCCTGGAAGCAGCCAAAGAGGAGCAGATAAATAGCACGTGGTGTCTGAGCACTGAGCACAGTGAGTGTCCACTCACTGTGGTGACATACACAGGGTGCATTCATTAATTCCTCTAAGTAAGGTACTTGGGAATCAGAAATTCGAATGTGTGGTTGGAAGCATTTCTTAATACTGCTGATAAGATACTGAACTGTATCACTTGGCCAGACTGTCATTTATACTCATGCCGCTTTATTAGGCAGCATAGGAGTGCCTTAAATGGGACTAAATTATGTTCATACCCTTCCTAAAAATCTCATTTGTGCTGGTAGAGTGATTTGAACTGGCTTCAGAGTAGGTGACACTTGCGGAACAGGGCTGTAAAAGTGCAACTGCATCTTATGAGTTGCATTTGCACTTCTTGTCTGCTATGTGTGGGGCATACACAGTTGTGTGCATGAGTTGCAGCTGCACATGTGTCTGCTTCTGGTGGGGCACAGTCTTCTCTTGAGGGCAGTGCTGGCTCAGGCAGCAGAGCTGGCACAGGACTTGTCCCCTTTCCTTCAGCTGTGAGAGTCTCATTTCAGGTCCCTGGAGAAATTTGCTTTCTTTTTGAGAAGCAGCTCTGTTTTTCCCTCTGAATCTGTTACCTAGTCTGATGGGTTGTATTAGGATGTCTTAATAGCAAATTCTCATCTATTGGTTATGTGATACCAGGATGCAAAAGCCATGTGGAAGATCTACCTGGTCTTTTCACATTTAATCTTTTCATGCTATCAGTGAAAAAGGAACAATTTCAGAATCTGAATTTCTGTTCTCAAGTTATGTTTAGAAACAGGAAGCTGTTTTGCATAAAGGTAAGATCGTGTTTTTGACAAGAAAAGTTGGTGTTAGACCAGCTAAATATACCTGCACAGTAATACTCAGCGGATAGTCCTGGCTATTTTTAGGCTTTATTTTTGCCTGTCTTTATTTATTTATTTTGTTTTTAGTGACACCTCCTCTGTACCTTCAGCTCGTAGTGAGGCACCACTTCCTGCGCCAGTATGAAACTTGCAATTACAGGAGGAGTCAGTCTTGTCAGGTGTCATTTACCAGGCATTGCAGAGGGCAATGTTTCAGTGAAGGCAGAGCAAGGCTTAATAAAAAGAGAGAGAGGGAGAAACATTCTCTTAATAATTTGCCCTTTGCAACAACAGAACCTTATCTGATCACCCACACTCATCTGGCTGCTGACGCTGTACTTGCTTCATTAGTACGAGCTATTTTTACACCTTTTGTGTCTTTTGAGGAACTGAGTGGGCCTGCTGGCTTGTAGTGATTCACCAGCTCCAGAGGAACAGGGTGTCCTCAAATCCTGCAAGGGGGAGAGGAAGAGAGACATAGGGGGAAGAGCTCAATTGAAGAAGCAAGTTGATTAATTGTCTTAGGTGATCCGAGAGCTAAAACATTGCACTTTAGTCTGAGGAAAAGTAGTCTACGTGCTTTTGGTTTGCCATGCAGTTTTTCAGATTGTTAGCAGCTGTCCCAAGGAACATTTAGTACTTAATTAAAGTGTAGCTTAGCAAACATAGAGCCCTATATGCTTGTGTGTGTACTCTGTGTGTTCATTTCTCTGTCTGTAAAGGGGATGTGGCCTTTTGGAGTTAAACTGTATAAAGGTCCTTTCCAACACAAACCATTCTATGATTATATGTTGGTGATGCTTTCTTTTGTTTGTAGTGTAGAAGTGTCATTGGTGTTATCACATGCACCCAAAGGACTTTAGGGCCAGATTGTTAGCTGATTTCACTTCCACTTGTAATAATGGAAAGACAACTAAATTTGGTGGAATCTGCCAAGCATGAGGAAGGAGATCCCTGTATGAAGCTGTCTGGAGTTTTCTAGAGCTGAGCATCTGTTACTTTCACTTTCGATAGATCGTCAGCCCTGAAAATGCACTCGTAGAGCCTGCTGAGCTCTTGTCTGGTGCGTGAAATTAGGATTTTTGCTGTTCTTACTTTGACTTTTCCTGGGTAAGAGTGATTTGGCATCCAGTTGTGCCATTCATTGAGTACAGGATAGTGGTTGCATGTTGCAGGTTTCCTTGGAGTAGTTTCCAAAGTTGGTATGATGTTGGACTACGTATGTATGAAGCTTTCATACATATATGAAAAGGTGCTGTTTGTACTAGGAATGTCCTCTAATACTCTACTCTGATCTAACCTTGTCTGATACAAAGTCATTGTGAAATCTGAGCAGTGTCTTTCCGAAGAAATGTTATGTGTTTTATCGTGTTGTGCTTGTTGAGAATCTGTAATTTAGCTGTCAGCTTGGCCTGTCGCTCAAATAGCAACACAGGCCTGTGGAATAACAGGTTGTATGTGCAGATTCAGGCATTTTGGTAGACCTTAATCTTTTCAAAGGTGTTTGCTCGGGAGAGTGATGCCCTTGTTAATAAACACAGTTGAATTGTGTTTTGAAGAAAGAAACCTAACTGCAAAGAGTGGAATTTCATGTATACCTATAAAATGCAGCAGAAAGTATATGCATAATTTACTGACTTTTTAAAGATGTGTTCTGACTCAATTGAATATTTTGCATACTGACTTCCAATGCTTCGTGCAATAAAAAGAAGGAAGTTATGGCCAGCGTTGTTTTAAAGGGCTTTTTTTATATATATATATATTTTTTCATTAGGCATCCTGATGGTTGTAAAAGAAATCAGTGTCCTTAAATGTGCAGTCATAGTAATGTATCTTATATTACCACTATAGTGGTGAGAATCACAGAATAGTGGGTTTGGAAGGGACCTTAAAGATTATCTAGTTCCAACCCCCCCACCCATTGACAGGGACACCTTCCAGTAGACTAGGTTGCTCAAAGCCCTATCCAGCCTGGACTTGACTACTTCCAGGGATGGGGCATCCTTAGACAATACTAAGTATCTTTAGGCAATACTAAGCGACCAGATTTGCTACAACAAAGTGACTATATTGAGTCACTAGTTAAATATTTGGGCTTTGCAGAGTTGGAGGGTTGTGACATCTGTACAAAATACAGGATTTGGGTCTTACTACCTGTCCTGGGTTCAGCTTAAACGATGACACTACCTAATCTCCGTTTAGCTTTAACAAAGTGTTCAGATTGGATTGTGATAAAACTGCTGTGAATGCCTGTTCTACTTTGGGTGCAAAAAAATGGGGAAACAATATATGTAAGAACATGCTACTGATATTTAGCATACCCCTGTTTTTGTTTTGACGTGGTGACCACAGGCCTTAGTAAACAATCACAGGTTTTAAAATAAGCTTGTATAATAATCGGTGTCAGTGAAAAACAAACACAAGCTCAGATACTATAAATGTCTTCCTATGTAATTCTTCCCAGGGTGAGGGCATTTGTCAGAGACGGTGCATTTGCTCATTCAAGAAAGTGTTTGAAAGACACTGATATTTTCATGTGGCGTGCAAGTGGCTTCTTCTGACATGGTGTGAAAGGAGGCATAGCTGTTCACAAAATCTGCTGTGGTTGCATAATTAGGATTGTGTAATTTATAAACTAAAAAACCCTCGCTTCCCAGAAAATTCAGTGATATTTTCACCCTAAGATGCAAATGCTAGGCAAAGCCCTGGTGTTTGTCCAAAATTTCCATTTGGCAACAGAATAATAATTACTTTGCACCTAAAAATGATGCAATGTTTACACAAAATTTGGTATCTTTTTTCCTGGGAAAACCTGGGGGAAAGCTGTATGTCTTAGCAGGGACTTACCAGCATAGGTTTGTTCTTCCCAGCAGCTGCCTAAGGTTGCAGTTCTTGTGTGAAAACGAAGAGGCATTTCAGCCTTTGCATATAATTTCAGTTAGGAAAGTTGTTATATCTGACAACTGTAGCAGTTTGAACTCTCCAGTGACACTGTTCCTACCCTTCTTACTGTAGATGATGTTTTCTAAATCTAGAAATTACTACAAACTGTGTCCACATGGGTGTCTTGCTCTTTACATACACTTTATCTTTCACAAGTGCTGCTTAATTCATAGTTAAATTAATTGTCCTTTATAAGGTGAGAAATTTCCCTTTCTGATTAACACATTTGTGTTGAATTGAGAAAAAAATCTTTAATCCAAGTAATTTTCGCCACTTCTTGCAAATGCAAAACTTTCATTGCAGTCCCAGTGGCATCATACAGCATCATTGATTAGTGTCTGAGCCTCTGCTTCTCACATACTTTAGATATTTAACTTTTGGGGGGCTCCATAATGCCCATTCATTTACATTACAATAGTTTGGGACCATCAGCAAGGCCAAAAGCTCCATTTCTTTTCTACGCTTAAGGTGTGAAAAAAGTAATCGTAGAAATAGTGATTAGGAACTATTTCCCACTTGTATATTTTTATAGAGTTGAGTTTCTGCTGATGAAAAGAGCAGCCCAAGAATTAAGAGCTCATTTGTATCTCAGCACTGCTTTGGATGCTACTATACATTGTTAATGGGTATTTAGTTAATACTGTTTACTTACTACTTAACTAACCCTTGGGAGGAACTCATTCTTCTGCAGGTTAGGACAAATGGGATTAGGCATCATATAAACCTAACTTCAGACATCAAAATAGTGTTTAAAGAGGGCCTGAATGGTGGGCATCTGTTTCTCACTGTTCTCTGCAAGGGAGATGCTCTCACCTTTTTAAGTCACTGTGTGCTATGATTCAAGAGAAACTGAGGAGGGGGGCAAAATGACTGTGAAATCTTTGTTGCCTTCTGAAATTTTAGTAACACTGGAAGTGCTGTCTGTCAGATCTGCCATTGCTCTGCCATCACGTTTTAAGGTCCACTTGGGAAATGATATACTGGTATTTTACTCACCCATTTTCATTTTTTTAGCTTGCTCCCCAAGGAAATGAATAGCAGTGTGAGATTAGCAGTGTACATAATTGTCTTGTTTAGTTTCATATCTGAATAATTTCAATCTTTTGTATAGAGATAAATTCAAGATGTCGCACTGGAAGCGGTCTGTCAAAAGAGCTAGGTTTTGTATTATCTGACATGCTTAAGCAACTCTGACAAACTTACGTTCAATTCAAGGAGCAGAACTGTGATTTGTTCGGAAGCTTCTACCTGTAAAGGAGGAAGTGTTTAAGATTAATTTGGTTCCTGAGTAGCTTTTTGTCTCTTTTTGTCTCTTTTTATATATATATATATATATATACATATATAGAGTCATCCTGTGGAAATAAGTGTGTTTAGGTGTTTAGTTGGACTTCAGCAACATGAAAGCTTTTTTTATACATTCTTTCCATGTGGTAGTAGTGTGTACATTGTGTATGATGCTGAGATAGGAAATAGTGATGTACTTTAAGTGAGCAGTCCTTGTCATTATAGTGAAAAGGTCAGTGTTAAGGCATTTCTGCTGTAGGCTTCTTCAATAGCTTCTTAAAATACATTCAACTTGAATTTAAGTTTTTTTGGGTGGTGCTATTTTTCTATAGAGACTGGCAGTTTAAAATTATATTCAAGATACTTAAATCAGCAAAAACTGAGTGTTTTGCTGCAGCTGTGCTCTAAGCATTCATGATGAAAACCAGGATCTTTTAAAGAAAATCACCTTTGTTTTCTTACTAATCTGTAATTGAACATATATTGCAATATATGTTACAAGTTTCTCTGTAGACCTCTTAGAGGTGTTGGATTAGTTTATTTTCACCTTGAAACAAATAACCTCAGATATTTAGTATGCAGGATGCAAGAGCCTAAACCTAAGTGATGCCTGATTTTGTTGTTTCTTATGAGGAATAAATCTGGAATTATGTTCTTGGATTTGCAACTCATTGCTTCAGATTCATACCAGCAAAATGTAGAGCTCTTACTTTTACTTGCTGTTGGAATAATTTGTCTCCTTTTAGTTGCTCTGAGTCAAGTCTCATACCAGTTCAGAGCTCCTTGAAGTCAAATGAGAGACTCTTCAAACTATTCTGATTTTTCTATAAGGTCACCACAGAAGGGATGGTATGTGCCTGACCTCTGGTTCAGTAGGATCACATTCAGAGGAAAGGAGGGTCTTGTTCTTCACATCATGTATCCATTGACATTTATATGAAATGTCTGAGGAAAGTAAAAGTTTCTACAGCTAAGATAAATGTCTGTTAGAGTACAACTGATGTGATTATTTGTTTTTTTAAGTTGGCTTCAGCATGTTTTTAAGCAAACAGATTCTAGTTATTTTCTTCAACTTACTCAGATAATGGTCTCGGGTAATAGTTTGAATTAACTCAATTAACAGGATTAAGGTGAGTTTGGTAAAGCCTTAAAATTAATTAAATAATCAATACTAGTACAGCTAACTATAATGCACTGTTATATGCCATCTCTCAATGGCTGAGATTCTAGAATAGTTCTCAAGGGGTAATGGGTTCAAACTTAAACAGGGAGATTTAGGTTAGATATAAGAAAGAAATTTACTGTGAGAGTGGTGCAGCACTGGAACAGGTTGCCCATGGAAGTTGTGGATGCCCCATCCCCGTCAGTGTTCAAGGTCAGGTTGGATGGGTCTTTGAGCAACCTGGTCTAGTGGAAGGTGGCCCTGCCCATGGCAGGGGGGTGGGAAGTAGATGATCTTAAGGTCCTTTCCAACCCTTACCATTCTGTTATCCTGTGAATATGAGAATATTGAATAAATATGAGCCAGATCTAGTGCAACCTCTAAAATAATAATTACGTAAATCAGGATGTCAGGTTTTATACCACTTCTAGTTTTATGTGCACAGCTTCTGTCCTTTGAAACCTGCAACTACCAGGGGCACAAATGTACGTTCATAGAAACCTTAGAGTAAAGCTTGACGCCCGTATTCGGTCACAGTAAGCTTGCAGTCTATCGCTGATGTGTCTGTAACTGGATCCTCTCAGTCAGTCCCCTCAGTTCCTGGCTTGTGGGGGAATCCGTGTGAGCACAAGTGTTTACCCAGCATGGCTGTGGAGAACAGATCCTGCCCTGTAGCTTCTCTTCAAGTAAGCTTAGTAGAGTTTGTTTGAGCATTTAATAGTAAATTCACAGTGTGCTATGTGTACTTGTGGAGCAGTATTTGGTTTTGTATTGAATAGCACTTTTAAATCACATTTTAAAAATTACATTGTAATGATTAGTGTAGCTGCCCAAATTAAAAAAATGTGTGTTATTCTAAATGTTTCAGAGTATTTTCAAAACTGTAATTCTCTGACTGGTTTTAGAGGCTGTCAATATATTCAATAAAGCACTGAAACCCAGAGGGTAGGTAGAACATCTGGGGTGGAATTAAATGAACAAATTAATGTCTTCAAATGTGAAGAGTTAACAACAGCAATTGCAATATAGAAAGCAGTAAATTAAATTAAATACACCTAATGTGTTTTAAAAGGGCTGCCTTCTTGGAATTGTGTGTGTAAAAGGATGTCTTACAACTCTTGCCAAACTGCACAAAATCGCAGGCATCCTTGCATTCCCCAGGAATTCAAGACTGCCAAGTGCCAATGGTTGACATAGGAATTTACAGTCATTCCTAGAGGTGTTCAAATAGACAGGTAGGAGGCCAGCTACAAAACCACAGTCAGATGGGACCCCTAGCCAGGGGCTGCTGGAAATGCAAAGAGAATCTCTCTGGTCAAGAACAGGAAGCCTCTTTTACAAAGCTGGTAAATTTAAATGTTTCTTAAACACACATAGCAGCCTTCCAAGTACCTGAAGGGGGCCTGTAGGGATGCTGGGGAGGGACTCTTCGTCAGGGACTGTAGTGACAGGACAAGGGGTAACGGGTTAAAACTTAAACAGGGGAAGTTTAGATTGGATATAAGGAGGAAATTCTTTCCTGTTAGGGTGGTGAGACATTGGAATCAGTTGCCCAGGGAGGTTGTGAGTGCTCCATCCCTGGCAGTGTTCAAGGCCAGGTTGGATGAAGCCTTGGATGGGATGGGTTAGTGTGAGGTGTCCCTGCCCATGGCAGGGGGGTTGGAACTGAAGGACCTTTCCAACCCTAACTATTCTATGATTTATGATTCTTCTGCCTTACCTTTTTAGTAAGTACAGTTCAAAGACCACAAGTGTGGTGTTAAGCAGTATAAAAAAGCTTTCAATTGGTTGAGTAAAATGCCAAAACTTATATACCCCAAGGACCGCATTTCTTCTGTCATGTCGGTATATAACATCCTCAGTCCAGGAATGAATACATAACCTTGGAAAGAAGGGTGAACAAATGCTTACCTACCTTCATGCCTGTTAAATCCTTCAGTTCAGAGACGCACAGTGAATACTGGTTGAGTGGCCTTCTTCAGGCTTAGCCCACCTATGACTTTGCCTAGGTAGAAGAAGCTGTAAATCCGTGTTTTATTAGGATTCTCAGTCTTTTGTTCGTTGTGTTTGTTGTTTTTTTTTTCCCACTGGGATGTCAACACCAAACAGCTCTTTGGGGAATATCATTAGTGGGGCAGAGGAAAATGTGGGATAGGACAACAAGCCAGAGGTGTGCTGTCTTTCTTCCCAAAAGGCCAAGGCAATTTTCTTCTCAGTGGCAGGTGGGGAAGAGCTCAGAGGTGGCCTTTTTGTTGTAAGGCTGCTTGGTTGCTGGGCTTATCCAAGACATAAACTAGACTTGCCTAATAAGGGTCTTGGCAGAGGTCTGTGCATGAGTGTAAGGATTTCATAGGGGCCACTGCAGCTTGTCTGTGCTAATGCTTGCCCTATAGAATACAAATTCTTCAGGGGCCAATTACTGTGGGTTTAGGACGGCTTTGTGCTGGCAGAGCTGGACAGAAAAGATTTAAAACAGGGCTGGATCTGACCCTTAGTCCTTACGCTAGAGTCAATATTTATTCTGTATGGTGCACTCAGGATTTAGCCTGGAAGACATAAGCTTCCAATTTGCTCACTTGCAAGAGTTGTAATATGAGCTACAAATTGAGAAGTAGTAAAAGTTGTATTTTGCCAAATTTCATTTTAAAGCTGTTGAGTGTAACCATTTTAATGGTCTGAAAAAAGGGAGGAAAAAAGGTAGAAATAATCTTGGAGCAGTCAACCAGATATACGTCCCCTGCATGCAGCTCACAAAGGCACCTTAGGAAAAAGAGCAACAGGATAATGCTCCTTTCTGGAAAGTTTCAAAAGCCTTGATTTAGTAGGTGCATTTGACATAAATACAGCTCCTGGTTTCCTAGTAATCTTATGTTCAAAGTTTTCACAGAAGTAAAATGTCCTGGTTTAGAGCGGGCAGATAGTGCAGTTAGTGTGGCTGGGGGAGCTGGCTCCTGGACCACATTCCTACCGGGAAACCTGGCTTTGGCCCCCAGCCAGGCAGGACTTTGCACCTCCTGTCAAACGATGTGCTCAACGCAACTCCCATCCGGCTTCTGATCCGTGTAGGTGGGCTCCTCTTAGTCACTCCAGTGGAGCTGAACCTTGCCAAAGTTATTAAACAAAACATGCATTTTTATCATCCTTAGTTCCTTAGTTTTAAATATATAGTACTTGAAATATAGGGCATTTCTGTGTGTTGAACAGTATAGGTTTGATGGTGAGCAATATGCAAACTATATATATGGTGTTTTCTAAAGGAGAAACATTAATTGGTGGAAAATGGAAGTCTGTTGTTGGCTTAAGCTAGGCTGTGGATGCAGGTAGATGATATGGAGGCTTGACTGGAAAAAACAGACAGAATGTACACTAGCTTTGCAGTGTCTTAGATTTCTCCAGGTAGGCCAAACTACCGTTGGTGGGGGGAATGGGGTGGGAAGAGAGAGAGAAACCAAGAGCTGTCTTTGACAGGATGGATGGCAGCTCAAACCAAACCAGAAATTATTATGTTGGTTCTGGAAAGGGATTTATTTTCCCCAGGGGAGTGACTCTGACCAAACCTAAGCCACCAATAATCCCTGTAATTAGTCTATACGTGTTTCATAGTGTAGGTTGAAAAACTATATAGAATGTTCTGCAAATAGCAGGACACAGAATGGCTTGAACTCTGTAATGGACGTCTCTGTCCAGAACAGAAAACTGTTGGAAGTATATTAGCATTATCTTTTGCTCACAAAAACCACAGTGCTGTTACATTTCCGTGACTGGCAGATTTCTTCCCTAAAGATACTGTCAGTAGAGGGTGTATGGAACAGAAAGGATGCTTCCATATTCTAGAAGTTTCTCCTTCACCATTTGCAAAGTTGTCTAATAAGGAGAAAAGTATTTTTCTCTGAAGATGGCTAATTACTTTATGCTCTCCCGGTGAGGAATGTTCCCTCTCTTCCTTGCTTCTCAAGCTACACATTTTCCTTTACATCTGTGCTTGTACACTGGCATCATTATTGACATCAGTGATGTTGTTCTTGCTCCCTATTTTCTGTGCCAGTCTTTTCAGTGATACTGAGATTAGCCTGTGGTCTGGTGATGGCCAGACAAGTGGCAAATCGTGGCAGTCATGAAAGTCTTTGGTCTGTAGGTTTCTTCTTCGAGAAAGCAGCCATACATTCTTGAGTAGTATCCCACTGATGTTAAGTGATTTGGAAATCGACTTGCATTTTACTGCATTTCCTTGTACCTAAGTGGTGACACCCTGTCCAAGATTTTGTTCTGGTCCCTGAAACTTGAATGAGAGGCACAGAGTTTAAAAGCATTAGGTGGAGAGAAGCATTGAAAGGGGATTTGCCAATGGGATTCACAGATAATCCAGGCTTAACAAAGGTGTAGGAATGAAGAGGGACATCAGCAGCTCTCTTTTTACTGATTCAGGAAGGTGAGACTGCATTAGTTTAGATTTGCAGTTATTCTTCCACACGCTAGAAACCTAAGTACGTACTTTGGAAAGGCTTATGCTCATATTCTTCAAAATGTGGTTGCTCAGAACTATTAAGACACAACATAAATTTTTTCCAGTGATGGATAAGTGAAATGTTCAGGTCTCTACTGTAAAGAATAGAAAACTTCAGCATCTATACTTAGTATCAAGAATTTCTTATGACTCCTTTTTTTTTCCTACAGGAAATTTGAAGACAGTCATGCCTATTAGATGCTTAGAAGATGCAGGTAATTGCTTTATTCTAAAAAAAAAAAAAAACCAACCAACCAACCCAAACAACACCAAAACATATATTCCCATTATCTGTACGTTTCCTTGCACTTTGCTAATGTTTCTTCAAGCCGAATTCAGTTTTTCTGTTAGAGGAATGAAAAGTACTCCAATTCTCTGACACTGCTCTTTTTTATCCTTTTCCTTGCTATTTTAAAATCATGACAGGCTTTATAATTCTCACTGTTTCATCCAGAAAATTTCATGTGTTTGGATAATATGAAAGCAGGAAGCCTACATCGTTCTTCAAATTCAAATGCTGTACTTTTCTATGAAAATCATACCTTTGAGCTTTTCTTCTTTATAATAGAGCTGTGGAAACCTATTGCATTTAAACATAGAAAGTGCATGCGTAGCTGGATGGAAATGTTTCGACACTGAAATCGTAAATGCTGAAGTCACATAAATACAGTCATAGCTCATTTCTGTAATACATGTTTTACCTCCAGCAAGACATTCTCACTAAGATTTAATTACTGATTGGAAGATGGAGATGTGGAAAGGTACCAACAGTGCTGTATTTGGAAAGCTTATTTGATACCTCTTTTGGCTGTTTAAAAGTAGTTTAAAAGGGTGATAAACACCTTCTTGTAAAAACACTTAGATGATCTAAGGTAAAAAGTGCCTCACTTCAGCCATCTTATAAATTTGGTATATACTCCAAGGTAGTTGTCTAGGATTTCTGCCTAGCTGACAGTGAGAAACAGGCAGCCCCATCGTGGAGGGCCCTGTGCATAAACATCCCCTGTGTTTGAAGCACCCATCATAATATGAAAAGATTCCTCTGGAAGTACTGCTCACACTCCTCTGACTTTAGAGGAGGGCCCGGTGACTAAAGTGCATGTCTGAACTGTAGATGAGTAATACCGAATAAGGTAATTCTCACCCATGGTGTCAGGACTCTATTCTCAGCTGTGATTTGCTATAAGAGCTGTGAAAGTAGGTGGTGGACTTTCTGAGAATTAAGCCCTTAAACTATCCCCTGAAAGCCTTCCCAAGCTACTGTTTAATTTGAAAAGTGTAGATCTCTGTTTTCTATTTCTAGGGCTTTTACTGAGTAGTGATTATGCTTGTGTGCAATCTCTGGAGCCAGACTTTACTGTGTCTGCTCACAAAAGGGAGTTTTGTGAAATGTAGTTACCTTTGCTTAAGTAAGTCCCTCAATACTTTTAATGTAAGGCTCAATAGAAGAGCAACTGACTGCATCAATGTTATTTAGCATGGCTGTATTAACTGGTGTGGGGGGTTTCTTTGTTTTTGATTTTTCCATACAGATAGCTGTGTCAAAATGGAGGAGATGAAGAGAGCGTTGCTCTAGTAGATCACAAATATCTCTGGGTCATTCTGCATCTCAGTATTTAATAACAATGGAAAATGTCCAAATGCTATAACAAGTCTTTGCAAATACATAATAAATGTTTAGGAAAGTTCCTGCCATGAACAGAACTGTATAATACTCACATTAGTGTACAGACACAAATCTAATGCCTATAGACTACTGCGTGGAAAGTTCCAAAGAGAAAGAAAAGTCTGTGAATTTGCAACAGCCCTGGAAAAATGGCAGCAACAAAACTTTAAAAAGCACAGCTTTGGACACACTCCATGTGTCTGCACAGCTTTCAAGTGAATTAGCACTTAAGACCTTGTGTAACAAAATGGACTCTGGGGACACAGCTATAGGGCAAAAAGCTACCTCAAGGTCTGGAGAAACTGCTAAAGTACCAAGTAGATGGAGGCAAGAACATTCAGCTGTTATTAAGATGAGCACTTTTGGCAATCAAGAAGTACAGAGGCAACCACAAATAGATCACGAGCAAATAGGAAACACAGCATCAGCACAACTTTTTGGTTCTGGGAAACTGGTATCATCAAATGAAGCTGCACAGCAAGTCACAGAGAAGCAATATCCACAGCATCGTCCAAGTCCTTATTCATGTCAACATTCACTTTCTTTCCCACAGCATTCATTGCCACAAGGCTTCTTGCACAACATAAAGCCACATCAGAGCTTGGAAGGCCCTCCGTGGCAGTATCCTAGCCACTTGCAATCAGTTGCCTCAGAGGACTTGTTTCCTTTTCATATGCATAGCCATAGCGGAGGTTTCTCGAGGAAGAAGATTTCAAGTTTGAACCCTGCATACAGCCAATATTCACAGAAATCTTTAGAACAATCAGAAGATGCTCACAAAAAGGAACACAAACCCAAAAAACCTGGCAAGTACATTTGTCCTTACTGTAATCGGGCTTGTGCCAAACCTAGTGTACTTAAAAAGCATATTAGATCTCATACTGGGGAGCGACCGTACCCTTGTGTTCCTTGTGGTTTCTCCTTCAAGACGAAGAGCAACCTTTACAAGCACAGGAAGTCACATGCCCATGCAATCAAGGCAGGATTGGTACCTTTCACAGAGTCAGCAGTCTCTAAATTGGACCTAGATGCCAGTTACATTGACGTGGAGGCTGAAATACATTCAGATGGCGAGCAGAGCACGGATACTGATGAGGAGACCCCACTCCTAATGGAAGGGTCTGACAAACTGAGCCCTGTCCCACAGCTCCCCCTGGACATTGGTAGCAGGAGCAGTTTTCACTCCTCCATGGAAGAGTCGTTGGTGGGGCCAATGAAAGTGCCCATTTTGATTATCCCTAAAAGTGGAATTCAGTTACCCAGTGAGAGTTCACCATATATTGGCTCTGATATGTTGCAAAACCCATCCTTAAGTACCAAGTCTGATGACTCTCATACAGTTAAACAGCGACTTGCACTAAGACTGTCAGAGAAAAAAGGGCAAGATTCTGAGCAGTCGTTAAACCTCCTGAGCCCACACAGTAAAGGAAGCACTGACTCTGGTTATTTTTCTCGCTCAGAAAGTGCTGAGCAGCAAATTAGCCCACCAAATACTAATGCAAAGTCTTATGAAGAGATCATCTTTGGGAAGTTCTATAGGATTAATCAAAGGACAGCACTAACAGTAGCCACAACGAATCAGGAACACAGTTTAATGGGTAGAAAGGGCAAAGCAGAGCCATTACCTCTTTTAAATAACAGATTAGATATCAAGATGCTTGAGGAACATATTACTCAGCTGACTCCAAATAAAGAAGAACTCATTGACTCCAGTAATTTGGGCACTATTAAATCTACACAAGTTTATCCAGGCGGCAATGCAGAATCTAGACAATCCCAGGCCACCACATCATCCATCAAAAATGAATCCAGTTTGTACCAAGTCAGTCAGCAGGGTGACATGCCTGTCCTTCTAGAGCCCCCAGTAGATTCCTCTCCTCTTATTAGAAGTAACTCCATGCCAACCTCTTCTGCAAACAGCCTAAGTATTCCCCCATCTCTGAGAGGAAGCCATTCATTTGATGAGAAGATGACTGGCTCAGATGATGTATTTTACCCCGGGACAGTGGGAATATCCCACCAAAGGATGTTGAGAAGGCAGGCTGCCTTTGAATTGCCCTCTGTGCAGGAGGGACACTCAGATTCAGACTATCATGGAAGACCAGGGAAAAATATCATTATTGCTTCCAGTAGACAGACAACAGGTGACAAAGGACCATTCTTAAAAGAGAAGACCTTTTATGACTATGATGCCAGTGGAAAGCACTACAGGAAGTGGGAAGAATTTGAAGCTCAGAAGCAGAGCTACAGGGACTCACCATCCTTAGGAGGGATGAGCAAGGTGGGAGAGTACTTTGTTGATCCATTCGGACAATCCCAGGCAGTGCCATCCATGCTTGGAACAACTTTTGAAAACAGAAAGCGCAGGAAAGAAGAGAGTGTTGGAGATGAGGAAGACAGCCCCATGCTTTGCAGCAGTACTACTGGAACCACGGGGGGAATTCAGCCTTTGGACTTAGATCCCAAATCCCAAATTCAGGAAGTGCCAAAGTGCGGGTTTGCCCTTCAAGGTCTGGACAATGCTGCCCATTGCCATGCTGAGCGTTTTGAAATCTGCAGGCCTTACTTGCAGTCTGGAAGCCCGGCTGCTTCTCTGGAAGACTCACCTTTAACTGCAGAACAAGAAAAGACCGCAGAATCACTGGCCAGAAAGCCCCCTGGAAATGTCATTTCTGTCATCCAGCACACAAATTCATTGAGCAGGCCAAACTCATTTGAAAGGTCTGAATCTACAGAAATTATTGCTTGCCAGCAGGAAAAGATCTACTCACCACCTGAAACATGTGAAAGTGAGATTTGTGAGTCCCCAATGAGCCCAGACCGAGCTCCACAAACAGAAACTTCTGACACCAGTAAGCCATCTCCATCCCAGCAGCCTCAGCCATATCATATACAACCTAGGTTGGTTCGCCAGCACAACATCCAGGTACCTGAAATTCGTGTCACAGAAGAGCCAGATAAGCCTGAGAAAGATAAAGAAGTGCAGAGTAAAGAGCAAGAGAGACCCACTGAAGAATTCCAGTGGCCTCAGAGAAGTGAAACCCTTTCTCAACTTCCAGCCGAAAAGCTACCACCCAAAAAGAAGCGTTTACGACTGGCTGACATGGAGCACTCCTCTGGAGAATCCAGCTTTGAGTCCACAGGTACAAGCCTCTCTCGCAGCCCTAGCCAAGAAAGTAATTTGTCCCACAGTTCAAGTTTCTCAATGTCCTTTGAAAGAGAGGAGAACATGAAGCTCATCACACCTTCCAAACAAGATGAGTTTGGAAAACAGTCTGAGTTTTTAACAGTTCCAGCTGGTGCTTACTCACTTTCCGTCCCTGGGCATCACCATCAGAGGGAAATGAGACGCTGCTCATCTGAACAGATGCCCTGTCCTCATGCTGCTGAAATCCCAGAGATCCGAAGTAAATCCTTTGATTATGGGAACCTGTCCCATGCCTCTTCAGCTGGGACACCCACTACGGCACTGTCTCCATCCCGAGAAAGGAAGAAATGCTTCTTGGTTCGCCAGGCTTCCTTCAGTGGTTTTCCAGAGATCTCCCAGACTGATCAGAGCACAGAACAAAGTATAAAGCAGGAGCAGATGGAACATGCACAGGCTGGTCTTCGCTCCTCCCAGCTCGCCTGGCATCACTCTCCTTCCTCTGTACTTCAGCCCATTCAGGTAGATGACTCTGGAAAACAGGCTATTGGCTCCTCTGCTCAACTTAGTAATAGCTCATCACACCTTGCCCAGCAACAAGCTCTTCTTGCAGACAGCTCAGAAATGTTAAGGACTTCCTTTATCCAACAAGCACCTTATATTCCTAGCAAACATCCATCAGAGCAGCAACAGCTATTTGCACATCAGGAAAAAGTCCCATTTGCCCCTATTCATAGCACCTTGTTTCAGTTCTCCTATCCAGCTGTCTGCATGGTTCACTTACCACCATCTCAGCAGCCTGTCTTGTGGCAGTCATGCACAGAACCTCTACACTTCCAGCATCATTTTGTACAACAGCTGCAGAAATCTTACGTCAAACAGCCTTTCCAAACAGATGCTCCTCCAAGTTATCACCTGGAACATGCGCCAGAGTATATTAGCAAGAAACCAGCTGATTATGTGCATGCTAAAGAGCAAGCATACCAGCATTACTCAGGAACATCTGGGCAGTATTCAAAAAATACTCTTGCTAAGTACCAGTCAGACCATAGCATTAAACCAACAGATACCTCCTCTGAGCAGCATCTTCAGACAGATTTTGACTCCCCAGGTGATGGATCTGTACAGTCTTTGCCAGGAACAGTTGTTCCTGTCAGAATTCAAACCCATGTGCCATCTTATGGTAGTGTCATGTACACAAGCATTTCCCAGATCCTTGGACAGAGTAACAGTCCTGCAATTGTAATTTGTAAAGTTGATGAGACTGTTTCTCAAAGAACATTGGCAACTAATGCAACCATGCAAGGAATTGGATTTAACATAGCTCAGATGCTGGGTCAGCATGGAGGGCTAGAAAAGTATCCTTTGTGGAAAGTGCCACAGACGTTACCACTTGGACTGGAGCCACGAATTCCCCTGTGTTTGCCTTCCAGTTCAGACATGGCTTCTACCTTAGGAGGAGGCAAACGAATGCTTTCACCTGCCAGCAGCTTGGAGCTCTTCATGGAGACCAAGCAGCAGAAACGAGTCAAAGAAGAAAAAATGTATGGGCAGATAGTTGAGGAACTAAGCGCAGTTGAGTTAACTAACTCAGATATAAAGAAAGATTTCCCAAGAGTGCAGAAGCCTCAGCTAGTTCGGCAGAGCTGTGCTACCGAGCCAAAAGAAAGTCTGCCATCCATGTCATCCTCATCACCACTGTCATCCTCATCATCTCAAGATTTCCCACCTGTCAGCATGACAGCAGCTGATGCTTTCCCACCGAGCAGGGAGAAACTTTCCAGTTTTGATTCCACGTCACCAGGGCAGAAGTCCAGTGGCCCTTCGGAAGGAAGAGACTCGCCAGAAGAGCTGGATGTGGATGAAACAGCTTCAGATATGAGCATGAGTCCACAGAGGTCTTCATTGCCACCAGGAGAAATTCAGCCAGAAGACCAGCTGAAACATCAAAAATTGCCTCTTGGGATGTTAGTCCAGGTGTCATCCAATGGCAGTGGGAAAGTCACAGGCTCAACCATTCTCCTGACAGACGTAGCAGATTTTCAGCAGATCCTTCAGTTCCCAAGTCTGCGCACTACTACTACTGTGAGCTGGTGTTTCTTAAACTATACGAAGCCCAATTACATACAGCAGCCAACCCTCAAATCTTCAGTTTATGCTTCATGGTGTATAAGTTCATGTAACCCAAACCCATCTGGGCTAAGTACAAAGACTACTTTAGCACTTTTAAGGTCCAAGCAAAAAAACACCACAGAAATCTACACTCTGGCTGCTATGCATAGACCTGGAGCTGGTAAACTGACATCATCAAGTGCATGGAAGCAGTTTGCTCAGGTAAATAAGAGGTTTTAATGAAATTAAATTTGCGTATCTTTATTTGAGAAAATATTAGTGAACTATGAAATGTAAGCTAGTGATTTTTTTTAAAAAAAAGGTTCCCCATTGGGAAATCAGACATTGACATCTTCCCATGATAACTTTTGAGCTTAAATTTACCCTTCTGCAAGCTCTGCTACTTCTGCTGTCTCTCTCTCCATTTTCAACATCAGATGTAAAAAGTGAGGCCTTTAAAGTCCTCCCTTCATGTGTGCCAGAGCCTGGTTAATTATCTCCTTTAATTTTGTCCTTTGTTTTTGCCATGTCCTGATTCAAACAGTATCAGGCACAAACAGTCATTTGCATTCGTAATTAAAGATTAAGTTAAAAATTAGTAGGGATCTTCAGTTCCATTTAATGCCTTTTACATACTTACTCTTCCTCATGAACTAAGCATTAGATAATGGTGCCAGGGAAAATTCTGTAATGGCAATAAATTACTTTCTAAGGTTTTTCCATCTCTGTTTTCCAAGATTTTTTTTTTTTTTTCTGAGGAAAGATATGGTGCTGTCTTTTCTGTCAAGACTCGTAAAAATTTGTTCATGCTGCCCCTTATCTTATTCTTAGTTAAATTAAATGGGACAAATTAATTCATCTTATAGAGTTCCATCAAAATAAGAGTTTGGCTTTTACCTGGAATGTTACTTGAAATGAAGTATGCGTTTATTGTGTGCTCCAGCAGTAACACCCTTCCTTGACTTTGTTCTACAGATGAAACACGAGCCATTCTTCTTGTTTGGCAGCAAGCTTGAAAAGAAAGTAGTGGGGAATATTATAAAAGAAAGAGTAAAAGGAGACATTCATGGAGATAAAGACATTACATCCAAACAAACTGAGCCGATACGAATTAAAATCTTTGAAGGAGGGTAAGAAAATACAACTGGAAATTTCAAGCTCAGCCTGTCATTTTAAAGAGATTTGAAAATTAATATGAATGAGTTCCGATGTGAACAGTCTCCTGTATTCCTGCCATGTCCTGTAGCTCCCAAATCTCTTCTTTTTTGTGTATATGTCAGTCTTAAAATAAACCTCAGGGTACCTGTATACTTACTGTTGGCTCTACTTTGCTATTAGGACAGTTATATTTTCTGTCTGTGTGAGAGCACTCACTCAGAACTGTTATTTTCATTCCTTTGGTCAAAAAGAAATGGATAATCAGTTAACATTTTGACGTTTTCTATACCATTTCTTTGTATTTAATGGCTTCAATGGGGTTATCTTTCCATTTTGAGATTCTGTGTACTTCCAGTAGTTTGAATGGGTTAGCTAGGCATGCTTGCTCTTACTCTTGTAATTTTTTATTATTTACTGAAGTCAGATTTTGGAGATAAAATGTAAGATGACAGTGAAATCTATGCCTAATCCATAGATCTGTCATGTATGGTTGATAAAACTGTGTTTGATTTTACCACGGCTGTCTGTCACTCAAGTGATAACAGAAACAAATGACAGAGAGGGAAAAAGGAGACCTGAAAGCCAATTAACATTGTTTGGAGGCTTGTGAAGCTCGTTATAAAAAGCAACTGAAATGGACACTTGTTTGCCTCAGCAGTGTAGTCTAAAATGGAAGATACTGTCCAATTTCTTTTACAGAATTCTGACACGATGCAATTAATATGCCAGTTGTTAGTAGTGAATAGTCAGGCGGCTGGACAAGATGTGTTTTTCTGTCTTACCAAACTCAGATGGTCTCACAGCACTGTTTTACTGAGGTAACTAAACAGGTCAGGATGGAGAAGTGAGAAATTTGTACATACATTTCCTTCTCCTGTCAGTTTGTACCCTTTAAAAATCTCAGTTGTCTCATTAACGTCATGTGTTTTAGCTTGACTTGAATAGTCTTCACTAAATTAACATTGGCATTTCTCTGTAGTCTGGAACACTGTAGGAGTATAGCCTATATCTCGCCTGAAAGGCTGAAAATGTTATTTTGGAGATTGTTGTAGGTATGCTGACCCAGACACCCTGATCCTGGCTGTTCTCTGTAGTTGTACATTGTCCCAGTACCCAAGCCAGTAGTCCGGCTGCACAAGAGTGATCCAAATTGAGGGGTGAACCTAAGTTTACGAGAAGTTTAAAGAGCTGCTGCTTCAACTCACACCCACTTTGGAGTATAAAATTTGCCTGCTTCCCACTATGTATCATTTCTGAATTTGGATCACCCAGCTGAAGATAGTCTGCACTATGTAAGCCAAGTGATGAGAGGTCAGAAGAGTAAAAGTGTGTTAAGAAAAGCAACTTAAAGGAGGATTCAGATCCATGCAAGCTGCTACAGATCACTCTATAAAATGCATTTACCATCTAATACCTTCTTAAGAAACTTTGTATGTTACTTACACCATCTCAGGTTTCCCTGTACACCAATAAGGTCTATGAAACTGTTTGTATAAAGTCATATAATTTACATATCACCTAGAAATGCCTTCTAGTAATACATGGCTATGTTTAGATACCCTTTTGAGTAAAACAAAACGTAAGAAACCTTGATGTGCAGATTAATTTTGAGGGGAGTGGGACACAGACACACACATAATCTGTGCAGTAGACTGGGACTTCATCAGTAGGAGCATATGACCTGCAAAGTGAATGAAATGATGTAGTATTAATCATAGAATCACAGAATAGTTTGGGTTGGAAGGGACCTTCAAAAGTTATCTAGTCCAACCCCCCTGCAATGAGCAAGGACATTATGGGTCCACTCTTTCCTTATACATCATAATTTTATTGTACATTTTATAGAAGCTATTTGTGGAAGGGTAGAATCATTCTTTTCATTACTTTGGCTATTTTTAAAATGGATTTAATATTCTTTAGATATTATAACCATGTCTTTCATTGTTTTCTGTCCTGACCTTTAATTTGTCTTCCTCTTTAGGTTTTTGTTTATGACTTCTAACAGCTAGTTTTTTGCATGCTTGTTTGCTCTTGGCTGTTTAGAGCTGTTCTGTTCTCCTCTATTCTGCTCTAGTCTCACCAAGCTCATCTTCTTACCATCTCAGCACGCACTGAAATAGTGCTCTGAACTGTGCAGCAAATGTCTGTCATCTTTGTTTCATGTTTTCTCCCATGGACAGACAAGTGTGCATGGTGATACCTTGTTTCAGCAGTGTTTTCATTTTGGTTTTAGTTTGACTTGGAGAGTGGATTTGCTTAAGCTTCTTGACTGCTTTAATTTTGTAAGCGTAAAGAAGGCAGTTCAGAATCCATAGTTGAGAAAGACCTATGGTTGTCAGTTTTCGGTTGGTGAGGAAGCCTGTTCACCAGGCAGGGAAATGCAGCTGCGCAGCTGCCTTGTGCCAGGGGAGTGGAGAGCTCCTACGGCAGATGGGCAGAAAGCAAATAGATGTTGCTGAGGATGAGTGAGAGGCTGAAGGAACAAAATGAATGGGGTTGAGACTAAAAGTGTAGATGTCACAGCACAGCACCACCTCACTGCACCAAAGCCTGTCGTGCCCATCCCAGCAAAATCAGACTGTAAGGAAAGATGAAAGAAGATAAATCGGCAGTCTTTCAAACAATATTGGGCATTTTGGGAGAAAGCCTGGACATAGCTGATGAAGCAGGGGATAGAGAAGTGACTAGGAGTTATTAGCATATACATATGAAGGAGAACTTGGGAAATGGGGCAGACAGAAAAGCAGAATCACAGAAATGTTAAACAAAAAATCCTGCTAGAGAGAGGGCTACATATTAAATGACATTAGACTGTGCCAGTTTTGCCCAATGAAGGAAAAGGGAAAGAGCCATCTTTATTGAAAAGGAGATGAAAAAAAATGTATTTAGGCATCCACATTTTAAAAAGGAGTGGATGTGTTTAGATGTTTTCCAACTTGTTTGGAAATGGCCTTTAAGATCATTAACTCCGACCTTTAACCCAAGACTGCCAAGTCCACCACTAAACAACGTCACTGAGGAATTAATGTAAACGTTTTTTGAACACCTCCAGGGATGGTGATTCTGGTCACTTCCCTGGGAAGCCTGTTCTAATACCTGATCACCCTTGTTTAATAGATAGCAAGATGGACATAAGAACAGGACTGTGTTTTATGTATTTCTAAGATACTAGTTTCAGTATTTAAACTGCCATTGATATAGCTGAACATATGGAAGAAGTGTTCATCTAAGAAAAGCACACTTGAAAAAAGTTTCAGCTCTGTAATCCAAAAATTTCCACTTGCTTCTTGTATCATCACATTAACAGAATCTTTCACACAGGCCCTTATTTATTTAAAGCGCTGACAGTACCAAGGGTATCTTGTGGGCTGCGCATCCACAGGGTGACTGAAAGTACTTTGTGCTTCTTAGGTAGGGGGCAATGGAGGACAGAGGGCAGAAAAAATTTGTTTCTCAGTTCTTGCAATTTCTGAATTTTATTTACGGTGAGTGAGGATGAAATTCTCTCCCTAAGGAATGCCCTGTGCTCTTCAAACCTCAGAACAGCTCCCCTGGGCCCTTTTATGTTTCATTATTAACAATTTATCATGGTAGTAAAGGCAACATACACCTTTAAATAGATTTCCATATCTTATTTATTATCTAACTACACACTATGTAATCAGCAAAAATAGCATGGAACGCTACCGCCTGTGCTAAGAAAATTTCTTTTAACAGCTTTCTGCTAAGTATGCAGTTTGGAAGTTTCCCGTTTTATTTCTGAAGCAGCACATACCTGAGTGAACTCAGCTTGGTGTCCCTTAGGGAGGGATCCGTCTTCAGGAACTTCAGGCATCTGTAGTGTAAATGCATACGTCTTTGCTAGACATCTGCGTTCCCTTTATGCTTAGTGGGGAGAAACGGGCATTTCCAGGATGTGATTTATCTGATCCCAAGGGATAAATACACTAAAACAGTTAAACGGACCGTGACGCAAAATGCTGTTTTCAGTGGCGGTAGATGCCTGCATTGTGTAAGACTACAGTAAACTGAAATAAATCCAACCTGCAGACTTGTATCTGGAGTTGTGCGGTGTCTGTAGGAATAATAGCCAATCTGTTTTCTGACAAGGTATTTATACTATTCTTATGCTCTAACTCTTTGGTTTCATATTGCTAAAACACCCTAGGACTAGTGCATTCCTTGAAAGGCAAATACTTTGTGAGTTCCAGACTGAAAGTTCAGTAGTTCCTATGGACTTCTGCTAATTTGTTTTGATTAGGTGTATGCAGGATGAGGATCAGATGCATAGAGGTGATGTTTATGCATGTATGTGACGTGGAGTCTCTGTGATTTAAGTGCTTGCTCCTTTCCAACAGGTATAAATCAAATGAGGATTATGTCTATGTCAGAGGTCGTGGCCGAGGAAAGTACATTTGTGAAGAATGTGGAATTCGTTGCAAAAAGCCAAGCATGCTCAAGAAACATATCCGCACTCATACTGATGTCCGGCCTTATGTATGCAAGTTGTGCAATTTTGCCTTCAAAACTAAAGGTACTTGACCCTTTTTGCTGAACTCTTGCCACTTCCCAAACAGATCTTGAGCTGTTTTGCCATCTGGAATCCAAGCACCCTTTGCAATCAAGGAGAGAATTTTCCTCGGAACAAAATTATTGTGTTTATATATAGAGGATTTCATCAGAGAGCTTCTTCTCTTCTGTTTAATTGATCCAGGGATTTTGGATAGCTTCATTGCAAGCTATAGGCTCTTGACTGGTCCATATGTCTGCAAAGAAAATGTAGTAGCATGAGAACCACCCTTACCAATAATACTTTCTGCCAAAAATGTTACATGGTGCAAATTTTGATTGCAGCAACACTTAAATGCTACCAGGATAATACTCTTGTTATGACATAATGTAGAAGCAGAGCATCAGCTGCTGAGGAAGACATGCCTTCACGGGCTTTACAGTGGGTCAGTTTCAAGTTTATAAATAATGTATGTCTCCCAGATGGGCCACTCCATCCACTGTGGCATTAATTATGAATAGAGATCTGATAGCTTGTGTTCGCATGTATTTATCAGCACAGAAAAAAGCTTCCATTTGTCACGCTGAGGCCACAGATAATTATATTCTTTGGAATCTGGATATGTGTTGCAACTATCTCCTTGAGAGAAAAAGATTAATCTTTTATTTTGGTAGCATTTCTTCGTAGCACAGCCCAGATGAGCCTTACATTCTCAGTTTCTTCCCTTTGGTAGACAAGGGAAATGGATTCTGGTCCCAGTGCGATGAATTTACTTGAAGAGGGACAGAGGAAACCGAAGGAAATTTCTCCCGAGATCCCAGCGCAGCTTCATGGCTGTTTTGAGGATTGAGAATTGTAATAGTTTCCATGACTCCAGCACTTCTTCCCCTGCCAAAGATGGGAATAGCTGATGGATGGTAGTAGACCTATCAACCTAATTTAAGATGAGAACTTTCATGGGGGTGTAGAGACAAAGACAAGGAGCTGCTCGTTTGTAGTCCCAATAGACCATTTGGTGAGCTGTTCTTGGATCATTGTTTACATTTGACACTGCTGGAGGAATGGGTCTTGAGGAGGTACTTGAAGGAGGATTGTGGTTTTGCAGCTGTGTTGAGAGATGGCATTCCAGGCAGAAGAGATGGGATGGAAAGAAATGTGAAATGGCTTGCTGAGGCTGGCATTTCCGGCAGAGAAGAAGAAACAGGGAGGAGGTGGTATGCTATTGCACAAGAAGGGCACAAGTAGGAAGAGACTAAGTTAGCCTTCGAAGTGCAAGAAGTGTTTAACTGATGGATTACTGCTTACGAGCAGTTGTCAGCCTCATAACTATTGTTGCTATTTTGCTAAGACCTTCAGAGGTACGTAGGATTTTAGTGTACACCTTGAGCACTTAGCCATGCAGAGGCACCAGTGGCTAAGTTAGACTTTTCATGCAGTGCACAGGCACAATGAAAAAACTCCTGTTGGGAAGAGAATTAATTTCAACTAGCTGAGACTGAAAGTCAGAGAAGAGCCTGGCTTGTGAGCTTCTAAGCACACCTCCACTATCCAACAGAGTGGTGCAGTGTTCCTGCCCCCAGGTTGCATGTACCACACGCACCATGTGGGGATGCTGGCTGGAGTCCTGGAAGCTGCATAGGAACATTCACAGAGTGCTTTCCTTGAGCTAAGAAGCACCATGTCTTGATAATGGGTTGGGTTTGCTTTTGCCACACTTTCCCTGTTGGTGTTGCAAATGTGCCCAAAGTGGCTTATCGATTAGAGATATATTCTTATATCTCCAGGTTGTTCTCAATGTTCTTTGCCATGAAATGTCTCTTGGGGCCAGTCTCAACCCAGTTTTCTTGTCTGTGAAAAAACAGACCAAGACAGGCACTCCAGAAAGTCAATAGTCTAGTGTTAGATTGCTCCCTCAGGGGAACTGGAGATCTGATTTCAAATCCCAGCTGTGTCTGGTTCAGATTCGTACTCCAAAGCGGGGAGCTGAACCTGGATTTCCCGCATCCCAGGTAAATGCAGTAAGGACAGCTTCTTCAAGTTCAGAGATTGCAGCTAGATGGTAAACTTGCAAAAAGAAAGTCTCCCATAAATGTCTTTTTTTGTGGGGGACTTTTCCTTCAAAGTGCTTTGAACATGCTGAACGTTTGGAACCTACATTTGAAGTAAATGAGAGAGCCCTCAGCTTAAAAGTACCCCTGTGAAACTAGGAGTGTGAGCCCTGAATGGCTGGTGTGGATTGGATTTACTTTGATGCCCAGGCAGACTGTACATATCACCAACACTGAGCCCAGGGATAGATAACATCAAAAAGAGAGTTTTTTAGCTTGCTGGGGTGCCTAAATGTCATGTGGAAAATTGGACAGATGCCTATATACCTCTCAGGCCCTGAGTTTAAGTTTGACTTTTTTTTAATGTAAAAACCCACTCTCATTAAAACAGGCTCTGAGGGCAATGGGCTGGATGAGTCAGCCCTGTCTGTTGGGTTTTTTTCTTAAACTAAAAACCCCCATCTGCAGCATAACGAAGTTAAGATACACCAAAACCTGACCTGGAGAGTGATCTTTGCTGTTGTCCATTAATTAAATTAATCTCTGACCCATAGGAAATCTGACAAAACATATGAAGTCTAAAGCACATATGAAAAAATGCCTGGAGCTTGGAGTATCAATGACATCCGTAGATGATGCTGAAACTGAAGAAGCAGGTATGTCAGAATGATTTAATTTTAGTTGGAATGGCCTCTGGAGTATGCAAATAACTCACTGCACTTTAGCATAGTGGATGGCATGGGAAAATATATTACGAGTATTTGGGGTATTTTTTAATTAAGAGGCATATTTTTAATAAACAGGAAGTATAAAAAATAAATCCAATCCATGTGTCTGAATTCCATTTTTTATGAAGATACATGAGGAGGAGCTAGAAGTAAAAGTATGATCTGTCGTCTTCTGTCCCATACAAAGTTTCCAATCTTTTTGATTTAGATGTGAGAGGTGGGAACTTTTAGTGAAGTTGCAAGATGGGGTAGGGTGAATTTACTTTTTATACTTCAAGTATAGATTGTAAAGTTATTACTATGAAAAATTATGGTTTGAGACTATAAAGAATGACGTTATGCAGCCATCCCAAATGAAAAGCATCTAGTGATGGCAGTGGGTGTGCTGGGTGGGGAATGAATATGGTAGAAGGTGTAAGAGATGGGGTATGTGCTCACCATTTTGACCTGCTGTGGCTGTTTCAGAAAACATGGAGGACATGCAGCAGGAGGCAGAGAAGAGTAGCAACCTAGCAGGCCTGTCAGCAGAACACCAGTTTTCTGACGCAGAGGAGTCAGATGGCGAGGATGGCGACGACAATGATGATGATGATGAAGATGAGGATGATTTTGATGATACTCAGGGAGACTCGACACCAAAAACCAGATCAAGAAGCACCAGCCCGCAGCCCCCTCGGTTCTCCTCCCTGTCAGTGAACTCGGCTGGGGCATCACAGGGAGCTTCCCCTGAGGGCTCCCTTCCTGTGGGACACTCCTCCCTCATCAGTTACTTGGTCACCTTACCTAGCATTCAGGTTACTCAGCTTATAACACCAAGTGACTCCTGTGAAGACTCACAGATGACAGAGTATCAGAGGTTTTTCCAGAGTAAGAGTACCGATTCAGAGCCCGATAAAGACAGGTTGGACATACCCAGCTGCATGGATGAGGATTATGTGGTTTCGTTAGACCCTAGTTCATCTCCGAGGGACCTCTCACCTTCCAGTCAACAGTCATCACCCGGCTATGATTCTTCACCCTATAGAGATAACTCACCAAAGAGGTATTTAATGCCAAAAGGGGATTTGTCACCCAGAAGGCATCTGTCACCCCGAAGAGATATTTCACCCATGAGGCACCTTTCCCCACGGAAGGAGGCTGTGCTGAGGAGAGAGTTATCACCAAGACGGGACGTGTCACCAAGACGTCACTTGTCACCAAGGAGACCAATGTCACCAGGGAAAGATGCATCTGTTCGAAGAGATTTATCTCCTAGGCGAGAGAGGAGATACATGGCCTCTGTTAGAGCAGCGTCTCCACGGAGGGGCTTATACCATAATCCAGCATTGTCCATGGGTCAATATTTACAGTCCGAATCTTTTCCAGTGGGGCATTCAGTAAGTATGAAAGAATATTTTCACTCCTGTTGTCAGAAATAGTATACTTTCCTAACTTGTGCACAGTATTTTCAGCTTTTTAGAAGAAGAAGGCGTAAGCTTTGAGCCCTGGTGGGATGTCCTGGAACAAATACAACAAATTTGGAATAGACAGGGACCACATCAGGCTGTTGATTCAGTTAAATGCAATAGAGTCTGTCTAAGCGTTAAATGTTCATTTGGTTCAAACCTGAGTAGCTCCATTACCTTCAAGGAAGTTAGGCTGGCTTACCTTAATTGCCCCATTTTTGTTATATTTATTATATATATTGTAGCACATTATGTTATTTTTAAGTGGTCCAGGGAAGTTATATGGCATTTGGGGCTTGTTTCTTCACTGTAAAACCTTTTACTTCTCACACTGTCAGATGGGATCAAGCCCAAATCAGGACTTAATGCCCTGATGCTGCAGTGTAGTGCCCATCACTGAGTATTGTTTAATGGAATAAAAATCTAAAATAAATGGAACCTCTGGGAAAACAGGGTACCCATTGAAATCAGGATCTGGAGTTTAAAGGATAGTATTGAGTAAGGATACAGGAGCAGGAAGCTGTCTGCCCTGCAGAAAGTGCTATCACAAACTGGCCCTGTTTTGGCAGGGACAAAACCATCTGGGTGGAAAGGGAGATATGCAAAACCTGCACAGCTGCTGTCTGCGCTGTTCTGTTTTGGTAAATCAGCTCTCTGAAACTGCTGTCTTGGCACTTTTGACTGGTCCTAGCATTCACAAAATACTCTCTCCACAAATAGGTTTGGTCTTTAGAGTTAAGGAGTGGTCTCACTATATATTATTTAGTTATTTATTTAGCATGTTCCCCTCACCATGCTTGATGTTGCTGCTGCTTTCTCACTGCCATCCTCATCACCCCATATGTGTGTGTTTAACCCAGGCAAACTATGAGAGGCTCACACTGCCTCAGGGCTCCTGCCTCTCTGCTCTCCTCCTGGCAGGGCTCTCTCATCCCTGCTTCCCCATTGACAGTCTTCTTGGCTCTTTGTGTAGTCTTTGTGGTGCTTCTCAGACACAAGATGCCACCAGCCTGGAATATCCGGAAGTGGCTTCCAGCTTCTCAGGGGGAAAAGGCAAAGCTGCAATGTGAGCAGCCATATGTGTAGATAGTCTCACACATCTTGGACATGGGCCCACTACCTAGTGAGTTGTTTGAGAGAGTAGCAGAGAGGGGTGACTAAGTGGCCCTTGAGGAAGGGCATGCTGAAACCCTGCCGCACTCTCATAGGGATGATCACTGTGTAACAGAGAGGATACAAATCCTGCCAGCAGTTCTACAAACACAGTAAGGAAGTACAACAGAGGATAAAGAGCCACCAGTTTGACAGTCATGATGTCTTAGTATCAAATGGAAGGGATTATGTGAGATGCTACAGCTGACATTGTGCAGGAACTCCCAGTCCCTAATGTCCACATGACACATTTCCACTGGTATCCTGTAGTAGAGATTTTGGATGTGTCATGATGCTGGCAAAAGAGTATGTAACAGTCACCCTTGGCCATCTGACAGTTCTTGCTGTAATGTTTGCCTTGTGTGTTATACACACCTTCCAGCAAGGCGTTTAACACATTGTAAGGACTCCTTCTGTGGAAAGTCCACCATGCCAGATGGGCTTTTAACACTTGTTTTTGAGGTTCGATCAGCCATGTGGCAGTGAAAAACTCAATGTAGAAATCATTTGTCATACAGAAAGTGTTGGTAACTCAGTGGCATGTTGAGTGTTCTGAAAGAGAATTCCAGACCTCAGTACAGCCACCTGAATACAGACATCACTGTAAGTGGAGCCCAGGCAAATTTAAATGAGGAAATGACAAGTGAGGATGATTGCCCATCTTAACAAATGGCTGCAAAGAAGAAAAGACTAATTCCTTACCTCTTGATGCCTTTCTAGAAGACATATTTTAGCCGAACAGTAGTTGAGTTTAGGTGAAACACAAGTTACTATACACAGTGTGTGGGAAGACAAATAACACCTGAGCTTGCTGTAAATGAAAGCTGTCAGAGAAGAAAAAAGGAATAAAGGCTGTTTTTCACTTTCAGAGCAGTGAAATCCAGCAAATCAGAACATGATTAGCAACTGTATCAGTGATGCATGGGCCAGCTTCAAGTCCTGCTCCCTCTTTCAGAGCTGTATTGGGTTCCCAGTCCTTGGAGGAATGAGAGTGGTCTTGTGCTTCTGGTGCCTGCAGTTCCCAGAAGAGGCCAGTTTTCTTTCTTCTGCACTGAAATCAATGTGTTTGTTCTAGTTACTTTGGCCAGTGCTGATGTAGTTCCCCTTCATGTTGTTTCCCCTTGAATGTTCATGAGTTTTGGTGGTCTTGTGCAAAGAGCTTGTAAAGTGCTCCAGCATTGAAAGTACCACATAGGAAGCAGTTGAAATAATTTCTTCAGGAAGTGGAAAAGAGCGTGAGGAAAGTAGCTGGTTTTGTTGGTTGTACAAAAATACAGAAAAAAATACCTCTTTTTCTTTGGCATTTAATAACAGGATGCACTCTTGCAACCAGGATACTCTCTGCAAAGTAGCCTAAGGCCCTGGTTGATGCTGGTGTACATTTGGCTTTGGCAAGTTAAATTGGCATCTTTAAATTTAAAGGCGTTCCCCCTGCTGTCTAGATACGTTCATGATCTTCTCATCTGTCAATGCTAGAGGTTTATTGCCTTTCTGAGGAGGCTGGTGCTATTATTGAAGAGCTCTGATTCTTCTTGCCAGTCGTTTTATGCCAGTCCTGAGCAAAGAAGAGATGGGAAGGCTGCTTTTGAATGCTGCACCATGAATGCCTTCCTGTTACCATTTTAGTTCAGATCAGGCAATGTCTCTTGTCACATTTGTCGTGCTTTGACCCACGCTGCAGACCAGTCTTGGAATAAGTGACCTGGATTATTTTCAGCTGAAATTCAATGGAAAAATGTGCTCCAGGAATGCAGCAGGTGCACTTAAATTTAAAGTAGGTATTCAAGTGAGTGAGAAGAGATCGTGTCAGGTTAGTCCAAAGCAACCTTCCCCTCCAACCCCACAACATGTATATTGTTAACATGGGATCCAGCACCAGCAGTTCTACTCTGTTCCTGCTTGTCCTCACTGCTAGGGCACCCTGCTACTTCCCATCATGGACCAGAGCTTTTGCCTGTTCTTCCAGTCCCAGAGCTAGTCAAAATGAGTCTTTGAATATATCTTGCTGTGAGCAGTCCAAACTTGTCTGTAGGAGGTAGCTTCTAGGAGGTAGTCCATTTTAGCTTGGTGTTTAGCTGTTGCACCTCTCATTTGTTTTGGAGTCTGAAATATTCAGGAGGGATGAAAGGCACCTCTACATCCACTTGAAAGTTGATAATACTTAAGGTCCTTTGATCATCCCAGACATAAGGATATTAAATCCCTTCCCTAGCACTCAATAGTTTGTCATCTTCAGCATTCCTGTACAGAGAGCCAGTGTAAAACTCTTAAAGTCCAGGTGAACTGTAAATAGATCCACTGGTGTATGTGGGCTGTGGTGGTGCATTCTTAGGACTGAAGATTGAGCTGATCCTGAAGCTGAAGTCCACACGTATTTATAGTCATTACGTCAGTAATATGCTGCATTATTGAATTTCACAATAGAGTTCAATATTTTCTGGTTTTTAACCTTAAAAAGCCTCAATTACATTATGATGCAGTAATCAAAGAGATTGTTTTCCACCCGGCATCTTTTTGTAGGCTGTGGGCTGGGACTGCCAGGAGGACATCTGTGAAGTGTGCTTGGCTTTGAAAAGCAATCTATCTTCCTCTTAATCCCCTGTGGCCTGTTTTGGGTCCTGTACCAGATACAGGGTAAACCTACCTCATCACTGGGACCTTGGAAGCTGGATATGTCTTTGCTCAGGGATGTGATGTAGCAGTCTGGCCTTATGACCAGGTCAGAGAGTTTAGTGAAAAGCTGCTACAGAATATCATTGGGAAATTGTATGTCACCTGGAGTTGGAGGGAAATAGGCTAAATTGCAACTAATGCGAATGCATAGGAAACAAGCTATATTCCCATCGCCTGACAGAGTAACTTTTCTCACTGCGCGGGCAGCAACCCCTTCTGACTGCACTGCAAAAAGATCCTGTGACTTTCTGCACTGTGCTCAGTTGTGGGATCTAATACCCTGTCAACAGAATAAAATCTTTGGATTTTCAGGATGTTCGTGTAAAGTAGGCAACTCTTCTAATACTCAGTCTTTCCCCATGAATATGTGTATGTGTATCTGCTTGTAGGTATAAAAGTGCTAGCTATTGGTAAAGGAAATAAAAACAGGGCAAGAGGTATGAACAGTTATTATTGCCATAACCATTTATGCTGGCCATTTCCAAACTCATCTGCCAGAGCTAGAGAAAGATAATCCGATATGTGCTTAGCCAGGCTTGGAAGGCATCCAGTGGGCATGCACACACTGCCACTGTCTATGTGAAAATTAGGCATATGAGACATATATTGGCTGATACTGCTGATCTTGAAGCATGTAGCAGTTTCTATCATATTAGCCACCTATATCCAACAAGGACAGACTGTTTTCCTGTTCCCTTTTGAAACTGTGGCAGGGTACAGCATGAAGTCAGTGTCTTCCTCAGTTACAGATTTCTGTGTGACTAAGTTTGTTCTTTGATGAGTTTTGCTCTCCTTTTTTTTTTTTTGGTAGCTTTTGCTCTATTTCCCTTAGCCCAGTTTCACATCCGATGCAATAGTGACAAATGTCTTGGCTTAGGAAACAGCTGAGAGGACAGTATGACAGAAATGGCTTGACAGACCAAAGATGGGAAAAAAAAAGGAGGCAAGCAGCTGTGCAGAGGTGAGGTTAGTGATAGGAAGGACTGACAGGGTAGGTGAACTATGTCTTGTGGCTTGGCAACTGCAGTTTATTCTGTAAATTTTTCCCCATTCAGCTGTATAATGTGCTGTCACTGTGCTTTCTTATGACAGTTTCTCTTTTATGAGACTCAAGTGTCTCACTTTCTGAATAGGACAATTCCCAACATAGATTAGCCTCTGAATAATAGCATCTCTTAAGTTTGTGTCTGATGATTATGGGTCACCCTTCCTGTCTCAGCTTTGATTTATATCAAACCAGACAAAGCATCTGAGCACAGTGAGACTGAGCCACTGGGTAGCACAGAAACTGAATCTTTAATTGCCCCTTAAACCAGTTCCCCAGGATGGGGTCAAGAGGTTGCTTAAGGCCTGGAGAGCTAGGATTTCCCAGCAGTGAAGTGCTGCCACTTAAATGCGTTGGCATTTAGCAGTGCAGTCCTCAGGCTGCCACACCAAGTCTGTGGTAGCAGTGCAGCTGCGGGGCAATTGATAGGTGTCTGGACGATTTGCAGAGCAGAGATAAGCATTTTCATTCATTTAATTTCCTATGGGAGTCCCTGAGAGTTATGTGGCCAAATCCCACACATAATTATGAAGAAGTCATCCTGCACTTCTGTCATCATTATTCCTCTGGTCAGCAATAAATGATACTTATTTGTTGGATGGAAAACAAATTTTAAAAGTTAAGAATGAAAAAAAGAGAAACCCAAAAGCCCAGGGCACATTTAACACTGGGTAGAGATGGAGCTATTTGTTCTTCCGAGGCAGGAACTAATGGGAAGGCACTGAGAATGTCAATATTGTGAGAATGGTTTTTATTAGCCATCACAAAATCCCTCATTCTTCTCAATCTCATTATGAGTGGTGAATCTCCCTGCCACAGAACCATCATTTTCACTCACAGCTTATGTCTGTGCTTTTGTTATTATTTATTGTTTACATTACAGATAGGCCAGAATGGCACTCCATTGTCATAATGGCATTGTCATAATTGGTCCTGCACTCCCATGGAAATGCCCATCCCCTTTCATCAAGGATTGGGTAAAGCTCGTGGGGTGCAAGTGCCTTCTCTGAGGCTGCAGAACAGGGCCTTTCAGCAAGCAGAAAGTACGTACCTGCAGTCAGATTTTTCCCATGCTGCTCAGCAGCAGTGGTGAGCAGGGAGTGTTTGGATGTGTATTTCTCTGCAACAAGGTCTTGATACCCAGTGTGGACTGCCAATACCAGCACATTTTGCACAGTCCTCTAAAAGAGAGGACCAGATGGATCTCCTGGCCAAATTTCTCCTGGGGAATGAAACTCTATCTACCCCAAATTCTCTCTACAGTTTCAGTTGAATATAATGCTCTTCACTTCCTGACCTAAATTGCTGCATTGTATTGCTGAACACTTAACTAGCTGCTGCCTTTCACCTCAGAGGTATGAGCCCTGTGGGGCTGAGCTAAGCAAAACCACCTCTGTGTTTTGGATAAGCAATTAGTGGAGTTTTCCAGATGCTTTGGGATCTATCTGGATGAAAGGTGCTGCATGAATGGGAGGCTGTGTTGGACAGGAAGGCAGATAGGTGGTTTGGCAGCCGGACAGGAATTTTGCTAGTAGCAGTGCTGACATTTCTTTTGTTTTTTTTCTGGTTACAGAGAAGGGGGTTGTCTCAGGGGCCTTACTTCAATGTATATGGAGAAAAAGGAGGCATGGAGCACCGCAGGTCTAGCCAGTTCCCCGAAGATCCGAGCGACTATGTCTTCAGTCATCTTCCACTACACTCCCAGCAACAGATCCGAGCACCCATCCCCATGATGCCTATCGGTGGTATCCAGATGGTCCATTCAGTACCAGTGGCCCTTTCAGGTTTACATTCTCCGTCCACTCTGGCCCTGCAGAGAGAGGGCTCTGAAGATAAGCAAAGAGGAACTGCAGAAATCCTTACAAAAGAATCGTATAGTATTTCTAAGCACCATGAGAAACGTACCTCTCCGCACAGCTTGCACCTCACCGCTCCCTCCAGCACGCCCTCCTCTTCGCTGCTGTTGCTGGCGCAGAGCACGTCAGAGGACAGTGTTGTAGCCACCGAGAGGGAGCAGGAGGAGAACATACAGACTTGTACAAAAGCCATAGCCTCTCTGCGAATCGCCACAGAAGAAGCCGTTCTGCATGGGGCGGAGCAGCTGCAGAGGCCTTCTGAGCCTCACCAGAAACCCTTAGAAACTGCACATTTTAGCATTAAACACTTTAGTGGATCTGAGCCAGGCCAGCCCTGTGCCTCAGCCACCCATCCTGACTTGCACGGTGGTGAACAGGACAGTTTTGGTACATCACAGACTGCGTTAGCGCATCCCACCTTTTACAGCAAGAGCTTTGTGGACGTCCGGCAGCTGGGCTTTCACAGCAGGAGCGACCCCCCATCAAGCACACAGGAAAGAAAAGAGCTGTCATCTGAGAAGAGCAAGCCGCATTGATCTGAGATGCATGGAGACTTTCACCCGTACATTTACCCCACTTCCTTCTTTTTTTTTTTTTTCTAGAGATAGAAGAAGTATTCAACTTTACAGCATGCCTGTTCTAAGTTACAGTAGTTTGCTATTATATATACTTTTGTTATAGCAAAAGAATTAGATAAAATAACAAGTCATCATGAGCCTGACCAAAACTAAATTTGAAATTCTTATTGGGTCTGGTACTTTTAAATTGTACAGATGTTTGTGCCTTTTCTTTACTTTGCTTATATTCTTATAAGCATTTTTTAAGCAGTAATTTGTACATATTTTAGAATTTGTGTATCTGCTTTGTAATAAATGTAATTTCTTTCCTTTTTTGGACACTTGGATCTAAATGATGTAAAGCAAAACAGCATCAATATATGTGAGGTTGCACTAAAACATATTTTTATATGATTAAAACTGAACAGCTTTTATGTACAGCTCTGATTCTGTAATACTAATATTTATTTACTTTGTTTCATAAATTGTAAATTTTTTTCTTAATGTTGTGGATTGCTTTTCTATGTGAAGCATGGGATTTACTGTTGCGTAATTAGAACAAAATGTATATTGTAAAACAAGATATTTAAACTAGAGTATCTTATCTTATTCTGCACTTATGCATTAGTTAAAAAAAAAAAGATAAAGGATGTATCAGTCAGTTCTTAACTCTTGTAATTTTTTTTTGTCTCGTTTGCCGGATTGACTATAACTTAAGTGCTGATTGTGATTTTAAACTGATAGTACCGTAAAGCATTAAAGTAAAACAATGTGCTATTGTGAGTTTTTTCAAAGCTTTATAAAACAGTTATAAATATATTAAAAGTATTTGGTCTTATGTGAACATGTTGATCTATATATTCCTTTAAAAAGCTATGGGAAAACATTCCACCCCATGTAAATATGTGCATCACTGGTGCTGTCTGTGTAACTCACCGGGACAGGCGAGGTTTGCTGTGCTGCCAGGCACGGGGCCAGGGCACTGCTGGCTGCCAGGAAGAGTCGTCCAGCAGCAGGGTGGCGAGGCCCGTATGGCCGCATGGGGCTGGGTGAGGAGCCGGCCCGCTGGCTGGACAAGCGGCATCCTGCCAAGCCCCAGCAGTCCCCTGCTCGCCGGGGCTGACGGTGGGGAGTAGCTGTCATTCAGAGGTGCCCTGAAGTGTCAGAGAGGGGTTGGACTGGGGAGGAAAGGTGTTTTGTTGCACTTGAACACCACAGCTGGTCACTCCCTACAGCGGTACCTGAGTCAGCTTCAAGGGAGGCTCCCATCCTATCCCACTGATGGAGGACCACAGCCCTGCTGCTGAGGCAGAGAGCTCCACCACCCTGTCTCTTGAAGGAGTGGGATTCATGGGCAAGAAAGTCATAGTCTTCCAGAGCAGGGTGTCCATCTGGATTGGGCTTGCTCCAGGGGAAAGTCAGGAGGAGGCCAGGCTAGTGTTTGAACACATGTGGTGGGTTACCACTACCACCAGCAGCATGCGTGCGTGCATGCACGCACGCACGCACTCAGACACACACACACACACGGAGATGAAAGAAACCAACAACCTGGATTATATTTTGTGCTATTTAGTGGATTATAAATCTGTGAAACCAAGTTTGTATATTGACTTACAATACATTTAAGGAGTGTTCTTTAAAAAGAAATAAATATACAGTTACATGCATGAGGTGTCTAGTCTTCATGTGTTCTTTGAGTTTTCCAAGTTTATTGGCCTTCCAGTATATTGTAAGAGCCTTTTTATTCCCAAGTGTTGCTTTCCTGCACAAGAAGCGCCCGTAAGAATGTGGGCAGCAGCAAAAAAAATGTGGATCCTGTTTTGTCCTCCTCAGATATTATCAAACTAAACCAGTTTATTTCTTCAATAATACCATGTGGGGGCAGAAGCACAGCTGGTATGTTGTCGTAATACTAGCATGATGGCATATGACTAGTGTAATACCATAGTGGACGGTGACTGCTTCTAACCATTAAAGGTTAGTTTCTCATACCCATTGCAGTGTTCCTACCTTTATTTCAGATCATTATGGTAACCTTGCCAAGATAAGTGTATGACAGAGAACTGGCTCATCTCAGGCTGGGGAGAGGAGAAGCAGTATGTGTAGCTGGAGGTCAGCTGCTTGTTGGATCCTGCATCCATAAGGAAAAAAAAGAGAAGTCAGTTATAAATTTTAAATAAATAAGCCTTATATGGTAAAAGCTTGTCTCTTCTCCTTGGCTGCCTGGCTGTATTGAGAACAAAATGCTCTGCGCAATGATCAGCTGATCAGGTAATCACAGATACTTTATTAAAAGGGAATCAAGCAACCCCTGATGGTAAATGCTCTATTAACACTGCCTTTATAAGCAACCCCCTTACAATGGGAGTTATCTTTGGCTTGTTTGATTATTTTAATTAATTTGCAGCTGCAATTTACCCTCCACCTTTTCAGCCTTAGGGCACTATTCTTTTTTTTAATAATCATTGAGCAAGTATCACTGAAATTGCATGTGATACTTTTGGATTACAATGGAGAAACCCTAAAGAGGTTCCAGGTACTTCACTTACTTACAAACATAATTGTGTTTTCTTAATGAGTTCATGTTTATACAATGCTGTGAAAAAAGCATATCCTCATACAAGGCCTAGGCATCAATAATGACCACTTTTCATGCTTTGGGAAGGGTGTGGAGGAGAAAGGCAAACACATCTCACAAAATCTTCTCAGGCCCGAGCAGCGTTTGGACCCAACCTAGCAGCTACAGCAACCAGGACCGGGGAGGGGAGGCGGGCAGATAATTTCTTGACCTCTCTGCCTGCTCTTCCCAGTGCAGCCTGCCCAGAGCCATCAGCTGTAGTGACAGCATGTGGCTGTGTTCGTGCTGAGTTGAGACTCTGTATGTACCTCAAGCCTATGGGCTCGGGCTAAGGGCTGTGGGAATGAAGCTGCACGGCTCCTGGATGGGGCTGTTGTTCTCTGAGGGTGATGGGGAGCGGGTTCTTCCAAAATATGTGGTGCAGTGGGTGCACATAGGTCTGGTGGGATCAAGAAGAGTTAACTCGGGTCTCTCATGTAAAAGTAATGTGTTTTTAAAAGGGATGAAAGGAAGAGATTTAACAGGGCGCTCTAGAAAACTGCAGCATCAAATGAGAGTTTTTATATGTCGTGTGCTATAGAATTTCTAAGTCAGGAATATAATTACCTATTATATTGTTCAAGGAGGTTATAATTTTCTATGAAGATCCATATGCCTTTTCTGTAAAGCACAAGGAAAATACAGATGCTCTGGCAAGCTCTCTTTATTCCCTTCTACAGAATACTGTCACCAGAGTCACTTCAGGATTTATTTGCGTCAGCAAAACAGCAAACATATTGGTCTCATATAACTGCCTGCACAATCCTCTTACAAAGCTTTAGATTCTGACTCAGGGTAGTTACTCCTTCGCATGTTAAATACCTTTATGTGGACTTCCCTGCTGCAGGACACATTGCCAGCAGTGGATAAGAAATAGCACCAATAACGGACATCATTACCTATAACAGACCCTAATTGAGTCAAGTGACTTAAATACAAAAATTTCAGCCCAAGATTTCTGCAGTGAGCTCCTGTTTAGCCCCAGTGGCAGCTAGAATTACAAGATGCCTTCTTGCACTAAAGCCGTCTCCTGCTTTCAGGCATGATCTGAACTTCTCTCCTTGTCACTTCTTCTTGCCTTTTACCCTCCCAACCTGACCTGGACACCAGAAACCACGTATTTCATAGCCTAGATCCTCAAAGGGACCTACCCTGCTGAGTGAGTCTTTGAAAATACCTGACATGTGATGAAATGTGCCTCCCCGTTGAATTATAATTCTGGCAAGTGCTGTCACCACCTCTAACAGATTAGCCTAATGACTTAGTCCCCCTCCCTGGTTATCTAATGAAACCTCCTACATCTGTGTTAAAACTGGCTAGATCAACATCTCCAGTCTTCTAGGAAGGGGGCCCTAAATACACCACAAGGAATAGAAGAGTCTTTTCATTCCTACTGAAGTTCTACTACTGTGAAGCAAAAAACTCAAGATGCACTGGGCCATCAAGATTGTAGCCTATTCTCCCCAGGAAGAAAAGCTGTTTGGATGTGCCCTGCTCAGTAGGGAGAGAGCCATCTGGAAGGACAGTGAGTAGAGCTGTGTGGCAGAGACTTTGAGGGACAAGGACTGAGCTTAAGCAGTGTCCTGCCTGTGACAGCTTGGAGAGCATGGTTTCAAACATGCTTCCTACGTAGCATCCGGCTCCTTTCTGAGCTGGCTGACTCTCCCATGTTGAAGGAGGGGGTGCAGGTGACAAGATTTACAGTAATGGGTTTCAGAGTGAGGACCAAGCCCCAAAAGTTAGGTGCTGCAGTGCCTGAATACATTATTGGGTTTTGCCCTAAACAGCTCACGGAGAACAAGCCTTATTGATTTATTCCATAGCACAGTAGAACAAGTCAATGGGAGTTATCCTTTTAAGTCATTTAGCCACCCCTGAAAATCCCAATCAATATTCTCTAAAGAATGTCCTTAAAGTAAATCCAGGATATTCAATGCAAAACCTGCACAGCAGATCATAAATATAAGTCTGGCCTCTATTCCTTTTTCTTTTTGGAGTTAAATTGCCTGCACAAAAAAAAATTATCAGTCTGTATACTAATTGAATTTATTACTACGATGATGTCCCTGTGCCCTTTTCTCACACAAAGGTTACATACACTAAACACAGACCCGAAGGTCTGCTTACTGTAGACACAGTTTTAGATTAAAGTACTGGATAGTTTGACTTGTTCTGCAATTATTCTTGGGGACTTTGCATCTACATCTGTTGCATGTGTCTGTGCTACCTTTAATATATTCCTTCTTTTAACTGGATTCAGTACTACCGATAGCACCAGGAGTGTGGGAAACAGCTTTCACTGTGAAACACTTGGCTTTTGCCCCTGTGCAATGCCTACATGAGCTATAATAAGCTGATTTCTTGTTTGTACTTAAGTCTTTTCCAAACGGTGGTGCTTGGTGAGGAAAACTCTTTTTAAGAGTTTCTTTAATTTGTGAGTATAGAGGTAGCCTGTACATATGGTTCATATGTGTAGAGAACTTTATTAGGAATGTGACTGAATTTAAGTGAAAGAGAAATGTCTCTGTCCACAAGATAATCTTGATCTGGACCACTGTGGAGGTAGGGCTGGATTAAACTCATCCATGGGAGCAGGCTCCTGCAAGATCATGAACCACTGACATCTCCATAAAGGATGAACCAGCATTCAGGGACTGCTGGCTCTCCATTCTGGCAAGTGGCAGCACACAGTGCCTGAAGCTTTAAGAAACACAAGGTCCTCCTACTGCTCTGAGCATTGCTGTATATTGTAAAATATACAAGCAAGCTTTGCACCCCATGCAGTCAAGCCAGCTCCAGTGGTGCCAGTGCACCTCTGCTGTAGAGCAGCCAAGGGCCTCTGGGAGCCTAACACCTCTGAGGTCTGTTCAAGCATACAAATAGCCTGCAAGATCTTGGCTGTTTACAGGCTGGACTGCATGCTGGTGGGAGCAGTGGTAGAAGAAAACAACAGTTTTTTTGAAAACCAGTAAGAATTTCTGCTCTAGTGAGTTTCCCTGCTTTCCTGCATTGTATGAATATTGATTCTAAAGCTGACATGACGAGGGGAGCTTGATTAGCAGCAGGCTTAATCAAAACCAAAACAATATTAGCACATAAACTGCCTTTTCGCGTTCTTTCCCCATGAGTGACATCTCTTAACTGACAGGAGTATAGCTAAGCAAAGCAGCCAGGATGAATATGCATGGCGGTGCACAGCCCCATGAATGCCCAGCAAGGTGGAGAAAACCAGTGGAGGCAGATCCGGCTCTGTACTGGAGAACAGCATTTCCTTTCCCTCTCCCCTGCCAGGATATAAGAGGCTGACACCGTGCCATAGAAACTAATGGAGTTTCCACATTCACTTTAACAGCAGGAGATGCAGTCTCTGAAGGCTTGTTTCCATGAGGTGATGAGAAATCTCGCTGTTAAAGTTGCAGAGATGTCAGAGTACTTGGCATTTTGCCTTTTCAACTTCTTTCATTCCCATCTGCTCCTAGAGAAGCGGAGGTCTTTGCCTGGTTCAGCTGCACTCTGCTGGTGCAGGGGAGCTATAGGGGCAGCTCCAGGCCATAGAAGGAGCCGATCCCTGAATATTCTCAGTACTGGTGTAAATGCCCTGAATCCTCTGGGCATATTAGCACTGGCCCTCTAAACAGTGTCATTGTATATTCTGCAAAGCAAACGAAGGCTTGGGAGAGGACCTGTGTGCTTATTCTCCTCAACAGACATGCACTCATAATCTCCAAAGGGTTACTTAGGAAGAGTGACTATTTGAAAAGCCAGTCTTTCTGAAGAGCTGGACTCTTGGGCTGAGGCACTTAGATGAAGTGGTCAGGAGTTTTTGAAAGTGCTGAGCACTTGTTCTCACTAGAAACTGCTGGATTCTGGGCACATTGTGAAAATCTGGCCCTTAAAAACTTCTTAATGACTAACTTAACGACGCCTGGCACTTCACTTCCATTTGTTGTTTCTTGCAATCTTTCTTCCCTCCACAACATCCATATTTAGCCAGAAAGAAAGAGGGAAAAAAGCAAATGAATGAAACAATAAGCAAACATTTATGGCTGAAATAGCCTGTTCCTTTTTACTGCCAGGAAAAACGAAAATGATAAAGCGGAGGTTTTGACCAGTTTTGTGACAAAGTTTTTCCTCTCTGTTTCATATTTCTTGATGTCATTTTAACTCATGGGACTGGCACAGAGAGGCATATTGGACTCATCTTAAATCTTTCAGGAGTTTTCTTTGGATACTCAGTAGAGAGGGGGGCTTTTAACTTTGGGGGAAACAAAAGGCACGGTGTACTGTAGGGAGCAGTCTTTCTCTGGCAGAAGATGAGCTAAATAGTCTAACAGCTTTTTCCATCTGTATTTCCTCTGGCCCTACTGTGAGCAAGAGGGATTCAGATCCAGCTGATCTCTCAGGGTGGGGGGTGATTGGGTGACATTATAAGCTGAGCCCTGCTGCCTGCTACATCAATTAACAGAGGCAGCAGGCAGAAGCTGAGGGGGATAACACCCCTGTGGTGCTACCCCTGCTCTGCGGGATCCCGTGAAACATTTTTGCTGGCTCTCTGCAGAGCTGGATCTTTGCCAGGCTGTGAGAGCAAAGGATCAGCCACTGTCTAGAGCACTGCCCTGTGCTAACCCGCTGGATTTCCATGCAGAAATCCAAGCGAGAGTTAATGCTGTTTTAGCCAGCCTAAGCCATGTGCAGCTGAGCAGCCATGTGTTGCCTTGGCCATTGCCAGGAAAGACGCTCACGGGGCAGCACTGGCTCGGAGGCTCAGGGTCTCAGCCTGGTGGGGCAGGGTAGAGGGGCTGGGGTGGGCTCCATTCCTGGGGGAAGCACTGCTCAAGGCTGCTCTGGCCAGTCAGTGTCCCGCAAGCTCCAAAAAAGTACTTGGAAATTCTGTATCCTGGAGCTTGCAAAGTTTCCTGGCTCCTGCAGTCTGATTTTCCAGGAAAAGGGACAAGCTAAACCCTCCAATGGTTCAGTTCGCTGTTTTTCTTAAGTATTCAAAATAATGCCAACAGTGTCAAACATTACCCCTCCCCGGGGGAGTAGGAGACGGGAGCCAAAAATGTGTTGTCACAATGCTCATTACCTGAGAATTCAATTAAATTAAAAAGACAGTGAAGAAGAAAGTGTCTGACTGTTTTAAATAGGAAGGATAGAGTCTCTTCTACCTCCTCCCAGCTTTGGCCTGGTAGTTTCAGAAACACCAGTAGTGATGACCATTTAGTCATCTGTATTCTGTGGGCTTTAATGGGATGACAGCTCCTGGTTTTGTACAAAGGTTTCTTGATAGACTGCCTGTTTCAGCAGAAATGACTGTTGTCAGCTTGGTGTTTGAGGTGTTTAAATCACCAGTGTCATACAGTGGGTTGACCCTGGCTAGACACCGGGTGCCCACCAAAGCTGCTCTACCACTCACCTCCTCAACTGGACAGTGGAGAGAAAATATAGAGTGGCTCCTGGGTCAAGATAAGGACAGGGAGAGATCACTCACCAACTATCACCATGAGCAAAACAGACTCGTGTTGGGGAAAACAGTTTATTACCAACCAAGTCTGAGTATAATAGTGAGAAACCAAATCTTAAAAACGCCTTGACCCACCCGTCTCTTCTTCCCAGGTTTAACATTCCTCTTGAATTCTCTGTCAGCGAGAATTCTCCACAAACTTCTCCAACATGGGTACCTCCCACAGGCTGCAGTTCTCCATGAACTGCTCCAGCGTGGGTCCCTCCCATGGGCGCAGTCCTTCAGGAGCAGGCTGCTCCAGTGCAGATCCCGGCAGGGTCACCAGTCCTGCAGCGAACCTGCTCCAGTGTGGGCTCATCTCCCCACGGGGTCACAGATCCTGCCAGGAGCCTGCTCCAGCCGCGGCTCCCCACAGGGTCACAGCCTCCTACAGGCGCCCCCCTGCCCTGGCGTGGGGTCCTCCACAGGCTGCAGGTGGAGATCTGCTCCACCATGGACCTCCGCGGGCTGGAGGAGCACAGCTGCCTCACCGCGGTCTGCACCACGGGCTGCAGGGGAACCTCTGCTTGGTGCCTGCAGCACCTCCTCCTCTCCTTCCTCACTGACCTTGTCTGCAGAGCTGTTGCTCTCACATATTCTCACTCCTCTTTGGCTGCAGGCTTTTTCCCCCTTTCTTAACTATGTTATCCCAGAGGTGCTACCGCCATTGCTAATGGATCGGCCTTGGCCGGCAGTGGGTGTGTCTTGGGACTGGCTGGCATTAGCTTCATGGGACACACAGGAAACTTCCAGCAGCTTATCACAGAAGTCAGTCCTCCAACCCCTGCTACCAAAACTTTGCCAGGCAAGCCCAATACGTGTCACAATATTCTAAATAGGTGATGCAAAATGTGATCCAAAGAGAAGAGCTCAGAGGGTGTAAAGTTTCCCCGGAATTTACCATCGTTCAAATGCCACAGGATCTGCAGTGAAATGATGGCTGAGGCAGGGGGACAGGAAACCTTTCTGTATTATAACAAATAAAATGCTACAATGGAGTTTGAAGGTGCAAATCAGGCTATAACAAAACATGAGTGTGCAGGCTTTCAACACCAAAATGACTTACTGGCTGCTAATTAAATCTCACTGCAAATGGGATTTCATTTTTATTTTTTGATGGAAAAAGTGGTTTTATTACATTTACTTGGTTGACAGCCAGGAATACAGCTCAATGCGAATCAGGCAAAGTTAAAGGCCTTCTGCAGCAACATATGGCTTGTTTGGGAAGTATGAGTCATAAATGGAACCAGATGCAAAGAAAAAAAAAAGAGAAAAAGCCACCAAAAAATGGGTATAAGAAGGTAGCGACTGTCCTCAGGCTGATGCCAGTATTGGTATTTCAGATGTTTCTACCTCATTGTGAAAAATGTACAGGTGTGTATTAGTAAACATCTTTTTTCAGCTATGGACTGTCTGCTTCAAAGCCCTTCAATGGCATAGGTCCACTCAGTCTGCTCATATAGCTAGTTTATACCTTACACAAGCTATTTTCTTCTTGTTTCACAATCAACTGGCAACAGGTTCCTGCTGCTGCCTGTTTCTCTGCTGGTTTCTATATATGTTTCTTAACATATACAGGGTTGGCCTTTAGTTTGTTCTCCAAATCCTGTATAAACACAGGCTATTAGGAGTATGCCCCTGCTTAAGAAGAAACCTTATGGATGCTTCATAACCACTCCCTGCACATATCTCCAAGGAGGGTGTGCATGAGTATGCCTGAATACACACAAGCCAACCCAAGTGCCAAGAAAATGGCAACTGATGTGGGAAGGGACCCACCAGAGTCTGTCTTCTGCCAAAAGTTTCAACTGCTTGTAGTGAAGCAACCACATAAAGAGCTGCATGCTTGTGCACTCATTGCAGCGTTGTGCACCCTCAGCATAGGTGTGCTTTTAACACAGAAGCCTTTCCGTTTCTAGGAGTTGTACTTCTGAGCCCTAATATCATTTTCTTTTTGCCAGTCTTTGTGTCCTTATTTCACCCTGCTCCTGTAGCTGTTCTCCTAACTTCCCCAGCCCTTCACTCCCTGTTTATCACACAGAATGTCAAGAACTTTGTCAGAATTTAAGTTCTTCCCCCCTACTACAGGCAAGACAGATCCACTGGGGTTCCCTGCTGGGCAAAACCTATCCAGCCTTGGTCTGAAAGGAAATAATGGCTTACGCACTCAAGTCCTGTAGAAGAAAATGGTCATGTACGCTTGAACAGTGACATGCCCCACTCGGTGCAAGCAGTGCAGGCACAAACACCAGTTGATAATGCAGGCTATAAATCAATCTCCTTCACCCAGTGGTAGACACCAGATGGTGAGCAAACAGTGAACACCACACTCTAACACAGTCCCCTGCTTCACATATCCTCCCAGTCCTGGCTCTCCTGGCATCCCATTGCAAAGGCTCCTCCAGCATGGGCCTGGGATGTCTGCAGAGTTCAGAGCTGTTATGCAGCTCAGCCCTGCCATGTCTCTTTAGAGGTGGAATCCTGTTTGGTGGTGGGTAAGGTCCTTGGTGAACATCTGCTTTATGCCATGCCATCTTCCAGCAGCATGTACAGGAGCTGCCCAGAGCCTCATTCATGTCCCCCACCTGTTTAAAACACAGCTCAAACCACTGCCCTTTTCTTGGCAGGCTTTTTTATACTTAGTAAAAGGTTGTTGTGCGAACTAGGTGGTTACTGATCCCACAGCACCTCACCTTGTTTGGTCTGCAAAGCTTAGTAAGTCACTTGCTTCTCCTAGGTGAAGTGCATTTGGAGTCAGTGTATGTGGCTACAGCTTGCCCAAAATGTTCAGCCACAGTCATATCAGCTCCAGGCACTCTCACTGCAGCTTAAACTACTGCCCGGCTTACTCTGACATATGAACAGGCTGGCTGAGCTGCAGAAGGGGAACCATCTCAACTCCTAACTCAGATGTATGCTTACTCCCTCACTATCTTAGTGAAAAGTTGAACTACAGGAAAACATCACCTCTCAGTCTTTGCATTGTAGCATTTGTGCGACCCTTTGAACTTCAGGAATTCAGATTGCATACCTGAGTTGGAAATGCTATTTCTTTCTTTTGCACCTTGTTTCTGGTAGACAAGATTGTCAGCAGTTTAAAAAGTGGTAACAGGGACCGAAGCTAAGGAGAGAGTTTCTGTTAAGGCTGTTGCTTTGTATCTGCAGAAATCCTCTGGGAATGTAGGCAGAAGCTCAGGAGACTCAATGGCTTCTGGGATGAACAAGAGCCTGTCACCTTGGTGGGGAACCCAGAACTCAGCTGGATGATGATCAGGTTGTGTTAACTGAACGAATAAGAAGTTATACCTGTGCTAAGACCAACCCTGTAACACACAATGCTACTTAAAAGCAGTTAGATTTTGCAATTCTTGCTCATGCTGATGACATCAATGGGATTACTTAAGTGAGCTGGTGTTTATTAACATGAACAAGGGCTGTGCTATGTAGCGTTAAATGCACCCCCCAGTTGGGCTGGTGGCTGGGGAGTTCATGACTAATGTTTGGTGCTTGCTAAGAAAATCTGGGAGTGCCAGCAAAGGAGCTTCCAGTTGCTGGGGGGGAAGACTTTACTTTCTGTGCATTAATTGTACTTGCCTTGCTTGTTGGGAAAGAAAAACTGAGCTCTCCAGCATACCCTCCAAAGGCTGCCCTCAGGAAGAGCTGTGGGAGGCTTTCTATGCAAATGCTGCATAAGAAGAAAAGACCAAGAAGGTGGAAAAACTGTGTCTCTGTACCAAACTCCCACAGAGAGAAATTTCAGGGAGTTGGTCCTGCAAGGCTGGAGGTACGTGCTTAAATTTACACGCCCGGAGAGGCCCCATTGACTGAATATATCCAAAAGCATTGTATGGTCTGTGCCTTAACTTGTACGCTCTTTTAGTCACAGATTTTGTCTGCCTCTTTGGCCAAGATTTTGTTTCAGACAGTGCATCCTTCCAAGCACAACACTTGTGGCAGCGTAATGGGTAACCCTGTTTCTATAGCACAGGAAACCCAGCAGCTGTTTCCACGCTCCCGGGTTAGATAACCCTCTAGCGTATGCTGGGGGCCAAATTTCCTGGCGAAGCGTGCGTCCTGGCCCCTGGCAGAGAAGTGAACCTGTCCCAAGTATATGGGGAGGCCTTGGGAGCACTCCACTCCTGTGCAGCCCTCCAGAGTGCCTCATCTCTGCTGGTGTAGGTCTTATAACAGAGCTATCACAATTTAATTCAACAGATGACTTGGCTTTTAATTTTGCATGATTTTGATGAGCAGCTGTGTGAAAAAAGCTGCCTGGAGCTGAGGTTTGCTTTGACTTTCTGAGATTTCCAGGTGTATTAAGAGCAACCAACATCAGACCTGTGCTTTTGTGGACCAAATATATCTGTCCTTAGACTATATATAGCTTCAACAACCCGTGCACAGTTGTATTTAAAAATCTATTTGTTTCCACCTCACTGATTATAGCACTGTGATGACTGTTGCTGCCAACCCTCAGTGCTGCAAACTCATTGGATAAGCTTAAGTTTTTCAAACATTTCCATGTTGTCCCAGTGGTTCAGTTTTTCATGGTTGCCCTGCATCAGAAGCCTAGTGACAGTTTACTGACAGTAAGGTACAAGGTACAACTGCAAGCTCTGGAGTGTTTGTTCCCATCAACATGGAAATCTGGATGCCATTCAGGGAGGCCTTGGGGCATCGAGCCCCAGGCTACAAGCCCCAAGGCCACAAACCCCCACGCCAGAGGAAGGCTCTGAAAAAAGGGCAAAGCTCAATTTCCCAAGAGTCAGGGATAGAACATGTTCTTTTTAAAGTGCAAACGGATAACCAAAAGAAGATGAGATGATAACAAACAAAATAGCAAACCCCACCTAGAAGTGGTGGAAGCATCTCTTGTACCAGGCTATAATTTCCTATTACATGATCTTTTTATGATGTCCCCTTTCAGATATGAGTCCCTCACAGAAGCAAAGAAATTACACCAGGTTTATGTGTGAGATCAATTTCAATTATCTAAACATGTGAAGAGATATTCTGACAAAGTACTATACATAAGGAGCTGGTTGCTGCTAAGAATGGGGACAGGTAAAATATTTAAACCTGACTTCTAACTGTAGTGAATTGCTTTTTGGATACTTTAGTTTTACTGAACTTTCCTGACAGACAGAAAAGTCAGCTGCTCAAAAATAAGCAAACATCCAAGCCTTTGTTTAGAATATTTCATTTAAGACTGTAACTCACAAGAGAAAGAATTCAAATTTCAAGTGTAAAATGAGATATGTGGAGCAGGAGTAAACTAGAAAATTCTGTATTTTTTCTGCGTGCTGAGTGAGAAGATGCCTCAATTTGGATCAATATCCTAAAGCATCAGTGTCAGGGGTAACAGATACAAGTCAGTGCTCTCTTATTAAGTGGTTCTTGGTATCATAGGAGCAGAGGTTGCTTCCATGCTACTGAACATTTATTTTGCCAGATTCTTCTCTACATTGTACTTGTGGCACATTAGTATCTATTCACTCTAGTGACCCAAGTGAGGTACATTAGGCAGGACATACAAGAGAATAAGTACTGTAATATTTTGTTTAAACTGGAGGTAGCTGTTGTCTACGGCAGATGAGATGATTTTGGGGAATGTCTAAGAATTTTTGGGTTATGGATCCTGTACATTTATGTGATATGGAAAAATGTAATACTCCATTTTATCAGAAAGCTGATCTTTTTGTTGCTACTGCCTTTCACCCTCTGACTCTAACTAATGTTCCTAAGAAGACCTGGTACAGGGCTCACAATGATAATTAGTGATACCATTGCAATGTACTCGTTCTGAGCAATAAGCTGTCTCCTGTCAAGTCAAACTGGTTAATCACTGCACAACTTAGTTTGGCAATGCTGACACCTGGCAAGGTACTGTCGTCATCAGATGGATGAATCAGGAACTTATCTGAGAGAGAATGGAGAATGTACCCTGTTGAATCATTTTAAACCTTGATTAGCTTGTACAGCTGAGGAACAGCCTGCAGGAGGAAATCCTTAAGACAGGGAAATCCCAGCATTGTTGTGTGCACATGAATTGCCAAGGACATCCAAGGGGGCGAATGAGTCAAGGTCTAGGGACAGCAGCTGTTCAGTGAAGATTTTGTCCTTGGAATTCAACTAAAGCTTAAAAAAAACCCCAAAAAACAAAAAAACAAAACAAAAAACCCTCGGACAATATTAATCATTTTTGGTTACATACTGCATTTGTGTTCTTGAAGGGTCAATACATATACAAGAAGGTTTGCTTCTTCCCTAAAACTGTGGTAAAGTGAAACTCTGGGAGGTCCGTCTGGGTCTCATTCCTCAGGAAACAGTACTGTATGGAGGACCTGCTCCTCAGGAGCTTGTTTACTGTCCCCTAAGACAGGTAGGGTGTCTGGAATCTTGATCACCCCCAAAGGCTCAAGACGTGCAAAGATTTTGTGTTGCAGATGACTCAATCTCTTGTGTGTCTGACAAAGTGAACACGGCCAGATGTTGAAACAGCTTTGGACATGGTAAGACTGATGTGCTTGCTAGATATACTCAAAACAATTACGAGAAGTTACTGATCTCCTCTGGGGGGCGAGATTCTTGTCATCCGAGGAAATCCTCTTCCAAGGGACTAGGTATCCTATAATCCTTGCAGCCTTCAAAGAGAGAGAGGGAACGCATGCACGAGCACAGGAGAGAGAAGACACCTTTGTTTTTGCATGGGTTTGCAGGGTTAACAGACTCTGGACAACTGTTAGGTACTGCGCTAGATTTTGCCTTTCAGAGCAAAGGCAGTGAGAAGAGGATGAGAGGAGGTGCCAGGGGTATGTGCAATACACTGATGAATCCCTGTAGAAGCCCAGTGGAAGTGGAAGGGCTGCTGGTCAGATGGAAGCCTGTCATTGCAAGCTTGGCAAAGGTAACTTTCTGCTAAATAAACATGAGGGAACTGAGGATGTAAAACTGGGAAGTGATATTTTTGAAGACTTCTTTAAAAATGCATTGCATTTGCTTGGTAAACCCATGGAAATTGGCAATGATACACAAACTTGAAGCGAGTGGATCAGTTGGGTGCAATGAGGAAAAATATGTCATGGAAGGACTTCTGTAAGGTTGAAGTTTTTTATAAAAGAACATCCCAAAAGGACAGTGAAAGTCACTCAGCCGCTTGAGGGAATTGTACCCCAATACAGTGGGCAAAGAAGGAAGACATGAGACACTCTAACATGAGAATGAGAATTTGATGATTGATATGCTGTAATATCTGGGAATTGCACAGGAATGTGGATGCTGACTCACACATGACATGACTGCAGTGAGAAGGGTCATGCAGAGCAATGCTAGAAAACAAGGGACCCAAAATAAGCTTCATATTAGTCTCTGGTGCAGAATGTCGCATGGAGCTGTGCAAGCGTTCAGATCTGGGGAAGTTATGGAAATTTGGCAGATGGGTTTCTGAAGTTTGAACAATAACCTCTGGATAGATGCGACAATGGATTTCTTTGCTGTTGAGTTATGTCATTAAGTGCCAGAAAAGATGATTTTTTACATTAACACATCTAGCAAATAATTTCTAGGCAAATGGTTTAGTGTGGTGAAGTGGCCCTGCCTCAGAAAGCAGAAGACATAATAAATTGTGTATTGCAATAGTGTTCCAGCAAAGAGTGGAAAAAGAAAAGGAAAAAAGCAGCCATCAGATGAGGCTGGTTTTGAAGTCCAGGCTTACAGATGAATTTTAAATTTTAACTATCAGAGTTCTCACAGGTTATGGATTCTTTTGTGCAATATTTCTGATGCACGCAGACATTTTGCTTACTTTACAAAAGAGAGCTACGACAACATTGAAAGAAAAAGTGATCCAGTAGATTTTGTAAGTGGTCATTTATAAGAAAACTACAAAGTTCAAAAAGATTAAAATGTCTCCCTTCAAAATAGGAAGTGGCCTAACATCACCCTGTTCTTTAGGTTCCCTCAGCATCCTGGTTAAATAATCCCCAACAACAAAATCTATGCAGCCACTTGGTGATTTCCCATCCAGTAAAGAACTGTATAAAATGCAAGCAGGATAAAGAGCATTGGCACAGGAAAGGTGATGTTTGTGTTACAGAAAAGGATCCGTGTAAGACAAGAGCAGCCTTTGTGCAGCCGTATCTCATGGGATCATCAATGGATCATGGGTTTTCTTTGTTTTGGTTTGGTTTTTATGTGTAAGCCTTTGCTTGAGGCAGAAGTAGGCAATCAATATTTGCTGTCAGCAGCCAACTACTTCACAAAATGGTTGGAAGTTTCTCCAGGAAGGACCCAAGAGACTTTGAGAGTAATGAAATTCTTGACCATATCTGATAAAGTCATCTAAAGAGATGGTTTTTAACCTACAGATATTCAGTGAGTTCATGAGGGATTGGCAGTCCACCCCCCACAGCATCCCATAGGATGGGGGAAGAGTTCATTGGGGTTTGGCAGTCCTTCATAGTAAAGCACCGTGCCTCTGGGTTTGGGCATATCCCACTTCTCATTAGTTACAAGGCTCTCCTGATTGCTTCCTCCCCATTAAGGGAATAGTTTTTTGGAGCTTCTTTGTAAATAGAACAGTAAATGCCCAAGAAACATTTGACTTACATCAGCCAGCTGTCCTGCTGGCCCAGACTGCTAACTGCTCAGGCCAAAGCAGAGCCCGGGGTGGTAGCAGGCAGGTTGACTTGCTAAAACCTGTTTAATAAGTGTGCTACTCAAAATAAAGCATTTCCTTGGGTGCATCCCCTTGAGCTGCCTTCCCTAAGAAAAGATTTTCCCCAGCCACATAAATACCCTTGGAAATAAAAGCACATGGTGTTCCCAGGTCGACAGTGCAGCCTACTGGCCATTTCACTCTAATTAGCTCACTGAGTCTACAGCAATGTTCAGTCTTCAGCAGGAACCAAATCAGGTCTTTGCAGACATGCTTGGATTATATACATGTTTTTACCAGCAGAGTCATAATACCCACTGAGGGTGGCATAAATACGTTTGACTTGTGGCAGATCCCATATATCTTCACAGAGAATTTACAGTTACTATAGCAAAAGAAGTCATTTAAGCTGCCTTAGTTATTTCTTGGAATTTCCTTTGATTTATTCATGGTTGGAGGATTTGCGATTCAGAGTTTTGGCAGCTTGTCAACAGTTGCGTTGTTGAAGGGAGAGATGCATTCCACAACCTTTAAATAGGCTGGGATCGTCTTGTTGGATGGGTTTCTAACATCTGACCAAATTCCTTATGCCTATAGTTAACTTAAGAAAAAATTCTTGCAATTATTTTCACTTTCTAGGCTCTAGTTTTACTTTTTCAGTTTTCTTACAGCTTGGATTAAAAAAAGAGTTATTTTATCTTATGATTGATTTGAATACAGGAATATATGTAACAAGTTGTAGAAAAAATAATATATAAACCCGATAAAATTAATTACTCTCTGACATGATCGTTCATTATCTCTTGTTGTGTCTAAGGCTCAGCGCACCTTCTCTAGGTAAAATATTGTCTTCCTTTTAGTCCATTGACAGTGTATTTGTCAAATACTTGCATAACCATAAAAAATAACATGAAACACAATGTTATTTTCAATGGAAATGGTTGAATTCCTGAAATTTGGCTCAGGTTAAATGCAATTGTTCATCCCAATCAGAAAATATATCCCAAAAATATTTCAGTGGCGCTTATATTTATCACTCTCCCCCTGTTCATTAATCTAGGATTTCATTATGTTGCTTGCCATTAATTGTTGTGTAAATCAGAATATAAATATGCTTTGGTTCCTTTGCTTGCTTCTTGGAGTCTAATTTCACCTAAATTTATTTTTGGAAGAAAAAAACCCAAGCCAACAAACACTAATAAGAATATTCAGAGAGATTCTATCTCTGCACTTGGGAATGATGAAGAACTTGGTCAAAACAGCACCCTAAATCTCTTAAAACCCCTTGCAAAAGCCCATGTTTCTGAACTAGGAGGGCCCTGACCCAGCCAAGCACTTAACTGTGTATTTATCTTTAAGCACCTGCCTAAAGGGCACTCTAAACCAACTTCTCCCTCTGCTACAGGGTGCAGAATGGAGCTAAAGGAGTAGCAGGCAGAGTTTTTTGAGTCAAGAAGATTTAATGCACCATGGTAGTGGAGGAGGAGAAATGTGGGAGGAATCTGAACTGATTTCAACTTATCAGCCTCAAAGAAGTGAGGAATGAAGTCTGAAATTGCACTGCTCCTTTCCCCTTCTAAAGAAAGACAGAGCAGCCAATTGCTCAAGTGTTCGCCTTGCTCTGCTCCCGCCTTAGCTAGCCCCCATCTCCTCTCTTCCTGTGTCGACCACAGACTTAGGTGGTCTACTTTATTTATTCATAAAATATTGTTTTTCTAATAATTTAGCTGTTTATTAAAGGGTATATTTTTCCCTGTATAGACACACAGGAATTGAAAGAGGGAGACAACCTTTGGCCTTGAAAATGTATGCAGGCAAAATAGGCAGTTGGTATCACTGGAAATCACCCTGTAATTACAACCTGAGACACTTGTTATGATTGGGCTTTGGCTTGCAGGAGCTAGCATAACCCCTCAGGCTGAAAGATAAAGGTCTGCTGACGTTAAATGAGGGTTGCAAATTAACGTAATGAATGAGTTTTAATAATAACCCTTTGGAGGTGGCTCAGTGTTGTTAGGAATAAATCCTGAGGAGGATTTGCTGTACAGGCCTGAAGGACCGGGGCAGGCACTGCCAGGGAAAGTAAGCGGGAGCGTGGGTGTGCTGGGTTTTTCAGAAGATCCCTGTATTCTGTGTGTGGCTTCTGTCAGTCCCTTCACTATTCACAGCCTTAAAAAGGTGAGAACTTCTTAATTTTACCTCCAGAAGATGTGAACCCAGTGACTGTAGCTGGGGTGATGTTGTTAGGTCATGGCTTATTACGACATATTTCTGAATCCTGAGGCTGATTCTATCTCATCTCTTCAACAGCCAGGGATAAAGCTGTGGTGGTCAGCCACTGTGACTGTGTTTCATGGCCAAATCTTCTTTAAGGGTCTTCTTCAGAAGGGGTGTCTTCTTATGCTCAGATCACAGGTAAAATGATGACAGAAACCAGGGAAAACAGAAACAGAAAACAGTAAAGAGGGAAGACCATGCAAGGCAGAAAATAGTTTTTTCCAGGTGTGCTTAGGGCCAATTTATATTATTTGGCACCTGGCTAAAATTTAAGTATACCTGAGGCAATCCACACAAGAAGTGGCTGGATGCCTTCCTCTGCAACACAAGTACAGTGTTTGTGGCTGCAGTAATGGGGGAAGGAAAAGCATAGCCCAGACTGAAGTAGTGGATGGAAAAACCCTCAGACATCCTCACTGCAATGATTAGTATCTTGAGTCATTGCCTTTGAGGGAGGTGAGAGTTTCCTCAGTATGTGGTGGAGTTAGATGAGCTCCTTTAATGAGGTTAGATACCAGAGGCATTGCTCAGTACCACGGGGTTCCCTGGGGTAAAAAAAATAAATATATCTTTTCACCTCTGAGAGTTAAGGTCCAACTGGGGATCATCAGTGTTAAAACAGTAGTCTCTGAGAGCTACTAAAGCCACCCTACCTACAGCAGCTGTGTGGCTGCTCCACTCCTCAGCTCTAGATCCTTTCCTGCCCCTCAGGGTCTGTCACTGCAGAGAGGTCCCTGTCCTGCCCGTGGGAGGCTGTCCCCGCACCAGCTGCCAGGCAGCCAGCGGCGGTGGCTGGGCGATGAGGTCTCAGTGGCTGCCCGTCCAGCCAAGGCACAGGCGGTAATGCTAATGCAATGTGAAACCTCCTCCAGACAGCAGGGCGGGCGGGCAGAGGGGAATGAGGACACAGGCAAACAACATAGAAAAAAAGGAAAGAAAACAGGCTGTCTCCTTTATCAGCTTTCAACAGACATTTGTTACACAACATGTGTGTTTCTGCTGCTTTATATATCATGCGTTAAGTTTTCCAGCTTCCTGTGTGCACCGCTCAGGACAGGGCATTGAGGCAAAACATGAGTCTGGTGTGCTTGAGGAGTTAAATTCGCCAAAGGAAAGGTGAAGGTCTGACCTGTGTGAACTCACCACTGCTGATCTCTGCCCTGTGGCTAATATAAAAACCCCAAATCTGGCTGTTCAGTTTGGAAGCCATTTTGCCCGCACTGAGTCGCAGGGGCAGTTTGTGAGTTACAACATCAGAGGCATGGTGGGTTGCTCTGAATAACACAATCAGAGCTAAGAAATCAGAGCTGTTGCCTTTGCCGTTAAACCTGCTGAGCACCCTCAGCTGCCAGCTGGGCAAACAGGTTGTCACCAACTTCAGGTGGCCAGCGCTGAGGGCGCAAATTACGTGTCATTTGTGAAGCTGCTTCACTGTAGATCTGTTATCTTTTCTAAATATTCAACAAAAGCAATGGAGGAGGGAAAGATCAGAGTTCTCACTTTGCATGGAGTGACCTGACAATTGTCCCTGAGGTTGGGTTTTGCTTTTCATTGTTTTCCTGAATTCTGTCCCAAGAATTTATAGCTCTCAATAACTTTTCCTAATAGTTTAGAGTTAATTTAGGAGTTGAGAAACTCTTCATTACCACCTTTTCTTTTCAAAAGTGCCAGACTGGTTTTTGCACAAAAAGGAATATTAATAGACAGAGCTGTTGTAGTGATAATAAAACCAAAGAGCTGAGATCCAAATTTAGGTTTGGACATCTTGGAAGCACAGGGTGAAGTGTTTAGTTTCGGGGTTCTTGCTAGCTGTAAAGCTCAGGTGAAGTTCAAAGCTACAATAAAGTTTTTGACAACACGTGGGGAAGTTGGTACTGGGATAGCAAACGTGGAGGCAACTCTACTTCCAGTGAAAACATCCATGAGCTATTTCAGCTTTTCTTTGGTGAACACTTCTCTGGTCCCTTTAATGCATTTATCACCCCTACTACCTTTGAAGATAATAGCTATGAATGCCTCCTTTGTTATAAGATGCATGCTGCCCTGTGTGTGTGGGAGGTGGGTGTTACGATAGGCATCATACAGCAGTATTCTGGTATTTTAATAAATGAGCTTCTGCTGGAGGTGACATTACTTGAGTGTTAAACCAGGCATATCTGTCTCTTTAGTAAGATACAGGGTATTTTGTGGGGGTGTGATGTAATTTTCTTTGAATAATTGAATTAAGTAATTACAAGTTATATAAAAGTATAAGGCTCCAATTGCCCATAGTATCTGTGCACCATTCACAGAACTCAATGCAATATTTTCTTCTGATTAAATGAACATTTTATTCTGAATATGCCAAACAACCTTCCTTTCTCCTTTTTCATAGTTCCCTGAGAACTACTTCTGTAACACCCATGAGATGTGAAGAACAACCAGAGACCTCCTACAGGGAACAATCTGCCACCAGAAGAGCTGTGCATTTAACTGATTTTTTTTTTTTTTTTGGCTCAGATGCCAACTCACGCCCTCATTACAAGAGAAAAAAAAAAAAATACCCTTTAAAAAATTTAAAAACATTTGGTTTCTTGGTGCAGCAAAATCTCAGAACATCTAATGTCTTCAAAAGATTTTGATTTGTGTCTTTGCAGACCAAATATATAAATGCTAGATTCACAAAAGCTGCTGTGAGACGACATATTATCCAGTAACCTGGAGCATGCATCAAGCCTTAGGAGAACCAGTTTTGTTTCCATCTCTGAAGAAATCTGAGAGCATGCGCCATGCAGGGCAATGTTTTTACTAACCAGCTCCAAGCTGGTTGCGCCTATGCAAGGCTTGGAGCATCGCTCCCTGGTCTCTATTGATGAGACATCCATTCCATGTGCAGCATCTTACATATACTGCAACATGCTCTAGAAGCCAGACATCCACTTCCCAGACGTGAATCATTTTCACATTTGTTTTTGCTTCAGTGCTTGTTAAAAGTATTTTATTCCAAGTAGACTGGCTTCAAATGGAGTATCTAAGGAGACCCAGCTAAGCTTAGAGTAATCCCATTTGAGCCTTTAGGCACCCCTGTGCCTCAGGCAGCTCCTTGCAAGCCCCAGTCTCAAAACTGCTGAAAGCAAGATTGAGAGTGATGTCCAGGGGGCTGGAGCACTCACCTGGGAAATGCAGGAACACAGTGGTGTGTGCATGGCTGAAGCATGACACCCTTGTACTATCCGAGGCTTCAATTACACAGAGTAACTGTGGGATATAATTTTGACAACACAGAGAATCTAGACAAAATGGTCCATGGTGATGGACTGAGGTGGAATATGTGTCTCAGGTGGGAGCTGGGGTGTCACTGCACTTTTTCCATTCCTGCTGTTTCTTCCAAAGGCTTACTACAGGGTCATATCTAGATTAAGCAAAGATGGCTACTTTTGTCTGGTGGCTGTTCAGGTGAACTTTGGAAACAAAAAAAAACCGGTGCTCAGATTCATTGAGAAAAGTGAAAAATCGCCAGGGATTAGCAAGTTGATGATGGGAAGCCCTATGCTCCCCTGCCTTCTGCTCTGCAGATGTGTAGAATAAGTGCAGTAAGCATGAAGTACAACTTTACAATACCAAGCTGTATATCAATTTAATATTTACTGCTCCCTTAACTGTAGAAATTTAGTGAATATTAAGCTTTAACTACGCCATTTTGTTTCACCCTCAAGTTCTGTTTTTGACATTCCTTTCATTTTGCTGCTTTGTCTAAAAGCACTGAATTCTTCCAAGATCCTCTGGAAATTTCCAAGACGTAGAGCTTTGCTTCGGGCTTCAGTGATCCCACTTGCAGCAATGTTTAGATTTTTATTTCAGTTGCACCTCTGAGTCACAGAAGCACATTGCTTCCTTCCTTTCTCCCCCCACCCCATCCCCTTTTTCTTTTTTTTTTAAGAATATCACAAAAATGTTTCAGTCTGCCTGCCCCTAAACTGCTTTGGCAATCTTAATACCTGGAATCTTAAAAATTAATGGAGCTGGTTCAGTGTTTCTGTTGGGAAGCTTATATTCATTGGTTTTGTTTACGATCTTAAAGTAAGAAGCTTCTGATTTGCAACACTGTTTGCTTGTGGCTTTGTCTTTTGGCAATGTATTTTAAAATCATAACGTCCCTGGTTCTGACTGTCCAAGAACAGTGCAATTTCATCCCTTCGGATGGCTCTACTGAAACCAAATGTCAATCAGCTGCCTTATGCAGTCAGTGAAATGTAGAATAAACCAGTCAGTAGCCTGGGGAAGTACCCCTTTCTGGGTGGCTTTGTGTTCCTTGGCAATTTTATATGCCTGCATACATTATCCTTGTAAGTGTGATCTGATGTGTAGGTGGTCCCTATTTCTGACACATTACATTTATCTGCATCTCTGGAGCAGCTTAAAAAGTCAAGCCGTTTTTACAGTCAGAATATTACCATGAATATGATGTATTCTGAGGATTGCATTCTGCATCTTGAGCATTCAGTTAATCAGAGCTGCAACTCCAGCTGGCCGTATTTTGCCAGTGAAATGAAATGGAGCTATATAGGGAGAACACGTGAAGGCGTGCAGTAAATTTTTATGAGCCTGAGGATGGAATGACCACATTGCTCAAGACTCACTAGCAGGGAGCTATGAAGGGCTTAATAAGCAGCAATTAAAACATTACGGTGTTTCACATTGTCATGTGCTTGTTTGTACCCTATGTGTAATTTTTAGCTCTTGTTTACACCTGCATCGGTGAAACTGAGGACAGCATGCATTGCTGTAAGGTCAAGGCATGAATTCATTTGGTTTGCTCCCAGGTCTTGAGAGGTCTTGGAGTTTTTTCATGCTGTTCTGAAACACAGGGCGGTAGGCAGCCAGGAGGGAGCTAAGCAGTGGTACTGCTCCTATGTGCCAAGTGCTGACAGTGCTGTAGTCTATAGCTCCTCAAAGGAAGTCTTTTCCTGCAAAAAGTATCCTTCTGTAGATACCATGGAAACTGAAGTGCACTAGCCGTGCTTACAGCTATTTAACAAGCAATGAAATACAGGCTTTTGTAATGGCCATAGAGTATATTCACTGGACATCACTTTGAACCAAAACTAGGGTTAAACACACTCTTTGTGCCTGACTTCTGCCTTCCTTGGCTTCGGTCTGCTCTCAGTTTTCTTTTAATGTTTTCTTTCTCTGGTTCTGGTACAGGTGGTCTTTCTGGTTCTCCTTTTACCATGGCGAGGGCCATGGAGGTTTGGGCCAGGCAGGAAAAAGTGCCAGCTTAGTACAGTAAGGAGGAATGGGGAAGAAAATCACCTCAGTAAAGACAAGAGATCAGAAAGTAGGACAAGATAGAGTTAAATAGCTGGGACTGCAGGATCAGATTTAAAAATACAGTAAATTGTCTTAAGACATCTCTTCTCCTGAACCTCCAGCTGACAAAACCTGAATGACTCAGTCCCATTCACACTAAGAGAAAATCTTCCACTTTGAAAAGTTAGGCCTCTGCCATTAATGCTAAACATCTCCCTCCCTGTTTCTGGCCTTAACACGTTCACCAGTGTAACCCTGCAGTCCTGCAAGGTATTACCTCAGAGATAAGTCTGTCCCCAGGGAATCATAGAAAACAGGGATGGAAAGCACCTCAAGAGATAATCTAATCCCTGTTGTTCCCCCAGGCAGGGGAAGGCAGATTACATATATGGGGGGGAGTGGGGGGGGGGGTGGGTGCATCAGCAGGGTTCATTTGCTGGAAAGCTGTTAAGTAGCATGTTGGGAGCATGGTGAGGTAATCGGAATGGTGTTACATGCATTACGTACATTTCCAAGTACTAGAAACCTCCAGGTAGAAATGAGGCGCTTTGTGGTGACAGTGAAGAGGCAGTAACAACAGGTAATGACTATGCTCTCATTCAAATGGTTTAGGGCCAGATGGGCATCCTGACTTGACTGAAATGATCTTCATTACACGTGTATCTGCTGTGGGGTAGGGGTAAGGACTAGGAGGGCTGTAGCAGCACCCATGCTGTGCTGTTAGTGCAATCCCTGTATTGAGCAATGACAGTAATGATGGATCTAGCTTGGTTGCTTTGTAGGGTCAGTATCTTGCAGTAATCAGCTTAGTAGTTGAGCAAGGTAAGAAGCAAGCTTACCTCTTCAAGAAGTCTGACTATTTCAGACATCAAAAGTGGTGTGATTCTGAGGAGCTAAAAGTGCTTCCAGACGCAGGCTTCCAAGTTCCTGCTCTGTGAATTGTGTAAGTGCAAAGATGTCAGTGCTGTTTCTTCACACGTATGAATGCAGAACAATGGGGAAATGAGGACAGCTAATGGGCAGCCTGAGACATAATGGGGTAAGATAGAGAGTTGCAGTATAATATCTGGCTGCTGAAAGTCAGTGTTGGAAAATCAAGAGGAAAAATCACCAAGCACACTGACAAGCTCATCACTCAGCTGGAATGAAAAAGTCATAAGGGAACCCCTCGAAGAAGAACTTCAACATTTATGCCAATAAAATTCTGCCAGGTAATTAAATTAAAAAATAAATATTTCTGCAGAACACAAGCAAAGGAGATTTTAAGACACAGAACAGCAGCATCGGTTGCTATCACGCGGTGGTGGGGGTGGCAAAATTTAGTCCTTCCATGCCACCTAGTGTAGGAAGCTACGCAGCTCTGCTGCTCCTGACAGCAAAACGGACCTGCACATCCTGCGAGACTGGACTCTGCAAGCAGGGGTGATTAAGCAGGAAATCAAGTGAAGCTCTGAAGCCTGTCTCTGTATGAGCCATCTCACCAGTGCAGATAAAAACCTGCCTCCAGCACCATGGCAGTAGGTGACCCTTGCTGCTGGCTGTGTTTGCAGTGTGGCATATGGAAAGGTTTTAGAGAGAGCCACGTGGCCTATGTTTTCTATATATTTTAACTGAAAAAAGGATAAAGTTATCTAACTTGCAGTTGTCAACGTGGAAAAAAAGATAGGATGGGATATTTGCATTCTGACACTTAGTAACATGGTTTGAGTCTTCATTTCTGGGACCTAAAACTGAACCTTGGATAAATGGGTGTAGCGTTTGGTTGGTTGTTTGTCTGGGGTTTCTTTTGACAGGATAGAAGAAATTTCTGGTTTGTGTCTAATTTGTGTAAGGAGAAAAAAATTAGCTATGGTTCCATTATTAGTTGCTCCAGAATATATCAATGGATAGGAAGGACCCAAAGTTGGGGTGTGTCGATAAACATATTAATAAGCATAAATAAGCTTCAGCTGAGTCGTTAGGAACACTTTTTGCTAGGGGCAGTTACTGCTATGACTAGCTAAATGAAGGACTCTTGACCTTACTTTGAAACATTCAGTGCTAGTTTCTCTTCGACACAGAAGACCAGATTGGGTGGGAGAGAATTCTGATAGCCTTTCATACTCCAGGAAAATCTATACCATCTCATTAGACTTGTTCAAAACTGCTTCTTAACAGATTGCAGTGTCAGTCCAGGATGTTACCAATCCCAGAATAACCAGATAGCTATATATATTTCACCCAGAACATCCATGGACAAGGGCACCTACACACTGTCAAATCGTCCTATGCATAAGATGTGAATGTGTTTATAAGCAACTTTTGAGAACCATAATTGCTAGCCTTGACACATAAAGAATAAATGATCTCAGCAAAATTAAAAAAGAAAAGATGGTTACCCTGAATACTATGTTGAAGAGTCTGCATCAAACACAGGAAGATGTAATTCATGTTTCTTTTCTGATTTAATAAATATCCCATTTTTTTCCCTCTGCTTTCTTAATTTTCTTCTACCACTTTGTTTATTCCTTCTAGAAATCTGCTGTTTGAGTCATCCAGCTGCTGTCCTGCTGGGGCTGATAAACAGCATTGCCTCCAAACAGAGACAATCCACTCTTGTATAAAGCTTGCAAGCAGATCTGTGCCTGTCTTTCACCCTGCCTGCTGATAGATGCCTTCACCTGTGTACAGGCTTCTGTGCTCCCACATGCCTTGATCGTGGTGCAAGTAATGTTTTATGTGGTGTGTAAACAAGGAAATCCCTAGAAGCAAAAGAGAACTTCAAAAGTTTGGCTTGCAGGGCGGCAAAAGGATGACATGTAACTGCAGCACTAATAAAGGCCGTATGTCTGCGTTGTGTGCTGAGAAATGGGTGAAACACAACACAGGGGAGGAAGAGATGGAATGTCATCATATGCTTTCCATTTGCACCCACGTAAAAAAAAAAAAAGATAGTGTTTCTACTCTTTCCGAGGCAATGTGATGTATGTGTCTGGTTCCATTATTAAAAAGAGATTAAAATGATTTAAAATATGTTTCAGTATTCGAAAAAAAACCCAAAAATAAAGTGGATGTTGGCCATTTTGAGTCATCAGCCAAACTCTTGGGCTTCCTGTTTTTTCCTTCGCTTGGAGCTCCCAGGTATCTCTAGTTAACAGAACCCCCAAAGGCGACTGATGTTTAAATATTTAAACTCCTCCTTTTTCAACATTTTTCTAGTCTAATTATTGATCCCACAATGTTTAGTATCCAGGAAGCAATCCCAAGTTCCTGAAATGAAAACCACCTTCCAAAAGCCAGGCTTTTAAAAGATGAGTCACTGGCTGGCACTTGAGCATTTTTTGGCACTTAGCTTAAAAGTAAGAGGTTTTGAGGAGAATTTCTGTCCATGATTAAGTGCTTTGCATGGAGCCTGTCAACTTTCAGGGAAGGGTGTAACAAAATCAGTGTCCTGGGTGAAAGTAGGGGCATTCTTATGTTTGGTGTTTAACTCCTTCCTGAACAGTGTAATTTCTCAAAGACCATCCTGTATTTCTGTAAGGCCAGAAAAGCATGACTGGAACAATACAGCCCAAAGGTCTGTTTTTCTCCTGCTCTGGGAATATGTCTTTTCCTTCCTGGAGCTTTTGGGGTGTACCAGAGCTTTGGTTTGCTTGGGGGGCTGCAGAGTCCAGAATCTCTGCTTCCTCACTAGCTCCTGCTCCCTGTTCCTCATTCCTTCAGGATTGTTATTCCTGAAGAAAATACCAGATTGCTGGAAGACATTTCATGACTAATTCACCTGGGACTTGCTCTCCTTCTTTGTCCCCTTAAGCAAGACCTGAAGCAAAGAAAGAAGGGTAACCATCTGACTGTGTCAGCTAAAGTGCTCTTAACATCTGTCTGTAGACGAAAATCTTTTCCTTACTGTTTTCAGCATCTTCCTCATGAAAACTCTAGTCCAGTTTCAGGAAGCTCTGCTAGTTCAGGTCAATAAAGATTAACATAAAATAGAGGGGAAACAGAAGAGGCAGGAGTTGGCTTATGTACATGCCTCTCTGTACTGAACAATCCCAACAAAAATGAGTATGCTATCAACATGGTGCATAGTATCTAATAATCCTTGGAGAGGAAAGACCTATTGGTGCATAGGGTACCCATAGCAGGGAAAGCAGTGCAGCAAATTCCTGTGTCTCTTGCCAGGCCCAAGAAGAGGGCACCTGCCAAAAGAAGGTTTATGCTGCATGACTCTGATTTCCACCTCATTATCCGGCGTAAATAAGGAGTAATTCCAGTGAATCAAGAGAATAAAGGTTGATAATCCAGGTGTTTTTTTAATATTCTTATACTTTTCATCATGTTACTCTGAACTTGCGACTTCACATCTTCAGCTAACCATGCTTGTCTCTCCACAGTAGTCTGCAGTGGCTAATCATTACTGGGTTTGTTTCAGGCTTTATAATTAAGTCTATAAAGCCTCTGTTGCACTGTTTGTGGAAGATCATGATGAACCTCCTACAATTTCTGTTCTAGGTACCTCCTTGATAAACTGCAAGCTGATGAGGACTGGGGCTACATGTGTGCCTAGACAGTCGGATACATGAAACCACATTGCAGGAGACAGGTTGGTAGAATTCCCCTAGACTCAGGCAACGTTTTTCAAGCAGAAAGTATAACCAGAAAGTATAACTAGACAAACTGGAATGGCTGTGGGTAGTAGTATCACCTGCTGTCACACGACTTTCTCTTCACTGGCTACTAACCTGTCAAAATGTGCCCATTCCCAAAGCCAAGTAAAATCGCAACAAAAATGAGTGAAGTTACAAGATTTGGGGGAAGAAGAATTCTGTATACCTGCTCATTACAGGCTTCTGAAATTCAAGCAAGTGCTTTAAAAACTGCATATGCAGAGAGCAGGTCTGAGACTCTCAGTGTGTGTGGCTGATCACACTGTAGCTGCAGAGAGCAGGAGAAAAAGTCTTGTCTGTAGTTGAGCAAAGGAACTGGACTTTCCTTATGAAGGCAGCTTCCCACTGCACTGTGCCAAGGAGGGTGGGACACAAAACCCTGAGTGTTGGCCCTTTGCCCCTGTATTCCCTTGCTGTGGTCAGCCTGGGCAGTAGGACAGGAGGGAGCTGTGTGATTTAAGTAGAGAGGAAAGGAGCAGATAAGGACACAGAGAGTAATGAAATGAGTAGTTGGAGTCAGGGGAAGTGGGAAGCTGACCTAAGAAGGGAGGAATGTCATCGGGGATGTCAGGGTGGGGACATGTGAACTTGGCAAAGAAACTGGGAAGGGAAGCCAGGAAGGGAGGGTGTGGAAATGCCGAGATTAGACGGGGACCAGAGAGAAAGTCTTATTCTGGGGCTGGGCTTGTCTCGGGTTTGGGAAGAGGACTGGGTCCAGAAACCCAGCAAGTGGACTGTGTCACTGGTCACAGAAGGGGTCAGGAAACAGAGTGCAGGAGGAAAAAGTTGAAGGGCATTGGGCTGAAGGGGTTGTGCTGGGATAGAAAAGAGACAGAAGAGCATACATGCGCTCAGGCACACTTCAGCCTCCAGAGCTGGAATGGGACCCTAGAGGACTGTGTGCTGAGGCCACTACTGTCTGCAAATACCTTTCAGATCTGTTCTTTATGGCAAGACAAAAGACTGTGCTTTCAGCTTCATTCATGTTTGAGAATTTGGCTGGAGTAGGATAACTTTGTGAGGTAGGGTGAAAAGAGAAGTCAGGAAGGTGAGCCATGATATATACACCTAAACAAGTCCTCCTGGGGGGGAGGGGGGGGGGGGGGGCGTGTCCGGGTGTGAGGGTGGGGTTTCTGCTTTGTCATGATGTATTTTTAAGTTAGAATTACATTTTAAGGCTGGAGAATTTGTCATCAATTCTTTATTGCCATTTAATCAATCCATTAGTAGTCAAGTGGAAGCATATATATCTCCTCAGTTCCTAGTCAATTTGTAGAAAGAAGAGAGTTTAGGTAGAGGAATGGTCTTGCCACAATTAACATTGCTAGTAAGAAATTTGCATCTATTGGCAAATTGAAAACCATTTTGCTACAGAACTCTTCATGCACTTTTTCAAATAGAATCATAGAATCATAGAATGGTTAGGGTTGGAAGGGACCTCAAGATCATCTAGTTCCAACCCCCCTGCCATGGGCAGGGACACCTCTCACTAAACCATCCAACACAAGGCTTCATCCAACCTGGCCTTGAACACTGCCAGGGATGGAGCGCTCACAACCTCCCTGGGCAACCCATTCCAGTGTCTCACCACCCTAACAGTAAAGAACTTCCTCCTTATATCCAATCTAAACTTCCCCTGTTTAAGTTTTAACCCGTTACCCCTTGTCCTGTCACTACAGTCCCTGATGAGGAGTCACTCCCCAGCATCCCTATAGGCCCCCTTCAGGTACTGGAAGGCTGCTATGAGGTCTCCACGCAGCCTTCTCTTCTCCAGGCTGAACAGCCCCAACTTCCTCAGCCTGTCTTCATACGGGAGGTGCTCCAGTCCCCTGATCATCCTCGTGGCCCTCCTCTGGACTTGTTCCAGCAGTTCCATGTCCTTTTTATGTTGAGGACACCAGAACTGCACACAATACTCCAGGTGAGGTCTCACAAGAGCAGAGCAGAGAGGCAGGATCACCTCCTTCGACCTGCTGGTCACACTCCTTTTGATGCAGCCCAGGATACGGTTGGCTTTCTGGGCTGCAAGCGCACACTTCCGGCTCATGTTCATTTTCTCATCGACCAGCACCCCCAAGTCCTTCTCTGCAGGGCCGCTCTGAATCTCTTCTTTGCCCAGTCTGTAGCTGTGCCTGGGATTGCTCCGACCCAGGTGTAGGACCCTGCACTTGTCGTAGTTGAACTTCATAAGGTTGGCATCAGCCCACCTCACAAGCGGATGTAGTTTCAGTAGAGTCAAAAAAATAATCCTGTGCCAATTAAATATTTCCATTCAGTTTTATTTCAGGAACACAATTAAGTGCAGTCTTTGGGTGAGATAAGAAGGATAGCACTTTTATTTTGAGTTATTGTTAGATATGTTTTTATTCATCTTGGTATTAGTGTAAGTTCTGCGTTGGAATTGTGACCAGTGTTGCTCAGTGCTGCCCTGCTGAGGTTGGACTGGTGCATTAAGCCTTCCTTGCAGTCATGTGATAGACAAATGGAAAAAGGTGTCTCTTAAAATTAGACAAATGAGCACTCCACTTCTCTCACTTAGAGTGATGCCCCTGAGATGCTCCATTTCCTGCAATGTGGAAAGAGGAAGGTGTATCTGTTTCATGCAATGAAATAACCTGTGATTGTTTCAGCTGGTTTCAGAACTGGAAGCAATGTAGATGTGCCTGCACTGTGCTAACGCAACTGTATTGGTTGATAAGACTCCAGTGAGACCTTTAGTACCGCACTTTAGTACTGTGCACTTCTACTGATTTACCTGGAAGTTCCTTCAGTATTTGTAACATTGCCCAGTGCAAAGAAATGGAAAATTTGATGGGATCTGTTAATTGAATCTACATCGAAATGCAAGCACATGAGGGGAACCAGCATGGTCAACCCCTGGTGAGAGAACACAGAATACTGATATGCTCACTCCTTTCTGAGAGTCCATTACAGGTAGTGTTTGGAATATAACCTGATTATTTTTCTTTTTCCTTTTTTTTTTTTTCAGTTTTTTTTTAATACAATGCAATATTGCTAAAAGCTATTTAATGAAAATAAAATCTTTTCCAGAACAGCATCAATAGCTCAGATTTCCTTTCTGCTCTTCATATTTTTACCACATGCATTAATAGTGCAGGTTTTGAGGTCCTTATCCAGCAAAGTACTTGAGCAGGTGCTTAATTTTAAGCATATGCTTTAATGTTTTTCTCTCTTTAACCCTTATTCTTGGCTTCCACTAAGATTGCTGAAAAGGGTGATAAATGTATGGAAGTTTCTGTGATGTAGAAAGCTGTCTATTAGTAACTCCAGAGAAACCACCAAGTGATTCCACATGGACCACCAAACCATCTTCAGAGTCTAATGATTTTCATTTGCACTGTCAGTCTGGGGTAGACTCAAGATGAAAAGTTATGTAATATTTTTCCAGCTCCCCGAGCTATTCAATCCTCCCTCCGTCATTTGTTTAATACATTCCTCATATGTTGCTCTGGTCTCCTGACACCCAGTCTGTTCCTGGGAACAGCTGAATTCTCATATGAGGGGAAGCACATTTCCATATGTTTTTAGTACTTCAAAAGTGTTATTTTATTTAATATATTTAAAAGATTTAAGCCCCCACCCTTCCACTTTCCCCCCCATCGCCATGATTTTAGCAGGTGCCCCAAGAGACCTTAGAGAAGAAACAAGAGCTACAATAGTAGAGAAAAGCATGCTTTTCAAGGTGACATGTAGTCAAGAAATACATGAGAAATAAAGTGAACTTAGTCTCCTCTCAGTTTTATTTAGACCTCTTCACCTCTCTGTCTCTTTTCAAAACTACTTTTACTGTTCTAGTTTTAAGAGCTAATAAAATATACAGAACCTGACTCCTCTTGCATCAATTTTAGATTGTTAATGTCAGGATTATATTACTCCATTAGCTACAGGACTCCATTAAAATGTCAGCACCACATGAACAAGGAGGTCCATGCTATCTGAAAAATTCTGTATCACCAGTATTTTGGGACTCTTTCAGCTTGCAGATTAGAGGTATCTCTTTAACACAGAACTGTTAGTTGTATATGAAATTGAAATGGGAACAGGAGACAGTGGATGAAATTCATCAATTACATGGAGAAAATGTGAAAAGAAGGTGAACTCCTGAAGGCAGTTTGTGTTCTTAAGTCATGCCCATCTACCTTGCTGAAGGCTCTAAAATTGCAGAGGACAAAGATGCCAGTTACCCTATGGAGCTCTAATATAATGAAATACTGGCACAGATAAAGGCAGATGAAGTTTCCCCCTTGGCTTTCAAGTGAGAGGATTTTATGCAAAGTGAAGATGCTATAGGATGCAATGGTCATGTCTCATCTGAAGAGTAATGTTCTTGCCCCTCCCAATCAGGTGAAAGTACTACAGAGTAGTAACTGGCTTGTAGATCAGTGGAAGAGCAGTGCTTACTCAGCAGCCTGTGTTCCATGGCTATGAAGCTTCATAGTATAGGAGACAGTGAAGTAATCCAACATGCATCACAGAGAACAAAAGTAACAGAGACCATTGAAAAAAAAGATTTTTCAGTAGGAAAAACATTTAATTATGTGGTGTTCACTAACTTATGCTTTTTGGGATTTCAGCATTCTGCATATCCAGGGATATGCACTAGTGTGATAACCTCCAGCACCTATAGTTTCAAAAAAGAGTAGAAAACTCTACAAATTAGAGAAAACATGACAGAGCCAGAACTCTGCTTTGCATCTTTCCTCCCCTTCTCTTCTTATCTATCTTACAAGCATTTTCTATTAACTCTTCTCCCTTATCCTACACAGTGCCAGAACCTGAATGAGTCACTGCTAGAGAAGGGCTTTTTTGGATGGCAAAGGCAAAGAAGCAGCGTTACTAATGGTTTCAAAACAATAGGGAATACTTCAATGTCCTAAAAAGGAAGCACTAAACTTTTGCTGTGCTATGCTGTCACTGGCTTACTGTCAACTCATTAGGCAGCATCCCGAGCAATGACAAAGGAATGTATTTGAAAATACATTTGGGACTGGTTTGCAAGCATCAGAATGTTTATGCTCATTTGAGATTTCCCCTTCTTTTGTATTGGGTTATTGTGCTAAGAGTATATGTAGTTAAGATTGTTGATTACCCCTGGCCAGAAAGCAGCAGTTTCTTTTGGTGAGTATTTCTGAGGTTTTGAAATTTGGTTTTGGTCCACATGTGGTGGAATGAAAATGGGAATTTCAGTCTTTTAGCAGTAACAAACAAAGAAGAATCAGGAGAGAGAAAACAGTCAAAAGATGAACCTGGAATTACCCTGGCATATGGGAAAACAACAGCTGTCTAAGTAAGGCGAGAACCTTAGAAAGAACACTTCTGGCTCTTTTGCATTCTTCTCTGATAGGCTATAGGAAAGCTTTTTTGCTAACAAAACATTTTAGGTTTGGCACAATGGCAATTCTGGAAATAATAAAAAAAAAAAAAGGCAAAAAATATTTAGATTAGCTTCACTGAGGATCCAAAACCCAGCTGTACTTGAAGAGATTAGACCTTGAGACAGAAATTGAAGAGATCCACAAACCCTGATCTTACTTTCCCTTGAGAGTAAGCTGCCTTGAAATTATGTCAATTTAACAGAACACAGCTTCATGGGAAAGTGTTAGTGGTACCTACGTTTTACTCTTGTAAACATGAACAATATCCCAAGACTGCACCTCCAATGACAAATGTGAAGCTGGTGTCTACATATGTCCTGGGTTCAGCAATAGCAGTCATTTTTCTCCTCAGTAGCTGGTGCAGCGCTGTGTTTTGACTTCCAGCCTGGGAACAGTGCTGATAACGCCGACGTTTTCAGTTGTTGCTCAGTAATGTTTACTCTGACCAAGGACTTTGTGAGTCCCATGCTCTGCCAGGGAGGAGGGGAAGTCGAGAGAAAGCAGAGACAAGATACCTGACCCAAACTAGCCAAAGAGGTATTCCATACCACAGCACGTCATGCCCAGTATATAAACTGGGGCAGTTACCCTGAAGGGCTAGATCACTGCTTGTGTTGGGCTGGGTATCGGTCAGTGGATGGTGAGCGGTTGTATTCTTTTCCCTTGTTCTTTCCCTTATCATTATTATTATTGGCGGTAGCAGGAGTGGTTTGTGTTATACCTTAGTTACTGCACTGTTCTTATTTCAACCCATGGGAGTTAAATTCTTTTGAGTCTCCTGCCCATCCCTCCAGGAGCGAGGGGAGGAAGGGGGGGAGTGAGTGAGCGGCTGCGTGGTTCAGGGTTGCCAGCTGGGCTTAAACCATGACAACATAACATCTCACATTACCAAATTGGTATTTTTTTTTTTCTCTGAGCAATCGTGGTTTTAAGAAAAGCCATAGGCTCATTGTAGCCAATAGCTATTACAGAAAATTTCGTGTGTTGCAGAACAAAAGGGAAGCAGGTCAAATAGAAAAACATACTATGAAGGTTCGATATCAGGTCCTGCTTTCCCTTTTCAGCTGAGATTTCCACTACCGGGGCCACACATAATATTTGTAAATTTTGGCCAAAAGTTGAGAATGTTATAATTCAAAACTTTCAGTTGACATTTGGAATAAATTACCAAGAAAGAAAATTGAAGCAAGGAGCATAAATAAGCTTAAGATCACATAGGTTTATTTCTGAAGAAAAGATGAGATGAGGGATGTGGTAAAAAATAAGAAAATTTAATAAAAACTTAAGTGAAAGAAGAGTAGGAGTACCAAGATAGCTGGCCTTTTTGAGGGTTTAAAACTGTTTCATGCTTTAATCACAATCTAGAAACAACTTAGGCCTCATTCAAGACCATAAATGCATTCCCTACATGGTTTAATTCTATAAAACCTGTAGTATTGCAACATATCCTCTAATTACAAGCAGGCGCAGTATCAATACCAGGGCAGGAAGATATTGTGTCTGTAGAAAAAAAAAAATCTATTCAAGAATTTTAAGAAACATTTCAGGTACAGTGATCTGAAAGTGGACAAAAGAGTGGGCTCGATCTCACATCCTTTGCGTTCTTCACATATGTTACATCCTCAGAATCTTTGGCATCCTTTGCAACCTGATCCTGGGCTGAAGCAGTGGGGTTGGTGCTAGGTTGGGTCTGGAAGCTGTTGTGCTGCACCATCAGTGGGGGACCAGGGCTGGCTGCCACAAGTACCCTGCTATGCTTTCTTTGTGGACTCTCAGTTGGCATCAGTTCAGGACTCTGTGAACTGCATATTATTGTACTGTGTAGACTTGAATAGTCCTATGGGACTTTGTCTGCTGGTTTAATTTAAAGCAAAAGTTGGATTGCCAATGCATCCCAGAGGTGCAACTCTTAGTGTCTTCTGGCATTCATTTCTGGTCCTGGAAGACAAAAGTATTTCTGGCCCCAGTTATAGACAACAGTATTAAAAATTGGCTGTGCTGAGTACAAGGAGACTTGGATGTTGAAACAGGCTTTTGGAAAAGCCTCTTCATGCTTGTGTAGGGGTTTCTAGGGCAGGAAAAGACCAGAAGGGTATTCCTGCAGCTCTCATCTTCAGGCTTCTCATGCCTGAGGCATGTAAGAAGGAGGTGGTGGCTGTCACCACAGCTCTGTGGTGCTTGGGAGAGAAAGGTTGCTGCAGATGAGGTTGTGCCTCACTGACAGAGGTTGCCAAAGCTTCTTTCTTTCCCAAGCTGGCTGCACATCTGGAGAGGTCTAACAGCAGTGTAAAGACACTGCCTCCTTCCTTCTCCTTGGGTTTGAATGACACTTAGAGAAGTATGTCATGTCACTGCTACATTAGATTATTTTATAAACATATATAATTTATTAATAGTTTTGTTGCTTCCCCCCCCCCCGAGCTTCAAAAGTCGTAATAGCTGTAAGAGAACTTTTAACTTTTATAACCTCTGTGTTGCTACCATCACAAATCACTTCTACACAAATACTTCTTAGTTTGAGCAGGATGGCATTTTTAATTCGAATTAGTGGGCTCACAAGGGAATATTAGCTGTAGTTTATTAGCTCAGCTCTCTAGCTGCTAATCCAATATCTTTTCATGGCAAGCCATTCACTGTGTGTAGTACAGATGTTATTTCACAGTGTTTTCTCAATCCATCCAGGCTAGGCTAAAGATGTTAAACTACAAGGCAGGTGATCTGATTTTGCAATGAAAATATGGTCGTGGCAATAGAGGCAACAGTGGATAGTTGTAAATGAAAGGCTTATGATGTTACCTTCTGTATAAAGGACTGAAACAAAATTATCCTTTCACATACAGGAAACGTTTAAGTGATGGCCTTCTCCAAAGGTTTGAGATACTTTGATTGAATCACTTCTCAATCATCTATTTATGTGTTTATATGCCTGTGTTTAAAAGTTTCGTTAATACCTGATCAAGATACTTGTGGTTTTGTTGCCTCCCAAATGCATGTGCACTAATTGTAGTCCCACTGGAGACAGATCCACTTGCCTTCCAGCTCTTCTGTGCAGCTAGAGAGCAGGTGTAGACTGTCCTGTCTTTAAATTACTATTTAAGGTGCAGCATAGTAAATGAAACTGTTATTAAGTCCTTCATTACATTAATGTATATCCTGGACACTTAGTTTAATGACCAACATGTTGTAATGTGTTTCCCTGGCTTAATAAAATACCTCGTTATACCCAAAATGCTGGATAGACAACTACAAGCAACTGAACTACTGCAGGTCTGAGCTTTTATCTTACTGTCTAAAGACATACACTTTGCTCATTTTGGTCTCTCCCAGCTCCCTGCAATGAAGGACAGACAAAAGCAATACATGTACATCTAGTTTTGATAGCAAATTTGAAAGTAAGATGGAAATCTTGTATTAATGTAATACGTTATGGCATCTGAGTTCTTTCACTCTAGCACTGACAGATGATGGGAGTGACTTATGTAACAGAGATTTCACCAGTCCCGGTTCTTAAAGACTAAGGGCCCGTTTGTGTCACAAAATTCAGATGAGCAAGCTGATCTGTGAATTTTCTAGCATCTGTGTCTCCCTTCTTTAATCCCTTTAGAAGTCAAGTAGGCAACTTCCAGCTTAATGTTACTAAAGGCCATATCTGGATAGCCTAAACTCTACCAGTAGGCTTGCCTGCTGCTTCCTACTGACTGGCACCCTCTTTGGTACTTGTAAAGTTTCTTTGAAACATACCTCTGTGGTTCTTGGCCTTGTCCACAGACTGGAGATATGTAATTAGGTAGTATTTAATTATCCTGGGATGAGTTTGAAAGCGGTGACACTGGGAAGGAGTACAGAGTATTTATTGCAGTGTAAATTCCCCTTAGTTCACTCTCTTGTATTTAGGTACCATTTTCTGCCCTGAACTTTAAAGACACAGTCTTGAAAACCAGGGTAAAAGTCCCCAGTAGAGAGCAAAAAGAAAGACTTGTTGACTGGTGGCCGTCTGAACCCTGAAATAATAGGTGACATTCTGGCCTCCCTGACACAGCATGTGTTTTTGCTTAGGTAGCAGAATTGGCATTTCACCTGTCCTCTTCAAGTTGCTTCTGGCAATGTAAGAGCTCTCAATTCAAGTTCTGTTCTGGAGAAATGTCGTGGTTTAAACAAAGTCAGCCATAAATCACACAATCGCTCTCTCACTCCCCCCCTTCTTGCCTTCCCCCTACACCCAGAGGGACGGAGAGGAGAATCGAAAAGAATGCAACTCCCATGGGTTGAGATAAGAACAGTTTAGTAACTAAGGTATAACACAATTCACTACTGCTACCACCAATAATAATAATGATAAAGGAAATAACAAGGGAAGAGAATACAACACCTCAACACCAGCCGACCGATAACTCACCCCCACCCCACCGAGCACTGACCGATACCTCATCCAACCCCGCAGTCCGCTAGCCCTTCCAGGGTAACTCTCCGTTACATCCCAGGCATGATGTGCTGTGGTATGGAATACTTCTTTGGTCCGTTTGGGTCAGGTGTCCTGTCTCTGCTTCCTCCCGGCATCCCCTCCTCCCTGGCAGAGCATGAGGCTCAGAAAGTCCTTGTTCAGACCAAACATTTGAGCAGTAACTAAAAACATCTGTGCTATCAGCACCGTTCCCAGGCCAAAAGTCAAAAACACAGCACTGCACCAGCTACTAAGAAGGAGAAAAATGACTGCTATTGCTGAACCCGGGACAAGAAATGAACAATATTGTGGTTTATATGTCGAAAATTAAATGAGTTCATGAACCTAATGAGTTCCCCATATTTCTCATCAGGAAAGTTTTTCCCAGTTACACGCTTTAGCTAAGCATCATAAAAATACTTGGAATGGAGCATGGTTTCGATATAGGTAAGTATACAAAGATCAAGTTAAATTAGTTTTTTATTAAAGCATGTAACGTGGTGGAGAGAAGGCATTCCTGGGTCAGAAGACCATCAGCTGACTAGTAAGATATGCACTGTTAAACTGGACAAGCCCTATGTCCACCTACTTGGGAATTTGTATTGTCTTATTTGAAGAAAATTTGCATTTAAAGATTTCATAACCATACATTGGACAGAGTCCTATCACCATAAGTGGATGTACAACGAGTCTGCAAAGATGTGTCACCAGCCAATATACTTGCATCAAAGCCAGTCCTGTGAGCATTAGTACCAGGGTCTCAGCTGTGTGTGGGGTTCATCTCCTAGCCCAGCTCTGCTGCACATAGGTGGCAACTTGGCACTCACATTGCATGACTGCTACAAGACAGTGCTTTGACTGTTTCTTATCTCAACACAAAGGGAAACATCACTCCCTTCATAAAGTCATTCTCTCTGTGCCATTCCTGCTTCCGACTAGTTTAACTCATTCTGCAGATGGGCCTTCTTGCAGTCATATCATACCTTGGTCACAAATTACCACTGCTGAGCAGTTAAGATTTGAATTTCCCTTTCACCTCTTTTTAATAAGACCATTCACAGCTCAAGAAACCTGACAGAGTATATTTACGTATAACTGTTGCAAAAGCAACTTTATTTCCAAGTCTACTAACAGGTGATTCCTAACCTGAAGCATGAGAGACAGTCAGCTCACATTTTTATATGCAAGTTGCATGTGAAAAAGGAAGAAGTACCCGAACACTACAGAGTTTCAAAGGATTTAATTTTCCCTCTTATTAATTATTGAGAAATAAAGGCTATGTTATTTTCCTTGCTATCAGATTCCTGAATACCTGAGCACTGAAAATGAGCTAGATTCAGAGTGCTGCCCAGACTGGGTTAAAAGAGCCTTAAGACGGGTACCTAGAAGCTGATTCAAGGAATACAATCCCAGCCAGCTTTTCAGAAACACCAAGATGTTTAACAGATGTATAATCTTTCAGAGTTAAGCTCTTCTGAACTGAAGTTTGATGCTGATATATCAGAGGCTGATAGCTGTCTTCTGTGACTGTGAAAATCTGGCTCATATGCATTTCATTGGAAAAAGTCAGTTATGGGCACTAGAAAATCAAGCCCTTGGTCACTGGCTACTCCTCCTGGAGTAGCCATGGGGGCAAAGCATCACCTCCATGCTGACTGATAGGTACATGACAGAGCTCACTTCAGAGGCATTTGGAAGACAAATGGTGTTTTCTAAAAGATGTTTTGATCTGTAAGTGCCTTAAAGTAGCTTAAAAGTCTTATCCCCTGTGACTATATAATTATACTAGAGAATATAAATTCGGTGTTTGAATGACTCAAGTTAGATGTTTTAAACATCCCTTCTAGATGAGTTTTCCATGTTGAACTTTATTTCAGATAATTGCAGGTGTAGACAGAAAGTGGGAGCTGATCCTAAGAAGAAGGAAAAGATCTGAGTATGGGAAAGTATTTTAAATTTAAAGGGCTTGACTATAGGATTTCAAAGGCCTTTGGAGAAAGTCCTGGATCAGGATTTTCATTTATCTGGGTTAATTTGAAAGGACAAATGAATCTTTTTACAAGAGGATTCTGTAACAAACCATTTTAACTAGAGAAGATTTCTGTTGAATTGACTGCTACTTTTGACTTAATTTTCCAGATCCTGCAGCCATGCAACATAACTGGAAGCAATTATTAGAAAGGTACAGAAGATAAATCTGGCAAGTTTTCTCTACAGATGTCAGAACTGTTCTTGCTTTAATTGTCTGAATAGAGAGTGGGAGCTCTGTGTCTTTTGGAAGCACTGAGGTTCCCCCTTCCCCCCCCCAACCAGTGGAAAGCAAGGTCAGAAAACAGCAACTGTCTTTTCTCCTTGCCTTGCAGTCTTTTCCTGCACTGATTTTGGAGTTTGAACACTGTTCCCTGGCTGCATTTGTAAATCTATCCTAAAGTAAGGCATTTACATTTCAGGTTTTTCCCAATGAATCATTTCACTAGCTCTACTCAAAATCCTTACCTAGCTCTGTGTGAGAAAAGCTTTAAAGTATTTTCACTGGTGGGGGAAGAAGGAGAAGAAGGGGTGAAAATGTGCTCTGTGTGTCTGCTGAAAAATGTTAAAGCTGGTCATTGGGGTATTGAGTTTAGCTAAGCTCCTTTCTAAAATCTGCCGGATATCAGATAGCAGGACTCAGGCCTTATTCTAGTAGAGCTTCACAGCGGTGGTCTTCAGCTGTTTGAATGCAGCACGAACACCATTTTCTGCTTTAAGATTTATCTCTGTGTCCCTGTGAAGCTGATTTAGGGGAATAAGAACTGAAGAAATATGGGAACTGCTGAACTGGACTTACCAACATATGCAGGATTTCTTGTATCTAAAATGAACTATCCTGAGTGCATTACCTATTTTCTATCAAGTGCTTCATGCTGTAACAGTATAATCAAATGCTCACAATAAAGAGTAACCAGCTGCCAACGACAAATAGCATCAAAACCAAAAGGTTTCCTTTCTTCATGAAACATTTTGAAATCATATGTGATCTTGTTACTAGCAAGTGTAATAAAATGCTTGGGAAAGAATGGCTAATATGATTTGTGAGATCTTTCTGACTGAGATTTTTCTGCAGACAAGTTTTGACCTTGGAAAGCTGCAGAATATCTTCTTTGCTGGCTGCTCACCACCACAGAGACTGCGGAAGTATTTTTAATCCCAGGCCCACCCGCAGTCTCTAGGGGGTTGTTTAAAGCCATTGCTTGAGCTCTGATGCTTGGGTGGGCTTTGGGAGCAGTGTGCTCCACTGCAAGCCACAGGGTGTGATTGGTCTCCAGTCTGGTACATTTGGCAATTTCGAGGTCTCCTCCACACCTTCTATTCCTTTCTGCCCCAGTGAAGTTCTAGAGAGAAGATTTCCATGCAAGGACCTGGGATCCTGACAGGGCAGAGTTAGGGACATCCCTACTGGCTCCACCACCCTGAACAGAACTGCTCTGTTTTCACTGCTAGTGGTACCCCCCTGGTCCTCAGATATGCCTGTAAAACTCATTTCTCAGCACTGGCGCAGTTCTGAATCCATGTGTACTTTTTTTAAGCATTTCTCCAGTCGATGAAGACAGATCACTCCATAGTGTCTTTGTTTCCGCTCCCTACACATATCTCCTGTAGATATAGCATATGCTCATAAAACCAGCTGGAAGTGGGACACGTAAACAGCAGTCACTCAGCAGTGACTGCTCATGCCAGCTTCAGTGGAACAGTGTGTGAGGATTAAATTTGTATTCTCCTGCTTCCCTACAGAAAATAACTTTTTGCTCTTGGCACAGGTTCCTTAGCTTGTGCAAAAAGTCAGAGAAGCCACACCAGTTTGCACTAGCTGAAGGTCTTTACCTATCTCTGAATCCTTAAATATCTTTCCTTCCTGGGGAGAAGGAGATGGAGGGAAAGAGCGAGCACTTGGCTGTATCGAGTGAGAGCTTGTTCTGGGCTGGTGAGAATGCCAACATGGAGTGTTAGCGGTTATGTTACTTTTCCTACCACAGGTGTTAATCTTGGCATTGGAGAGAGCTAGCAGAGCATAATGAGTCCTGGGCTCCTGCAATGCAATGACGTTGAATTGTCTGTTTACTTAGGATGACAAATGACAAACTGGCAAAAGTTTTTAGTAACAGGCTTTCATTGATCCATGAAACAGCTCTAGCAAGGAAGGAAGAAGAAAAGACCTCTCCACTAATCTTCTTTCTCCAGTTCCTTCCAGCCAGCCACTCACCTCTATAAAGGTCTCTCCTGTGGGTTATTAAAGTAGCTTTTGATCTGACAAGAGCTCTCTTGCTATGATTGCATAACACTGTGCCCACAACAATGAATTGAGCTGATTTTAAAGGTTTTTTAAAAGCCACCAAGAGCTTGCCACTGCCCATCACTACTTACCTGTTTTGGATTGGACTCTGATTTTTTAATGAGAAATCATCCATCGTCCTCTTTCTTTAGTGAAAGAAATACCGTGTATATGCCTTACTGTAGCACAGACACACCAGCTTGATTCCAGGTCCAGTTACTTCTAGCACAAGTGCAAGAAAACTTTTCCTCGCCATCCTGAACGTACCTGCTAACAAACAGAAGAGGCAAAAAAGTAACTTTCTTTTTTGGAACAGGGATATTCAGCAATTACAGTACGTAATTTGGATCACTTAATTGTGCAAACTGGCCCTGTGAAGGAAAATAACACTTTGAATCAGGTTCACAGAGACTTTGAAAAACAAATAAAATAAGCTCATGTTGGTCACCTTTGGGCAGTTTTCTGGCAATTTGCAGAAGTAATGAGGTGAATAGCACACTTTTAATGTAGGCATGTTATTTAAACACTTAGCGTCAAGGACCAGAGATTCATTACCTTTGTGTACCGCATACAGCATGTTGGGGTGCTGGTGAATAGAGACCTTTGAATTTTAGCACATTTGTTGTGTTTTTTTATATCCGAGTATGGCAATGCAAGTGTGCATATAAGGCTGTGTAAAGTCAGTTATATTCACTGAGATTGAGTTTTTAGGTTGGGTAGAGTTCTCTTATCCTGGTCTGCCCTTTTACACAGCCTGATGTAAAAATTGCTGAAGCTGGGTTAGACATTAGCTGTAAGACCTGGACACATCTAGTGGCTACTTTTAAGTTTCTGCAATACTTTTTAGGACATGAAAAGCATTTGAAGAAAATTAAATTTCTAATGGAAACATTAAATCCCTTTGGATATCCTAACTGTAAAGAAACAGGGAAAATACATTATGTACTTTTTAAACCAAAAGTTATTAATTGAAACAATAATAACAGATTTTAGCTCTGCTTGAAGTAGTGTTGGTTTCAGTCAGCCAGCCAAGCTGTACCAGTTCAGGTCAAAAATATCAAAATGAAGATGACTTCAGATCTGCAAAATATAACTACTTTAGAGGAAGGGGGTTTCCTTCTTCCAACAAAAGCCAGCCTTTTAATCTATTCTTCCTCCTTAGCTGGTTAATGTATCTAATACAAAGTAATTATAAATTTTCTTTCTTTTCCTAGGTTTTCTGCAGACTTGCTATGTCTCCCATTAGGTTTTCACTCTTATCAACAGAGGAGAGCAAAGAGGTTATGCAGAATTTTGTTTCTTTGTTTTTTCTTTGGAAGACAATGTGATAGTTTGTGTTGGTGTTGAACAAATTCTTTACCTTCTGTCATAAAGAGTTCACTGACATCAGGGCTAAGGTGAGGGCTTTATGCTTTGTCATTGGCAATGTGAATATATTTGCCAGTTCTGTGGCAACCATCATGTGTCCATAAAATGCACATCATTTGTGGATTCACTGCAGCCAAGATTTTCTTGGTTTCTTTCTTTCTTCCACTCTTTGGACTCCTTATTCACTTTGCAAGCTATTTGTGCTTGCAGAAGCACAAGCTATTCTCACTCACCAGTAGTGAAGGTACTTCATATTTTTATTTACTGCATCTTTTCAGAGGTGGTTCTGTAGACTCTAACTATAAACCTGGATGTTACAGAGTGTATCTGTGAATCTTTCAGTGAACCAGTGAATTAAAAGCTTTCAATAAATGCAAGGAAGATTTCTTCATCTTTTTGATCAGCTTTCTACATACGGAATGAGAAAATGAGAAGCCCAGTCTCAAGAAAAGCTACTCAGACTACTCTGCCTGGAAGAACAAGAGCGGATTAATCTCAGAGCAGACTCAATGATTTTTTGACTGTCTTGTATTGGATGATGGGGGATGGATTATATGGAAATGGGTGTCAGAATCATTTGATTTTCATGTGCTCTTACAGTTCAATGGCAGCTGTGTGTTATCTGAGGGCAAACCTGGAACCAAAGCCTTTTAAATGAATGACTGCCCCAACATGTCATAAAATGGATGCAACATGGATTGTTCACAAATAACTCATCCTGCAGAGTTTAAACACAGACAGCAAAGTCCAGTTTAGCAGCCAGGAACCCCACTCCATAGTATAGCTGCATGCAGAAAATACTGAAACTTTTCTTTATAAAGAGACATTTGTCATTTACAAGAAGGCAAAATTATGACATCAAGTTTTTAGCATACATTTCTGTGGGAACCAAAGAAATGTGCTCCCCAGAAAATGGACGGCAAACGGTACTTCATGGGGTGGTGTTCCAGGGACTGGGCTAGCATAAAACCAGACAGTCCCCAGGCTTGATGGAGAAATTTGCACTGCACTTTCTGCCCCTTGCCCCTGCTTCCACCCATCCTATACCTGTAGTCTTTGCCAAAGGGTATCCGTTGCTCTTTTTTAGCTCATTCACTTTCATTTATGATCTGAAAACACTCTTCCAGCCTGGAGCAGATGCAGAAATTTAGATCAACAGCTGTGGGGTTTTCTGCTTCAAAAGGAATTGGCATTGGTGCAATGAGTCTGTTTGATACTTGCTTGTCCCTTGAAAATCACCTAGCTTTTTTAGCTAAATGAAACTGTATGATCCTTGGGAACTGTGAAGTGAACACCTTGAAAATGGTTTTCTATTCAACATCATATAGAAAAAGACAGGAGAACTGAATGGAAGAGAACCAAAATTCAGAGTGACAAGGGGCAGACCCATTCATTGCCAGTGTCAAATGAGCATACATTCAATGAGTTGATCTGCCTTGCTAAAATGCATCTTATTCTGAGAAGGTCTAAAACGCTTTGTGAGTCACCTGGATGAGAGTCTCTAATATAGTTCCAGTGTTGGTTCTGGTCTACCTGCTCTCTAGGAACTTGTGTTGCTTTTACCTTACTATGTGAATTCCTTTAATGGTGCCTATGCTTCTGTAGTAATTTCTCTCACCTGGGAAAATGTCTCAGCTAATCCTAAGCGGATAATCTGGTCTGAATTACAATACTGTCTCTCGCTCCCTTTAGATCTCTTGGGTACACATCTGCATGTTTTTTTAGCAGCCTGCTCACTCATCCTACAGTTCCTTAGAAAGGAAAACACTACACAACATCTATTTTTCAACAGGTAAGTGAAAACATAACAAGCTGCTCCCCGATCACACTTTAGGATGATGTAGAAGGGAACATAGCACACCCCCCACCCCCCACCCCCGAAAAGAGCAAAGCCCACCTCCCAGCAAAGGGGGAAGAGTAACGTTACCTCAATCCTTAGATGAACATGTATGGAAGCTGTCATGCCATTACTGCGCAGGATGATGCATCCAACTTTCAACTGCTGCAGCTGATAGTTTAACAGCTAATTCCACTTACTCCTTAGTTTATCATCACTTTTGCTCTTCAGGCCTTTTCTTCATCATCTTGCATAGGCATCAATTACTATCTTAGCTCTCTGTTCAAGCAGGTCTTTTGAATGAATGTTGCCAACTTTCCCATGGTGCCTGGTGTATTCATGAAATGTGCTAAAAGACAAGTCCAGCAGAGAGAAGGAATGAGGCGCTACAAATTAAATGATAAAAGGATGCTGCCAAACTTAGTTTTGAATACATCCCAAGGCACAATATGCAAAAGAATTAGTTCAGGTACCAGCAGCCCAGACTGCAGTGTTTTGTGTGGGCTGGCTTTTGGACCTTGTGCCAGTACTAGGTGAGTACTGTAACAAATTAGGGAACCATTTTCTGCCAGAAAAGTGTGACGTCTAAGGACATGCATTGATTTCTTCAGACATTAGATTTCTTTTTGTTATGTCTTTCCATACGTTTTGTATGTGTGAGAGTACATGTGCAGTTGCTCCATGAATTTAATGCTAGGCTTTGAGGGCAAAATATATGCTGATGTTAAAACATACAGTGGGACTGGAGACCCTAAATGAAGGAAATAGAAGAAGGTAAGAAGTTTAGTGGATTGAAAGCACAAAGCTGGGAACTCAGTTAAAACGGTAGAAGAGAGGAGGAATTAAAGTGAATCAGTGAGGAACAAAATACTAAATATTATAGTTTCTGTTGTTTGCATTCATAATATGTATGGTGCAAAAACATGCAGGAGGGCACCTGAAGCTCCTTGTGCCATTCAAGAAGGATGGTGTAGCACTGAAGGAGAGCCACAGTCAGTGTCCAGGCTGTGGCTGTTGTACTGCAGTTGGGATGCACATGCTCCCCTTGCAGGGGAAGCAGCTTGTGGCCAAGGTAAGGTGTCCAGGCCCTTACACCCACTGTTCTTGTAGTGCCCAAATATACCTAATGGGACATGGAGCAAAACGAAAAATGCTTTGTATGCACTGAGCATAAACTGCTGTATGTGTCTCTTCCCCTGGCTTTCTCTGCACTGGCATCCAGAGGCACTTAGGACTGGAGCATGTGGCTACAGAACTGTGCTGTGGAACAGTGTTCAAGACATCTCCTGGGAAGAGGAACTGAGCCTGATTACCATCAGATGGCCTCTGAGAGAGCTGGTGCTTTAAATGAATTTATTCATAGTTAAATATTGCACATGAGTTACTCAAGAGAACTTGTTTGTTAAGAGGCAGGTGGTGACTAATCATCTCTTAGCCCACCTTTACCACATTCAGGAGTTGTCAGAAAGCTGACAAGTAGAAAAACCTTTTAGTAACTCTTCATTATAACAAGCTGACATAGGAGGCACCGACCCCCACTGCTGTTGGATCAAAATGGGAAAAATAGGGCTTCCAAGTTCCTTTTCCTTGTCCTTGGAGCTTCATTACTTAGGTAATGGCAAAAATATGTTCCTCACATGGTGAAACTAATACATGTATAATTCTCCTTCCCCACACAGAGATTAATCATAACTTCCAAATTCAGAACTTAACATTTTTTAACTCTTCCTTGCTGTTGCAGCTGAACTTAGAGATTTAGAGGGTCTTCCCTCATGGTCCCATGAAGTGCCTGTCAGGCGAACAAGTAAACTAAAATCCAGCATTAAAAGGTCAAACTGCAAGCAAAGAAGGCTGAGGGTTAGCATATTCTTTAACCTGGAGCACATGTAGAGGTGCCCTATACTCCATACTGCCAGGAAATGAGTAGAGCAACTCTGAGCTTGCTGGGATATAGTCTGGGAGAGGTGACACAGCCATTTTCTTCATCCTTGAGCTGAGGAGAGGACAAAAGCAGAGTAAAGCTGCTTTTATACATATTCTGCTGGGACTGGGACTAGTGGTAGCTTGGGTGAACACAGAGAACCATCTTAAAATATAGCAGATGCTGCTTTTAAGCCGAAAAAATGTAATTCACAGTGCAATGAGGAAAAATATCCTGCAGCTGGAACAGAGAACACTGTAGGGTTGAAAGGAAGCTAGGTATTCTTTGAGATGGCAGATGTACTACCAAATATTTATTTCTTTTAAATATTTTCTTAAGTCTTTAAAGCAAAGTAGTGGCTTCTATTGTTTCCTTTGGCAGCTTATTCTAGCCATGAGCTTCTCTGTGTAATGAAATTCCACCTACAGTAAATCTTCTGAGTGCCTGGCTGTTCCTGAGGTTTAACTCTTCCAAGTCTGTCTTTCTGCTCATCTGCCTGCCCTGCATCAAGTTAATTCCAACACATTACGAGATTGACATACAGTTCTGTCCTAGATGTCCTGGGCTGTCAGCTGGGTGAACTACATGCTAGCTCTATTTCCTATGATTCTCTTATTTATCCACCTAATTTGATCACCAAAAATCTCGCTCTTTGTTCCTGCTTGAGAACTCATTATTTTGATCCGGAGAATCGCTCTTTGTGAATTCATTGTATTTGTCACAGCTAGAATCTGTATAGTTGGAGCCCTGGATGACACCAAACACAGTTGCTGGCCTACTGTCCCGGTCAGTGATCTTCAGGCTGGGCTGAGATGGCTGTGTGCTTTCACTGAATGAGAGGACAGCACTGTGATGTGCCCATGTGTATGAAAAACCTTTATCACAGCTGAGAAAAAGCACAAGGGCCCAGACCAGGCTGTTGTCCTTTCCAGGGTGGCTCCTTTGACTTCCTCACTGTCAGAGGCTAGCTGATGCCTAGTGACTTATTCTGCAGGTCAGCCACAAGTTCTGAGCAGTCATGTCATATTTCACGTTGATTATACATTTGGAGCTGTAGCTGCAATAACCCCAAGTTGTGCTCAGACTATTCCTCCTTGACTGCGCCAAACCAGGCGCTGTCAGCAAGAAGCAACTCTTTGACCTGGTGCGTCTGCCCAACCAACACAGAGCAGTCAGAGCCAAACACTACTAGAGAGATGATGAGTCCAGTAAAAACATGACCAACTGATGGATGCAGGAAGCCAAAAGACCTTCCCTCACAGCCTTGGTCAAATAGCAACCAGGCAGCAGCAGATCAACCCTAGAGAGCTTCCTTTTAAGACTCCTGGCTGCCAGCCTCATGAGAAACAGGGGATTTTCCTGTGCATCTTACAGTGTATCTTTCCACACTGCAGGCTTTTCTGACTTTAGAATATTTATCATCTATTTTTGAAATTTATATCATTTCTAGAGATAAAAAATGCTAATCTATTGAGAAAGAAAGGCACACAGCCTCCTGAATAAACTCTACAGCCTCAAGACAGTGCCACTGTGCTGAAAATGTTGGCATTTTCTGCAGAACACTGGATCCATGTCTGCTCCAGACAGAAATGGCCCCAAAGGTTAAAAATAATGACCCTGAGGTCTCCAGGTGCAATCATCTGACTCACATATGCCTGTAAGCCTTGCAGGCATTTTACCTTTGTGAAATCAAACATAATTCCAAGCAGACAAATTCAGTTAAAATAGTTGGCTTGCCTGAATAAAGCCTATGGGAACATATCAAAGAGCTTCTAATTTTGTTCCTAATAGGTTAGAGTACTTCTGATTACCCAGTGCTGGTTTGTTTCCTCTTAAAGTGCTATGTTTTAAAGATCACTTTTAAACCATACTCTGAATGTGACTTCAGTAGGCCAAGCACCAGGCTGAACCTCTTCTGTTTTGCCCTGACTTCAGGGAAAAAAAAAGAAAAAGAATGAAGTAAAATAGTTTTTCAGGAGCGATTGTCATGCTGCAGATTTCAGAGTATTTCCTCTTCTTACATGCAGAATGTCTTTCTTAATTATTTCACACTATTTCATGGTAAATATTGTCTTGATATTTAGTTAGCAGCTTGACACTTCAGCCAAGAGACAGCTGAAATCCACATTGAGTAAACTGAAAGGTGGAAGATGAAATTAGTGCAAAACTCCAGTGACTCACTCAGTGTCCATACTGAAGACAGAAATGGGAAACAAGATGGAGCTTAAGGAGAACATTTTATCATATGGACAGAGTATTTTAGGGGGCATAGTGTTTCCATCTATAAATTCGTAACTTGCTTTTCTTAAGCTGCTGAGCTCATATTAACCAACATCCTTTTTCATTCAAACCGCTCTTTGGAATTCCTCCTCTCAGTTGCCTGAGAGGCAACTGAGACCTACTGTGATGGACCAAAAAAAGGTATGTGTGGGTTCTGGCATCTACGCCAAAGCTTCGAGTTGTATCTGTAAGTAGTGGAAGGCTCTTATTTCACTGGGAAGTAGATGCTCAGATGCTTTTGTGAATTTATTGGGAAATTATGTAAGCTTACTACTTTTTTTTTTTTTTTTTCCTTTATGCTTTCCTTTGATGATCCGTTTAATTCAGACAGTAAGCATGTTTTGGAAGCAAGCAACCTTGGTGTTTAAGCATTCTGACTGCTTAACACAAGAACAACTGCCATAAATAAATTATTAGTCCAGGTCACTTTATATGGTACTGCCTTGCTGACTGGCTGATAAGGGGGAGGCTAGAAATGACCGAGAAGAGGCTGTATGCATAATTTTTCTTTCCTGCAATAGATTAGGAAACAGACAGCAACTTATTTGTATTGACAGGATCTGAGTATTGGCTTATTTTGTGTGTACAAGAACTTCTTCTGTGTGATATCCTAGTCTTTCCCTTAGGAGCTGTGAACATTACGCAATCATTGAACAAGTGTCTACGCACTGTGTTCAATTTTCGAAACTTGCAAGGAGGAATGTGTCACTTGTCAGAAAGATGTCACTTTGGCTGACTGCTGAGTGCTTTGGAACAGGCTCTACTCCACTTTGTGCATATTCACTGTGAAACAGTTTAACAGGATGAAGGGGTTTATTTCAGTTGACAAAAACTTCTCAAGTAAACAAAAAAAAAAAGAAAAATAAAAAAATATTTCCAGTACATTTATTAAGCCACAAATAAATTAGGGTTATTCAAACGAGACCTGAGCTGTATCTACTTGGGATCATCTAGCACTGTGTACCCAGGCACCAAATCTGTCATAGCTGCATTAGTTATGGGATGATATGGGTCTACCCTACTGCAGAGTAAATCAGTCCTAAAGGGCTTCTTCCTGCTGAGTTTGCTTTCTGTCTAATGTTTCAGTTTGCATGGTATTCATGCGATTTTTTTATGCCAGAACTATGCACCCTCTGTTGTAAATATAATTGTTTTACTGCCTTTCACTCCCTCTTTTCTTTTAATTCAAATGACTGGTTTTATTGTGGTTCTAAATAACTAGTGCTCCATAGTGCATCTTAGCTTTCTAGATCATGATCAGCTGGAAAATTCTTTCTTCATTTTACAGGCAGAAAAATGAAGCACAGAAGAGGGGAACTGAGTTGCAAGCTCTGGATCTGTGTTTGTGTGTCTCCATCCTGTTCTTGACTTCGTGCCATCGCTGAGTTGAAGCCATGGGTGACAACATTTATTTTCATGGAAGCTGGAAAAAAAGAATTATTGCACCAAAGTGTTGAGCAGTTTTGGAACCCTACTGACATGGAAATCTATCTAAGTCTGGGAGATGGATGAGTTTCCTTTGGGAATTCCTGTCACCATTAACTCTCAGTGACACACAAACATCAAATTCCAAACAAAACATTAAGGATTGAAAGCATGCAGAGCAAAAGATAATATTATTATATAAAACTCTCTATCTTTCCCCTTACCTAACCTCAATCTTTTCTTGTAAACATTTATAAATGCCACTCTGTCCTGCTCCTATTGGGTGCTCTGTCACTTTGTGTCCCTCTGAGGTGGTTTGGCAGCAGTCAGGTACAGTGCCCTGCCATGGCTTAGTACCCTCCTCTAGCCTTACAAGTAGCCTGAGAGAAGCATCGGTGTGTGGAGCTCTCTCTCAGGACCAGCTGCTGGTCAAATGGTAGATTATATGGAGATTACTGTGTTTAGTTCACAATTAAAAAAACTTGTAAATGAAAAGTGGTGCTGGGAAACCATGCCTGGATTCCTGTGCTAAAGTAAAGGAACTTGCCCAGCTGTACTGCTGACCTAGCTGTTGTATCTGAATTTACAAATGTGGACCCCGTATAGATAATTTACTTCATGCTTTCATCTAGTGTGATGAGCTGGTGTGAAAAGATGTGGCTAAATTCTGTGAGCTTGTGCTGTTACCTCCATCAAGCACACATGCCGTGCAGGTGCCCATAATGGTCATTCATTAGGGGTCTCTGCACTTTGCCCTTTTGCATGGTGCAAATATTTGCTCAATACTCATCAGTGTATTGAAAGAAAGGCTGAGAGATGACCTTAAAAACACATTATGGTTGCTTGCAGGAAGACTATATATGTCAACTGTAGATACTCTCAGTGTTTTGTTAAACATACATAACAGTGTGCTGAGGGATAGTGCAAACAAGGTTTAGACCCACGAGAGGGCTCTGAAAACAGAAACAATTAGTCTTGAAATAGGATATGTGTCTCATCAGTGGAGATAATTAGACCTTTGGATGGTTTAGCAAGGCAGGTGATAAATTACTACCTATCTATTATAATAATCACTAAATGTTTTTTTATTTTAGGAAGACAGCTCAGTCCAGCAAAGGGAAAACCTTTTACAACCTGGATATGCTGGGGTCAGATGATCACCGTAACATGGGCTGTCATTTCTAGTATGAAGAAACCCCCAGAAAATTAACCTTGTGCAGTTCAATTGCCTTATTGATTGTCTCCAAAGTCCATAAGTCATAAAGTATATATTGCAAGTGTTGCTCTGGACTTATGGATTGTCAATAACTGAAACTGAGCAAGCTCAGCATATATATGTGAATGTGTATATATATTATATATATTTATATATGTTTATATCCATACTTGTTTACAGCACATTATAAAAGGGAGCTAATCTCATCTGCTTACCTTATATGAAGAAGTACTGAAGTACCAGACGCACAAATCTTCCTAACTGTGTTTGTCTGGCAAATTTTAAAAGCAGACTAGTGCAAAATGCATAAATCTTCTCTGACAAGTCCAAAGAAAGACTGCTGAATTTTTTTGTAAATACTTTACAAGCTCAAAGGTCGTGCAAAGGTTATGTTAAGCCAGTTAACATAAGTGCTCAAGCATCATGGGAGTCTTGTTCATAAATTAATGTGACCCAGAAAAAACTTTTGATCAAATAAACATGCTAGCTGAAAGAAATGCATTGTTGTTTAATGCAATATGATTTAAAGAAGAAGTATTTTATCTAACTATAGCTTTTCTGACCTAAATCAGTGAATCAGTAAACTCTACAAAGCTTGGGAAGAGTAACCCAGCTTTTACCCTCTACAGAACAGGTTATGGTTCAATAAAGTTTCCCTAGTGCTCCCTCCAGCACTCCTGTTGGGTTTATTTTCCAGCCACATTCCCTTAGTAAGCTTTTTCATCTATATTTACTGCATTTTGCTCAGTAACAAAGTCCTTGATGATATTCATACCAGGTAATGTGGTTAGTTCTGTTTCATTGCAGAGGTTTTGCATTTGCATTGTATATCTTTTCCCTGCACAGGGAAGATGCAGTAATGACCAAATCAGTCAATACTGACTGCTGCCTTATGGACTTTGTTGTCCTTATGCATTATGTGAGCAGTCTTTTACTGAATTGACTTCTGTGAATTTTATTGTTTTATCAGAATCACCAGAAAATCTTGAGGTGTATGGAACTGTACCTTGAGCCCTCTACCTTTGAAGCTGTCATTTTTCTGACCTTAATATTTCTTATTTCCTGTATAATTGAAGGAATTGTAACTTCAAAAATTCTATCGAAAATCAGCATGACATTTCTGCCTTATTCTTTGCCCAGAATTTGCAATCAGACCATCACTTAGAATATGCACATTAAAAAAGTAAAAACATACTAAGTCAGGACTGCTCCATTTGAAAGATGAGAAAAATGCCAGAAGCACAATAGCTGGTGTTTTAAACCTCTCTCTGGACTGTAGCATCCATTTCACTGAATCACACACAGACAGTCCAATGAAAAAAAAAGTGTGTTTATGCTGGCAGGAATCATGGTTATTGTCAAGGGAAACACTGTCTTCAAAAAAGTGATGTTTTAGATGAAAGTTCCCAAAAGAATGCCTCTCAGTTTTGGCATCGCTATGGATTCAGAAATGAAGTCATTAAAAAAACAGCTCAGGTATCGCAAAGACTCACACTGTAATTCCAGATATTTTAGTACTCCATAAGGATTCTTGCCTCATGCTGAATCGTACTCAGCTTTTTGTTCTGAGACAAGAGCAATGTATTCTGCACAAGCAAAAGGCACAAGATTTTATGAGGAGGTGCAGACTACAGACCAACAGAGGATGAGAGATGCAAGCTCTTTCTTCACCACATCCCCTGTTTCCCATGATTTTGCAGGAACTTGCTGGAAGGATACATGCATAGTACCCTGTGGGGCATTACAGGGCAGCTCAGGAGAAATGTTTCTTATAGACAGACAGCTGAGGATTTATTTTTTTCTTTCTAGTCCCACACATTAAAAAAGTGTATTGCACAAAGAATATAAAAAAGTAAACGGTTGGATACAGGTGATAGAAGGGCTGGACAGGAAGAAAGGAAATCAGTGGGATACCTGGATGTCAGCATGATGACGTCCAAAGGCCCATCTGGTATCTTTACAGAGCAGAGAAAGGGGATGCTTGGTAATCAGGGATATAATTATATATATGTAATATATGTATAATTGAGCTATATTCAGAGAGTAGGAAGGAAGTTCTTAGTGGGGATAGGGAACACAGAAGAATCAATTGTAAGTGGAGAGAGACTTGCCTATCAGGAAAACGTTTATCAGAGCAGTGTTCGTGATGCAGAATCTCTTTGCTGTCAGAAAAGAGGAGGAAGAAAACAGCAAAAGCCCGACCTTATTCCTGCTGGGGTTTTTTTGGTTGTTTTGTTTGTTTGTCTGTTTAATTTATTTTGATATGTACTACATAAATCAGTGAAGCCATGGCCATGTACCCACAGTAACGCTACAACTCTCACACACAGGGGCCATTACACTTTCATCACTGTTTTTCCCAAACCTGTCTTCCCCTGCAATGGTTGCTAGGTGGGAGACCAGCCGAATTGCCCCATTTCTTTGTCTGCCATCACCAGAGGCTCAGTGCTCCAGCAAGACGAAGGAATGTCTGATCTCATAAGTATCAGACTGACCCTGTAATCATTAGTCATGCTGAAATACATCTCACTTCACTGGTAGCATCTTCTCATCAGCAGGACACAAAACAACTCAGGACAGATGCTTACGCTGTGGATTACTGCAGTGTACTAGTACCACTGACAGACTCTTGTAGCCAAGTACCTCAGGATTTATTTCCAGAACTTTTAAATGTATATTTTATACCAACTTCTCTAATTCATCATGCAATCTCTCCTGTTGCACATAATGTTAGAAAAAGAGAAGTACAAATCTCCAGGATATAGTAAGAAAGCAATGTTAGGGATTCCTCCTGAAAAATGACCTTGCCTGTTATGAAACTGAACTGCAACATGTTAGCCACTAAGCTTTAATCTCAGTAATAAATGGCTTTCATGACTTGGACTTAATCCGTGATAAAGTTAATTTACTGGTGGCATGCATTGGTACCTTACCATTCAAAGGTTTTGGGTTTTTTTAAGGCTTGATGAAGCTCCAGTTGGTCAAACAAGGGGGAAAAGTATTATGTTAATGACTTAATACAATAAGAGACTAAAATTTTCTCGTATGTATTTTATCTTTATATAAGGAAAGGTGGAAAATATTCTCTCCGGGGAAAATGCAATCCCATAGCTGTTAGGTCTTCAGACTTTATTCTTCCCTCTTTCTATTGTTTTAAACTCTTTAGCGGATGTTTTGGGAAGACTAAGATGATCCTGCATGTATAATATCCTAGTGCCCTAGCAAAGTCCCATTACAGAACCTGGATATCTCTGCTTCTATTCCACAGAAAAGGCAGCTCTGTTTGAAAGCTACACAGTTGTTAAAAATATGTGTCTTGTATTTCTTTTTGAAAACCTTTTCCTTGCTGTCTGAAAATTTCTGCTTGATTTCAATTTGTATCACTTTTGAAAATGGGCTATCTCACTATGCAATGCTTCAGCTTTGTACTTCTTGTTTTCCAGACTTATTAGCACGTCCTAACAAGACAGTAAGTTATTTGATGGTGGAATAGGAGGAAAATGGAGTTATTGAAGGAATTAAGTAGAGAATTTGAAAACACTTTCTTTGTTTTTCCATTTGATCCATCTCCTCTGTATTTTGTACCCAAATCACCTTTCTCCTTAATTTGGCCATTTTCTCATTTTCTGATCTGTTTCATCCATTGCCGCAGCACCTAGTTTTGATCCAGGTCAGGCATTGGCACACATCTCTATTTCTGTTGCATAAAATGATATAGGTTGTATGCTGCCCCGGGGATGTTTTCACCAGTTTCATGCTACTTGCAAGGGTACAAATGATGCTCAGTCTGAAGTGAGGGCTTATATACCAAAGTACCAAGGTGAATAACCAGACTGTTTTAATAAGTGAGTTCATAACAGATCCAATTTTGATGCCATGTGGCCATAGTGGTTTTGACCTGCTGTTTCGAACCAGGATCTCTTTCATGATTGAACTACAGCTACTGTAGAAAACAAATTTATTTATGTATTTATTTAAATACATAGTTATTTATTTATGTACCCCTGCTTTCTAAATTTTCTTTAACTTTTTTCCTCCAAGTTTTCAGATACCCAGGGTCTTTTCAGATGATTGTGCCCACATCTGCTTGCTTCTTGAACACTGGAAAAGGGTTCTTTCACCTGAAGTAATTGCAGAAAAATGAAAGAAAGAAGCATTTATATCTTTCTAATTTATTTGACATAGGTTATTTTCCTCCATTTTTCTATTTAAGAGCAGATTCAGGAGTGGCAGAAATCTCAGAGAAGGGTTGTCTTTGTGAAATTTCCAACGGATTTTCATCTTTTTCAAAAACCGAAAGATGCAAAAAGATTGGATAATCTTTCAGACGTTTGGATGGTTGCTTGAATCAAATCCAAGCCCCAAACCTTTCAAGGCTTCTTTGCTGCAAATGCATATTGACAAGCAGACAGCCAAATGCCACAGAAATATGCTCTGGTAAGGATGTTATTGAATTATACTACCAGAAGAGCAGTATTGGAAGGGGGGTTGGAACTAAATGATCTTAAGGTCCTTTCCAACCCTAACTATTCTATGATTCTATGATTCTAAGAGTGCTGAAAAGGAGAGCCAAAATAATTATAATGAGGATGAAATTTATAATCTGTTTTGTAATCAAACTTACTGTACAAGCAAAGCCTATTCCTTCATTCTAGTGTCAACCCCTATTAGTACTAAACTTTTTCTACTCTTCCATATTTTAGAAAACCAACAAGGTTTAGAGCTCTTGCTTATTAATAGCTTCAAAACCCTTATTCTTGCTTCTGTAGGACTCTCATTTCTTTTCCACTGACCTATATGTGTTCCTTTCTCTTCTCCAGGATTTCTCCTGAAAAAGCCCAGGGTGTTAGGGCTGAGCAGTGTAATTCTTGGACAACTCTCTCCAGACATGCTCTCTATTCTCCAACCCCAGAGCACATATTGCTCTGTCTGGACATGGTACCCCTTCATTTATTCTTGGACAGCAACTTTGCAAGTCAAAGCCAGATTTGTGGACTCAGATTCTCTTTTAATCATAAAATCATGTCACAAGGTTAGACTTGTCTGGCTAGTTGAGTTTTGGAGATGAAATAATCTCAAATAGGAAAAGGAGGAAAGTTTAACATAAGAGATAACGTTAACATTCTATTAACAAATCCCACACCACTCAAAACACACCCACAGGATGTGACAAGACAACATCTTGTTACTTCTTTTCACCCAGTCTGGTCAAAACATATTTTAAGAGATACCAGCAAAGAAAATGTAGAACTTCCAAGTTCAAGCACATTCATTCTGTCACTGGAAGGGTTCCTTAATACCTGATGCTTCCCAAACCATCCTCTGCCATGCCAAGTGGTTAAGAAGTATTGCTTCCTGAATTCAAAAATAAACTATTCATCACCTTAAAAGAAAAACACGGGATTTTATCTGAAAATGAATTTTGTCAAAAGAGAGGGATATTCTGCCCTTTCCTAGCCAGACCTGTGTATTTTAGAGGACTCTTTGTGAACCTTTCAGTTAGTGTCTTTCATAAAACTGTTTTCAAGATACTCTTTTTACCTTGTGTGATCAGAGTCTGCCTGAAAGAGTATGGCAGAAAGTGGAAGAGAATAAAACTGTCTGTTCGTCTCACATGGAGAACTCATGTAGAAATACAGTGCATTCACTACTGCACAGAACTTCTTCAGAAATCCAAACCGTTTTGGTGATCAGAGTAACAAACTGAGATGCAATATCTTTTCTGCATCCTCTGAATAAGTTGTTTTCTGAGGTTTTCTGGAGTTGTTTTTTTTTTTTTCTTCTGTTTTTTGCAACAGTATCCTTAGGAGATCTTCTGGGGAAGGTTGAATCAGAATTAAAGGTGAGATGAACTACTCAGAATCATAGAGAGGTAAAGTCCACAAGACCAGATTCCTAACATTTTGTCCTGAATATCAGTTCATTAAAGGATTCATCCTTTATACATTCCTACAACACATATGCCCAATTTTTTTCTGCTCCCATCTCTTTCAGGAGTGGCATGGAGAAGCTACTTTGGTAACTGGTAATTATCAATACAGTGAAGTAAGCTTTCAGAATACCATGAGGTTTCTGTGCTTTGAATAAGGCACAATTCTTTAAGTGAAACGAAAAAACTCTAAAATTACACACTGAGAAATCAATATTTTTTTTCGGTTTGCTTGAAAAATCATTTTGCAAAAGGGTCTTAATTTTTCAAGTTCCGTAACCACAGCTGAAACGCATAAACTAAAAGAAGTGCTATAAAGACATAAATCTTCATAGAAATCATAGGTTTGTCATGCCATTATTGCTGCTCCTTGGCAAACCATGCAGTCATTTTCCATTCATTTAGAATTCAGTCAAGTAGGATCAATTCAGGCTTTGCTTGTCTGTATCCTGTGATGTAATGCCATCTAATGAAGCTGCAAAGTATAAAATCTGACTTCAGCCAGCAAGACCATTATAATGTTCTTTCTTCTGTTTTGACCTATAAGTAAGAGTGCAGGGCAATGAGTGCTGCCTGTAACTAGCACTTGTGGCAACATGTTGAGTACAAATAAGGATGATGGGTCTGTTGCTATGAATCATCTAGAAAATATTATCTAAGCAAATAATTTATTTTTTTTCATATGAGAAAACTTCATTAAAGAAACATTAAGATGCAAAGTCAAGCATGCAATGTTTAGGAAGTGGTAGAACTGAGATGGACCATTCAGCTTCAGTTCAGTTCCCCTAAGATCTGCCATGCTTCCAGTTACGTGAGAGGGTAATCATATGTTTAGATATGATTTTTTCCACGAATGTGTTCAGCAATGATGACTTAGTAAGTAGCTAAGTTTGTTCTACCTCTGTTGTAGCGTGTGCATAGCTCATGAAAGCACAATCTGAATGATACGTTGCCTCGTAGGTCTTCTTCTGCTAGGCTTTCTTAAGAAAATTAGTGTTCCAGAAAGACTGGTCAATCCTCTCTCTTGCCATATGTGCACATAGTCACACGTATATAGGTAAGGATATTTGTAAGAGTCCTAAAAAGGGTGTTGTGATCATCACATCTTTGTAAGGCCTATGCAAGACAAAGGCACTAATCTTGTGCAGTTCCCATGGCATTCTCTTGGATGCATAAGTTGGGAAACCTTGGGAGAAGGGGCCTCTTGGGAGTTGTCATGGTTTAAACCCAGCCACACAGCTTGTTCACTCACTCCCCCACTTCCTTCCCCCACTCCTGGAGGGATGGGGTGAAGAATCAAAAGAATGCAACTCCCACAGGTTGAGGTAAGAGCAGTCCAGTAACTAAGGTATAACACAACCCGCTGCTGCCGCCACCAATGATAATAATGATAAAGGAAATAACAGGGGAAGAGAATACGACACCTCACCACTGGCCGACAGATAACTCGCCCCACCCTGACCGAGCACCGACCGATACCTCGTCCAACCCCTCACTGAGCTAGCCCTTCCAGGTAACTCTCCGTTACATTCTAGGCATAACATGCTGTGGTATGGAATACTTCTTTGGTCAGTTTGGGTCAGGTGTCCTGTCTCTGCTTCCTCATGGCTTCCCCTCCTCCCTGGCAGAGCATGAGGCTCAGAAAGTCCTTGGTCAGACTAAAACATCTGTATTATCAGCTCTGTTCCCAGGCTGAAAGTCAAAACACAGCGCTGCACCAGCTACTAAGAAGGAGAAAAATGACTGCTACTGCTGAACCCAGGACAGGAGTGCAGCATGTTCAGTCCCCTTCAGGCTGCCTCCCACATAGTGCAGTTAGTGGGCAGGTTTCCAGAGGACTGTCTGATGTCTTCTTTACATATTTGGTGTGATGGCAAGAAGGTGCTCAAAAACACTAGGCTGCAGAGTGTGACTGAGGATAAGCTTTATTAAAAAAATGGAAAGCATAAATAGAACAAGTGAGTATGCCTTCCAAGTGTGATACAAGGATGTTCCTTGTGACAACTGGGGGAATAGAACAGGTGGAAACCATTACCTCTGCATTGCAAATAAAGAAATCAAAGCCTGGAATGAAGAAATCTGCCAAAAATTATACAATGATCCAAGGCCAAATGGGAATCAGTAGTTTCCATCTCCCATCTCTGTGCTTATTCTTCTTAACCATACTGCTCTTCATTACCTACATATTGCATTGTATTTTTCAGCACCAGTGTGCAGCTTTGATGGAGAGTTTGAGAGAGGAACTTTGCAGTCAGCTGGGTCAGCCAGGCACAAATATTTGCCTTGTGAGTATGTGGCATTTTCTTGCCCCATTCAGTTCAGCACTGTAAGTCAGAGCACCTGTCCAGTGACCTGCTGTATTGTGTGACAGGTCTAAATGCTGTGCTAGCACTGTTTGTGGTTTTCTGTAGTTCTGTTTACTAGTGAACTTTAACTTGACTGACTGTATATGCAAAGAAATTGAAAAAAAATATTGAAAATTAATAAAAGTGAAAGAATATTGTTACACAAGTATTTCCCCTTGACATAAAAAGAGACAACAACCACCTCAGATCAACCCAAGTAATCCAAATGTTACTTCCAGGGGGAAATCTCAAACACTTTGAAGTGAAGGGCATAACTTTCATTGCATTTGATAAAATTCTACTACTAGCATCTACCTTTATGCAAGGAATCTGTTGGAAAGATTTTCTGGAGTAGGAGAAAGGGAATGGTGGCAGTTGAACAAGACAAATTGCTTGAGAACAGTTTGTTTTGTTCCAGCTCAAAAGTCATTACTCACCACAGTGACTGCTCAAGATCCACTTTAACTGCCCATTGCATAAATTCTGGTCATGTTGAGTTATTTGATGATCTAGGTTGCCAGTCTAACTTACAACAGATGATGCAATAGAAAATACATTTCCATTTCCTTTCCCTGATTCAACAGTGCACATTTTCAAGACTGAAGAATCACCTGTTACTTACATTTCATTTGCTTTTGACAGACGTTATAATCCAGATGTATTTTCTAAGCATCCTTGGGTCTGCATTATGTTTTCTCAAGGCAATTTCTATTTCCTTTTGTGTTTTTGTGTTTTTTGTTTTTTTTTTTTTTACAATGCTGAGTAAGAGACATCCCTCATAAATAATCTCATGGAAATGAGTCAGGAGATTAGATTGCTAAACAATTTTTCATACACATTCTCCTCCTGGAATAAACAACTTAAACCACAAAATTATCTTACTGAAGCACATTGCCCGGAGACTGAGATGGCTTCTCCTAGCATTTACATTTTTTAAAGTCTGCAGTAAATCCAGTAAAGTCAGAAAAGGTACTTTTCAGTGAGTATAGAGAGAATCAGATTCAATGAATGCAAGCTTTAGACCGTCATAGAAACCCAGCTACAAGATATAATCTCTTCTTGTTCTCTTTTTATATTTTTTTTTTCAGCAAGGTCATCTGTAAATCTACTGCTGGGAGGGGGAGGGTTTAAATTAGATGGGCTGCTGTTGATTGAGAAGAGCCTTTCCAGAAGTATATGCTTTGCATCAAACTCTAAGGAGCCCCTTTGCTCTCCTTAAAAGGCTCAGTTAGCAGGTCTTGCCTGACAAAAAAGCAAGCTGGCAATTTCTTAGCTGGGAATTTACACTCTGAAGTTGCACAATGAGTTCTTGTTGCCAGAGGTACTCTTTGGTAGAGTACATCCAGAGAGGTTCAGCAAGGGGAAGTTCCCAGCAGCCAGGTTTCCATTGGCAATGGCAGTTCTTTTGGGGAAACCTGTGCCCAGTTCTTTTCGTATTCTTTTCCAGTGGGCTGGCCCAAATACAAAGTTGTTTGGAGGGAAATTGCAGTTGTTAATGGTTGTTAAACATTATTATATCACCTTTGTATGTCCCATATGGCTTCTGGAACTGGGTCATTTGATTCCGCTGTTGCTGACTAAACAAAATATTGATATCACTCTTTACCAGTCTCTTAATTTCTGAGGAGAAAAGAGAGAGATGAGGATTCATTATTTTGTGTTAGAATTTGCCTAACAAAAATTCAAATCAGTTCCTTCAAATAATCTTTGATCTCTTTCCAGTGGCAACCACTGCAAAAACCCCAAGCCCCGCTGACTCACGTGCCATTACTTGTAAATACATTTTCCTCAAGCCACATACCAGAAGTTTTATCTCAGATCACGATGTACCAGACTGAGAGTGTGGACAGGTAAAGAACTACTGTCATATTTTGGAAGTTTGAAGAGATTGACAAAGTATGTTTTTCTGTGCCTTTAGGCCTGGTTCTTTTCTTTGTTTCTGCTAAGTCACTACTCTAGAAAGAAATTTACTCTAGAGAACTTTCTCTTATGGCCAGCCATTTTTTTAAATAGTTGGTGAAAAAGATAGTGTTTTTTTTCCTTAAATGTGGATGTTCCAGCTAGCAGGAAAGTCTGTGGGCTTGCAGGTACCTGTCTCCATAGCAGGGTGCTTGGGGGCCTTGGCATTGCTGGCTGTCGTCCTGCCACAGGCCCTAGAAAGTCACTTTTGTTTCCCATCAAGTCCAGTTGTGGAGGACTCGCATAATACAGATGACTTTCATCAGTGTCTTGCTAGAAGGAGATCTTTAAAAGTGAGGTTGAATAAATGTTCTGGGCACAAGCAATACAACAACTGCTTTTCATATTGGTAAATTGATCCATGTAGTAAAGTGGCTGTTTAAAGTGATAATAACTAAAACTGTTCCAAACAGATAAAAATCAATTTACACCATGTGTGAGCTTGCCAAGCAGAAAAGGTCCAAAACTTTATTATTTGGCAAGTTTTGATCCAATTTTTAAATCTATGTACAGCCTTTTTAGCAGAGTGTGCATTTTCCTTTTTTTTTTTTTTTAACATACTTAAGTAACCATAAAACCAAAACTGTTTGAAACTGATTGATGTCCAAAATGTGTTAGGCATCAGTTCAAGAACATAGAAAAAAATTAGTTACAACTTTCTCCCCATTTTTGCAATCAATTTGAAAATCAGCTATTTGGCTCTGATTCAGAGAGAGAGATTGTGTATTGCTTATTCTATTAACTTTGACAAATGTTTTTCAAGCAGTTGGAAATTTTCAAGTGAAAAGAAATATATGAAAGTATTACGATGTGAAAGTATGATACAAAAGCAAATATTTATTCATAGCATTTTCCTATTTAAATAATTAGACACCTCGCCCACCTCACCTCCCCCTCCCCCCGCAGAATCAAATTATTGTAGGCTTCTAATTCCTGAGCCTGCTATTTTTCACTTGAAAGAAATCTCAGCTCTGATGACCCTTACACCACTCTTAAAAGCTGATTCAAACTCCTTTGCAGTCAGTGGAAAGACATCAAATGCTTTCATCAACTCTGGATCAATCACTGAAAGCTTTTACTTGGAGAAATATTGAATGCTAAATTCCTTCTCTTGTACCTTGGACCTTTTCTGTCAGTAGGACATTTTCAGAGTAAACTTTTATTACTTTTCATCAGTTTCTGAAATCCATCATGGCATCTACTATAAAGCAGCATTGGTGGTAGTATTGAACTAAACATAAGCTCAAAATATTAACCAGAAAGTTTCTGTATGTTCCTTGAATTTAGTTTAAGGATTAATTCAGTAGATTTCTGAGATTTTTGCCTGAGTACTAGACTTATTTAATCAGCCATATTCTGTGGCAAACATAATTTTTAGAAACAATCCTCCCTTGTTTTTATTATCAAATTAATATTGATTAATCAGTAGAATATGAAGGACATGGATAATGCTGCCAAAAAAACATCAGTTGCCGGGTAAAATTCCATGAGTCAGTGGAAGATTTCTATGTATAGTGGTAGTGCATATGACCACTAATAATTTAAACAGCCAATATTCTTAAAATAGAAGATTTCCTTATAAAAATGGGCATGGAGTCCAATGTTTATTGATTCTTAAGACATTTATGGTAGAGAGAAAATATTGACATAAACCAAGCCAAATTATGATATGATATTTTGTGACATCGTGATTCCTTGCAATCAGTTAAAACTGTGACTCAGAAACGAATGTTTCCATGAAACCTTAAGTCCGGCATCAAGAAATTCCAGGGGTAAATAAACTAATCATACACGCAAATTTAGTACATGAATGGGAGCCAAATTCCTTTGATTTGGAATTACTTTTTAACACAATGCGTGGAACTGAGAAGACCACCCTAAATCAGAGACATTTTCAGTCTTTACACGTATTAGAACAGAATGTCTAGGATTTTCTATTGAACAAAAAGGTCCTATAATTTCATTGTCAAAATACGTATCATTATTTAAAACATGAAAACATGGAATTTTATAGAAACATCATCAAATAAACTTCAAGTTGTTTCTATAAATAATTCTGGTTTCTTATTATGCACTGCTTAGAATGTAACTTACGGGTCTCTGGAGTGGCCCAGATTCTTTAGACCTAAATAACATCCAAATAGTTTAAACCTCAGTCTTGGGGGAAAGGACACAGAACAAAACCTGTTTTCTTGGAGGGACAGCGACAGTGCAACCTGAGCTGGGGTTCCTGAGCTGGCAGCAGTACAGAAGGTGAAGGGCAGCAGAGGGACCCTGACTTTTCCATAGTAAGACTGTGTTTAATGACTGCACATGGTCTAAGGAAGAAGTTAAAACCACTGGGAAAATCTCAGGTGGGGATTCAATGGTCTCCCCCTTGGTATATGCATCTCTTGGGTATCCCACATTTCTGGCTACCCATTTCCGCTTCACTGGAGTAGGAATGCTGCAGGTTAAGAGCACTCCAGGTAAAGATATAAATGCGCCCTTCATCCTTTCATCCTTTCACGTTTTCTACTTCTAACAGCACTGCAGGGCCTGTCCCATTCATGTCACCTTTCTGGGGAGGCAAAGAACTGTTTCTCTCCATAGCTAAGATAGTAGCATTTTTTGATATATTTTATTACTTTTGTTTTTTCAATCATTTCCTGTAAGAAGAAAAAATATTACTCTTGATTACATGCATGCTAAACCTAACAATGAAAATTATACACCAACATTTCTATCAAGTGCTATCATCATAATGGTGATTAGAGTTGTAGGGTGAAACATCTCCAGTACGAAGCATTTTTGTGGCTTTCAGGGATGTGCTCCTCATGGTCTGCAGTTTTCCCCATATGTTTGTGTACTGTGCTTAATGGTGTCTTGAACAATGAAGAATAGTGCAGTAGAATAATAATGCTAATTCCTTTCACAGAGCAACCTCACATTAATTTTAAAAGAAACTTTAGTCATTTAGGGACTGCAGGGTTAGGCTAACAATATTTAATGAGCTTTGTTCCAAAGGCTATTCTGATATCATCAGCAATTCTGGTTCACAGATGAAGAGGCAAATAAATAGAAGAGAATTATTTTCCAGAGGCATTAAAAATTGTAGGCAATGAACAAAAAATATAGCTGTGAGAAAATAAGGTGATTATTTATCAAAGTATATTTTAACAGCTTCTCTCAGCTTTCATGCTACTGCTAATGAGCATGAAGTTATACAAATTACTTACAAATGTCTCTTTGAAAGTGGTTTCATTTCATTTCATTTCAGGAATACGTTGTTTACCAAATATTTTCCTCATCTTAAAGCAGTATGTGGGGTTAATTTGCTGCTCTTCATTGTAACAGTGATCACCCCTGGTTAGGATTAAAAGTATACCGTAAATAATTTCGGGTCATTGGAAAACAAGCATTACAGAAGAAATTCTGCAATAATGTAAGTATTGTATTAAGTGTATGAAATCACTATCCAATACCTTTGTGGACATTTTGAGGGGTGGGTAATTACCTTTCATTTATAGAAGCATGAACAATGTGCAAGGAATTCTCACTGTGTTCTCATAATGCAAGTGACCCTGACATTTTTGTGTGGCATGCAGAAGGAATTAATCAAATTTTACAATTCAGCCAGGATATGCGAGTGATGAATAAATATCTGCTGTGGCAGTGGTGGTATAACATCATTGCCAGTGACAGCTTGCGTCATGGAAACCAAAATATGAATAGGAACAGCAATTTCTCTTCTTAGTTTCAGATGGCATCAAAGGTCCATGGGAAATTTCTTTTCATTAATGCATTCTTCACTGATGGCAGAAGGAAAAACATTTTTAGTCTGGAAAAAACAAATCAACCTTTTTTTGTCTGAAGTAGTGATTATCCGTATTTTTTTTTTAATTTAAAACTACTTCAACATATGTTTTGCATTCTTATGTAGTAGAGACTTCAAAATCATTATATCAGATTTTTTCATGTTTTTGTTGCAGTACTGCCACAGAAGCACAGATTATTGAAGTGGCAGAACTGCATTGAAATGCAGGTTACAGCTGAATGCCCGCAGGTTTCCTTCAGCTATCTATGATCACTGTGTCAATCCCCCTTGGTCAAAACACATGAGAAGTGACAGTACTCCCTGTATAACAAGCGCAAATGGCCTTGAAAAGACAAAAAATTTTAGATGTCTCGTTGTGGGTAGGACAGTTCAGTTGTGGTTCCTGTCCTCGTTTTTCTTCAGAGGCAACTGAAATAAATAGATTTTTACTTGACTCTAGTGTTTTCCTGTACAAAGATGGAGCCATTATATTCCTGATTTGTCCTTGTCTAAACCTTTTACATTAAACTTTTTATTAACTCTAAAAACACATTACAGAAGAATGGAGTAAGGTGTAGGATCCTGAGTCCCGCAGCAGGATCTGATTTTCAAATCAGCTAGATGCTATTTTACATTTTATCTTAAGCCTTTTTTTCACTTCTCCAACTGATTTTACTTCTCTTTCATGTGCAATGGATAACAGGAATACAATAAACATGTCTCCTTCCTGTGTAGTTTGCTAATTTTCTGCAAGTTGTGTCCCTCGGTGTCAGAAAATTCTGTTCAGAGATGGAGGTTTTTTTTTGGCATATGCTGAACATATAGTAAGCATAGCTATAGCCCTATTCTGAATTGTTAGGCAGTAAGGAGAAAGACCATCATGAGACTTAAAGTTATAATTATTGCCATTTTGGAGAAAGAGAAGGGCTTATACAAGTGTTTAAATTGATCATGCAATTACTTTTAATGTTAAAGGGGTTTTTTATTCCTATTACCCTCTTGCAAATATTTGTTGGAAACCAGTAGTTTCATTTCACTTCAATAAGCACCAGATTCCTTTGGGGAAAAGACTGGCTCTAGGCAGATGCTCTGTTTAGCCAACTTCTTTTCTTTGGAGGGAAAAGAAAAGATGTCAACACAAACACAAGTCTGTGATTGATGAGATGTTTTAAGGCAGTGGGGAATATTTCCAATTTTAATTTGTTGTACCCTTTATGATGAAGAAACTAAGGAGATCCTGAAAGCTTATTTGACTTGCTTAAGCTTACTTATTTATTGGTCTCCCAAAGCCCAGACTTTTGCCAAGAATGAAATAAAATAATAATAATAAAAAAATTTCTTCTGTTGAGTTAGAGATTTTTTTTTTTAATTTTAACTTAGTTTTTGAAAGGCATTATTTGCATTGGTACACAGCTGTGCCAGCCTGGCATTATGAATAGGATTAATGTGTAGTAATGAGTCCTTGAATATAGTGCATATTTTTTATTTGACCAGTCGGCCTAGCACAAAGCTGACAATTCCTGTGGGCAATGTCAGCTGTGAGACCAAGAACACAGTGCCAGTGACCACCATCTGGTCTGTTTTCTTAGAAAATCAAGATTGATTTTCTAAGAATAACTGAGCACTGTAAGCGATGAGTATTGATTATTTCAGGGAGTGGCTCTCTCCTATTAGACTTGTTTCCTTGCCATTAATAAGAAGACACTCATCATGAAAAGGGATTTGAATCTTGAACTACCTCACAGGAAGTCTCTGTCACTCATGTCAGTTCAGATCTGTATACATAAATTTATAACATTAAGTCATATAAGAAACAAATTTTCCTTTAGAACTTACACGGATAAAATGGAAAAAATCCTGCTATTTTTCTTTTTATGTCATCACCGTATTTTTTCTCATCTAGACAAACCAGTGAAGTCTTCCTAAGAAGACCTTCCCAATACTGCATAAGCTGCCTCCTTTTCCAAACATTAAACGGATTTACTTGATCCTGCCTTAGGAACATATTATTTTTAGGAGTTTTGCCCATTTGGTTTGCAAAACAAATACAACTGTAAAATTAATGTGTTTTTGCCTGCTTTTGTGTGTTTAAGACCTCATTCAAAATGAAATCTTTTAGAAGGATCAAAAAATATTCCTCCACTGTATTTCCTGTCTGGGTTTTATTTTTCCCAAAGTTCTCTTTTTAATGGTGTAATAATTCTAATGATACAATAGCTTTCATTTGAAAGAAGGGGAAAAGAGGCTTTCTTTGCTCTGCACATCTAGTACATGCTCTTAATTTTACCTTTCTAATTTTTAACTCGTTTGTAGATCTGTAAGGTTTCTTGTGCATCAGGAAACAGTGTCATAAGAGGGCACATAAAGGATAATGCCTTGGCTTATTGCAGTTATAAGAAGGAAAACTGTTGGGAAGGAACCATGTTACCAGGCAGCACCATTGACAGGTTGAGCTCTTAGCATGTATTGTAGCTCTTTCAGCACTGTGGCCAAATGGTGTTTCAGCTGCTAAGCCAGTGCTCCAAACACAGCTTCTCTGAAAATGAGCAACGTTCAGCTTGAGCCCCAAGATACAAAAGAACATGGATTGTCTCAGTCTGAAAATCCTCCCTGCGTGAGACATGACAGGTCACGCTCTACTTTCAGTCAAGCTCTGGATCATTGCATTTGACTTCCAGCTTATTACCCATAGTCTGTCTGACTAAGAGGAGAATAATTTCCTCATCACCACATGTGGTATCAATGGCAATTTGATTTCCTGTTCCAACAGCATTGCCTTGCACTCCCAAATTAGAAAGGAATTGTTTATATTTTAGTGTCTCTTGTAATACCGAGTTCCACCCTTCTTTTACAGAGATGTGTTCAGCAAATGTGTCGGCAAATTGCAAGAGTGCTGTCTGAAGGTGTGGATTCTGTAAGCCCACTTGATAAATACGCAGCTCTCCCATGACACTTCTCTGCAGCCAAATATATAAATATTTGAATAAATATTCAATGACTTGATGGTTTTTGCCTTCACTGGTGTGAATTTTCCATTGCAAGCCAGAGGGATCTAACAGAAGAGCCAAATGGCTTGAATCATGATAACCATGTTGCCAGTAAATGGCAAGCTGTATGTTTTGATTGTCAAAGACATTAAGGAATATACCAGCTGTGAATTATTTCTTCTCCCTGAGTAAGGGTGTTTGCAGGACAATTAAAAATAAAGCCAGATAATCTTGGGCCTAGGAATGATAAGGAAGTTGGGGAAAATACTGAAAAGAGCTGAGAAAAGTCCAGAATGAGCTACCTCATGTTTTTTAAAAATATGCAAAGTTAGCATCTATAGTTAAGCTACAGACTGGCCTATGCACCTTTGAAGAAGAGAGAATGGATGAACCTGAATGAGGACAAAGACTCAGGAAAACCTACATCTATTTTCCTGGCATACCCAAAATTAAATTTTCTGAATGTGTGTATGTGGGAGAAAGCTGTGAATTAGTGCTCTTAGCAAACTATGGAAAATCTTAGTCAAAAGATGGAGGTTAGAGGTGGAAATATCTTGTTAATCCAACCAATTCAGAGTTATCACTCCAGGAGGGGTTCCTCGTGATATTTTACTGTGACTTATCTAGCCTCACTTAAATTCATATCTACGAGGTTATTACTTTCTCTTGCTTTTTAGCAGTCATGATCATGGAAAGTGGGAATCCAGGCTTAACTGTTAACAAGTGGAAATTGCATCAGAATGCATGGTTCAACTCCAGCAGAATGCTTCCTTATCCTTTCATCCATTTAAAATTAGGGTTTCTTTCACCTGCTCCTCAAATGTTATCATGATTTCTTGCACCTTAAGTACTCCATAGAGCATGCTTAAGGTTTGGGGTTTGTTTTTTTTTTTTTTTTTTTTTTTTTTTTTTTTTTTTTTTTTCTGATTAGCTGTTATAGAACAAGATTCCTTCAGTATAAAAATAGCTGTGGGGTACCTAAGGGGCAGTACTAGTTACAGACCTCCATGGATGCAGACTTAGTTGAAGTTACGGTTCACACTTTGGCTGTAGCTACAGCATGTATAGATTATATATGGATTTTCAGGTGTGTAATGTTAAATGACTGGCGCTATCCTGTGTACCTTGTAGCCCCAAAATAAAAGTGATGAGTAGAGGAGGTGATTAAACTATTCCTCTCCTGATGCCAAGAGGTGCTGGACACTCAGAGAAGTCTGGCCAGACACAGCGAGGGAACCAGAGGTGGACTGCCCCTGTGCACAGCTCATGTCCAGCTGCTGGCTGGGTGATGCCATCTGTGGACTGAGGCACAGCCTGAAGAAAGGGAGGATCCCACAGAAAAACACAATGCATTTTCCTTTTGCTGGCAAGAGAGTGTGTTCCCTTACACACAAACCACAAAGAAGACTTTGCTAAAACAACAACAACAAAAAAAAACCCACAGGTATTTCAGGTCAGGCTACCACATAAACCATAACAGTATTTACATTTCAGGCTTTAAGGTGAAGTAGGGCAAATTTTACAGATTGCCAGGACTAGATGATGCTGGTGCCACAAGTTCTGAAGAATCCCAAACATAAAATTGCTAAACTGTGACCTGTGGCAATAGCACATGGTTTAAACCTTTAGCACTACCGAAGAAATGAAAGCTGACAAAGGTGACTTCAGTCATTGAAAGCGTGGTCCTGGATAATGTAGACCAGTAGGTCTAGTTTTTCATTCTGGGAAATCAGTAAAAAAAAGTGGTAGAGTAGAATAAACAGATACTGGATAATGCATTACAGGAAGGAACAGGCAATATGGATGTTATCAAAGGCAGTTATGTCTCACAGAGCTATTAGAATACTTTGTAAGTAATATATGTAAGTCCATGTAGTACATATGGACTTTCTACAAGTCTTCAGCAAGATCATTCACCAGAGGTCTTAACCCCCTCCCTGAAAACTCTTAAACCCCCTCCCTTGAAGAAAGAAGACCGTTTGGGGTACATAACTGCTAAGAGATAAAGGATGACAACTTTTAACAATGAGATGAGGTTACTAATGTAGCCCCATGAAGGATGCATTACTGCAGGCTGTACTGTTAAACAAACCCATACATGATTTGTGAGGAAAATAGAAAGGTGATGAAGTCTGAAGGTGATTTGGGATACTCAGCTGGAAAGACAGCAATAAGAAGCTGGAGTGTGCTATCACAGTATTAGGTGTCAGGGGAATAAAATGACAGATGAAATATAATGTAAAGTACTGCACAGGGGGTAAAATGACAAATCTAGTCAATGGGCTCAAAATCAGTTACCAGAAATCACTTCAGACATGGCTTGTTTTTCATACTTTTTCCTGAAGTGCCTGCAGATAGTGTCCATTGGCCAGAAGAAATACTAAGCTGAATGAATTTTCAGTCATGTGGCATTTCGTTGTAGTCAAATATTTTGATTGAAAAATCGGGAAGAGATGCAGACTCTTCAGAACAGTAATACTGACAGAGGACAGACTTACAGGACAATGTATATAAATCGTGTCTTTCCCACCACGCAATCAAAAAAGCAGAGGAAAATCGGATAACATTGCAAAGGTGAAAGGGTTCAGGAATATAAGCATGTGTACATATTTGAACTATTCTGGTTAAGAAAGACATAAAAACGGGTTTAGGAAAGACATAAAAATGGGTGTTCATTTCTGATCCTGTGAGATACAGATAAAATACTATGTTTCAGACAATAAATGGCTTTTGATACTAGCCTGGTTAAATATAACATGGATGGTAGTATTCTGTTTATGTAAGTTTTAACCCTTTTTCTTAGTTTTTTTCTCCTAGTATTCCTAAGTGTTCCTGTATAGGTGCTGGATCACACTTGAATTTTTTATATTCCTGTGTTTTTTAACAGGTTCCTTTCTGTGCCATTTTCAGAAGTATCAAGGTTCTCTGGAGGACAAAAGTGAAGATCAGCAGTATCAGTGCCTTGTTCAGGGCCTTTCAGTCTGATGCTGCCAAGCTGTCATACACAAAAAACCCTGGCAATGACGTTTTTGCACTGGCACTGATGGTGGCAGGAGCAGGGATGCAGGAGGGATTGGCCACTTGAGGTCTGTGTCCTCACTCAGCGCTGTCATCTAGAAACGTCCTAGCTGCCTCTTTACCTCTGCTGCAGCCCATGCACAGTGCTGGATGGGCAGGTGGCATCAAGGAGTGGTACACACCCTCAGAGACAGAAAATGCTCATTTTTCCCAAGAACACCCTCTGTATATGAAGAGTCACAGTGGAACGGATACCGTTTACTGTGTTCTGCCCTTTTGGCTAGCTAGTACTACCAAGTGAGAGTCATCTTTTCTCCTGTTTCTTGATTTTTACTCCTCCTGCTTGCTCTTTCCCTGTGTCAGCAGTTCAATAGTGGAATGTGCTGTACATGTTTGAAAGGCATTATCTTGTGTAAATCATAAGCTCAAGGGTTGCAAGCGCTTTGCAGTCTTTGTGTAGCAGTGAGTGAAACCTGGTCTACTGCTGCAGCAGAACCCCTGGAAAGGGAGGAAAAATAAATCAGAAAATGATTTCTGTCTGGTGAAGTAGAAAAAAAAAATCTATGGAAAGAATTTCCCTTCATAAACTGTAGGTTGCAATTGTAGTTTATTGAGCCCAGAACAAAGATTTGATATCTATTTCCTTTCTATTACAGCTCGTGAACTCACAACTGGAATTGGCTTTTTATGAAAGAATAAAAGGAGAATAAATTAAAAAAAAAAGTGGAGTGAGCCCGCCCATAAACCAGTATTGGGGTCTTTAAAATTACATTGTAATTGGAATTTTTAAACCTATGTAGAGTCATTACTGTGCTGAAATAGCTGAAATAAGATATTTACAACATAAAAGTTAAAGAAAAATAAACACCAGAACTATAGGGTAGGAAGTTACAAATTGAAGAACTCAGTTTAAAAAGGATTATGGCTCACATAAAATAGGCCTTTCACTTAACACTGCTCTGCTACTTTGGCAACTATGCACTGAGACAATTGTGGCTATAAAATACTATGAGCAAATTCAAGTTATAGAATAAATAAGATGAGAAAATGAACGTTGTGAGGAGTCCTTAGGCTTGCTCCTGTCCCAAAAATGATGATACATACAGGAAGAAAACCAGAACAAGCTCCTTTAAACTGAGTGACAAGGACACAGAAATCTGTGTCTCTTGGTTTACCTTCAGTTCTTTCACTCTGTTGTTTAGGCCATTTTTTCTCAAAGAAGAAGGAATAGCTCTGTTTTCCAGTGAGAAAATAGCTCACAGAGCCCACAGTGCTAGCTGAAGGCCAGTAGGTCCACACAGGTAAATACCAAAGGGAGTGCAGCTTTCCCAGGCTGGAGTCCAGCACTTTTCTCTCCTCCTTGCTCTCCTGAGTCACCCAGAGAAGCAAAGGAGGAAGAGAAGTAAGACAACCAAAACCAAGGCAGACCTATCAGAGAGGTAGAAACGGACATGTTGGCACTCCTATAACTGTGGTGGTTGCCCCTTGCAGGTGCATATCAGGTCACTGGAGCCCATGGGGCTAATTCTGACCCAACTTCCTGTGATATGGCACTAATGTTACCTTGCAAATAGTTGTGATGTGTTGCAAGATCAGTGAGACCCTGACTTAACTGTTTAAGCTTTGAGAAATTCACTAAAGGTACTTATGAACACTAAGAGAAAACCTGTTGCAGTGACAAACTTTATAGCGTTTAGCTACATCATTTATGCTTTGAAGCAGAGGGTTTCATTTGTCTGAGGGTAAAAACATTGCTTTGTAAGCATTCATATTTTAATTCTTTAGAATTTATTACAGGGCTGGAAAAGAAGCAGCATGTGAGATAAATGGAGTGATAAAACATGTATGGAAAGAACCTGTGATTATTAACTGAAACAATTCAGCATAGATTGTAGTTCCACCAGTGTGACTGTGCTGATTTATGCTAACTGAAGCTGGGGCGGTTTGCTTGCTTGTCTTACTTGCGTTTAAAAAGTAAAGTATTAATTTCTAATCCTCATGTTTGCAGAGAAGTGCTTGAAAACATAAGTGTATCTAATTATTTGAAGAAGCATAAGTAATGCTTTATGCTTATAAAATAAGCATAATGTAATTATAAGACAACTTTACGGTATTATTATTTAATCTTGTGGTTTTGAAAAAAACACCCCTATGTTTTCCAGACTATTTTGAGAATTTGATAGGAGCTTTGTATAATGGTAGTTTTCTCTGTGTTTTTGAGTATCATTCAAATAGTGCCAAAAGAGAGCAACCATTACTTAAGGTATGAAATCTTTAGTGTAAAAATTCAGCAAGCTTGATGGTAGCAGATACAGTGAATGTAGTAAATGAATTACTCTTTGCTCATCTGGAGAAATTGATTGATTGCATCCTGTACAAAGACTCCAGAAATTTTTGAAATTTTGAAATTGGAAATATCTTTTTTCAGAATTTCACACCCCAAATAGTTGAAACCTCCTTTGACTGAATGACCAGAGAGAAAAGAATTGAACTCCACGATCACATTGAAACTTTTAATTCTTTTCAGGAGGATTTTTTTCTGATCAATTTAACATTGTAGAATGGGCTGGTTTGGTCATAGTAGAGACTGAATTCTCTGTTCATCAGCCAGATACAGAACAAGAAGCAGCAGGTGCAATCTACCAAAACCTTTCTTACTTCTATGGGTTGCTTTTAGTGGTGATCTGCCAATGTTCACTGACTTATTGGATTTGCTGCTGCGTGTGTGCCTTTTTACTAGGGATGCGGGTTTTTTCTGGGCAATTATTTTCTCATAATTTTTAAAGGATGCAAACAGAGGAAAAAGTGAAAATTGGAGGAATGAAGAGCTCAGATGGGAGGTGGGGAGCACAAGAGCTTTGTGCTGCACCTCAAAGTGACTGTACTATGTTTGCACATGGTGCTCTTGTGGGCACTGGTCAGGAGAGGGGTAAGACTAAACCTCTTCTGCTACTTCCGTGCCTGTCTTCTTCACCCTCTACTTGGCACGTCAGAAAGTCACAGAAACCATGTAAATACTATGTGAAATTACAAAGATTGTTGCAAATGAGCAAAACATCTAAACTTCTCTACCTAAAATTCTTAAAGAATAGTCGAAACTCACACTGAGATAGCTGTAGGCGCCTTCTATGTGCAGTTGAGTGCTCTGTAGCTAGGAGAGTGCAGCTACAAGTGATCAGGCATTTCTGCTGCAGCTATTTATTGTTCAGTCCCTCCACATGGAATTGGTTTTTCCTTATTTTTTCTTTTTCTCTGGAGGACATCCCGATTATGCTGAGCCCAACAGCGGTCCAACAACAGGGAGCATCCAGGGGGCTGACTTGCCTCTCTCAACGCCAAAGAATATTTAAGCCTCAAAGAATGGCCTAAAAGCCAAATGGTATTTTGGGGGTGACAAGCTTGAAGAATTGCTCACAAGTCGGGCTGCCACAGGAGGCAGGTGCCCCCCCCCACCCCCGAACCTCAGTTCTATGGGAAAGTGGAATGCAGGCAGAGGTTTTGCAGGTGTAATGGGTGTTAAATTTTGCCTGTACAACAGGTAGCTTAGTCATTCTGTAGATACTAGGCGAGACAAAGTTCATGCATGGAAAGAGCCATATGAAATCCTACAAAAGAGATAAGATCATTCAGAATGCTGCTCGAGAGAGTGGTAGGATGTAGAGGCAGTTCTTTGAATGACTACTATAGCCGTTCTTGCCCACTCAAAGTACAGTAAAACTATCTTTAATTCAGCTGTACACTGTAGCCTGCAATGTTCTCTGTTGCTGGACCTCTGCACTGCGTGAGTTCAGAAAAACTTATGTGGGTGCCTGGAGTTATTAGATCTTCTGCTGGAAATTCTCATTTCAGTGGATTTTCCCTATATTAAGCAGGAAAAATCCTCGAAGTTCTCACAAAATGAGAAAAATATGTTGCCTTCGGCTATGCTTGCAGTCAGGTGCCACTGTTCAGGCATAGAGGGGCTCCCCTGAACACACTGAAGTGCAGGTCTGAATCCAGTGTGGAATGAAAAGTGATTTCTGACAAAAAATAAAACTTAATTTTGACCACTATTTCCCATACTGGTTTTCTTTCTGAAAGCGTAAATAAATAAAACATCTGTCAGTGTCTGCAGGTTTTTGTATATACCATTTTTGTTTTAAAAATGAAAAACAGATGCTAAAGAAATAAAAACATATAATTTGTAAATATCTCAGTAGCAATATTGGAAACTTTTCCAACATTTTCTCTTACTTCTCTTGAATGTCTTTGTTGCGTTATAGCTTATGCATCAATTTATCTGCATCTTTACCTGAATTTGAAGCCAGTAATACTAGACTGAAGTGTAAGATTTGGCAAGTGGCATATTTCATAGGAACACCTTCAGTCATGAGTGTGAGGGTCTCCAGTGTCACTTGTGAATTTTAGTGACATTTGCCTTTCCCTGCTCTCCCTCTGCTGTGTTTTTCTGTGAACTGTTCTGTACAGAAGTTGGGCTGGGAATATTGAGCCAAGTTTGTGCAGCAGCACTTTTCACAGAGAGGAAACAGCTCAACGAAAGGTAAATGAAAGAAGTGTAATGCTCCATCCCTGGCAGTGTTCAAGGCCAGGTTGGACAGAGCCTTGGGCAGCATGGTGTAGTGTGAGACGTCCCTGCCCATGGCAGGGGGGTTGGAACTAGGTGACCTTAAGGTTCTTTCCAACCCAAACCAGTCTGTGATTCTATGATTCTAAAACTTCCACTTCTGCATTTCTGACACTGCTGTGGCTACAAGAGCACAAGAAGCCCAGGCACAGCTGCAGCAGCAGACAGCAGCATGGCTTCTGACACCAGAGGTTTCCACATGGCTTATCATGACTTGCTCTGCATTTGCTTAACACTGATGATTCCTCCACATTTCTAGATGGGATACTCTCTAATTGTTCAGATCTCTGGGCCTTATTTCACTTATTTTTATCCATCTTCCCATCCCTGAGCCCTCCCTACCTGTCCAAAACCCCGGGGCTGTGCGTTGGGATGTTATCCCTGTGGCTCTGCTGCCTTCCCACATGAGGCTCTGTGCCCACAGCTGCACCTGCCACGGGGCTGTTGGCTAAGAATAGTGCCCCATTAGCTGGAGATATCTCTAAAGTGCTGCCGGAGGAAAACAGATAGCAAGCAGCTCAGCACCGTGGAGGGTCACAGAGGAAGCTCAGGGCTGAGATAAAGAGCACGTGGCTCTAAGGGTGCCAGCGGGGCTCTTTGAAAGCACTATCTCCTTTCTGCCCATGTGTCTACCTCCCAGTGTCGGTGTGCTCCGAGTGCCGAAGGGCTCACCAGGAGATCCACGGTGAGTTTGAGGACAAGATGACAGCTGTGTTAATGAACTCAAAACCTGATCTTTGCCTAGGGCTGCTGTCAGGAGGAAGGGCTTGTTTCAGTGGCATAGTGACTGTAGGATGAAAAGGGCCAGGAAGAAGAGGGAAAGGTGAGATGGTGTCTTGCTCAGTAATGCAGTTTCCTGCTGGGGGAAATGCTTCTCATCCTGTGATGCTCTAGAAAGACTCCCACGGATCAGAGCAAACAGGGCTTATAGGACTCGGGATTTTTATTAGTGCTCTATTGCCCTTTTAAAGCTTTGATGCCTGTCCTGTGTTGGGATAGGCTCTTTCAGATTCCCAGTGAGGATGCATGTGGTATCTATATGTTGGGTTACATGCAGAATGCTTGATCCTCTTCTCTTCCCTCATTCTCTGCTTTCCAGGGGAAGGGTGGCTCAGATGAGTGCCCTTTCAGGTCCTTTCTTTGGGGGTCAGGCAAGCGTCCAAGCTGAGCAGTAAATACGAATTTTCCCACCAAGACTGATCAAGCCTGGACCCCTCATTGTAGATGTGGTGCTCTTCCAGCAGAGTGACTCACCTGGTACACAGTGTACAGGATCCACCCACCACACATCCTAGGGCCGGTCTTGTGGACCAGACTCAGGATGGCTTTTGCCTCAGAGTTTCATGTCTGCAGGAGACAAATAACAGTTTCAGGCTGCCCTTTTCGTGAATTTATAGCTTTGGCTCATTCCCGAGTCCTAACGATAAGTTTGCTTTTGGTTTAAGCTATTTGACAGTTTCTTACAATTGATAGATTTAACAGGCCAAGTGGAGACAATCAATTTACATTTCAATAAGTGTGCTTGCAAATGTTTGTTTGTCCTACCAGACACAGAAGTGCAAGATGTGCTGCTATTCACTCTCACGCATTAACTGACCAGCTGCAATTCCCTTTTCCTTACTCAGGACTTTGAAATCTGTTCTCATCTAAAACTCCATTGCTAAAAACTTGCAATCAGCAAAGGACAAGGGGTAATGGTTTTAAACTACAAGGGGGGAGATTCAGGCTGGATGCAAGGAAGAAGTTTTTTTACAGTGAGGGTGGTAAAACACTGGGACAGGCTGCCCAGAGAGGTGGTGGATGCGCTACCCGTGGAGACATTCAAGGCCAGGCTGGATGTGGTTCTGGGCAACCTGGTCTAGTTGAAGATGTACCTGCCCATGGCAGGGGGGTTGGACTAGATGTATTTTGAAAGTCCCTTCCAACCCAAACTATTCTATGTTTCTATGATTCCTTCTACTGACAGAAGTATGGTAAGTCCAGTATGATAGGGTATTTATTCCTTTTTTTTTTTTAACTTAATAAAGTACAGATATTTTTAAACACTACATATGTGTTATCCAATGGCCTCTCAAATTGATGTTCCTGCCTTTTAAAAATGGTAGTTCTGTTTACATATAGAAACAATTCAGCTATTAAGGCTTCAAATTGAATTGCCTCATTCATCCACTCTGAAGTAATTTATTCTTATGACTAAAATCATTGCAAAGACAAGTGATAATTTATATTTTTTATCTAGCTAGTTACACTGTTTCACAGACACAAAATGACATCAGTAGCACGTTGCACTCGATAAATCAGTGTGTTCAGGTCTTGGGCACATGGTTCTGTTACAGCAATTCAGTGTGCATCAGCTGAGTGAGGACTGGCAGCAGCTAGCTCAATCCTTAGCTTGTGCAAGTGTAAGGTAAAACACCTTAGGGAGAAAAAGAGGTGGATGAAGAACCTTCACCTTGGCGGTTCCAGTGCCTCAGGAGGATTGGGAAAACTTTTTAAATGGCAATAACTTGATTGTATGTTTGAGCCTCAAAGTTTATGGAAAGGGGAAGATGAGTTCTGGAGAAAAGATGCCAAACTTTGTGGATGTGAGAGGACAGCCAAGGAAATTAAACATGGTGAACCATCAGCCTCATGACTTTAAGCTTCTGCTTCCTCTACAGTGAGAATATACGTCACGTAGCTACCTGAATATAAAAGCTATTATTGTGCACCTAAATGGATCCTGATAAAATGGAAACGTGAATAATACACAGGTGTTTGTGTGTTTGTGTTAGAATATGTGAGCAATGCCTGGAGAACCACCACTGCACTAATGCTCAATTGAAAAGACATCCACAGTAGAAAACCAAAAAAATATATAGGGAGGTGATGCACAGTACCAGGCTCAGGTTGAGTCCTCTACCTGGGGAGAGAAAGAAGGGTTACGTTCAGCCTGAGTGAAGCTGATGCCCATCATCCTCCTTCAGTAGTGTGCCTTAATGAATAAATCACAGGTGTATGGCAAAAGAGTTAAAGCAAACTGGTCCTATTTTAGCTGATATGAAGAAAACTGTTTCTGCGAGAGCTTCCTGTCTTACATGCAGGTGTTGGGTCAGTGGGCCCTACCTCCCAAACTGGACAAGTGAAGTTGTGTGAGACAACCAACCTTTGTTTTCTGAACCCAGGCTCTTAGTCATCGGTAATTATTTAGAATGGGTAACTGAGCCAAAACACTTCATAAAGCAGCATTTTTTTGTTCCTCAGCTATTGCATCTGCTGCTTTTCCACAACCACCTTAATATTAAAATGCTTCTCTTGGCATTGTGCCAGCCATGGGAGAAACAAGCTGGTTGAAAGTTAGCCACATGCCAATCACAGTCATAGGGCTGCTCTACACACATTGAAATATCTAGCTTACTGGAATAAGCCACCGCAGCTCTATCATCAGGCAGCCAAAACTTCGTGATTTGTATGCGCCAAGACAATTCAAGGTTTGTGTGCATAGAAACCCTGCTAGGCAGAGATTGAGATCTGAGGAGGAAGCACTCTCTGCCAAAGGGAGGAATTTTTTTTCCTGTGGCATGAAAAATAACAAAAATTGAGCTATTTAATTAGATGCCTAAATATGGGACTGGGTTGATCCATTTACTTGCAAATATCTTGGAAAACTGTTAGTTTCTGTATGTTGGCCTTTGGGACAATTGCAGCTAGTGTTTTGCTTTTGGGATGGATTGTGTATGCAGCAGTTTATAAAAAAAGAAGAGAAGAAACACAGCCTATTTTTCAGACATGGCTGGGATATGTTTGTGCCTCCACATGTGGTACCAATGTGTGTTGTTACTTACATCCTTATCCCACTGCCTGCTGAGTACCTGCTGAAATGGTTGCTTAAACAGGGAGCACTGCAGCATGCTGCCTCTGTGCCTGCATGCCTGAGTGTTTGAGGAGTTAATTCTTGACATCCCTGGCAAGTGTCAACACTTTCAGTCAAACTTCTTCATGTTAACATTATCTCTGAAGCTTCTTTCTCGCACTCTTTTTTCAGCCCCACCAAAAGAAAATGCTGAAATGTCTTTTGCATCTTCAGAATGGATGGATTTCTTTTAAGTGGGAAATAAAGAGCCTGTCAATTTTAGATGGCAGAGTCAAAGGACATGCAGGCTGCCACACTCAAGGCAGATCACACAAGGCAGCTGCATGAATTTAGCAGAAGGATTAAGGAGTAAAACAAATACCCAAAGCTGTTGCACAAATTTGACCCAGTGCATAAAGACACCAGTCAGAAGCCCTGATTTCTACTGTAAAAAGCCTGCACAAGCCTACATTGGATGTTAATGTAAGTAAAATAACAATGAAACAATGAAATGAAACAATGAAATGTGAGTAAAATAACAACGAAACAATGGAACCAGAGAGTTTCTCAGAAGGGTGTCTAGTTCTCCCCTTTATTTAAAGCAAACTTACCTATGTCAAAAATCAACCCTGAGTTACACATGCCTAGCCCAGAGGTTTGCAAGCCACCTCTGAAAGGGACCAGGGCTCAGAGACAGTGGTGGCAATGGTGTCTGCAACTGTTCCTGCAGCCCATGCCTTGCCTGCACATGGCAGGGTGCTGCTGCCTGGCTGCACCACACCGCTGTGCCAGCGTCAGGCTGCTTGAGTGCTGCAAGCCTCTGCTGTTGTGGCAATCTCTTCTTTATAAGGCTTCAGCAAGTGAAGCTTGCTGAAGTGCTGCTGCAGTGGGGGGAACACTGGTGAGTGGAGTGATTAATGGTAGTGTGGAAGTGTAATGGGTGTGGGGTCCTCACTTGGGTGGGTGAAGCTATTTGGTGCATGAAAGAGTTGTTATGGCAAAAGGTTTAGAGCTGAGAAATTAGAAGAAGAAGAAAAGCTGTGGAGACAGGGTACTGATATGAGTTTATTGCGGGAGTACCTTTCTCCTCTTTCAGTGTACTGTGTTAACAAAAATAGTTGCATGAAATTAAAGAGGCTCACAGGGCAGGAGGTTGCCTCTGTATGTCATCTGATACTGCTGTCGGTGTTGATGTTGGGGCACATGAGTGGGTTTAGGTTCAGCCTGTTCTTAGACACCTCCAGTGATAGAGGGTTGCTTCTGTCCTGAAAGTCTTCTGGTACTTCACTAGGACATATCTTTCACCTTTGCCTTGTTCAGCAGGCAAGTTATAGACTATCCTTACACTAGTCTCCAACGGATGTCCAGTCTGATTGCAGTGAGAAGGTCTCTTTGCTTGAATGTAGAAAACATCATATACAGCATCTGGTAGGATAAAATATAGCCAGAGAATGGCTTATTTGCTGAAATAGAGTACAAATCAATTTCGATTTCGGTGAAAACAGGCAAAGTGAAAAAGACCTATCTTTGAGAGTCATTAAAAGTCAATGAGAATAAAAAAGCAGGATGCGTTAAAGTCAGCTGGCTGTTACCCAGCAACAGTATCTGACAGCCACACTCCCAGGGACATGCTGCTTCTGCCTATGCTGATCTTTTTCAGGTTGATCTTCTGTGCAAAGGAAATGTACATTCTTCTTTTCTCTCATTTCTGCCCAGCCACCTCTGAAGTACCATGACAGAGGCACTTCACTGTGCCTCTAGCTGAACCTGGTACAAAGATCTGACGGCGTGCAGTCTGAGGGTTGAACAGGTTCACCTTTTCCTTGAAAACCCAGTGAAGTACTTTCTTGGTGCAATCCTTAGAGTGCAATCCTTAGAATCATCTATTAGGAACTGGCAAGCTTGACCCCAGCTTCTCTTCCATCTGATGTAGCTAAAATGAATATTGTTTCTCATCCTTGGTAAGAGCTGCCACCTAACCAGATCAGGGCAGGGGCTGCTTTGGATGATGATTTTAAGGCCCAGTCTGTCTAAATACATCCTACTACCCTGCAAGAGACATTAGCCTGACTGCTTCAGATCTTGCTCCACAGTTACCACCGTCTCCAGGCTATACCAAAGAAACAGTGAGGAAGCCATCCATAGGTGAAAGTCCAGCTAGGCTGATGGAGTTGCGTCACCTTGAGCTGCCCTCCCTGCAGAGATCAGTCTGGGCTCATCACACACCAAGTTGTTGCAAACATATAAAACTTCACTGAGAGATCTTCAGGTTGCAATCTGCATTGGAAACCACAGTATTTCAGCCTCTCTCCTCCAGTATCCCTGCCGAGCTTTGTAAGGGCTGTTTTCCCACGCTTGCTCTTCTTTCTTGAGCACCCTCACTGCCCTAAACTGTCGGCTGCAGCTCTGGGATGTACGTAGTGGTGCCAGCATCTGCATAGTGCTCAGCTCAAAATGTACCTTGGGTAATTCTAGAAAATGATCATGTCTGAGCAATGAGACATTTGCAGCTAGACTGAAAGGCATGCTGGCAGGTCTGCTTTCCTGGGAAGTCAGTGTTGTTTGTAGGGAGCACAGAGGAACAGCGGGCTCTCACCTTGTGCAGAGCCATCTTGTGTAAGTTCACTGAGAGGCAAAGTGCCAGTAACATAGCTATGCTGTGACTCTGGGCTTGTGCAACACCAACACCCCAAGTGTTTTGGACAAGTGATGGTGTCATAAAGTCTGTCATACCAGTCTTGTGCCCTGCTCCAGGTCCTGACTGTTCCTGGGCCTCCCTTTCCAGTGTTCCTTCCCACAGACACAGCAGACACACCTATGGGTTCTTTCCAAAAAAAGCAGGTGAGGCTAAAGCAGGTCATGTCCTTTGCTGCATTCCCCAACATCTGTCCCAGATCATTTGTCTCCCAGTATCTTGGTGCCAGCTTGGTGCTGGTGCAGGTGTGGGGTGAAAGGGACATGCCAGTAAGACTGCTGGGACAAGCACAGATGTTGGGGATTCAAACGGCTTCAGAATTTTTTCCCTGAAGATCTTACCAGAATTGCAGACAAGACAATTTAATTTTGACACGGTGCCATTTTCCAGTGGAGCAGCTTTCTGTTCAGTCCTGCCCCAAAACAGAGCAGCACTGGGGGCAGCTGTACAGCCAAGCGTGTACCTGAGCCATTCTGCACCTTGCTTGAGCTGACCTGGTAATAGGGGAAAGACTGTGGAGCAGAGGACCCAGCTGACAGCAGATCCTGTCCCTGTGCAGTGGAGGGAAAAAATGGCAGGGAGGTAAGGACCTATGTGCCAGTGTCAACAGAGGGCTGCTGTTTTGTTTTCCCTCCCTGGACACTTATGCATACAGTGAATTTCTGAGTCACAGGATGGCAGCCCAGCAGATCGACTCATTTGCCCAGTACTGGAATAAGCTAGTGTGCAAGCCTGAAATGGTGAGCTGGCTCTGTTTGCTCAGCTGACAGCAGGGCAGCAGTTTTCTAATTCCATTGCATCCCTTAGAGCAAAAAAGGAGGAAATGTAGCAACCAGCAAGAGAAAATACAGAAACTCTGTATTGCTCTTTCCACTAAATATGCCCAAATGCAGGCAGACAGCTCTCTCCCCTTATTTCCCCAAGCGCAGAGTGTTCGCTTTATCCGGTGATGTAACAGATTGCTAAATAATAGACAAACCTGATATGAACTCTCCTACTTATCTCTGTGCTGTGGAAGAATGTGGAAGAATCTTGGTGCATTTTTCACTTGATTTTAATATCTTTACAACGAGCAATATGCCACTGCCCTCTACTGGAAAGCAGGAGCAGTCGTGCCAGGCAAGTGGGAAAGAAAACCAGAGTAGCATTTTGTAAATGCATAATATTATTGCATTTACTGCACTTGGAACTGCAGCACTGCAAAATGCAGGACGACAGGGAGAGCAGGATCCCTGTGCTCTTTGGGCAAAGCAGGATGCACTCCCCTACTACAGCCATCTTCCCTTGCTTCGGTGAGCTCCCAGGATAGGAAAAGCCTGGCAGTGGAAGGAAAAATCGGACCAGAGTTATGAGTTATCAGCATTTGTTCTTTCTCATATATTTCAGAGAGTAGAATGTAATACTGTTGGGATTTTTGAGAACTCTTCTATCTAAAGCTATTTTTTTTGAGAACTCTTACGACAATAGTCTGGATACAAAGCACCCAGTCTTGGCTATTTTGTACATGCTAAAGGTCCAAGCTGGAGTATATTTTTATAAGGTAGGTCATTCAATGCACCTCAAGAAAACCATGTCATTCACACAGCTGTCAGATGCCTTTTGTTACATATCACTACAATGTGCTCCCCTCAAAGGTACTAAATCTGAGCTTAATCTTAGACCAATAGCAGCGCTGGTTTCGAGCTAGCAGATGTATGTGAGGCAGGCCTATCTTTCCAGGAAAGGTTTCCGTAAGATTTATTTAGCTATTTCTGGTTTGGTGCTTGAACCTCATCAGACTGATTTCTCACCATGAGGGGCATTAGGTTCTTCCTAAACTCACAGATAGCATTGTTAGGTCAGTCTCCAAGCATGGAAATACTGGAGTTGTTGCCTTGAAGAACCATAGCAGATCTTCAGCTTAAAGCTGGAGGGTCAAAACCATTAGTTTTAATTGACAGTGCACAAATAGCCATAGTGGTGTGTTCCACCTACTCCAATGGTCTGCCTACATTGCTGGTCAGGGTAACATCGAGGTTTGTGGTTGGGTTTAAACCACGACACATATCCTGGGGAAGGGTTGAGAACTCATGCAGAAAGTGTAAGAAGGTGCAGCGCAGGCCTTAACAACTACCCTTTCTCTTTCAGTCTCCCTTTATTTCCCTTCTCCTTACCCTTTCCCTAGCACTGCAGCAAATGATTGTCCTGAGGATGGGAGTGCCAGGATGGGGTCAGGAGATCTGAAAATTAAACGGACTGAGTGACCAAAGACCAGCTAAGCAGTGGATGAATGCAAAAGCCTCCTTAGCATAGAAGCAGCTGGAGCACTGGGCATGAAACGGCTGTTCCACAACCTGGTTTGCATGATTTGCTTTCCCTGACATTAACTTCTAAGCCCTCTGCCTAATTTGCTGACCCATATATAGTTTTAGGTCTTTATATATAGTAAGTGCATAACAACTTTTTTTATAATGGCTCCATGAATGACACACTGTTGCCCTGTAACTCAGTAGCTGTCCCTGTGGTTACATAGATGTGTCTGATTATAGATCAGCCTTTCAAAAGTAATAAAATGAAGTGGCATTTTATGTAACTCAATGGGTTACAGTAGGAAGCTGTTAAAAGCAGAGGATTAAAATAAAATTGTTCTTGATATTTTAAAAGTGATGAAATGAGGAGAAATATAAATCCACCCCCAAACACTGCAAATCACTCCTTACAAGTTTGGCATCTGCCAAGATCCTTCTTGGAAAAAAACCTGGCTCCTTCCCTCAGAGGGTCCTCCCACACTGTTCAAAGCATAAAGCTCAAGGGTAATGTTCACTGTCCACAGACACACATGGATGGATCGTTCACAGGCACACTCACCATCCTCATTAACAAATGCCACTTATCACATGGGGGTTGACTGCTTTCTAAAAACTGTTACTGCTAAGTCTTCATATTCTGTGCACTTTCTGTGACGGGACTCAAATATAGGGGAGCAGAGCTGATATAGCCAGTTCAGCCAGTTTCTGTGTTCTTTAAAGGTAAATATTTGAAGCTAGGCCATTACTGTGTTAAATTTAATGTTTATACATTAGTGTGCATTAATCAAGTGATTAGCTGACTATAATATTTCAGCAGTGGTCAGTCAAAGTATGATTACCAGTTGAATCAAGTTACTGATAATGAGAGACTATCGTCAGCTGGAAAGAAACACATGAACGGAAATAACTCCAGAATTTTAGATTATTCATTTATATTACCTCTAAAAGATCATCCCAGCATATTGTCTGTTGCCTTGATTTTCCTTTCATTTCTATGACATGGCTGTTGCCATAAATAAATGAACTTGCATAACTTTCAGATCATTCACTGGATGTGGCACTGAGTAAATCGTAAAAGGAAAAATCATATTCTGCAAAATGCATTCCTCCGATGAGACGGGGTAAGTCTTGCACATTTATTTCCAACATTTTGGCTAGGCATGTACCTGTCTCACATACTTAATAAACACAAGATTATTTTCCAGAATTCCACTGAATGATTTTTGCCATTAAACACTAAAAAGGAAAAAAAAAAAAAAATAAAAAAATCAACCATTCACTATTAAAGGACTTTAATTACTTGGAACACTAACATCAAGAATGTTTACTTGAAAATATTTCTTTCCACTTTAGTCCGTCTTCAAACCTGTTACAGTATATTCCACTGACTAGTATTACAAATTACACTGACATGTTTCCTCACACTTATAAAAGAACTACAGTAAATTGTTTCACAAGGTGTTTGGAAAAAACATATTGAAGAAATTATTCTTTCCCTCTTCTTCTATGATGAAGCAGAAGCTCAGTTTTAACGTACAAGAACAGTCATTATAGAGCTAAATATATTTGACATATTTAACCTCACAAATAAATAAATATATACAGGGGAGGTTACAGCATGTCAACTACAAAGTAGAATATTACATTGTAGAACTGAGAGCATTCAAGAGCATCTAACTGGCACAGTTTAAGATTACTACATGGTAGTAAAAAGAAAAAGGAGAAAAAAATCTTAATTCAGCAAAAATATAGGTAGCTATACATTAAACTAATAGGTTACAGCTCAGCTTCAGTCAGGATATGGTGTTTGCTTTTTATTTATATTTTACTAATCTGTTACATTTTATTGATTCCTCATTTTTTCAGGAATGTTTGGTTATCCTTCTCTTCACTTCTGAACACCTTAATCAGGTAGAAATCTCACAGTAAGCTGCTATGTGAACACTATTATCTACAGTAGGTAAGCAAGTGGGATGATAAATATACGTTCAGTAAATGCTTGTACATAATCTCTCCCTAAATCATTTCCCTTACTAAATATGATCTGACAACACTATCTCTGTTAATAATTAGATTTTAAGTTAATCAATCAGGTTGACTTTCATTCATACCACCATGTAAGCATTTGCACTTACGAGACTGAGGTCATTATGGTCCATCTAGTGACTGCGATCTTTCTGGACAGAATACCATCAGGGCATCCTCCTCCCACCAGGGGTTTGCAGCCAGGGAAAATATACCATTTGTGCGGTCACAGCATTAAATGATCTCTGCACATGATCACAGCATTAAGTGATCTCATGCAAAGAGCAAAGAGAGGCACAAATCCACATCCCTAATCACTAAACATCCACCTGCTTGGCAACTAAAAAATCTCAGCACAACTTTCTGGTCCCTTCTGAATACTATAAACAAATACCTGGCTAAAAATATTTTGGTTAAAAAAAAGCCTTTTCAAAAATGAACATTTCCATGAGGAAACATTCTCCTCTGAAAACAGTATTTAAAAATACCTTTGGTGTTTTGGCCTATTCCTTCAGCAACATGTGCAGTTACAATTGTTATAGAACCTGTCACGGGGCAAGACATGCTTCATGAGGAGAGATGCACTTCTGGCAGTCATGGCCACAGGCTAATGTGTCACACATTTATAGAGATTAGAACAAGTAAGCATTTTATGTTCTTGTCTGTTCTCTGCACACATATAACTCAATGTCACTGTGCACACAGTATAGCTATGTGAAATTCCCTAATGTTGCCTAAATGCTGTTTAAACCCTGTGCCTCAACAACCTCAATTAAGTCAACCAACAGAGGGGCAGGAGAGGAATACTGATACTGATACTGATAACATTATGGGCCCGGAAAGATGTTATTTATTTATTATTGGTAAAGGTATTCCAGGTTATTCTAATGTTGCAATGCCATCTGATGGAGGTGTCTATACATACAGCATATCTGAAGTACAGAGACTGACAAACGAACCCATGGGTTTACAAAGTATTCGTCTTGCATTTAAATACTTAAGTTTTAGCACCATCCATTTTTCTTAGATTGTGGTACACATTGTGGTTTCCTGTCATATTTACTGTGTGCATTTATAAAAACATGTGGAGAGAGTCCTACATACATATTTATACATCTATATATAGCTGCATGTCTTCTATTTTGTTTAGTGAAAAAGAATACTAAACATAGAATTGACTGGAGATGCCCCATTTTATACATACCGATCAACAAATGTTGAAACATGACTTTGTGTAAACTTTGGATTTACCTGTGTACTTGTTGTGCACAGATGCAAACGATACATATGTGTTTCCATATATATCAATGGGCTTAAAATCAGCAAAAGTTACTAATGACCTCCATGCCCTTCTCAGCTAGCACATCTATGTAATAAGTGTGTTGTTTCTTTGTACATGGATATAAAATAGCCTGAATTTACAGCACATACTCTTTTGGTAAGCAAGATTTGCATGATTAGGTCTATTTAGTGAAAAATGGTTTAAAATAACCCTTTAACACTGGTGGTAGGATTTTTCACTTATGAATAAAGAACAGACAGCACTAGACAGTCAAGAAGCAAGGATCTAACAAGTGTCATAGGGAAAAATACGTATTTTTCAACAGAAAAAGACCATCAGTAAACTGTTAAATAAGAGCTTTTCTGTACTGCATGTCATGTCTGTTATTTTCACCAGGAGGGCTCGCTTCTGTCTGGACTATATAATTTAGAGATAGGCTTGTGGCTCTTCAGTCTTAAAAAATATTTATACAGGATTACAATTAGCTGTCTAGGCATCACGGTGGCTGGCACACATTTAAAAACAGCTCAATACCATAGTGGAAAAATTGCCTTTTTCCACAACAGTAAAAAGGTAGAGAAATCAGTCCTTGAGTGGGAGCTGTTAACAGGAGAATATTATGAACTGGGAAAAAATAACTAAACAGGTGACATTTTATGACATCCAATACTGTCAGTTCGAAAAAGACTTTCTGTCTTCCTTCAGTTTAAAAAATTCAGAAGCCCAGTTAGAACTTTGTGCTGTGACTAAATGTGTCGGACATGATGATATTTTTATAGAAGTTGTCGGAGTGAGAATTACAGTATCCCTTGACCTTGTCAATAACCTGGTGGACAGGGATAACTGATGTCTGTTCTCCATCCTCTTGGGCAAATTTTGAAGATGGCTTGTCAAGATAAACATTCTCTAGAAAGGGGAAAAAGCAACAACAAGAAGTTAGGGCTTCTTAAGCAAATGCATAATTTAACAGGTCTAAGAGTGTGACTCCCACATAGTTATGCCTTCATTTGTCACTACTGGCGTTATCTAAATACATTAATTTACTGTTGATGCTTTGAATCTTACAAACTAAACTAAAACTAAACTACAAAACTAACAACATTACAAAACTAAAAACATTTTGATGTTTTTAGCACTGGAATAGAGGTTACCTCCTTAACATCTGGTAAATAACAGCTCCACACAATAAAGTAGGGGAAAATGACAATAAAAGGATTTAATTATTTCAGTAGCTGAAGTTTTAGGGTAGCACAGAAATCATGTACTCTGTGCAAAATATAGCAGAAAATGACTTGCATCTTAAAGCAGACAGCCAGACTGAAACTGGCCTAAACTTTGACTTGCCTAGCATCCCTTTGTTTTTTCCATAATATAGAGGGTACTGAACAATTGTAGGGAGAAAAAGATGCAGAAAAATGGCACCCCCTCACATTTCAGGTGCTATCAGCCACGGGTGAAGCTGAAGAGGAGCAAGGCATTTTCCAGCTGGGCTGGTGAAGTGCTTCAGCGGCTAACAGTACTGCTGTTCGGAGAACGGTCAGTAGGTAGAGCTCATGTAGTGAGCAATGAGACGAGACAGCTCGTATCTCATTTTCTCAAGTACAAAGTGCCAATGAGCTTTCTTATCTCTTCCACTGCAGTGAATAAAGCTGGAATTAATTTTCTTAACCCAGGCAACTTCTGCACCATTGCAAGCCGGCAGTAAGATGGAGTATCCTGGGAAGTAATGTTTTCTACAAGTGACATTTTTGATGGCTGTTTACAAGACTAGTGAAATCACCTTCAAAAATTCCTTGCTAAAGGATAATTTAAGAACTTAGCCTATTACTTAAGCTATGATTTCATACCAAAAAATCTTAGAGAAATAAATTAACTAAAGGTAAACGGAAAAGTAACCCACCCTTGCAGAAGTCATGATATCAAGCCATAAAAAGTGTTGCAAAGGAGAAATGGATTGCAGAGCAAGGAATCAACACAATTTTACTCATGACAAAAGAAACAGGCATGTTCAGGCATATCAGGATGATTTTTTTCAAAGCATGCAATAATATCCATGAATTGCAGCAAGTAACTCCATGTCCGACAGCAACCTGCAGAGTAATGTGCGCCTTTCAAATGTATGAATTTACTAGCCAATGCTACTGCATTTTGAAGTTTTTCTACATATTTAATCTTATTACAAAGTTAGTTCTCAGTCTTTAGGGAAAGTTTTTGAAATTCCTTGCAAATATGTACACTTTTTTTCACAAGGCATCATTATGTTGTTAAATACCAGCTATTTCCTCATGAAATTTGCAAGCACAGGAATTACATAAGGCCTTTGAAACCACTGGGAGGCTCTGATTTTTTTTTTTTTTTTAGCTCAATGGGCTTTGGACTTAAGTACAGGGTTAAAATCCTGTATCACTGATGTAATTGGTAGCTGTACTGCCAAATTCTCTGCAGAAACAATCTTAACTTCTAATTCACAGAAGTGTCATATATGGTACTATCTACAAGTTTTTATCATACCCCTAGACAACTGGCCCACAAGATGCTGAAGTGATTTTTTAACTTTACCCAGTAGGGTCCACCCAATATTTGTGTTCCAATCTGTGCCTCTGCATTCAACCAGCAGTTCACAGCATGGCTTTCAGGCATATATAGTTTGTCATTCAGAGTTATTTTGAGTGTGACTAGATATGAAAAGCCATAGCTAGAAGACTAATTCCATAATGGCCACAGACCAAATAGAAATACAGTATCTTGAAAGTCCTGTAATAACTTAAAAAAAAAATAATTTTTCTAGGACTCAATCAGATTGGTTTTGCTTTTTATTGTATGCTTTGTGTATGGGTGTTTCAACTCAGTCTCTTTTCCACATATTACTGTACACAGCAGTAACATCAGGACACGGTCTATTTTCTAAAAAGGTATCTTCCAAATGCTTTATGGCCCACACACAGTGCAGACACCCAGACTCTGAAGCATACTTATCCTTTGATTCAGCATTGATGGTGCAAGATGTAACAGTGAGAAGCAAGCAGTGCTTCTGACTAGCAAAGTCCTTTGTGTTAATGAGGTCATCATGCAAGAGACATCCCTCCACCCTGCTGTTTGACCCATGCATTCAACAAAAGCAATTCTCACTTTACCTGTAATGCTCCACCACTGATGAGGAAAGGGCTTTAGAAGACATTATCTATACCACAAACACATGAATGCTTGTGTCAGTTCCAGAGAGCACATTATAACCATATTAACAAGAGCTGCCAAGACATGTAGCTATTATATTATTTGTTTGCAATTTAGCTAAGACATCAAACAACTTTAGCTGTATTAAAAATCAGAATCTGAATGTTATTTTCTATTACTTTAACATGTGAGAAGATATGTCATCATATAAAAACCTAACCTTATTAAAAATTCCTTTGGATTATCACAATAAAATGTGTATTTTCAGAGGTCAAAGCAAAATGCATTAGAATCTTAGAAGCAGAGAGAAAACAGTGGTATTCCCTTAACGTCCAATAAACCATCCCATTACAGACTATGATTACATTACCAACGGCAGTCCCTTTTAGGAAATAACTTGACTATGGGATTAAGCTCACCACTTCTGAAGAAAGCACAAGCTTGTTCCTAAATGCAAGTTTCTTTTAACCTACTCACTTCTTATCTGGAACTGTTTTATTGTTTTGCTTTAAGAATGCATTTCAAAAGCTTCAGCATTAAGTCTCTTTAATTGTCAGATGATAAAAATCCCTGTGTCCAGCAAAACTTCCAAGCATATTGTTATAATTAATCCCAATACTAAGGGTCTAAATGTTTATCTGCCACAAGTACAAATGGGAATTCTCTGTCTGCAGAAGAGAGGTTGCTCTGCAGTGGACAATGCTCTCCTCCTCTACTATGAAATTAGGAGCAGCATTGTGATCAGTGAATATTATAGATGCTGTCTGTGGAAGACTGCTGACAGAAGTGTGCCTTCATAGGAGAGAATACTGAAGACAGCTTGTTTAGGGCAATTGTGTGTGTGGCCCATCAAACCTGAGATGGCAACAAGGCCAGGTACCCTGGCGAGGCAAGCCCCAGATATGTGCTCCAGCATGGCTGAAAACAGCAGTCCTGAAAGCAAGCTCAGGTACACTGGGGTATTTCTATGACACTGGTCATTTTTACTGTATTCGAAGCAAATGTTCTTCATGTACGATCTCAATAACCAAGAAAGACATACACTCTTAAAACACTTAATGCATAGCCCATCATGCTAACAGATGCACTGAATATCGGTTACTGAGAAGGTAATATTAAGATTCTTATTAAACAGTAACATATATTTTAAAAATACCAAACCTATACAAAGGGATGAAATTTTCTCACATTAACCTGTGAGTAGAAATCCCTATTTTGCCTTTAACATGAAACTACATACTCAAAGAGGCAAGAACTCACCTGTATGGCTGTTTCGTTTGCAATATGTATTTGTTGTAGATTTTGATTTGGATGTTAAGTAGGTTGAATTGGAGCCGATGGAACTAGAGGATAGGGATTTCCCAAGATTATCAGAACTCTTCTTTATAATATTGGTGGCTGTTTTGCTCCAATCTAAAAATGATTGAAAATTTTTACAGAAATAATTACCATAGGTACTAAATACCCAATTTATTCAATTGTGAACATTTCAAGTATCAAGGTACATTTCTTACTGTTGCTTCTTACACACAGCCTGTCCTTTTCCTATTATGTAGCCTCTTTTATGCTTAAGCAATACGAATCAAGACAAATATTTTATCTTAAATCACTGCTGTAGGGTATAGGTTACTATTTCTCTGATCTAGCTGTGGCAGTGCTGCAAGGCTTTAGCTTGTTTGTTTCTTTGCCTTATCATAGCATGCCCTGAAGTATACTTCAACTGGACAGGTATGCAAATTCACATTTGGCTATATTTCACTATTCTGCCTGAACACTATGTCACGTTCATGCAGAATAAAACCAGCCGATGGGGTTGGACCGGTTAGTGCTAGGCGTAATGGCCGCACATTAACTATACCACTGAAGTACTCAAATCCTTCAGGTTTTTAGCTCTATCATACTCACAACAGCAGCATAAAAATCTGGAAATAATGTGATCTATCTGTGTTTTCTAGTTCAGGAGTTACAGCATGAACCACGTAGAAACTGAACAGATGAAACAATCTGGATGCCTGATCAGAAAGAATATGCTTTTCCTAATTTGTATTAACTCATTAAAATCACGAATCATATTTTCTTACTACAAAGTGAAAGCATAAATGTTTTATAGTGTACAATGACAATGCATTCCCTAAACAAAACAGGGCAAGACAAAGCAGAAGTCATCATGGCAAAAAAGTTACTTAAAAACTTGAAACAAACCTTGGATGCCAAGAGAAAAAGGACACAAGGATATTTGGAGCACTGTTATTATCTAGGATATACCAGCTCACATTACTAGGCAATGAGCTTATGCGCTCACATTACTAGGCAATGAGCTTATGCCACCTTACATCAACTGTAGATTTCAATCCTGGTTTTTGAGCAAGAACCATATGAGCAAAAAATCATATGGTTCCATCAGACAGCAAAACAAGATCCAGTTCCTAAACACAGGAGCCTAATGCCATCTGAGACTGCCAAAGGTACAAGAGACTATAAATGTAGTGTCCCAAGTGGTGTACTTTTACGTATCCAAACCAACTGCTCTCCTTGCTCTCTGAGAGTTGCAGATGAAGATGAACTTCAATCCTGGAACCTCATTAGGCTTCTGCTAAAGTGATTTTCTATGGTTTTGAGTCTTCAGTGGTCTCTCTGAATTATATGGTGAAGTACAGGACAGTTTGAAAAGGCAAAGATAAAAACAAAAGAAGTCAGAGTATTTCTATCTGCTTTTTAATAATTGCTCCTAGATCAGTCTCACAGTCCACACAATTCAGCGAACATACTGTAATGTAGGAGACAAGTGACAAGATTGCCTTTTGAATGACACAGTTTGAATCTGTGGAACTTCTTTTTTCTTTTTTTTCCGGGTCCGAAAGGCTCTTTTGAAACCATGCTTATAGCACAAAATTCACCAGCTGCTTCAGTGGAAAACTGACAGAGAAGGCTTGAGCATTTTTATGAAGTGGTATATGAAAAGTCCCTTGGCAATTGTTAGTACTGAAGTGAAATGACAGGCTATGATTAATCTATATTTCCACATCTCTGGCTTACATTGTGTTATATTAAAAATAACATAGCAAGCTGTTCACCTGGACTTTTATAGACTACTGCAGCACCTAAGGAGGGGGAGCTATGAACTGCTTTTACCTGAATTGTCTGCCAGTCGGAATCTGCCACAACAAAGATGTCTCCTCCATTGCTTCTGCACGTTTTCTTTCATTGCACAATGGAATACAAATATAAACAAACCTGTGACAAAAGCAAATAAACTGCAAATGAAGCATGTATTTATAAATAAACAGATTAAAGAGCATCTGCTAAAACAACGACTATGAACTGTAAGCGAAGGGAAATAATTTTAAAGTTTTGTTATTGTCATCTACGCCTCCTTTAGGAAGTATGGAAATTAATTAAAGTTTTTCCAACCTCTAGCTGCCATCAGTGTCTGGAGAGAGGAAGGGAAATCTAAAGAGAGAGAATAGGACCCCTTTTATTCACACTGCTGATTTAGATCCAGCTCAGTGTGGATCTTTTAATTATTTCTTTTTGGCTGAAAGGAAAATAATTAAAAGGTTTTGTCTCTGAACCAAATGAGTATTTTGCACTGAACAGGACTGCTAGAGCCAGATTGCAAAGTAAATACAGGGACTATTATATTAGCAAGGAGATAATTTTATCTTCTCCTGTTCCATATGTATAGAACTCTGGGCTGTATTCCTTTACAACCAGAAGTCTTATAATTGGCACTAAAGAATGCCCTGGAAAAGAGCACTTTGATTTATGTGCATCTCATGTATGTACTTGAAATGATTATGAAAATGGTAAGAATATGTTTACAAGTACTAATTAGGTGTCCAGATACTTCTTAAGAAAATTACCTGGTTTGTGCATGCAATTGCAATAAATGTGTTTAAGAATGTTTTTGTAGTTTATTTTTTGCATGCAGTTGTATAATCTTTATTTTCAAGACAAAAGGTAAGCATCTACCATGTGATAAATGTGGTCTTAACAGGGCATATGATACGATTTCAGCAGATATTTTGGAGCTAAATATAGAAGTTGGAAGTCTCACATGCTCCTGGCTCTTTCCAGGTAGGCACTAGCTGTGGAATCTTCCATCGTTCTCTGATTTGGCCTGTTCTTGTTTTACTCTTATTCTCTGTGAGAGAGCTAGCCTGAGGCTGAACACCTGATGGCAAAATGTCACTGCCAAATCCATCATGATTATATCTTAAACATGAATAAATACTACTGAATGTGGGCAAATGTGGGTAAGTACCATCTCCTGAAACAGTTCCTTTATGATCATCATGAATAGTTCTGTATACTAATGCCTACTATGTTTCAGCTGGTAGAGCACAATGGCAGGGTATAGCTTGTAAAAAAGTGTTCTGGAGCATAAAATTATCCTCTTTCCTCCAAAGTGCTGAGGTCTAATTTTGCATGAATGCATGTCATTGAACTGGACTTCTATTTGCTTACAGCCATCAGGCCAGGCTGAGAGCACCGAGATCAACTAACTTTAGGTAAAAGTTGTGTCCTGAAAAACTTTTTGTGAAGTTTTCCAAGAGCTGATAGGGAAAAAAAAACCCAAAACAACGCAGCACAATTTAGGAAAGGCAAACATACCTTAATGCATCCCATACACAAGCTCTGCTGCACTAGTTTTTCTGTTCAGTGAAACATTTCTTTGTGTGATCTGTTTTAAGCACACAGTCATTCCAATGCAATCATTAGCAGCTCTTACAGGCTTAGAGATAAGCAGTTGTTTGTGGCCCAAATTACCTTTTAGTACTTCTGCACAGCTACAAACTTACTAAATTGATGCTTAATTAAGTTGCAGTGAATGTTTGGACCATTCTGAATGGTTAAAAAAGAAAATGTGTATGTCTATAGTAATACAAAACAAATGTACTGCATTAAGTATTTTGCCTTTGCCCTGTCTGGACTTGGGCTCTGGATTTTTTTTTCTCTGTATTTCATTATTCATTAAGTTTATAATGTGCTTTAGTAGCACAGTTTTGCTTCCCAGAGCCAAATCAGACCCTAGGATTGGCTCTGACTTGAAAGTATTTGGCTTGCCCAGGCATATATATAAAATGAGCAGCCAAAAAAATATGTTCCTTTTTTTTTTTACTTTGAGCATCGAAGAGAGAAAAATAATTTCCTATGTAGATGAAATAGCAAAGCACAGTAACACCAGTAGTTGCTGCAGTTTACTTTTTCACTGACTGCACAGAAAACTTGATGGAGGCTGCTGGTATAGCTTAAAATACTCATGCAGGTTTCAAAAACTTGAGAGAGAATAAACATATTTACTGAGGTCTTCAAAATTAAGCTCATTCTAATACTGATGAAAGACTTGTCAGACTTTGCCCATCTTTTTTTGGTGCTAGGAAATGCTTCCTGATACAAATCCTAATTTTTCCTTTGCTCCAGGTACTGCTACATGTACACTGCACCAGATATACGTGATTTTAAACATCTTCTTCCTTAGCTTTGCCTAGCACTTTCTGACACAGCAATAAGCATTTTTAGATATGGGACTGTCATCTTCCTGTGCTTTATATGACATGCCTGAGCATATACTGTGCCATCATTGCTACCAAAATCTGTGAAAAGCTCCTCACTCTTGCTTTTGCATTTACTCCTCAGCTTTTTCAGTTTCATGCCTTCCAAATATTCATTTTCCATTGAACAGTGTTATTACTCCACAGAGACTTAAGCAGTGGTGGTCAACCTTGTGTACACTCTGCACATGCAAGCCTAATTGACTGCACTGGAAATTCTGGTTACTGAGAGCTTGTTCAATTTGGTCCTTGGCATGCTTTTCAGAGTTTCAATCTTTTTTCATGTTCTTCCCAAACTTCTAATCTCTCTAGGCCCTTCTAAATTTCTAACAAGGACACACTGGAGCAAATACCTCATTATGCTGCCAGGGGAGTATCAGAATCTGCTCTTTGGAAAACAAGTCTTTAGTAAGAACACCATATCCAAACAACTTTTGCCATTTTGCCAAAGTATTTTAGGTTGAAACTGAATCATACCAAAACCCACAACATTATTCTCTTTCCACAAAGGCTCAATAAATCTTTTAGCACAGTAAATATACCTCAGCTGTAAGAGATATAATCTACACAGTGTCACAGTAATTATTTTTTTTCATAAAGGGAAGATACTTTGCTGACCCTGGGAAAATTTGTTTCTTATCTCAGTATTTGTGTGGCATAACACATGCTTCTCCAATGACATTGAAGGACAACGCAAATTTCAGCTCTGAGCTGAAATACTTTTAACTGTCACCTATACAAGTCTGTAATTTATGGCTGTTTGATTACAATTTCCAGCATTTTCAAAAAGATGAACTATGTTGGAAAGGTAAATATTCAAAACTTCACTGAAGGCAACCAAAAAAAAGCTGACTATAACAGTCACTGGATTTTCCTTAAAGAGCTAAAGGATATCCCATATCTCTGTGATACTTATCCACATTGGAACAGGACTAAATTTTTGTCTTATGAGCTTCTCATGCCTAAATAAAATAGTTATGAGCTTTACAGATTCCCTTCAGGAATAAATTAAGTAAAGAGGCTTCCTGTATTTGTTATAATCAGTGAAAGGAAATGCTGAAGGTCATACAGCATCTATCTCAGCATTGATCACTGAAGACTGTCAGCTAGGAATAGCATTATTTATTATACAGTGCATTTTATGGAAAAGACCTTGAAGTGCTAATTACTTTAACTAAGACATTCAAGCCATATGTAGTTGGTATCATTATTCCACATAAAGGGAAACTAATGACGATTTAGTATCAAGGTTAAAACTAGAGTGCTTGGATCTGGGTTTCCTAGTCAAATCACTGGACATAATATGCCCCAGGACAGAAACAGTTCAAAATATTATTTGATCTGCTTACCTTGAAGTGAATTGAAAATTGAGAAGAGGTACAGGAAAGGAAGAGTTAAGGCACCCCAGGCAAAAAAGGCAAAGCCCCATGTCATGCCCAAGAGGAAGGTCAGGCTGACCACACTACGGAGGTTCCTCAGGATCTCTTCCTTCAGGCTCCGATTAGTTCTTTTCCCATTCCTCCCACAGATCTGCACCATCACCACAATAAACATGGCAACATTCATCAGAAACATGATTCCAAAGTATCCAGCACAAGTCACATAAAAGACAACTTCATTCTTGATCCAGCAGCTGTAAAAAACAAAAATATGATCATTTTTAGGTAATGCAAACTATACTCCAACTATTTGTATGCCTACAAGGAATATCAATCTATCTCTGATATCACTGATGCTGAGCTATACTTTAACACGAAACATTTGTCTATTTTCTGTTTGTAAAGAGGATCAAGTTTGGTGACATTTTAAATGGCCCATAGTACTATCTTGTCAGAAGTCTGAGGGTAGTACTGCATTTTTGTTGAAACTAAAAGGAAAATCTGGTCTCAGATACAGGTTGTGGGGACTGCAATGCCATCATGGAAAGCTTAGCCTCAGTATGTGTAGCTTCCGCACTTTCATCTGTGTGAAGCATAGGATACCTTAGTAACAGAATGGGAAAACTTGGATTTTCAGTGTCAAAATCCCAAGTTTCTGTCACCTGAGTGAAAGGAGAATTTACATCTCTGCAGAATAAGCAGGATGGGTAGCCCTTTGAGGTAGCCATTTGGCACCTGGCCATGTGAGAGACCTAGCCTGATCCTCTAATAGCAAATTGCCAGAGTATTTAGCATGATACAATAATAAAAATACAAAATGACAGCTTTGCCAGGCAAGGAACTTTTCCAAAGCATCTGACCAATGCTTTTCTTTCATACTTTTCTTTCATACATTCAGTGCAATTTCTTTCATACTTTAAATGCTAAATGGTAGGAGATTAAAAGAAATACTCACAAGTCGTCTCCTCCTTGTCCATTAGCATCTTTGCCATATAACTGTTTGCCATATACATGACTCGCACTTGTATTAGCACTTGCAAAAACAATTGCTATCACCAGAGCTGGCAAACCTGTAACACAAGAAAACCAGCAGCTTGCTTTCAAATGTCCTAAAACTTCAAAATCACCATGCAAAGCCAAATTACTGATGTCTCCACACTTATTGCTTTAATACAGAATATCCTGAGGTAGTTCTGTCAGAAAACTGCCCAGAGAAGTAGAAGGAAACAATTTTTCTTTCAACTAGTAATTGAAGAAATTAATGGGTATTAACTGAATAAGCCTCATAACATTCTGTAAGATAGAAAACGTTATTTTAGTATGCAATATGGAAACTAAAGTAAAATAATCTCCCTTAGTTACCAAATTTGAAATTGTATGCAGGCTTTTATAGTGAGAAGAAGGTTAACAAACTATTACAAAAATGAGATGTAATGGAGCGATGATATTGGGATTTTTTGGGGGGATCTTTTTTCATTGATGCTAATGTCACTTCATTACTCTGGAGAACTGGGGAATGTGAACTTGAACCTGTAGTTTCTCCACGGCTTCTCTCAACTGTAAATGTGTGTTATGTGTGTGCATTATTTCTTAATAATAAGGTAAAGGGAATATTTTGGTAAAATAGACAGCTATATAGAAGAGAACTCTGTGCGGAGTGGTACAGCTCACACAAAAGAAATGTACGTTTCCTGACATGCCTTATTTACATGTCTTATCCTTGCTATGACAAATCAGATTCAAAGGGGAAGAGGTTAATTTGCTTTTCCGACCACTCAGTCCTTGTCCTCTGCTGAGGCTGCCAAAGAGGATGCTAGTTGCCAATGGAAAGACATCAATTATCAGCTGGACTGAGGTCAATGCTCTAGCCATGAGGTTAATGGTTTTGTATTGTGCTGTATTATTTCAAACACAATATGTGCATTCAAGCAGAAGGCACAGATTCCTGATACAGAAAAAAAAAAAGAAGAATAAAAGCATTGCTGCCTGGGCCTCGCAGTTATTTTTCAGTATTACATTTTCCATTTCAGTCCTGCTGTGTACACTGCTTAGGGCAGGCAGGATCTCTCTGTGGTTTAAACACAGTGCTGAAGCTCAGGAACTTTTGTTTGTTTCTGATTCTGCCATAGTCTTGTACTTGTTGGGAAGAAACTTTAAGTTGGATTGAAAGCCTTTTGAAAGTCAATGCAAAGATCCCCACAGGCTTTGTAGTAATTGCAAGAGTTTCTGAATTCATTGTGTGCCACGGTTCTCCATGTTTGATATGACACTAATATTTCCCCTCTCTGGAAAGTTTGTTTGGTCTCCACACTCCTCCCTGGGCTGTAAGCTGCTCCGGATAGGGGGTTCCAGTTATGGTGTATTTGCACAGAATTAATACAGAGGAATTCCATAACAGAGTGGGTTTACTGCACTCAGGTACCACTACGTGGAAAATGTCACACAGATTTCAGTTCTGCTCTGCATTTGTGACAGACATTTTATATAGCATCTCTTCAAAATATATGCTATGTAAATATTGACGCTACTGAACTCACCCCAGCCAATGATGCAAAACTTCAGTATGTATCGCCGTATATATGTGTTGAACACTTTCACCAGAGCAATGTACATGTGAACAGCTTCCAGTCCCATCCATGTAAAGGTGGCCAGAAGAAAAAAGTGCAAAAGTGCAGCTACAGCTATGCAGAGGCCATCTATGTCAAAGGATGCAATCCAACCATCAAGTAAGAAGATCAGGTTAAGAAAGAGCAGGGCTGTGCTCAAGTTCATCAGGATTTTGGATGGGTAATCTCTTCGCAACTTCCTAATGAGAGAAATACAGGTGCATATGATTAATTGGCTTTAATCACCCAAGCTACTTACTGGGATTTGCTGCTATCTGTAAGCTTTTATGGCAATAAAGCATAGTGATGTGTACTTCTGTGTGATATCTGTGCAGGCTTCTGCTGTATGTGATGCGGGAAAGCTGCTACTTCTTTGGGTCCTTAATAAGCTAATTAACTGCCACAATATTTTAGCAATCAATTTATTATTAAGCACCCTTCAAATTAAATATAACACAATGTGTTTTGTACTTTAAGTGAAAACCAGAGAAAATTAAAAGTACACTTTCAAAATACAGCTGACCAGAAGCTCATCTGGTAATTTACTATGTAAATCTTTACTTAATTTTTGGAATCTTTAGTTCAGTGCATAATCTTTCCTGTTTGTTTGGGGTTTTTTGTTTGTTTGTTTGTTTGTTTAATAGGATTTAAGGAATATTGAAGATCAAGTCAGTTTTTGCTTTTAACTAATACACATTGAAATGTATGAACTGAGGGCCAAGCCAACAACTTCTGCCACACTGGAACAGAATGCTATACCATAGGTAATGCCATAGGAATGCAATCATTGGAGATATTCAGAACTCAGAAACTCCTTTTCATCCCCTAGCAAACTATCATTCTTTAGGAGCTACTCTGTCCTGTTTTGTTACACACAGAATGGCTCCTTTGTGTTGATATGACTTCCTTTTCTCTTTTTACTGTTCACAGTAATGTACCACTTCAAAACTTTTGGATTCCCTTGTGTCACTTTCACATTTCAGCAGGACTGCTATTGAAATTGTTGTAACATTTCACAATTTATATTAATTTTATTTCTCTTTCCACTTCTTCCTGAAGGGCTCTAGAAGGTAATTGGAAATTACATTCCATGTAATGTAAATGTAAATGTAGCTGGAAATGTCTCTCTTTATACTTAGGACTTGTTATACTCACACAGGTAAGATTTGTTTTGATTTTACTAAAAGCCTGGTGGAGGATTTTAAAATAATACATATCTGTCTAGACTCTAGAAGATTCTGTACTCCCCAAAGTGAAAATTTTGAGACACACTAACCTAAAGTTGAGTCTCTTTCAAAAAAAAAAAAAAAAAAAAAAACCCACCCAAAAACCACAACATTGTGACCATGACTTTGGAGGCTTTTTTTTTTTAAATTATATATATAAAAAGAATAATTTCCTTTCCTAGACAAATAAACCACACTAACCATACAACTAATTTATTTTACTCATCACATCCAGATACCTCATTTATGACCTTTTTCACAGAACTAATACTTACTCAAATGCAATATATGTCAGAAGAGTTGCAGCTGAAAATATAGCAGATATCCCACAGCCTATGTAAGTGATAAAGGTGAGGATCTTGGTATTCTGTGGGTCTATTTGTGTAACGGTTCTCTGAAGATCCTATGTGAGAGAGGAGGAAGAGGCATCAGTTACAGAAAACACCTCTTGGTAATTAGTCAAGTAAAATTCCAAAGCACTTTGGCAATACTACCGTAACCCTGACATGAAGGTTCATGTTTACTGAGTATACTTAGTCTATAGTTGTTACACCTCCCACTTCCTTCCCATAGCTCTTCAAAACATTGTGTTTTAAGTATTAGAACTGCTGGGATCAGCAGATAGACAGAGTCTGATACTGATCCTTATAATTCAGTACCGGGAATTGAAATGTTCTTCTCTGGGAAACTCTCCCCTTTTCAAAATTTTTAGTTCCATTGCTTACAAGCAACACTCTAAGAAGATGCAAGATTTAAGAGAATGTAATTTAAAAGTATTCATACTAAAATGTGCAACATTCTGGGAAGTTTCTGACATCACTTCTCATTATTAAAGTTCCTGATCATCTATGGGTGAAACCAAGGGCAAGATACTCCTTTTTGGTCTTATGGTCTGTTTTGACCTGCAAGCTATAGTCATAAATAGAACGGGTCAGAAAAAAAGTGACAAAGACAACACTTAAAAAAAAAAATTGGAAATGAAGCAGAAACATCCTGAGGATTTTTTTTCCAGTTTTCTGTCCAACTGTAATTGCCACATAGTACTGTCTGAGCATAAATGGCAGTGTTATTTCCTTTTTTAAGGGCAAGAAAAAATGAGACTGTTTGGATCTATATCACTGTGGAGTAAATGTGAGCAAATACTAACACATAATGGTGTCCATTTTACAGTAGCTGTCCCTAGGAAAACTATCTAGCAAAAAGAATAAAATGCTCCAAAGACTGCATTCTTTATAGGAAAAGGAAGAAGGAAGTTTCTTACACCCTGTCCCAACCTTATATGACAGTATGTATATACAAGAAGAGTGTTATTTGAAAACAATTTAATATCTAAATTAAAGTCAGAAAAGATTATTAGAATGGAAAAGCAATTAGAAGGGTCAAAACTATGTAAAAATCTACTGGAACACAGCCCAGATTCAGAGAACTTCTGCCTTATTTCAAAGTGCCACAAAAGCATTCGGAGAAGAGAAGGGAATCATTGACTATACACTAGAGAAAGCCCTTTTTTTTCTGTCTTCGAGGATGAAAAGTGAAACAAGACTACAATTTAGCTTGCAGAAAGACAAAAAGCATGTGGTTTTTTCATATCTACGTCTGAACCTGACATGAAGAGAGCAGCTCTATTAGGAAAGATCTGGAAAGCCAAAGCTGAAAAAATCAGTGCATGGGGCTCCCTTGTTCAGTTAAGTCAAGTTCTATGTGTCACTGAAACAAGTTAAATTAAAACCCAAATACTTCCAGTAGGAGCATTATTGTGATCAAGAGCAAACATCTTTTCTGTAGGTATGCTTTAGAGGCCAAAGAATGTTCATTTTAGATGGAAAGAAATGTTCCAGACCGCTACTGAGCATAAGAATATCTCCACATGTTAAGACAAGGTAACAGTATTCCCTCTTTTTAATGCTGAGATTTTCCTCCTCTCAAAAAGACTTCATGTGCAAATTGCTGGAGACAGCTGAATGCCAGAAGAATTATGCTACTGTGGTTGAAGTGCTCTGTACGGTTCCCTCTTTCATCTCCCTGATAGGCTATGCCCTGCCTATCTCAGCCACCCTGTCTGGAGACTCAGTTTAAGGCTCTGAGAGAGTATGAGGTACACATATTATATAAGCCCTTAGTGAGCAGCCTTTTTCCAGGAAAAGGCTTGTACTGCAAGGCATCCCCAAAGCTGATTAAAGCCATTTATAAGAAAACAGCAAATACAGGTTTACACATTTAATGAAATAAGGTATTGCTCTATACTTTTTGGCAGTAGATACATATAAATCTTGTCAGATTTGCAACCTAAATTTATGAGGGACGATTTGGCCTCTTGAATCTCAGGATGAAAGGGAATTATTGTTCTCCCTTGACTTTTCATCCTCATTAGCCATTTTACTGACTCTGGGACGTTTTATCCCCCTGACTTTTCCCTGACAATGTGAGTCTCTCTTTTATTGTTCTGAAAACAGCACCTGAACTTTTTCTCCTATTTTTTTTTCCTGCAAACAACTTTCCCACTTCCCTGATCTTGACATTTCAAATCTACCTAGACTTCATTCACTTCCCTCTTGCTACATGTGACAGCTGCATGTCATTTTTGTCAGATTAGATTGTTAAGAGAAACAACAGGGACCCTTACGACTCATTAAGATAATTTTTTCTGTTTGACTAGTGGAAGTGCTAGTATTGGGCTTTAACTTTACAGTCTATGACTTTCTTTTTCACCGAGCCTTGTCCCAGCTTTGAAGTAGGATGGTACAATACGCTCTCTGTATTTTCGTATTGCTCAGACGTCTCAACACCAGATCTTTTGTGGCACAGTATTTTTAAAATATAGAATACTCTTACGGGCACAGTTTATTTTTTAATTCTAAATATTTAGACACTTGTAAAGAACATAATATTAATCGTAACAATAACAGCAACAACATACTTTCATTGCTAACTTTATTCATTACTTCATTCCTGAGTCCTTATCACTAGCTATTTTGTTATGAAAAAATAACTTTATGACAATAATGGGGAAAATTATGTATATACCAAATAAAAAAAAAAGTGAGTGCTCTTGACCTAAGACAAAAACTGCATTGCAGTTCCTAGAAGAGGTAACTTAGTCAACAGTGAGTTTGCCTACCATTAGGACCCCAAAGTGTGTGAGGTGATTGCATAAGCAAACCGTCTCATTTTCATTGGATTCTGTGTCCACCTGGCAGCCCTCAGGGTTCCAGCCACCACTGCCACCTGTGGAAATCAAAGAGGAGAAACTGTACTTTCCCACAAATTCATGTCATTCTCTCTTCTAATACATTTCTTCTCATTTCATCTTGAACAAATGCTTTCTCAAACTGAGCAAGTGAACATAAAAAACAATCAGGAGAGAAGCAGGTGTCAGATTTCCTAGTTTCTGCAGAGAATCACACCAGATGAGTATCCCAGTAACGGACCACTGAGCTGAAGCAATAGATGAAGATCTAAAAGGTAGGAAGCTTTTTTGATTAACGAGAGATGAATGATTCTGCGGATCACTCATTAAAACACAGCTTTTTTACCCAACAGGTTTTAGAACTCCTTTTTACCACACTGACATGATGTCTGCACCCACCTCTCTCCTACTTATATATCCCCAGGCATATGAAAGCATTTATGGCCTGGAGCAGAGGGTCCCACCCTTCCTCTCTGCAGCATGTAATGCACAAGGTCAGAGTGGATAATCCCAATGATCCTTTGTGGCCTTCAGAAAAAACATGAAGTAAACAATCCCCTACCCACCCCACCTGAAAAGGCCATTCTGAAAAATAAGTAGAAATATCGTATTTTTAAAAATAGAAGGGTAAAAAGTAAAATTTGTATTTCCAATTACTTCTCTTTTCATTTTTTCCTGCTAAAACGTAAACTAATTTTGTGAAATAGTTTGTATTCTCTGAACTCTTAGGACATTTTTGCACAGCTCCAGGCAAAACTCAGCAAATTACCTGACTGGCTCTATAACTTTACTCCAAATTCAAGACAGAATCTCTCAAAAGACTGCAATGATGTTCCAAAAACACTTAAAAGCCTCTCCCATTCAAGCAGCCACTAGAAAAACTTTTCTCCCTGTGTGTTTCTTCTTTAACGTCCTTCTTAAGTTTAGTTTCCAAACTAGATTCTGCTCACCCACCCCTCCCAACCCCTCACCCCCCCCCCCCTTTTTTTTTATGCTTCTGCATTCTCTCCAGTTCTTCTGTCGAATTTCATGATTTCAAGTAAAACTTTGGATGGTTAATTTTATTTCTTGCAACACTCTGTACTAAATCTCTCCCCTGGGAATCCTGCAGGTAAAGACAGTTATTTCTTTGCTTTATTTGTTTCACTGTAAGGAAGAGAAATATCTCAGTAGTGATCTCTAAAGTAGAAGGATCTGGAAATTCATCCCAGAGAATGACTTTGTCTGTGCAAAGAATGAAGAACCTGAGCGTAACATCACACATGGGTTAGACAGTAGCAATGAAGAATGGGCTAAAGTGCTGTCTTGTTAATGTCTCCATATGGGACCTCATCATGCTGGACTGCCATCCATTTACAGGGTGGATGAAGTTTGTGTAATGCAGTTCCTAACCTTCTATGGAAGAAAAACGAGCTTAAGATTTGTAACAGGCACAATCTCACTATTAAATAACACAACATATAAAAAATGATCAATTGAAAATATGGCTAAGAACCATTCATTTGTGTGAGTATCATTACTTTTTTTAATTAACACATACAGACAGATCAGTAAGAAACTGCTATCAGATAGATACAGAAAAGTAGAAAAACTTAATTTACAAATTTAAAATGTTAAATAACATTAAAAATGTTCTAAAAGTATATTTAACCTCTGCTGTAGCAAGCAAATGTACTAACCAGAAGAAAAAATACAATCCAAAGATTTCATTGAATTCTGCAGGGACTGATTAAGAAGCAAAATGGCCAAGACTGTGACCAATTTTAAAACTTAAGACACTTTTATTCCCCACATTAAAGAAAATACAGTAATTTTAAACTTACCATTTTTGTTCATATCCCAGAAGACGCAGGTAGGCTTAGGATCTTCCTAAGAAAATATGTAAAAGTAGGCTTTGTATACGTCTTCAGAAAAGCCTTATGAACATATACATTAACAGCAGAAGTTTTACTACATATCTTTTCATTAAATGAGCAGAAGACTAAATATCATTCGGATTCTTGAAATTTTGTCTACTGGCAATTTAAAACTTACTCTGCTAGAAAGACACAGCTGCCCAGGTTATAAAATCTAGGGCACTGTTTCTTTGAACTATTCCTTTTCCACATCCTCAGAATAATGAAGTTTTATTTTCTCAATACAGTTACCCATGAATATGATGTCTTTACAGAGTCTAAATACTTTTTACGGTTCACTTCCTTAGGACTTTTCAGTGAATCCTCTATGTAACTGGCCTAGAAAACGTGCAAAAGCCTGCTGAATTTAAGGGAAGGTTGTTTTGCTTGACAAAATAATAATTATAATGAAACGCAAGATTAATCCAAGTTAATCAAACTGTGAAAATCACAAACCAGGCTCTCGCTATATAAACAGTTTTCTTAGGTACTGCATTTTAACATCTTAACATTCTTTCTTAACTTCTACAGTGCTGTCTCTTTTGGAATAGCTATTGACAACATGCAGATCAGAGTCAAGCTCACATGTTTTTTAACTGAAACAGTATGTAGGCAAAGGTTGCATTTGGCCTGTATTTCCCTAAATTAATTATAGTCATCTTTTAACAACATGGGTCTGTCCATTCTTCCTTTGATAAAAACCACATAACAACAAAATAACTTGGGGAACTATTAAAAACGCAATTCATGCTTGATCAAACAATTTAAGTCATTCTAAAGCTGCAGTGTAATAAGTCATATCCCTGGTCACTGGTTGTGAACGTGTTCATGAACAGAGGCGTTGCCTACAGTTAATGGCACGGAAATTGTCTCTGAGTGGCAAAAATCCATCCAAATGAATCAGGCTATATGCTTTGCCTATACATAATCTGCATTCTTGTTCCTCTGAATGATGAGTCTTGTTTTACCTGAATTTTGGTATGCTTAATTGTAACTTTCACATAGTCCTGAAGATCTTGAATGGTTATGTTTCCAATACTGCACGCCACCACAAAACTGGTCAAATCAGCAGGATTTTCTGCATCCTTTGAAAGATTCAGAAAAATATAATAAAAGCTTACATAGCAGATAACATAAAAGCCAGAGTAAACAATTTCATTTTTACAGAGTGCCAGAGTAAGTAAGTCATCAGCATTTCTGCACTTTTAATCATGCAATATAAGAACATTATGTTTATAAAATCAAATTATGGGTTTCCCTCATGGAAGTTTCCCTATTTTCCGTGTAGGTATAAACATATATAGGCACAATTATTCTTGAGAGGTTAGAAGGCTTAAATTCCCTTTTTAATCATTATGCCTGATGCCAAAAAAAATTATAACTTAAACAATGCAGCAGATAACAACCCATGATATGATTAGCTCATTTCCCTAAACAAGAATGAACTAACTTTCTTATTGTCAACACTATCCTTTTTGGTAGATGCAAAGTTTTTGAAGCATAACCTATCTTCTGTGTATTGTTGCTGAATCATCCTCCATCTTAGAATAAATGACTAAGAAGTAGTAAACAAATTCAAAACAATGTTACATACTGTAGGAGAGAATAATACCTATAATGTCTTATTTGATGGGAATTTAAATAAAAGGCTGATGCTGCCAATAAGCAATACCATTTCCAACCTGCAGTGAAAAAGTACCAGGTTCAGAATCTTCAAAAATATAAGTTTTCCTTGGAAACTGATGTTTTATTAAAATGGAAGTGCTTTGGAAATCCTATATTCTTTTGATGAGCTTCCACTGAAACCTCATAATTACATGCCTGGTTGGCCTTACGGTTACTGCCTGTGGCAGATCTTAGGTAAAATAATCTATTGCCACTCACTTTACCTCCAAAAATCTGGGCTGCCAAACTCCTTAACCCCCCGATTCCTTCAGTCTAGCGGCTTTGTTAGCCTCACAAGATGTCAGATACCAGCTCAGTACTTGGCTCATGATACCCCACCAGTCATGAGACACAGAATACCTTCAGTTATTAAGTGCACACTATCCTGAGAAGAAAATTTTCTTTCTTAAGAACCATATCCAAGAGTTTTCAAACACAGTATTTCAGATTATACAGGAGCTTTGTAACATAATTTCCTAAAAACTGAAAAATTGCAAAGAAACGAAAATGAAGTTTTTTAGACAGTTCTTGAGCATTCAAACAAGAGAAAACCTCTTGGCTGCCACCTAAATTTCAATATTCATCAGTCCTATGGAAGCCTTTGTACAGATTTCAATGGTTTTTAATGTATTCTATCTCTAGCAGATAAAAAGCATAAATTAGTATCAGTTGGTCCCTTTATAATATATTATTACTTGTCCTTACAAAGGAAGAGAAATTAGGTTTACATTAAAGTAGAATACAGATAACTGCTTATTTAGCTATAAGGCTGTGCTCAGCTCAATTAGGGGTAAGCTTTCAGCTAGTAAAATACACAGAGGTACAAAGTAAAGTAATGCTGAGGCTAGTGTCAATGACGTAAACCTGGTCTAGTTTAGGCAATCAAAACAATTCACATATTTATCATATTTGTACATTATTTTCATAGCCTCAGAACTCATAAGGATGATCCTTTCAACCAACTTTACACATGCAAAAGGAAGATGTCTAGAAATGAAATATCCATTCCAGTGTTTCTTAACATAGGCAACGACAGGGAATTGGTATGGCCAGCGCATAATATATCTTACCTATTCTTTCTAAGTATCTAGGTTGAATATGGGTTGCTGAAAAATATGTGTCCATTTTATGAGGCTTTAAAGTATCCTGTCTAGTCTCCAGCTGCTACTGCAGAAGATCTCGCATCTCTTAGAGATTTATTGTCACATCTGTCAGCCAGTAAGTAGTACCTTTTACCTTGGGGTGTTGCAAATTGCACCCCTTTGTCTGATGCCTAGTTCTGCACCAGGATGAGATGTGTCACATCTCAATGTTCTTAATTCTTTTCCATCAAGTGGCTTTGAAGGAAATTTACGCACAACAGTTCAGGCATAGGTACATACATTGAACGCACCTATGTTTGGTGAAATGCATCCTACCCTGAATATCTTACATCAGCTTTTCATATAGACTTACAAGTAACGTAACAATCATATTTTTATGAATGACAAGATAAAACTTACTAGTATTTTCTCAGTTGCAATAAAAAAAAACCAAACAACCCTCGAGTGCTTTAAAGCGGGCTGTTTCACTGTTATATTGAATGCTTCTATGAAATACAGCCAATAGCATTGGGATTTTTACTTGCAGCTGTAACAAATATTTATGAAATACTTTTATACTAATGGAAAAAGTTATTGGGTTTGAGATGGCATGTACAATTCTATGATTCTATGTGGATCAATTTATTTTTAGGATATATGTTTAGCCTTTATTTACTTTTAATTTACTTAATTTTTAGATTTACCAAAATGAGATTTTTACACATTTTTAATCAATTACATTGAAAATGTCAGCCATGAATAGTTTGAAAAACACACCAAAAAAAGAAGGAATTTAGATGCACATTTTCATGGTTTTTGCTTTCCAGTGATTAAGTATCCCTTAGAAACAAGTTCAAACCTTTAAAGGACAAATTCTGACTTTGTATGTTTTTATGCCATTATGACAAGCCTACATCTGTAGTCTTCTGGGTTTTTTTGATTAAATATATCCATCCTGTTTTTATCAACAGTGGCTGAAAATGAATATTATTTTAAATAGTTAATACTTAGGGGTGTATTTCAGAAGGCAACTGAGGGTCATAGGTATTTTCTTGCCTAGATTATCTGAAGAATCTGGATACACTGCCAATAAAAACGATAATATAGGGACAATACAATACTACAGAGTTCTGCGGATGCACAGGAGGCAAAGTTCACTTGAAATACTAATGGGAAAACAAACGCAAACCTTCTGAGACTCAGTCAACAGTTAACTATGAAACAATGTTTCCTTCTTAATTAACTTTTTTTTTTTTTCAAAGTATGTAAGTTTTTGATTGTTTTTCCAAGCTGTGAACTCTTCCTTATTTTTTTCACAACTGCTATGCAGGAACTATTTATAATTAACATGTTCGGACCCAAAGGAGAAAAAAAGTCAAATGTACCTGAGATCCCTTGGCTTTCAGGTACAAGTAGTTATCCTTATCCCATATTGAAATACAGTGTGCTTATGAGAGCACATATGTGGAAAGAATAGTAGTATGTATAGAAACAAATGTTTGGCTGATGACCATCAGCCCAGAGTTTCCAAATGAATGTAAGTATTCAGGTGGATATCAGGGCCAACCAACTGTTTTAAGGAATAGAGAAAGAAGAGTACTTGGCAGTGTTAAATGCCAAATTCCCTTCCGACAGAAAAGAATCTGGCTCCACTGAGCATTAAGGACTTATATTAATACGTTCTAACAGAAATTATGCTGTTTAAAAGGCCTTGCCACTTTACTCTGAGTCTAAGCAGCTGGGATACAGTTTTCCATAGATTACCCTGAGAAAAAGTTTATTTCACATGTGACAGGAATTTGCGATCAATCAGTTTGCAGTCAATCAAACTACAGTCAAAAGTTGACTTTAATTCAACTTCAGCAATGTGACTACTTCGTCACTATGAACATAACACTGTCTCTAGTGCCTACATCTGCTATCACCTTCTCATTCCTGTAACTCATGAGATACCGTGAAATGAATACACTACAGGAAACTTTCAGCAGCTGGCTTTGACTCACCCTAACTGAAATTCACACACAAACACATTAAAGTTTACCTGAAAAAGACCATTTTTGTTGAAGAAAGTAAACTGAGCCCTGGATATAACTTCAAACTCATCTTGACTTAAATTCTTCAGTAAACTTGGTGGCAGAACAACAGAAGCGATGGCATTTGTCTGATCTTTGTCAAAATCTATCTGTTAAATAAAAAGAACAGAAGAATATGTTCAAACAAAAACGAAACCATCCATTTTCCACAACTGGGTTCACATCCTTACACAAAGATATCTAAACATGGGGCTAGAAGTTACCAAACTAATATGACCTGTACCTATAAATAAATAAAGGCCTGGGAGGTTTTCCTATTCTTTCAGCATGAGATCAGCCTTCTACAAAAATGTATTAGATAAAACCAACAAACAGAAAACCTCCTCCACTGCTATAATGATGATTTGGAAGTAATGAGATGGCAATAATAGCAGTAAATAATTTTCAGTAACCTTCAAGATGTTTCTCCTCATACCAAACAATATTGAGAAAAGAAAAATAAGTTCTGAACCCTTCTTTCTTGAGTTACATCATTTGATCTCCACATCTTAATTTTCTTACGAGCTTTTCGTGTTTCTCTGTTAGAGAAGGGAGATCTTACAATAATGATTAGCATCATCTCTCTGTGTCTGTCATGCTATGTAGCACAAAAAGAAAAGACAGCTTCTGGCATCAATATAAGCTTAATCTATACCTGCAAAATGTCAGACAGCTGAAAGCCCTCTATGGCATAGGGATGTAACAAGTGACCAGGAAAAGAATGAGGATGCAAACTTGCATTTCATCAGCTACCAATAAACACTTCTATGACTGCATGCTCCTCCTTCATGGCATTCCACCTTATCCATCAAAAGGGGAGCAAGCTATCTCACAGTGGCTCTATAGAAAAAGCGATTAAGAATTTTACTGTGATATAAGGAAACTCGCAATCCTGAGTTCTCCAGATGCAACCTGATCACATATGTATACTTCTCACAATCAGTCACAGGATTCTTAAAGCACCAATAGCTAATAGAAAGTTAAAAGCCATAGGCCAGATTTATTTAAGTTACAAATTTTCGCAGTTTTACTGTGAATAACAGGCACCCTTGAAAATTAGTAATAAATGGCTCACAGATATCTCCTGACATGGCTAGAAGCAGTTGAATAAATGTTTTTTAAAGGATAATAGTACCACATTCAACAGAAAGTCTGTGTGTGATAAAGTTGCCCATTAGATACAGTCTGCAAATAGAATGGAAGAAGCTTCTATAAAGTATGGATATATTACAGGAACAATTTAATAATATGAATCACCAAAAGCTAGCTTAGTCAAAGGTTTGGCAAGAAACATAAAAGCACAGGGGACTGAAATAGAATCTTTCCAAATCGCCATGGACACATTTCCTTAATATCTACTATAAAAAATAAAATAAAATAAAAAAATCTGTAAACATTCTGATATACAGCTAGAAGAGTTGAATGATCCCTGATGAGCCTGGGATAGGTCATCACATCACTGGTGAAAAACCTGGGCTTTCACAAGGGCATCTCCCTCCAGCAGGGGTAACAAGTATCTTTCTGACAGGCATGGAAAATCTAAACGGTGACCCAGCTGCTGCAGACTTTTCTGGGAGGAAGGATGCTAAGAATTCTCAATTAATCAGCTGCTGGAAATGTGGAAGTCTTAGAACAAACTCATGTTCCAATAGGAACATTATAAATAATTTGACGGAGTTTGGATTCTATGATTATTTAGACAGTGCTGTAATAAATTATTCCAGGGCAACAAAATTCCTGGATGTCCTCAAGCCACAGATGGTAATTCTTATTATACATGCGAACATCCCAAACCTGGCTTCAGAATTTTTCCTTTCCTTTTTCCATAAATACAGGATAAAATCTGGAGGAGAAACATTCCTTTGATAATAATCAAAGAACAATCAGCTATTTAGCTTCATAAGCTATATAGCTTCATGAGCTGAACAACAGTAGATTTACAATCATTAAAGATTTCTAATAAAATTGATTCAAAGAAATTTTACCCAAATTTTATATAAATATAAATATGTGAAAACTCGATTACATTACATCCATTTGTATCTATTCAAATCAGTATTTGAGTTTTGAGCCAAGGTTTATATACATACTATGTAAAAGGCCTGCACCTTATAATGCTACTACTACTTTTTCTGGCACTTTCATTACTGTTTTTTATTTTTACAGTACATAGTACTTTATAAAATGATCAGACATATGTTAGGTTTGTTGTCTTGCCAATTTGCAGCAGGAATTTTGTTTTGTTTTGTAAGTTTATACTCCAGTGATTAGTCTGTTTTCATAATGGCATAATGGCATGTTTTGTTTCAATTCAGCTTTGGTTCCTCTTTGAATTTCTCTTTATTTCCTCTACCAAGTGATGGTTGATTTTTTACTTTTTCTGTTTAATCTTTTTTGTGCTTTTCTCCAAGTGAGGCTCATCGCATTCGAATAGTTAGATTCCCAGGAAACTGAGATTACATTACCTCTGTCATAGACTTCTCATATAACTGTGAAAAAAAGACACCACACTACATTCTAAAAAGCATTTAGGTGCCATAAGATGCAAGCAGGCATATAGTAGAATTTTAAAAGTTTCAGCACCTTATTGCTACTGATTTCAAAAGAACCTTTAGAAAATTCCAGTGGGTGCTCATGTGCTTCTCAAATGCTATTTCATAGCTTTTAGATGTCTAGGCTTTTCTATTTGTGAAAAAAAAAAAGAAGAAAAAGTATTTCTGGGGTGATGACAAATATCTTAACTACAGCAGCCTGTCTAGATACTGTAGCACTAGAGACCATTCTGCATTTTGTGTGATAAGTAGTTTCTTTTCATTTTTCATATCTAGGCTGGACAAACTCCACATGAACATCTTGAACTACCTCAGACATTGCCAATGGAACAACCTATGCGTGGACAACTGGATCAGCCTTACATTCCTGTTAGCAGTAGGTGTTTAAACTCTACTGGAATGTTGAAGACCTATTTTATCTGCAGAAATCTACACGTAAACACCTACAGTTAGACGTCTTAGTCTAAAGCTGAAACGCATCAATGGAGTTGTCTGTTAGCGTACAATGGGTGGTACAGCAGACTGTTAGAGACTATTTTCCCTTTTCATTACTAGAACATAAATACATAAAAAGGATATAGTATGTCCTGGATTGTAAGGAAAATACTTTTTATCCATATGGAACATGTGACTTTATCTGTGTTTCCTGTCACTCAAAGAAATACTACACTAATTTGTTTGGATGATTGCAGGAAAGAGGAAATACAAAGTAGGGGGAGAATTGGGAATTGTAAGTGGTTTTATAGAAAGCACAGTAAACACACCTGAACAACAGGCATATTTCATGTTCCAATATAACTGCTTGCTCCGTACCTGGAAATCAGATGCATTATTCTGTGGACTGACACTGAAAGAACCACCTCTGAAGGAAGTCGAGTTTATAGAAGACACTCCAAGTGCGAGGTTTCGTGTTGAAATACTCATGGATGGTCCAGTGAATTGGATCTTTAATGCCAAGGTGTCAATAGTTTTTAGAGCTCTAAAACCAGAAATAAAATTATTATAAAAACTGAAAACAGGAAAAGAAAAATACTATGCTCTGTATACTCTTCACATTTAAGATGATCCTTTTACTATTGATGATGCTTCTATCACCCATTTGTGTATTCACAAGGAGACACTCAGGCTGTAAATGTAGGCATCTCTGTAGAAAACAGAAGTTTTTGATTAAGAAAAATTATCTGACTACATATCACTGGCCCTGAAATAACTTTCCAGCAATACTTAGATCTATGCTGTGTCATGTATCAGGAGAATCCCATCCAAACACTTTATCTTTGTCATGCACGTTCATTTTAGTACAAGAAGAAATATTTGTATATGTAATGTGGAAAATTATTTTTGATCGAAATCACAAAAGTTTGATTTTTGTACTGAGGTTGTTTATCTATAAATAGAAGGGTGAATCCTTCCAACCTTGCAGGTTGCTCTAAAAACCTTGACTTAAATGCAGAAATACTTACTCTGAAGATGATGCTGCCAGTACACTGTCTGAACTGGTTAGAATATTGGAAAAAATTGTCACCACTGTAGAACCCAGAGATTCGTCAATTTCTTCATCGTTCACAATTTTTTTGAGCTTCTGCACAACATCATTTACTTTGTCTGAGGTTAGCTGCTGCCCTTCACCAGTGAGATTCAGAAGCTGATTGGCTATATCAGCTGCATTTTCTGTAAGAGTAAAATGAAGTAAAAAGAGAAGATAATGTATATCAATCCTGAAATAATTCAGAAATACACATTTTTATCCTCATTGTTGAAAGCTACAGCATGTTTTGTGGTACTTGAAATGAACATAGGACTTTATAATTTTAACAAATTTCTATTTTTCTGAAAAAACTGTATAGAACTTGCTGTCCTCACTGGCTAGGTCTTTCTTGCCTTAATTTGATATGAGTTTGCAAATGAGAACTAGTATTGAAATGGCTGATTGAAAGGAAAGAAAAGGGAAGTAAGGAATAAAAAGCGCATTTTCTCTCTTTTTTTCCTTGTGCTACCCTTTTTCTTTTCTTTTTTTTTTTTTTTTTTTTTTTTTAAACAGTTTCACTTTGAAATGAAACAAATGCATTCAAAGTCACTATTACTGACAAAGTATTAACTCTTCTAAGCTTTAGGGAGAAAGTCTGATCACATTCCAAGTGTTTCAGTTCTTTCAGAAGGTCGTGCTTATACTGGGTTGGCAAGCACAACACAAAAGCATGTTTCTTGACAAGAATCTTCCTGGTAAGGGAAGTTTGACAGTTTACCCAATGGCAAAATATCAGAGTAAATCACATGTTAAACCATAAATTTGATGCCACCTGGCTAGAAAACTAATGTAAACACTAAATTTTAAAATATAAAAATATTTGAGATTTATTGGAATTCACTTGTAAGATTTTGAAAGAAGATCAGGCTTCATTAGTTTGCAACCAGCTGTGTTTTTTTTAATGCTGTGTTTTATAATATGGCTTTTGCTACCCTTACTGTAGAATATTCATTTTACATGAAATAATGGTTTCCTATAGTCTGACTGCAAGTACTCAATCAAACAAGTTAGGTAGTCAGGCTCCCTAGGACCCCTCTATCAGTGAGGGTGCTTCTTCAAGAAAGCAAATTAGAACAGGAGCTTAGTGTAGGTGCTCTGAATTCCTTAGGTGAGTACCATTCTCTTCACTAGCTCTGGCACTAAAAAAGGGGGCCATAAAATTGTTGTCTATTGTTTTATTACTCCTTTAAGGCTAGAACAACACCAAGGGGTATTTTGCAAAGTGAGAAAAAATCTGAAAATTTCTGATTGCAAACCCAGTGAAAAGAGTGGGAGTCTTTCCAATGGCACCTACAGGCACTGGAAAATTTAGAATTTATCTGAATCTGAATATCAAGCTACCACCTGCCTCAGTTCTTGCTGAATTACCTTTAGAGTTTGATTTATTTCATTGATTGGTATCCAGAGCTTTTCATGGATGGGCTGAATTCAACTTGGTGTACTTCCCCAGAGTTTAAGTATTTTATATTTGCACTGACTTTTTGGAAATATTTTAAGCAATCCAGCATAAAGGAATATATTCTTCCTTAATGTAACTTCATTACAGTAAGCAGTAACCAAGGTCTACAAAACTATTCCTTTAGCCAAAGACCAATATCAATATACACACCTGTGCAATTTCTAAGATCAGGCTGGCCCCAGTATGATGTATAATTCTGCAGACCCAAATAGCTAAAGAGGAAAAAGGACAAAATTCACATGAAATACAATAGCGTGCATTACATAAGTTTTTCATAATTCTTCTATAGGTGTCACAGTGGTCCACTCTTCTCAATTCACAACTGTCCCAGCAACATGGCCCCTAGTAAAATGAAATATATATGCTTGTCAGTGTAAATATGTGAACAATTAAGTAACAGTGCTGAGACAAACCCTAGTTCTTTTGGACAAATTCCCAGATGATTGCTATACTGATTTGATAGACTGCATTAGTAGAAATTCTGGCGTTGCATTTCAGGAAAGACTGAATTGTTGACAAAAACTACTGTGCCCTTATTATGACCTTATCAGATGCTGTTTCCATAATTTCCATCTGATACAAATGGTTTTGATCAAGCTAATAGCAAGCTGCAAGAAGAACACGGACAGGAGCTATGTGGAGATACAAATTTATGCCACCCCTGAAAACTGGGGCAAGTCACCGTCAAATCCAGGTCTCAGGTGAGGGTCACATATAAATATTTCTTTCAAAATGCTTTTTAAAAAAGCCTTACCATAGCAAAATACCCAGATATGGCTCCAAAATTAACCACACTTTTTCCTCGGTTTTCTTTAAGCACAGTCATGTTATCACAGCAAGGCAAAGGCAGAATGGAGAATAGGAAAAATGTATCCTTTCATTCAGCACGATATAATAAAGTTATTCCTCCATTGATTGACTTTATTATAACAGCACACTAGCTAGTAATCTTCCACTGTGGGAAGTACAGGATTAGAAGAGACCCTTAGAAGAGCTTCCTCTTCTCTCAAAACACATCCCACCTGTACTCCGCATTATCAAAACCTAGTGGATGCAGAGGCAAGGAAAGAACAGCACAGTACAGAACACATATTTATTTTTTTTTCATGAGAAGTGCTGTACATGGGCAATCAAAGGTATTGTGCAGGCCACACATGAACAATAAAGATAAGCAATATGGGGCAGCAAAGGCCAGAAGCCTTAAGTTTTAATGATTCTGAGGTTCTGACATAAAACCAATTTGACTTCTGCACTACTCACTCTACAACAAAAGTTGGTCAATCAGGATCCAGCAGTTCTTGTATAAGATTAAGAGGCTGAGGAAGTGAGTTAGTTACATATAATGCTGGTTGCTTTCCTGTTTGGCACAGATGCTCAAAGCTGATTCATATCCATGTTGACATATTGTTTTCAAAAAGTAAAAGATCTGGTCTTCTCAGAACATGTTCCAGATGTAATGTGGGCAGATAAGACTACTGTATTACATGTAATGGTGATCATCCTAAATACTGAAGAAATTAAATAATACATCATAGCCATGTTCAAGGCACTGAAAGGAGATCAAAGCCATATTGTTTTGGTAATATATCAAAGGAAGTAATAATACTACCATTTTACAAATGTGAAATAGAGCTACAGTGTCTAAATATTACATGCTCACAAAGAAAGCCCACAGTAGGGAAAATTTATGCTAAACCACGTGTTTTTAAAAACACAAGTTTAAATCTTTAAGCATAAGATTATCCCCAACTTCAATCACGACTAACTACTGGCAAAATGCTTGCTTCACAGAATTTCTTTTACTTTCTCGTAATGACACGAGAGGATCCGGATTAAACTAATTACACCACTCATAATCAAATTTTGTTGAAATTTCATATACAAGTCAGATAGTAGTAGTTGAGAGGTAGCAAATATTAAACTTTGGTTTCAGTAACATAAACATCAAGACTAGAAGAGGGCAGTTTAATTCTGTATAAAGGTGCTGTGTTTATAGTCACTTTGAACATGTATTACTTGTGGGCCTCAACTGCCCTCCAGAAGTGGTAGATGAGCCTTATTTTTTTCTTATCAGTGAAGTACATACTCTTACTGTACACACATAATCTCTCACAGTATAGAAATCATCTTCCTGGAATACAATACCAGCCAATGACAACCATTATGTAGGATGCAGTTTAACTATATAACCAGAAAGTTGCATTTGAAGCTCTCAGCTTCTTAGGTATTTGAAAACCTACCAGGTTCTTGATGCAGTCTGAACAGAGCTCCCATGGCATAATGTGAAGTTGGTCACAGTTGGTCTGGTATCTGGCCAAAAATAGTTTGGAGGGTTTTCTTCTGCTAAACATTTTTCTGTAACAATAAAAGTGTATCAGTGTTACTGGTAAATTTCCTCATCGAATGATCTTCCACTTCTTCCTCATCTTATCACCCAGTCTACAGTGCAAACCTGTCTTTACATTAAATGCTTGGTTGCTATCTACAGAGTAGTGGCAATGGACAGGGCCACAACAGGGGACAATATAGTGCTGCTGCTTGAGACAAAGGATTGAACATGCATGCTGCGCATTCCACAAGCACTCCACCAGCCCCCACCTCCTCCCTCCCAAAGGAAGGGCAATCGCTGCAAGAAGTTGAATGGTAGAAGATGAGAGTTAAAAGGAAATTGATTAAGGACAGCAACTGGCAGGAGCACAAACAACGGGGTGGAGGAGTGGGCATGAGGGGCCTTGGAGGTCCAAAATGTCTCATTAAAGCTCTGGCTATAAATCATTCTTTTTATAAGAGGACCTGTCAGGAACTGTCCCAGCCTCTTTGAACCAGACAGCAAAACACTGACTAAAGCAATCTGGACAACTGTGTCTGTGTTAAAAGAGGTATCCTGAGCACAGCTCTCTGAAGGTTAGTGGAACAATGAGGCTTACAGGAAAAATTTGAAATTTGAAACACCCATACCGCTTGGCAATGTAAGATTAGTATAGCACAGAAAATGCTTACTTATGGACAAGCAAACAAAATCTGTTGTAGCAAAGCCAAAAACTACCTACCCACTGGATCAACATCCACAGTATGAATCTTATATCCTCCTTCCATGGTCCCATTATTACTTATGAGCTTCTGTCGGATGTCTTCCTCTTCTAAATTGATGTTGTTGGTAGAATTATAAACCAGAAGAGCCAAAACCCCAAAACTGCAAGGAAAATTATGAGTGTTTGAGTCAGAACAGCAGAGGCCAAATGTGTGGAAATAAAAATATCTGACAAACTCTGGTTTTCCTAGTATGGAACAAGTATCACCAAGACAATGTTGCTCATTATCTGTAAATTACTTTTTTTGTATATATAGGGCCATGAAAAAAAAGTACATTTAGGAAATTTCATCCTCAAGTTACCATTAAGAAGCATCTCATCAAAGGAGCTAAGAAATGTTTTCAGAAGATCTAGATTCTTTTAAAAGGTGAAAGCATAAAGCTGTGAGTTCTAAATGGGCCTTAATTAAATTTAAAAATCTGGTTGCTGATGGCTGAGGAACTTCAAAGCTGATTGATCCCACCTTACAAAACTTGGGAAAAATCACCCAAGAGGGTCTGTCTTTTCACTGACTGCAGAAGACTGGAAGATTAACAAAGAACAGATGTCTACATTTTGATGTAGTGAAAAACACCCCGACACACTTCTGAAACTTTTAGTCCTAATTAGGGAAGTCTAATTACTCAGATGAGTAATTCAAGTTTGAGCAGCAGTAGCTGTTTTTGTACTGTAGCCCACTGCTACTTTCTTGGGCATAAGAAGTAGTTAAAAGTGCCCAAGTCTCTTTCCTGTGAGAAAAATAAAACAGTCCCCACCCTTGTCCAAAAACATAGCTTTTCTGGAAGGGAAATAATGAACAGAAAAAAGTTCTAGCAGGACACAGGAAAGAAGCCCAGAGTAGAAAGCTCAAAAATTTTCTCCTGGTACACAGAAAACACATGTTGGAGAAGAGAATGTCGGTACCCAAGAGCATTGCTTGGCTCTGGCTAGTAGAAGGTGACGCCACTCAAGCATGGAACTTTGGCTCTTCACGTTAGCCAAAATGCGGAGAAAAGGAAAAAGCAAGCCTCCTTCGGGTTGTCTTCATCATAGCCTTGCCCTTGGGTACCCAGCAGTCTGAATAAAGGCAGACCTTCGCAGTGTGTGAGCAGTTCCTTGCAGCCTGGGAAGTGGCAGCACTGTCAGCACGCATACAGTGAGCAGGGCGCACACCAAACAGAGCTGCTTTCACTGGTGGCACCCAGTGCAAGAAAGCAGCTGTGAGCTAAAGGGTCTTCAAGTCTACCTGAAAACTAGAAGAAAAAATCTGTATGGGTGCTGTATGGGCTGGTAGGGTTTTCAGGTACCTCTTCCTAGACAGACCAGGACTTCATTTCCAAAAATCTTTCAGAAGGACATCCCCACCATAACAGCTCAGAGCTGCACTTTCCAGAGGTGCCTAGTCTGGTACAGTATAAAACTACAGCTTTGTGTATAGATGTTGCTGTTAGATGGCAGATTGAACCCTCTTTCTCTCAGACATAATTCTAAAAACTGAATACCTCCAATAATTTTGAAGTACTATCATTAGTGGAATGACACTAAGAGCTGGCATTAGAACAACCTCTCAGTCTAGGAAAAAAACTACAAATGAAAAGCAAAGCCCAAACCTCATAAAGAAATCCCGAATGTGAACTAAATACTCCACACAATTCACTGTTGCAGATGTAAAGTAAATAAAATATACACAGTCCCTGGTTGGAGCCTTTTTTTTATTTTTTGTCTTGGTTTGGGTTTGTTTTTTGGTTGTTTTTTTTTGTTGTTTATTGCACACCAGTACACTTTCCTATTTTCCTGCCATATCCACTGTTTTACTGGTAACATTTTGCTGGAGAAGAAGTGAAAAAGTGACAACCTGCTGGCTTGGCTTGTTATTTCCCAGTGGATGTATTTTAGCAGAGAAATTACAGCTATCCCTGGCTAGGTCACTCCTACCCTGCTCCCAGAGATAGTGAGTTCCTTCTAACACTCTTTTGGCCTCTGTGGAGTGTTCCGTATATGGCAATAGGCTCAGTAGGGTGGATATGCACTCTTGCAGGCTTTTGCTATATATCTCGGGTATATTATGTGGCACAAGTTTATTATGGCATTTATTTTTAGCAGAAGCATGGAAATTGCCTATGGGATTGCCAGCTCCTTCAGCCCTCCAGCACTTCAGCCCCAGAGACTCCTGGCACTTAACCATCTTTCCTAAAAGATTCTGGCTTCACTCATCTATTCCCTTTACTTCAGAAGAGGAAAACTTAATGTACTGATGCCACTCCCTACCTCAGCACTTTGGCTGCAAAACAGAAGTCATCAGTCACTGCTACTGCTATTGCAGGACTCCCAGCTAACCAAAATGATATTTAGTACTGTACCATAACTGTGCAGAGGGATAATGGCAACAAAACAGAAAGGATAATGATAGATGAAGGAGAACCGGTTACAGTTATCTTGAACAATTATAGAGAAAGGTATTGATTATGAAGCACTGATAAACATAATCTTTAAACCACTTTGTTATTTGTGTTCTGAGGAACTCTGAGAGCACAAGTCATGTATACTGTGTAATAAGAGCCTGTTCCATATAATGATGAAAACAATTTCTATAAACTTTTCAGAATGACTCATGCTAGCTTCCCAAAGTAAATAAATACCTTTTAACTTGACAGCTGACGCAATATGAAGCTGAGCGCTTCCTTCCACTTTTGTCACACTCAGATCACAGGAAGAAAACATTTTAATGGTGAAGAACAAAAATTCTTGCTTTGGGAAACAGCAGGCCTACAGTCAAATAAATGGCAACACTGCTACGCTCTGTCGGTGTCACTGGATTTAACGCACCCAACCTTACATCTTTTTTTATGTGCCATATAAAAGCAGAGAGATTCTCACTGCAGTAATCAGATACAAACTGCACATCACCAACAGTAACCTGAACTGCTAGTACTACTGCAGTCAGTATAAAAAACTGTACCGTGGTGTAGGTAAACATCATGGGTATAAGTATTTATGCCTCTCTTCTCTTTTACTGAAATGGTGACAGCTGCAGCAAGCATGGAAACAGGGGAAGACTGGTGCCTATACCCCTTTTTCCTGGTCTGTTGAGCTAAGCTGGCTCACAGAGAGGAGTTTACAGAGCTGCATCCTCATCAAAAGCACAGAAGGCGGTGGTGGAGCCTATGCTGCCATGGCGCGGACCACAAAGCCGGCTTTCTTCTCCGGCAGCGTGACTCAGAGCTATTCCAGGACTGTGTGCCTACACACAGGCAGTGGTCTCACTGCTACGCAATGCAAGAAGCCTGAAGGAAGGATTAACAAACCACGTGAACCATGCAGCACAGACTCCCTCATACCTGAAGATATGTGGTTGAAAATTAGCAATGCATATTTCTCCACTCATTTCGGTTGTACTAGACAGGCTGGACTAATACTGAATTCAGTATTGTGGTTGCCAAACTGCTTAACAAATCACTATTTATTTCCTTTGTAGTTAATGTTACTTGATCTAAAGAATATAAAGAATCATTTTAAAAGAACCTAAGTACTCAGGGAGTCTATACTTCCATGAAAAGTCACTGGGAATTTCATTCTTAAGTACCTTGGCATATTCAAAAAAGTTTCAAGATGTCAGAATTAAATTCTTTACTAATGTTGCCGTTATGCTGGCTTTGAAGAAGCAGAGATGGTTACCTATAACTCAAAACTGGCAGCACAGGTAGGCCATCTAGTCACCTGTAAACACTACTAACTTCTTCCCATTAAACGGACAAAGAGCGAGCTGATTATTGCTTAAGCCACTCACGAAGATTTGCTATAAACAACAGACAAAATAATAAAAAACACACAGAATGAGACAGAACGAAATGTGAAAATAGAGGGAAATTAAAAGTATTCCACAAAAGCATCTGAATTGTGGATAAACTTTTACTTGAGTTGATTTTGACTGTGATACCATTAAAATGTTCAGAATACAGAGAAAAAAAGTAGGATTGGCCATAAAAAACACATTCAAAATAATGCCAGGGATGAAGCGGTTCCTTTCTCAGCAAAAGGTTATATTACAGAAAAAATAAAAAATCACAGACATCAGGACACAAAACTAAAATCTGCCACTTCTTTTTAGACTACTAAAAGTAAAAGAATCCTAAGCCTTTCTCTTAAGTCAGTGGCCACTGTATCAGAATAGAGCTGCAAGCAGCATGGTCATACCTCTATGCCTGTCCTTTTGCCTTTGGGCCTTACTCCTCCTTACAGATCTGGTGTGGGAATACAAAAAACTAAGGCTTTTAAACAGAAACCACTTACAGTACGTGATGATTTGGTATGAAGACTATTTGTTAGTAAAGAATGTAGCAGAAAGGGCTGGAATCCCTCACATTTCAACAGCTTGTTTTCACTGAAATGCTTTTGGTTGTGCTTGAACTATGTTCCAAAGATACAAAGAAAACCCCATTCCCTACCACAGTACTTCCCTAAAAATGGCATCTAACAATGTCAGGCCTACACTAAAGCCAGTTGAAAGTCACTGGAAAGACAACGAAGGTCACTGGAAGTTGGATGAAAAGCAGGCAGCTTCAGCAGGACACTAAGAAGCAATCATCCCTCAGTCACTTGGGAGGAATTCCCAGATTTCTCCATCTGTAATGAAGGCTTTATTTATAGGTCATGGACACAAGATGCCACTGTGGAGAAACCTATGGATCTATGCTTGGCTCTTTGTTGTTCAGTTTTTCAAGCAGAAATGTTATACATAATGTACACATTATGTGGCATTTTAAAATGTTGCTCAGCACTGGTCAAGGCTGTTTTTTTCTGCCTTCAGTAACACTGAACTTGAATTTGCAGGGAGCAGAGGTGTTCCAGGTCCAAGTTTTTCCTAAAACCTCACCAACAGAAACCAGGAAAATCTTAAAAATAGGAACAGGCATCACAGATGTGTTTGTTTATAACAATAAAGTGATTATTATTTCATAACAAATAATCTTAGGTGACCTACAACGAATGCAAAAGGTAGTTACTTTACTTGGTAAAGATACTTTGGACTATAAAAGTAAAATTACACTGCTCTGATGTTGCTAGCTCCTGTCTAAAACTATTACGCAATTTAATTAGCTTAAGTTTTATCCAAGTGCATTAAAATTTCCATTAAGCAAGACAAGACCCAAGAACACAGCATGCAGGAGCCTCAGTCTGCCTCACTGACACTGGTGGCACAACTCCCACGGACCTCAAAAAAGGACTAGGCATGCCTATGGGCAGCTCTGATTTCTTGCTTTCTTCTCTATTTTCATTCCTAAGAAAAGGGATTTCTGTTTAGACAAATGGTCACCACTGTGGTTTTTAATTTGGATGGGTTGTTTAGCAGTACTAACATTAATGTTGTTTCCCACTGTAGAAGAAATTCAACATGGAAATAGGCCAAAATTACGACAATCAAGTAGTGGATGTTGCAGCAAGCATAATCTTCTTTATATATTAAGCAGAGAAAAGGTTCTAAATTAATTGGGACCTGAATTCTCAAAATTGCTTGCAAAATTAAAGAAGAAATAAGAAGCAGTGGAGCGGAGTGTTTAATAAAGACCAGTTCTGGAGGCAGCCCTATACAGCCATTTGACAAGACCTAGGATCAGTAGGACCCTTCTGAGAAAAGCAGCAGCAGGAGTCACACAAAATTTTGAAAAAGCTGCAGAGTCATAAAAGGCAAAGAATTCATGAAAGAAACGATCACATTTATCATTTATCTACATCAAAGCCACAGACTGGCTGCACTTTCAAAGATTTGTTCAAAATAATAGGGTACCATTCTGAAACCCTGTCTACTTAATATTGAACAGCTGCCCTCTCATTACGAGATGGCAACAGTATGACCACCGTCAAAAATCAAACACAGACATGAAGTAAAACTGTGATAACAATTTATTAAGATAGTTAATAATCTACTGAAGTATTAGCTTGATATATTGCTGTCATACAGATATCTCACAGTATTAAAGGTGCTGATAATAATATGCATTTTGGACTTGGCACTCTCTCATTACCATGTACACAAATTCGTAACAATCACAGTGTACTTTGGATTTCTGCAGCTCATAGAACACAACAATGAAAGATCAAGAATCCACTTCCCTATTTTGTTTTGTTTTGCTCTTCTCTGGAATATAGTACAGTTTAAAATATTTATTTGGAAAACGCCTATTTTTAACACGCCAAAAAAAGCCAGCTTCCTACCTCCTACTTCCAGCTTCTATTTCTTCTCTACATCATTCTAACAATTCTTCCTCTTTCACTTGCAAGAAGACTAAGTGGGGAGGAGAGCAACAGCAGAAGTGCCTTGATAAGGTAGCAGTGTGGTAAATAAGGCTGAAGCAAAGGAAAATGCATAGAAAGTATTGGGAAAGTCTTGGGGGGTTTTATATTTGTTTTGCTTGTAGTTTTGTTTTTGATTTTGGTTTTTAACTGTTGTATAAAATACTAATCCAAAAGGTAATGAAAAAAGATGCAATCTGAATAATAAGAATATGACTTCATGTAAAGAGAGGGAAAACTTCTGAAAGAGCCATTTGAAGAATTATAATAGCACCTTAGAAATAAAAAGGCTATGATCTTGGGGGAAATTCAGAAAAGAGAGATAAGGGTTTGTGAGTTACAGTAAGATCATTACATTCACTTCTGTAAAGACAGTTAAGGCCACGATACTTATGGGTTAGTTCTTGTAACTGTGGAGTGAAATTCTGTTCAGGTGAACATAAATGGAATAAGAAGTATTTAAAGCTAAGAGAAGTAGTGGAATGGCTCAAACTACAACATACTTATTCTTCAAGAAAGCTGGAGAGGGACTTTTTACAAGGGCATGTAGGGATAAAACAAAGGGAAATGTAGGGATAGAACAAAGGGAAATGTAGGGATAGAACAAAGGGAAATGGTTTTAAACTGAAAAAGAGTAGTTTTAGAAGATATTAGGAAAAAATTCTTCACTATGAGGCCCTGGCACCGGTTGACCAGAGAAGTTGTGGCTGCCCCATCCCTGGAAGTGTTCAGTGCTAGGTTGGATGGGGCTTTGAGCAATCTGGTCTGGTGGAAGGTGTCCCTGCCCATGTCATGGGGGTTGGAACTAGAGAGACTTAAGGTCCTTTCCAACCCAAACCATTCTATAATTCCATGAAATATGAAAATCTTCAGACAACTATTCACTGAAATAATTTGTATGAATGTTTAATTAATAGAACCTGTATGAAATCCCGCTGTAAGTAAGTTACATACAAGATCTCAGCCTTAACATTTCAGCGGATCACCTGAGTAGTGAGAAAGTAACATTACTTCCATCGGGGATTAAAAATTTCCAACCTGTAACCTGCAGCCTGTTCATTTTTTATACCCTCAAATGTTACTCTGGTGTCCTGTAGGATTTCCTTAGAATCCTGCCAAGGACAAAACCAAGAAAGTGGAAAACCTAACAAAGTATCTTGAAAACAATGATTGGGAAATAGTAGAAAACCCAGTTTGCTTTCTGGATCTTCAGAAATTCAACAGATTTCTTCCTTGCAAAATCTAGAAATAGATGCATGAACCTGAAAGAACTGGAAACCTGGTGACTAAACCCAGGAACACCGAAGACTACTGGTAAGCTGATCCTTCTTTTTTGTTCATAAGGGAAGCAATATATAATGATAGATATAGAAGACCTGAAGCTGGGAGAACACCAGCTTTTCTCAAATATTTCTCCTGTAAGAGGTAAATGATGCATGAAAATACATGTCAGACTGTCCTGGGTTCAGCAGTAGCAGTCATTTTTCTCCTTCTTAGTAGCTGGTGCAGCCCTGTGTTTTTGACTTTCGGCCTGGGAACAGAGCTGATAACACAAATGTTTTAGTCTGACCAAGGACTTTCTGAGCCTCATGCTCTGCCACGGAGGAGAGGAAGCAGGGAGGAAGCAGAGACAGGACACCTGACCCAAACTAGCCAAAGAAGTATTCCATACCACAGCACGTCATGCCCAGGATGTAACTGGGAGTTACCCGGAAGGGCTAGTTCACTGCAGGGTTGGACGAGGTATCGGTCAGTGCTCGGTTGGCTGCTGGTGAGGTGTTGTTTTCTCTGCCCTTGTTATTTCCTTTATCATTATTATTACTGGTGGTAGCAGCAGTGATTTGTGTTATACCTTAGTTACTAAACTGTTCTTATCTCAACCCGTGGGAGTTGCATTCTTTTCGATTCTCCTCTCCGTCCCTCTGGGTATAGGGGGAGAGCAAGAAGGGGGGGAGTGAGAGAGCGATTGTGTGATTTATGGCTGACTTTGTTTAAACCACGACACAGACATGAAAAATACATGAGAAAACAGCAAAAAATCCAGTGTCTATGTATTTGTATAGATGCACATGTGCTTATACAATGCATGAAAATTTTAATTTTTGTTAGTCATGTGTCATGTAGCTCAATTAAATTTTTTATTATCCCTGTGTTAACCCAACTTGCTTGCTAGGTTGGGCAGATTTTTGACTTCTCTTTTTGTATTTTTCTTTTCTAAGTAAACATGCCTAGCATAACAATCCTCATTATTTGGAGAACAGTAACATTTTGTGTGACACGATCAGCATTTATACTACATTTTTCAGAATTATAAAAAAATACCAGTTGGCCTTGACACAAAGTGCACTAGAGCCCACGAGAAGATTAGTTTTTTATTAGACCTCCCCTGAAAAGCTTTATGACATACTAAAAATGTGTAATTACATTGCTTCTGAAATGACATATGATAAGCAAAGTAAATAGGAATGAGGTTACTTCCTCATAACTATCTAGAAGTAATTTAGCGCTGTATTCACTGTCTGTCACAAAGGGAGGGAAAGGGAATTACCAGAATTACTAGAATAATTATTCCCTCTTCATCTCTTTTTTTTTTTTCTTTTCTTTTTTTTTTTTTTTATGTAGACCAGGAATAAGAAACAAAATCCAGAAGACAGGATGGTGGGAAGGTGAGACAATAAAAAATCAGGTATGCAGTCTGGGGGAGAACAGGCTGAGCTGCTAGCCTCATAAAAGACGCAGGAATAAAGATGGGAAAGTTTTACATTCCTCAGCAGTCTTGGACTGTTGGTAAGACCTAAGGCATGGTCTCCACTTAAAAAGGTTCTGCTGGCATAACCATATCAATTAGAAGTGGGAAAAAAAGTCCAAGCCACATCAGTACACCCTACTGCAAATGTAGGTCAAGCAGCAAAATAGCCCATTCAGAGACTGGGTTTACACTATCCCAGCTAAATGGTTTTGCCAATAAAAGCTGTCTTTCTGCTGTGGGTGTGTGGGAAGGAGATAGTAACTTTTACAAATCTTTTTGCGTGTAGCTAAACTGTAGAAAACTGGAAGCATCAGTAACTACTCTCTGCTGGTAAATTGGGAATACTTGGCTACCTCTGAAATGAAAAAGCTCAGCTGTTACTATGGCAGCTCTAAAGAGTCAGAAGTCCTTTCCCACGTGATTTTTGCCTACTGCTGCAAACAGATACATCTCATACCCACTTGTTGCCCCTTCCTCACAAGACTAATAATTCTGTTTTGGTTTCCTCTCCTTACTTCGGTTCTAAGATTCACTCCCTCCCCACATCTCTCAGAAATCAGACTGCTGCTTTCAAAGAAATCCCCCAAGGCCCAATTTTCAGGGGGTGTGACCCATCTAACTTTCTTTGGCTGCCTTTGAGGCCGTCCCAACTTGAGTGCCTCTGGGCCCAGCAAAAGTCAGGAAATGAGAGCATATGGTAAATAGTTTAACTCACACTTGTTTGACTTTCAATTCTAGCATGATTTTTCTGTGTTTTGCATCTAGTAAGACGTCTGTTAACTCAAAAGACTCTGGTTCAAGAGAAAAAATGCAGTGACAGTGGATAGATAGCAGTGTACCAACACTTGTTGCTAAAACAAGCTGGGTGTGCCATACCACATATATATGATATGTCTATTCAGTTTTGTGACAGGTGAAACCTGAGCCCTGAAAAAGTGATCTGTTAAGGTTTAAAGCTCAGTAGGTTCAAACCAAAACAAACACCATAACCAGCATCAGGTTTCTGAACACATCCAGAGCACACAGCTCACCAGCAGTCATAGTTTTACACACTGGCAGCGTATGCCAAATAATAGACAACGAATCCAGCAACAGACAACAAAGCCTGTTATAAAGCCACTTGTAATAGCAGCCATTGCCTCTATCAAGAAAATATCTGTAAAAATGTTACCTTTTAATACTTCTTTTTTCCCTTGTTCCCTCTTTTATGGAGCCAGGGTGGACGCTATGAAAGAAATGAATATTAATCAGGGTGGGCTAGTTCTCAAAAGGAATATAGCATAAACATCTTTCCCCTATGATTTACCTGATATTGACCACATATACAGTGTAATTCCAGTTCTGGAAAGTACGGTTTAGCTGAAAAAACAGAAATACCTTGATCAGATGAATCATGAGATGTCAGTAGAACACTTTGTTGCTTAAGACAGAGTTAGAAATTCACCCTTCTCCCCCCTGAGAAATGCCCTTCACTTTTTCTAAGCAAAAAGAACACTCTCCCATTTCAGTGAGGTGATTGCTGTATTAGATGCATAACTGGTAGCGAGAGATGTGGGCTTTTTTACTGACAGAAGGAAATTTTCTTAAAGTCACAACATGCTGAATGTGCACGGGATGCTGAACTTTTCCTTTTTTCCCATTCTTTCTCATCTTAAATCCCCAGAAGCAATCTTTTAATGATTTTTTTTTTCAGCTCTTTGTACTATTTATTCTGAGTGGGCAACGGGTGTTCAGTTTTACCACTGGGAGAAACTTCTGTATACTCTGGTAGGGCCAAGTGACACCTTTACAGATTTTCTGGCTCAGGCACCTAAATACTTTTGCCTGGCTACTGCTGTCAACAGACCTGCACCTGGCTGTATTTCTGGCTTGTAGCTGACTATTGTTGATTTCCTTAGCTTCTGAAAGCTGAAAGTCTCCAGCTTTGTTAAAAGAAACATAAGGAATAATTGCCATATATTATGATATCATATTTTCATGTTAAGTAGTTGGTATAAAGACTACTTACAGACTGAGTCCCACTATGTGAACTGTCAGAAAGGACAGAGAATATTTGTACTCAGACAGAAGGCACTTTCAGAGTCAAGAACTTCAAAAATCCTCCACCCGGAGGGCCCAGAAAGGAGCTTGTTTGATAAATGGGCTGAAAAACCAGGGCCCCAACAGAAACCCCAACAACTGACCTATGATAGAAGACTTCTGAAGTAGAGAATATTAGTGTAAATTGCAAAATTATATTGCCTCACACAAATGAACATTGTCTTTTTTAATTATTATTTCTATTACTATAACTTCAAAACCATGTTAGTATTTTTGCAGAAAAATTCTGCTCTCTATAATGATGTTGGAACTTAAACATCTACCTCTTTCAGTGGGCAATTCTGATCTCTCTATGCTTTCCAAAAGTTCAGCTAGCATCTACATTTCTTAAGAAGATGGCTAGCATAGTGGAGACATTTCAAAATTTTATCTATAATGCTTAATAGCCCCAGTTGGACCTGAATTCTTTACTGTCTAAATCAATACAAGAAAGATTTTCAGAGAACACAAATTAATTTAAGAATTTAGTTAGTAATCTCTCCTTTGGTTTTTTTTTTTTTTTTTTTTCTGACTGGTAACATCAATGGGGCAGATTCATATATGTAATCACAGAGGAAAAAAAGTGTAACTTACCCATTCTGCAACCACATCATGTACTTTCAACGTAGCATCAGAGTTGGAACTAAAGACAACTATAGATATCCTGTAGAATAGCCCACCTGTTCATTAGAAAGGCATTATAATGTTAGAAACAGAGCAAATTTTCCTTTTTAATAATGAGACTTTAGTTTCATAATGAATATAAAGATTGGGTTGAAACCAACATACAAGGACACCTCAAGCTCTAGCTGGTACTATAAAGTTTGGAGTGAACAAGCCCTGTGGGCTTGGGCTCATTCCCATTAGACCTGTCGAATTAGACAGGAATTTCCTCCCCCCTCCCACGTATTTTTAGAGACACATGAAATGCGATATGGAAACTCACAAATGCATGTATAAATAGTATTTTGCATATGCCTTTAATGTGGTGTGTAAAAGCTGATGAAAGCATAATGAATTTAAGAAATTATCATAATTACGGTAGCCTGCAACACAATAAATTTTGCTCCCAGTCATATTGTTATAATCCAGAATTCAACCACTGCAGATTACACTTAAAGAGAGCAGATAAGGCCCATCAATTGAAAATCACAAGACAACTGACAGCAGAATTATGTGGGAGAAGGAATACTCCATTCTTGTTTTCACAACACAGTTGTTGCTCTCAGGCCTAGTGATGGCCAGATAGTAGAAAAACTCACATTAGCTTTAGAAAACTGGCAACTGAACAAACCATCTTTCAGTCACAAAATGTGTAATACTTGGCTTGGGGCAATTTTATATTCAGTAAAATGGTTTTGAAATGGCACAGGGTAAATATAAACTATCTTTAAGCTCAGGAGTTGGTAAGCATCATTACAAGATTACACGTCTAGTAAGTAACATCAAATCACGTTATATTCTCTGTTAAAAGCCTATACTTTTCACAAGTGAAATTAAGTCCTTGGAAGTAGAAAATTGGACTTTGGGCAAGTTGAAAACACTTGCAAGATTTGGATCTCATTTATATGCATATATCTCTGTATATACATACATTCAATTTTATATGTATAATGTAACTTTCATATGTGCTATACCAATACACACATACAGAAAGTGTGCATTATATATTTCATATATAGTCATATATATAATTATAACCTTATTTATATAATTATGTATATGGAAAAAGTCACTTTAATACAGGAATATGCAAAGTATGTCTAAAATCAAATATAGTAACTATAAACTAGTCAACATTCTCAAGATCTCCACTAGATGGTTACCCAAAGCATATTTTAATGAGGCGAAGAAAGAACAAGAACAAAGAACTAATCTACATTTTGAAACACTCTCAGGAGACTGCAGTGGCAGATAGTGAAAACTAGAAATGATTTCTCACTCTCCAAATTAAACAGTGGAAATCCCATCCCAAAATGGTGAATGAAAAAAATATTTTTATGGGCAGATAATTGATGAAAAGTAGCCAAAGATAATTTGAAAAAAGAACCTGGAAAAACAATCCTCCCACACCCACCACTAACTTCAAAATTGCAATGATCAATGAAATTCCAGGTTTGGGTTTTTTTTTTTTTTGTTCTGTTAGGCAAACTAAAGTTGCTTTTTGAAAGTTAAAGCCTCAAAAATATATGAATACTGTTAGTTAAAACCAATCATGCAATCTCAATAAAACAGCATAAAAATATTAAATATATGGCAACCTAATATATTATCCTCACAGTCTCATGAGAGCTGTTTTAGAGATGCACACAAAAATTAGAAATCAAACATTAACGACATTTACTATCACTAAGATGTTACAAATTCCCTTCTACTGTAATTAAACTACTGTTGAAAAATCATTTTATATGCTAAATAGATCTGTATCTAAAGGATGAAAGCCAGCTACTTCTACCAATGGAATATCTAACAGATAAGACAATCTGGATTTATTCTACAGCTAACTTAATGGCATGACATACTGTAGTTGACCTCAGGTCGACACAGGCAGCCCAGCTCAGTGATGGAGTAACACAAACAAGACAAAAAGACTGCAGGAGAGCTAGTAAGTTGATTCAGTGATGGATAAGGAGTGGTATTTTGGCTTGTCCCAGAGGGTAAACTGGCCATGGAATGAACATGTGCTGAAACTGGCAACTGATGGTACATTACAGAAGAAACTGGCATTTGGGATGGCATGAAAGAGTGATGGATTGCTGCTGCAGGTGTCATCGGAGTGCCCTGCAAGATAGTCTCTTTTTGCTGAACAGCAACTCCACTGTACGAAGATGGCAAAGGTATTGCATCATTCATTACTGCAGTTCTTGATGCCTCCAAAATAGAAGAGAGATTTGCAAAACGTCCATAGTCAGCATTTTCAAAATCCAAGACATGAGTACTAACAGTATTCAGAGAAGACATTCCTTCTCTGGGCTTGCTGAAAGATCCGTACACCTCCCCTTCTGAATTCCATTTAGAAAGCTTCAATATATTTGTTGATGTCAGAACAGAATTCCTTATGTCTTCATTATCACCAATGATGTCTTGTTCTACTGCCCATAGAGAATATCTCAGACTGTCCCCTTGATTTTCAATGGAGTTTTGCCCTAAAACGGTTAGATGATTTCTTGGTATTACAGTTGTTGGCAAGCTTAACTCTGCTATGTCCCACTGAGTAACCAGGCTTGGAGAAATTGTATCAAGATGGTTCTGAAAACTTTGTGGGAGTGGAGGTGTGGAGTAATTGTCAGGAGGTACACTGACTCTGAATTCTGAGTCTGAATGAAGAAGGTGCCCTAATTCCAAAGACCAAGTCACTGGAAGGAAGTCAGAACTCATCAAACTGATGTTTTTTAAAAGAATATCTGCATCTATTTGAATTTTACTTCTTGCTTTATCAATAGCATTTGCTACAGCATCATTTTCTGAAAGACTTTGAGGCTGCAGTGATTCATGTGCTCTTGTATGGTTTACCAAACTCTTAACTGGTGTATTTATCAAGAAAGGAGCTTGGCTATACCTTGAAGATTGGGTTCCTGAATGCATTGGAAGGACAGAAACAAGCTGCTGCCTATTATTTAGGAAGGTCATGTTGGTTTGATCACTTACTAGGTCAGTTCTAATTTGCATGTGCAAACTATCAAATATAATTAATTTCTCTGTGGAGTTTTCAAGTATCTTATCAAAGGGACTTAAGGAACTTACCTGTACCTCTACAAAGGGTTGACTCAAAGGTGCTTCCAAGGAAGACAAAGGAAAATCAAAATAAAATTCACTGTTGGAAGACATGGTTATGTTTGCAAAGTTCATCGTTGTGTACAACTGTGATATTGTCCTGCCATTACTTTCTGAAATTCTCTTTGAGAGGCCTGGAATAAATGAGCTAAAGATTTGTGTTTCCAAAGCTGATGCATGACTAGAGAAGTTCATTTCTTCAGCCCTGTGACCTAATAATCTAACGGCAGATGTTTGTTTAGAGATACTGTCAGACTTAGCAAGTGAACTAATGGATGGCAATCCGTCTGTTGGGGAAGAAAGCAGTTTATTAAATAAGAGCCACCAATTTTCTGATGGCTCCCCAGAAAAAACTTGAGATTCTTCTTTCAAATAGTAGGAAACAGTCCAGAAACTTGCTGTTAAAGAAGGAGAAATATCTAGATATTTTGTTGGAAAATCCAAGTAACCTGTGCCCCCAGAGCTGCCAACTCTATTCCCATTCTCTGCCTCTAATATGGAAAAAGACAACTTTTCATTACTACCATAAAATGCATCCAAATTGTTCTCCACTATTCCATACCTGAGGATGTCACTTGGCTTTTGAAAATATACTGTATGTTTTAAATAATGAGACAAGTAATTGCTATTAGAAATAAACATGCTGTCACTTTCCATATATATGTCAGTCAACAATTGTTGATAAACAGGCAGGCTCGTTACAACATCCTTAAAGGCTGAACTTGTCCAGCCTGCTCCTAGCAGAAGTGCTGAGGATGGTGGCAGTTCTCTACTGTGTCCTAGGAATGAATTTGTCAGTTGCATATCAGGCATAAATTTTGTGTATGTTGTTTTCATGTTTTGAAAAAAAGTTTTTGGGTTTCCATGTGGAATCACCGTAGAAGTTAAATTTGCAATGCCTCCTAAGTGATGTTCCTTAATGTGTGTAGATTTTCTTAACTCAAATTCACTATTTGCTTCTAATGCAGAAAAAGTTTCCCTATCAGCATTGCCTTCTATCATCTCCAGGTAAAAATTTTCAGGTGAGGAGTCCAGCAAATCTAGCTTACTTTTTTGGAACGATGGTTTCTGCTCTGCAGCTGATACAGATAAGGTAGAAAAATAATGTCTGTCTTGAATGTCAGAGGTGATATAACGATGAAATAAGGTCTCAATCCACCAACTCGCAGGATCCAAGATGTTGCTTATATGCTTGAAATCGCTTGTGCTGCTGTTGGAGGATGAAATCCATAGAGTTTCTTTTTTGTGTTCATAAGCAGTGCTGCTGCCAACAGGAGACTGGAACACTGACTCAGAGTCAGAATGATCCAGCCCATCTGCCAAAGTCTGTGCTAGCTCTGCATTGGGACTTCTGCTTTGATGAAGTGGAATTGCTGCATTCACAGAAGGCTCTGTAACAGCATCTGATGCATCAGAAGTGCCATGAAATGAACTTCTAGAATAATTCAAAATACTTTCATTTGGTAACTGATTCATCACAGTATTATCTAGGTTGATTTTTTCTGTAAAAGCAGCCAAGGTATCATTGCCAGTCTCCTCAGAAGTGGTTGATGTGGACATAGTTAGAAGAAAAAAGTTGTACATAGTTTTTCTCTCTGGGTTCTCATCTGCTGAGTTTTTACTGAAACGGAGAGGCCTTCGTTTCACTGGCCAAATAATCGGAGTTGAGATAATTCCTATGGTTTTGACCCCTTCTATCTTAGACTCTTGGTGCCTCTGTGGTCGTATATGGGAAGATTCAGGTGAATTTCTCTTCATTCTGAAGATAGCTGTAGCAGGAAGCCTGAATTCCTGCAGGTCTGTGTGTAGTAAGCCACATAGTTAAAGGATTAAAGAAAATATATGCAACTTAACTGTCTGTTGTTGGCTGTCTGCTCTTGGTCTAAAAATCAACTTACCAAGACTGAAAAATGACTCCAGCCAGCTGAGTGAAAGTTTAATTTGCTTCTACTGTAAACAAATGTGGGTTATTTTTCTTAGTCTTTCTACTTTCTCTTGGGAGTTTCAAAGCCAAAGAAAGGATTTAATTGCCCAGTTTTTATTTATACCAACATTAAGAAGGCTTTCCTTCTGTAGTCACAAAAATCAGTTAAATGCTTATAGAGAACATAGAATGAATGGCTCCGCAAAAGAAAAATGCACTATTTGGAAGAAATTTTCAGTATCTGCTTCTTACTCCTACAGTTTAATAAGTCTGAACAGGCCGAATGCAGATAAATTCTTTCACATTGTCTACTGTACTGCCTGATTGCCAATGTATAGCAAATGATCTGCCAAGAGCAAAAATACTCCAGGAATTTTAAAACCTACAGTAACAACGGATGCATTTGGGGATAAAACCAAAACCAAACCAAACCAAAAAAAAAAAAAAACAAAACAGCCCAAAATGAAAACAAACCACAACCCCCCCCACATATTCTAATCTATTTCTGTGGAGCACACTGAAAAAAATAAATCTTAAAAAAAAAATAAATCTTTAAGCCTCAGATAAAAATTGCAGAAATCTACCTCTGTGCTGTTAATAATGCTTAACAACTATCTTTAACAAACTAATAAATATTTTAGCTATGCCTCACAAAATGATGCTCAGTCTCTAGGAGACAGTGATATCATAGAATTTGAGAAAACCTCAAAAGAAATCCCAGCTTTTTTCCTGTGCTAATAATAGGTTCATTTACTACCTTATTTTTTCCCTTAATCTTTCTAAATGAAAAGTAAATGATATCTGATACTGTCAACATTTTCCCTAGTAAAGTCTAATCCAGCTCTTCTTGAAGTCAGTGGAAAGATTCCTGTTGACTCAGTGGAAGTGCCTTTGCTCCATAGGAATGATTCCACTTGGCTCCTGCGACTGACTAGTGAGGAACAGACAATCTCAGCATACTACCACACTGGCTGCATAAGGAGGAGTTACGCAATGACTCATAATCTGTAGCCTTAAAACATTTCAATAGCATGGTTCTTTCCAGACCCTCTGTAAAAATCCCTCTCCCTTCCCTCATTCTTTGCATGGGTAAATACAATGGGTGACACATTCATACAAGTGTCAGGTAAACATGATACAAATAAACACAGGGTTTGTTTCTGTTCTCATTTACACCATTCTTACATGGTTCAGTGAAGTTACTCCTGATTTATTTCAGTGTAAATGAGATCAAAACTGAGGCGTGACCCTTGACATTATGATGCTATGAAAAACACACCTTAAAATACAATAATTTTGCTCAAGACACAGTACAAGGAAAAATGTAACACAGGATTTCTTACCATTGTTTGGCTTATCGTTTCTATTAGTATCAGGCATGTTAGTGGTGACAGTGGGTGGTGTAGGAGTAGTAGCATTTACAGTAGCTGGTAATAAAGATGAGAGAGAGGTGAACTTGAATGAAATATGAATGTTAATAAGGTAAGACAAAATGGGAACAACGCATGACAATGTAATATGAAAACATCTACACACTATGCCATATTTTAAAATAAACACTTTTTTTTTTTCCTGCAGAAAGTGATAAATGGATATGAACTGAGGTCCCAATCCTGCAATCTTCACTTTCACTGACTTCAGTGAGAGTTTTGCAAGCGTAAGATCTGCAAGATCAGTCCTGCTGCTTTCATAAACTCAAAAGCCTCTTATGAGAGCTTCAGATCCAAACAGCTGTTCAAAGACCAGAAAACAGATCTAAGATGCATGAACACAGAATATTTCTTGTGAAAAGAGTAACTGTCCCTGGTCAGGGCCTGAAGATGACAAACAAATTTGAAACTAAAACACCCAAGTAAGGATCCAATTATCACCATTGAACTCATTCACTAAAGAGAACTGAAATCACATTTGGTGTAATTGAAAAGGACTATATATTTTGAAAGCTTCACGTAGGATCTCGGCTGTATTATTCCCACTGACACTAACAGGAGTCACCCCACACAACCCTGGGAAATATTTCCCAGGAGAACCAGCTAGAACACTTCTCAAAATCAAACTGCAAATTTCCCTCTGGTAGTGGACTGGGAAGATAAATATGCTAAAAGACTTCAAAGATCATAGCACTACATTTTCAAATAACAGTTTGGAAAATAATTTAATTTTTTCTAGTAACTCGCAGGGAATGCAAATCCACTCACTGACAGACCTCTTTTTCCCTGAAAATTCTTTGTAAAATCTGAAGGTTAGTGCAGTATAATCTCAATGTTACATTGCTTTTGCAGATTTTGACCAAGAACCAACCTGAAAAGGTTAAGCAATTGTATTTTAGGCAAGAAATTGCACTTCTGATTTTTTCATGTGGTTGTTTTAGGTAACCTTTTGAGTCTGAAAGTCATAAACTCAGGTCTCAGCTTAGGGAGCAGGTTTCAGCTCAGGTTTCAGTGAAACAAGAAGCTTAGGGCAACAGAAGGAAGAGTCGGACACTCCAGTAAACAGGTTCTAACTGGAAATGTGAATATATAAAGTGACACCCTATAATATAAAAAATGTCTTCTTCCATGAAACTTCAGGGCTATATTGTCTGTGAAACAAGTTATAAGGGTTCTATCCTGACTGATATCTTCCAGCCAACACCATTAAAGGAGGCATGTTCCTATGAATGAAAATATTTGCTAAGCATAATGGAGAAAATGGCTCTTTCATCAGACTGTAGCTGATACAATCTGGCATCTGCAAACTTTGTTACTGGTGCAATTGCACAACACACAACAAACAAACAAAAAAGGAATCCAAACTGGCCTCTCCGTTTAAAGTAAGTCTGCATTGCTGACAGAAATAGACATTTTTTTATGATTTTCATTATTATGACAATAACGATGATGGTGATGATGACGGTAAATCTGATCTGTCACTTCCAAAGTGACAAACACAGAACACCAGTGACACTTTAGCAAATGCTTTTCAGAAGAAAAAGAAGAGTATTACCTTAGTGAAAGGATTCAGTCTTTATTGAAGATGTGATGGTCTAAGAAGTTAAGAGAGGCAAGTTTGAAAAGTAGCATCTTTTACTAGAGGCAACATCTTCTACTAAACAAGTTAATAAAGCTGAAAAAAAGGATGAGGCTTTTAGAAAAGCAGGCTTGCTTTGCTGAAAGTGTGTCCATTTCTGCAGTCGCATTGGCTGACCTAATGTCCTTTCGCACCATGCCATTTTGATAGAGGAAAATGCTCAGAGCTCTTCCAGGAGAATACAAGAAGTTCTTTGTATGGTGGCTATATTACCTTTTACATATAAAAAAACCAATATTGATAATTGTTGCTGTCACATTTACCTAAGGTATTCAGGTAGCATTATTTAGATCTGTGACACCTGAAAATTACTGTTTGAAATCTGATTATGGACATTGCTGCATTTCACTTTCCCTGTGGAGACCAGTACAACATGCTCCAAGAACATGATAAATTTACCTCAGGAAAATCTGAGAGTACACTGAAGACTGACACAGATCTCTTACTGGCTTCCTAAGGAGAGTGCATCTTTCGTACTGTTAAGCTCAAACTGATTTACTTCTAAATGTCAGTTTGAAAGACTCCCGAGACTTCCTCCTCTCCTTTTATATTTTATTCTCTGCTGTATCCTTCCTTCACCATTCAGCTTGAAAAGGATTACAGAGCTAGACATTATTTTTGGTGCAGCTGCTGCTGCGACTGAAGTTTAACATAGCATGAGACCTCATTAGCAGGTCTGTGCTCATGAAGATATCATGGAAATGAGCTGATGCTGGTCATGTTGAACATTTTTATACAACTCTCACCTCTAAGCAGAGCAGAAGGAATTAACTGTCTCTGCATGTTCAAAGATTCACTTGTCATGGAAATCTCCAGACTTCACCTATTCTTTGCATTCAACTGACCTGACCTTAAAACCATATAATATATTCTTATATGTGCGATTTTTACACTATTAAACCATCACTAAACGCTGTATAAAGTGTTTCATTAACTAATAGCTGCTGGAATTTGCAGTTTGATGTTAAATTTTCACCTGCCAATCTCAAAAGTACTTAGCCTCAAAATAGTTTATTGGGAAAAAATGAATAGATCCTTTATTTACATCTGCTTATTTTTTTTGTTTACAGATGTACCCACTTCTTATCCTAGTTAATATTTTACTACCAAAATGTGCAGGAGGAAAAGAGATGGAGGAAGAAAAGAAAGTAGTCAATTAATTCAGTTTTGATATAATGGAGACTATCTGGAAAATGTACTATCAAGGGAGTGATCACATTTTTTCCACATACTGTACATACAGGACACCCACACACTTGATGAGACTAAACAATTCCTTTCCTTGCAATTATTTATTGCAGTTCACCCTTTTAGAAATAATAATAAAAAAGAAAAGGAATAGAAAAAGAACAACCAAGGAAAATAAAGATTTCACAAAGATGAAACTGTGAAAATGACCTGGGCTTCTTACCTTGGCAAAGGCTTCCCAGGTTTGCACAACTAGTTGGTTCAATTGTAGAAGAGGGAATTAGGTATGAGCCTTTAGGAAAAGGAAGCAAAATAGTTAGAAAAGTTTGGCTACTGGGCATAAAACTATCATGTCTCAAAATACATTACACTTCACAATGACACAGTCCTCTTCCTAATTTCTCTCAGTGGCAAAACTGATACTGCCATTTGCCTGAAAGATATATGTGTTTGCATTTTCTGTGGCAGCTGAGGGATCCATGAAAACCCCGCTGACTTGCAAGTTACAGTGACTTACGTATCCTCCCCTGGTTTTCCTAGTTTTCGCTAAATAACATAGCGTTAAATGAATGCAGCCTGTGTGTACTCTGTGAAACGGCTTTAAGCAGAGGGGTCAGTATGGCCACAGGATTTATGCAATCCCAATGAGTAATAATACATGCCTCAGAGAAGCAACCACGCTCTGCTGCTGTAGCACAGGTTACCCACCTCCCACCTCTGAGTAATTTGCCTGTGACAGACACCAACCAGATAAAAGGTGATTAAACTTGTTCCTCTGCCCAGGGCGTGGTTGTGATTAATATTCTGGTATGCAGGATTTATGCGCAGATAATGTTACAAGTCTGTATCTCCACTGAATTATTCATAACATGTACACACTTTGATGATCTGAAGACAAAAACAGGGCATATAAGAACGGAAACAAAAAAAAGAACTGGTGAAACCGCATTATCCCAGCAGTTCAGCTGCAGATAGAGCAGCTTTTGCACATTGTGCTGAAAACAATGCAGCCATACAGGATGGCATAATATGAACCTGCTGGGAGAGTTTGCCCTTTCGGCTTTTGCTTTACCACTTCAAGTTTATATGGGCTCAATGAGGTTCTCTCATGAAACATTGTATCAGTCCATAAAATTAAAGCGCCACCACCCACCAGCTCATAAAGATAGCTAGGAAAGTATTTCCTGTGATGCAAGAGCAGATGAAGAATGGGGCCTCAACACAGAAATCATGTCAGGCCACAGATACCATTACACGCAGGGCAGAATTAAAAATATGTGATCCTCAATAAACATAAAAGCTTGTGGTTTTGGGGGGGGGGGTGTGTGGTTTTTGTTTTTGTTTTTTGTTTTTTTTTTTTTGGTTGGTGTTTTTTTCTTTTAAATGGATTAAGAGATTCAGACAAAGTCACTTCCTTGGTACACATCCCATGCACTCCAGGAAGGATGCTCTAAGCGGCTGCAGTACCTCCTGTGTGATTTTTTTTTAATTCCCCCAAAAATGTATTTGCTAGTATTAAACAGTCAGTATCAAACCCTGCTGTAACTTATCTCCTTTTGGTTTGGTATAATGGAAAAATCACCTGAAAGTTGGCTTGGAAAATCTGTGGACCTCTCTATTTTCTTCACTGAGTAGTTAAAAACTATTTTACTTAGTGAAACTGAGAAAAAAGACAATTCAACTTTGCAAAACACTTAAGTCAGAAGACTGCTGTATTAGTTTTGCATTGCAAGGTTTTGGTAGATGGGGGTCTACAGAGGTGGCTTCTGTAAGAAGCTACTAGAAGCTTCCCCTGTGTCCAGTAGAGACAATGCCATCCAGCTACAAGACGTACCCATCGCTGGCCAAGGCTAAGCCCATCAGTGACAGTGGTAGCACCTCTGAGATAGCATAGTTAAGAAGGGCGGAAAAATAACTGCACAACTGCAGCCAGAGAGAGGAGTGATAACATGTGAGAGCAATAGCTCTGCAGACACCAAGGTCAGTGCAGAAGGAAGGGAGGAAGTGCTTCAGGCGATGGAGCAGACATTCCCCTGCAGCCCATGGTGCGGACCATGGTGGCTGACCCCTGAAGCCTATGGAGGTCCACAGTGGAGAAGATATCCACCTGCCCATGATGGTAATTGCTGAGTGATCTCTCCCTGTCCTTATCTTGACCCATGAGCCTTTTGTTATATTTTCTCCCTCCTGTTCAGCTGAGGAGGGGAGTGACAGAGCAGCTCTGGGGGGGCACCTGTCATACAAACAGCATTAACCCACCACAACTGCATACTTTAAAGAGAAATGTTTTCAGTAAATATATTTATGAAGCCAAGTAGCATGGTCAGTAATGTGAACAGAAGATAGGGACTTGTATTATGGAAACTTTGTCTAATATATCTCACTCTAAATGTCTGAAACTCAGACATCCGTATCTGCTTGTCATGCTATACTTTCTTTATAGTCAGTGGAGAGGAACTCCTACAGGAACAAACTTCTGACTTCACTGAAACATCTTCTCAAGTATGAGATGCGTTGACCTTTGGAACAGTCTTTTTCTTTCCATTATTCATTAACAGCACTGAGGACAATTAGCTCAGCCAGAAACATCATTCAGCTGCCTAAGGAGGACAGATCCCACCCTGAATTAAATCTGAGAGCATAATTAAGAATTCCTCTGGCTTTGAGGAGTGAAGCACTCACATGAAGTACACATGAAGCAAGTGCAATTGCAGGCATGGTCAGACATGGGACTCCATTACCCTTAACTGAGTAGATCATATCGTGCTATAGATGTAGCCAGTGCAGGCTCCAAAATTAGTATCAGAAGTTGATTAAATGCTCCTCAGTTTGCCTGCACTGAGCTCTGAACTGTTGGTGGTACACTGCTATCATTACCTAGGCTACTTGTTTTAAAAGTAGTCTGGATACCCGGCTGTGTACATATACCTTTAAATGCAAGCCATCTGAAGGTACTGCAATAAAAACAGAATTCCATCAAGTCTTACAGAAACACCCCACCATGACTGCACAGCTGTGAAAACATTAGTCTAAGGAATAAAGTAGGAGAAGGTAAAACTAAGAAAAGATTATCTGGAACAATTTGCCAGTGTTTTTATGCTCTGTAAATCTACTTGTAAAATCTTTGTTTGAAAAAACATGGAAATAATACCCCTTGAAAAATGTAAGCACTGTTCAGGCACAGATATGTTGAGATCATTGCTAAATGCGTGGCTTGGGGTTTTTAAGCTACATGCCACTTCCTGGGGAAGCATCGGAGCTGTGCAGAAACCTCTTTTCTGCCTAAATCCTTCCATTGCTGCTAAATGAAGCCTAATCAGTTAGATTCATCTCCCCACTGTCAGTGGTTTATTCATGGGTGATAGCCTGACTCATCAACTCTCCTGTTGAAGGCTGGTTTTACAATGACAGCTTTTATTTAAGAAGATGAAGGGAAGAAAATTCTAACGATTCCATCTCTGAGATTAGTAACCACGTTTGAAATGGCACTGCGCTCAGTATTTTCTTTCACAAAATCTCTGGATCAGGAAAGTGCATCACAGAGGGTGATTTAACATCTTCAAAAGACTGACTAATTAGTTAGTTTTCTCATAGGCCTGCAGGAAGTAACAATGCTTACATATATTTCAAACGGCTTGTATAGACACCTGAGCACAACCTATGAATACTAATGCACATTTCCTAAACTAATAATCTGCTGTAAGGAACCAATGAACAATGACATCCCAAGGAATAAAGCTGAGGAATGAAAATAAATGTACTGTTTCTATGAGCACAGCTGTGGTATTACATTTGTATCACAGAACTGTACAGCTTTTAACAGGAAGAAGGGCAAAGACCCATACTCCAGTCAAAATTAAATATGACCACAACATTTACATAGGTCTTGGTAGGCTGTTTAGTAAAAATGTTGTGGTAGTCTTCATGGTATAATGGTGTAAGAGGAGTAAGAATGTCTGGGAAGATATTCTCAGTCAGATCAGTTTGTACTGATGGAAAAACAACTTTGCATTTTTTATTGTCCAGAAGGCCTTCACCAGTCATGGTCACTGTTTAGATCAGCGTTTTCTTTGTTCTGGTACAGGGGTGAAGACACCCAGTTGCTTGTGTTTTCATAGAGGTGTTGCTTAAATTTTTTTTAGCAGAGGCATGCTGAGAACTGTCCTAGTGAGTTTAACTGTGAAGGAGTACCTCACTGGTTTGAGTGAACTAAAGCAAACAAGATGCTTTCTTAGCCACTTTAATCCCTCGTGAGCGATAAGATACAGAAACTAGCACGCCTTAAAGATGCCAACTTATGTTTCAAGCTAAGGATTCTCGAAGCGCTGACAGGTGCTCTGTCAGGAGATGCCTACACTGACACTATTTATGTTTAAACTAACAAGGAGTAAGGTGTCAAAGGGACAAGAAAGCCGAACTGGAGAGGACATTAGATATGAAGAGACTCTATATGGTTCAGAAAGAACCAATATTTGTAAATGTTTAGTTCGACTTTTCTGGGTGGTTTTTGTTGGTTTGGTTGCTTTTCTTTAACAAATTCTGCGAATGCATTTGCTATAATAGGAGGGCTCAAACTCTGTTTGGTAAGAGATGATTTTCACAAGCATACATGTGTGTACAGGCTACTGCTGCCAAGATTTTTCCCTACACATTTTATAATTATCTAAGTATCTCTAAAGTTGTTACTAAGCAAAAAGAAATAAAAACACTGGTCCAAAGTGACAAAGATTTTTCAGTTTTTGATGTTCCAGTAGAAAACTGTCAACCACCTGTAACAACATATACATATCTAAGAATTACACTTGGACAATTATGAGACTCATAGAATGGTCAGGGTTGTAAAGGACTTTAAGATCATCTAGTTCCAATCCCCCTGCCATGGGCAGGAACACCTCACACTAAACCATGTCACCCAAGGATCTGTCCAAGCTGGCCTTGAACACTGTTAAGGATGGAGCATTTACCACTTCTTTGGGCAACCTGTTCCAGCACCTTACCATCCTCACAGTGAAGAATTTCTTCCTTTTATCTAACCTAAAGCTGCCTTGTTTGAGTTGGAACCAATTGCCTCTTGTCCTATCACTATACCAGGTCTCCAGGCTGAACAGCCCCAACTCTCTCAGCCTGTCTTCATACGGGAGGTGCTCCAGCCCCCTGATCATCCTTGCGCCCCTCTGGACTTGTTCCAACAGCTCCATGTCCTTCTTATGTTGAGGACACCAGAACTGCACACAGTACTCCAAGTGAGATCTCAGGAGAGCAAAGGCGCAGGATCAACCTGCTGGTCACGCTCCTTTTGATGCAGCCCAGGATACGGTTGGTGTTTCTGAGCATCTGAGGCATGAAATGAGAAGAGGTTGGACAATGTACTTGAAATTTGTCTTCTGGAGTAATCTACAGGAAGAAAGTCCTTCAGTAATTACCAGTTAAACGAAGGACTGATAATATGTCACCAGGAAGATAAACCACAATGATTTTGATCTAAAACTCTTCCTGTCTGCCTCCTCTAATTTAATCTTTTCTCATACTTTTCTGTCTCATATTCATTGTTGTTTTGTCACTGTTTTTGCTGGCCGTGCACACACAGCACAAGGCTAGCAAGTGCTCCTTCTGGCTAATCAAAGGGCCAAAGGGCAGGCACAAAACCATTTCCTAAAGGGTTAGTTAATACACATTTTTTTCTCCAGATATCACTGTAATCTTGCTTAAGGCCAGCATGTATGTACTGCCTGTAATCCCCATTTCATATAAGTAGAAGGCCAGGAAACAAACTGTTCAGAAAAAACTTTGATATGCAGATCATTTCAAGCAGCAACTCAATATACTCAGGGGACTTGTTCTTTTCCTTTAGGGAATCAAATCTACACCCTTTCAAACCATCTGCATATGGCAAGAGTCGAGCTGAAGTCTAATAAAGGTAAGAGCTAGCTGTATTTCTTTCACAGGGACACTTATTTTTTTCCATGCTCGTATATGATATGTTCAGCACAATGCACAAGTGTGGGGGGAAAATAAGCAAAAAAGATTTGGCAGGGCATACTCACCACAACTTAAATTGTTTTCTGCTTTCAGTGCTGAAGTTGGAATACTCCAGAATTCATTTTCCCAGTCTACAATGTTTCCTTTCACATCACAGCTGAGGTTGGCCAGTGTTTGTGCATTCATGGTGAAATTCCAGAGGCGGAAGTTGTAAATGTCCCCATTTAGAGAGCTCACTTCATTGCTGTTAGAGCCCAGCACCAGCCTGCCGTTTCCAGGGATAACTTTGCCAAAGATACCTGGACAGTACACTATATGATAGGTGCTTTTGGCATATATACCTATGCTGCCCGAGAAGCTATCCCCTACGACACAGAGCTGTTGAAAAGTTCCCGTGAAGAACTCTGCATTTCGAGGCAATGCATTCTCAAGGATGCACTGCGTGCCTGAGATGGACAGAAAATGGCCTTTTGTGGTCTTCCCAAAGCTGAAGAATTCTTTTGACAATGCATCGGTGTAGGAAAAAACCTTCCAATCATCATTGTCATCATTGCTGCCCTTGGTTGCTTCGAAGCACAGCGTAAACTGGCTGAGCTCTGGCACTGAGACAGTCTCTGCCACAGACACAGCATCAACATCAGGAACCTGGGGAATGATGACTTTCTGATTCCTCAGGGACACGGCAACTAGAACCAAGAGCAGATAAATTATAAAAATAAAAATTAAAAAATCATCATATAGAAATAAAGGCAGACTGGCAGCAGAGGCTAAAGTTACATTCATTACATCAAACATTCATCAGGTGTTTTTATCACTGTATATACCAATAGCACCTACAAAGAGGAATTTGGCTTGGGAGTGCACTCAAGTGAAAACGTACAGTTTCTTTTCAGTAACATGGAGAATGCTGTTAACAGCCTCTCAAGATGCATTAAGAGTAATATTAGGACGTATTACCTACTAACTTCTAACTGCCTCAGCTCACTTTATAAAAATTACTATTCATTCATCTAGTAAGGATGTATTAGGCAATGGAATAAGCAAGTTACTTGAAAAACACAGTATGACTTCCTTTTAAGTTATATTATTTTAACTTGTCTGCATGACTGCATTACACTAGTGAAGTTCATATCTTGCTTCTTTTAAATACTGCAACAGAAGAAAGCCCCCATTAAATTCCTTGGCAAACTGAAGCCTTTTGTTCTTGAATCCAGCTAAAGGGTTTCTGCGATGCATTAGGCATCTTCTCATTTTGTCCCCAGCAGCCTTCTGGTTGAATACTGAAACCATGAATATTTATATCCAAGTTGTTCACCATTTGCTAATATTTGTGTCAGCAATTTTGGATTTTGCACAAGTATCTAGAAATAGCTAGTCCTCCTGCAAATGTGCACTGCGGTAAGGGTATTTAGGCATGCGCAGAATTGCTTTGTCTCTAATTATGATTAAGTATTCTCATTTGCACTGGCAAAATGGCAGACACCAAATGTGAAAAGCAGTGTCACACAACATATGCTTTTTCTCCATGAGGATATTAGTGACAATTCTGCTCACTGTACCTTGGAGAACATTATTTTCCCAAATTGTCAATATGCTCGGTTTTATTGGCACATGTATGGCAGCAAAATTCTTCTAGTAAATTTTTCCACAAAAAGAAGTTTCAAGTTTTCAGAAACGCAAAGGCATTGAGGTCAGCAAGAGCAGCCTGCAGCAGCCTTTGGTTTCACTTGTGGTTCCACAGTTTTGTGACAGACGACATCTCCCGCAAATATCTGCTACCTCTTTTACACATTTTAACAGTCTATATGCTGGAAGTGAAATTGTTTTTTGCTATACCTGAAACAGTAACTGTCACAGCAATTCATCCCTAGTCTCTTCAGGGATTTCTAAGGGATGCCACAACACATACACTGATTACTGTTCCCTTCTCAGAATGAAATAAAAGCCTTTCAATATGAGAGGGTGAGACATGTAAAGAAAGGGTGACTGTCACGCCACACTTGGGAAAAGAGACAGATACATGGGGTATAAGGATTCTGCGTAGTCTGTGGTATTGCAATATCCCTTTTCCAGCAGCTTGCAAAGTCTCTGACCTCCAAACTACCATATTTGGATATACACAAGGACATAATTTGACAAATATATAGTAAAATAACATTGCGCATTATCTGCCAACCCAGCAAGTGGAGAATGGGAGGGAAGAGAGAAAAATACTGGCCTTTATAATGGCTGGATTTACTTCATAGATTTTTTTGTTTTCCTTCCTAAGGGCAAAAGTATGTTGTAACAATTTTATAGGATAGAAAATGCATTCAACTCTCCATTGAAAACAGGGGCATTTTTTTCATGGGTTTATTATACTGTAAGCTTCTTTACATAACATGGGAAGTGTTCCAGAAGAACTATAAGGATTCCAGACTTAAAAAAAGAAGAAAGAAACCTCATTCATATGAATGCTGTCCTGCCTGTGTTAGGATGGTGAACAGAGTTATGAACCACCTGGTCACATTTAAACAGTACAGAAAGAGAAATAAACAGGGAAGACATTGCTCCAGCACTGAACAAGTCTACCCAACTTCACTGTACTCATCCAACAGATTTAACCTCTGGCACCTTCCCTGTGGAGTGAAAGAAGAAGACTAACAACTATTTTGTCCCTGTGGAGAAAACAGAACTGTGCCATCAACATAAAGCAAGAGATCTCCTTCTTTATTACAGTTGCACAGCCAGTCACCATACTGGTGAATTTCAGATGTTTGTACTGGAGAAGCTGGCTATTCTCCAAGGAAGAATATACATATATATTCTTTGAATATTCATTCAAGTGTTTAGACTACTTTCAGAATGATGTTAAATTGCTTTTGTTAGGAAGATAGCTGGATTTACAGTTACACTGCTATTTACTTGTGAAGAACGTACAAAAACCTTGGCAGCCCAAAAGCAGCAGAACTGACCAGCAACAGCTCACTGTTCTGAGATCCACATCTGCTTTTATGGGAGCACTGGGACAACATGAAGCCTGCCTCTGCTGCTTTTTAGTGCCCCCAGCTTACGTGCAACTCATTGTCTCACATCTCATATGCCCCTTTACATAAGCAAGCCAGGAGTCTCTAGAAAGTATTTTACAATCCCTTGCAGGGAAAACTGCTTTCCTGGCAATTGGTGGGCTTTTCACCATGGTTCGGTGCTTAAGTGGTGGCTTCTGCTGTTCCTAACTTCACCGCTTTCATCTGCCCTTTCATTGATGCTGGAGGAAATGCACTACCTTTAATGAGGTCTGCAAGTGTCTATATATCAAATACCTGTTTAAGAATTTTTTGTTACTATTTCACTGAACTGTGTTTTTAATCTGGGCTACTGCAGTACTACTCAACTCTATGCTAACTTCACATAACATTGTCTCAAGCACTTCTAACAGTACGGAAGCTAACGCAGGTCTGTTGGCTAGCCTTCCTCTCATTTAAGTGACTGAGTTCTACTCACCAGTTAACTTATGCAGTTAAGTATTACTAGAAAATTATTTAACATGCCAGCTATTCAGCTGCTGTAAGTTGACACAGCCATCCTAAGACTAGCGAAGCTGCATTCATTTACTGCGGCTAAGTATACACACCATCCATCTGCTTTTGGTGTGTCACAGAAGGTGACAACCAGGAAAGCCAGCATTTGTGTGGGTGGCCAACTTGTTATGAACAACAGGACATGCTCTGCGAAACTCAGTTTGAAACCGCTCTTACATAAAACCAAGCAGTCACACAAAAGCTGTTCTATTCTCTGATAATTCCCTCCCAAAACTCACTTTCTTATTTTGTCTTTCCTGTTTTTTTTGCGTACATATTTTATATTAGGACGTACCATTAATCTCTTTCTAAATGCCATTTACAGTTAGAAAATTTCTGCATGTCTTTGAACAGCCCCTTCCACTGCATTACTTTGTTAAACTCAAAACTGAACTACTTAATTTCATTATTTACATATGACTACTTCCGAGAAATAAAATATTAATATAACCCTGTTCCTCTTGCTCTAGGATAAAAGAACGATTTTGCTCAAGTATCATGTTTGCAGTAGTAACAATGGTGTCAGCTTGACAACGGAGTTTTGCAGCTCCATTGGGAACCTGAAGTTAGGGGGTGTACAATTTTTCCAGTGGCTTTGGGAACTCTTTGCAAGGACAAGAGAGTGTAGCACTAACATCTGCCATGCAGATGCATCATAATGTGTGTGTGCGTGCATGGATGTCCTATTGTCTACATGCTTTTATAACTTAAAGGAAAGCAGTACATTATCATCCCTTTACGAAGTCCCTTTTCTGCATCCATTGCCAGGTTAAATGTTGCAATGATCTTTGCCTGCAAATGGTTCCCTACTATATCTGTGGACCTTTTCTCTCCTCCTCACTGAACATATTTGAGGGCAACATTGCATCTTTCAATTCCAGTTGTGAGTCATCTCATCCCTTACAGTCATACTTAAACATGAAAAGATTAAAGAGGAAAAAGGAAATTAATCGATTAATCATTTTGCATAATCTGACTGCTCCTAGAATTGCTACTACATTAATTTCTTCAGCATGAAAAGGACAGCAAAAGTAAAAAGAAGTATTTTTTAGCTCATATGATATGACATTACTTTTTTTTTTTTTCCTTACAGAATTACACACAAATTTTGCTGGCAAATCAGGAGTACTCTTTTCTTATGACTCCTGCAGGCTACTATCTTAATTATGTTAAAATATATAATATATGTAATAAATATTAAAAAAAAATCTGTGGAAGATGTACGTGTGACTGAAGAGATAACTGCAAACCTCCTTCCTCTGTCTTTCTACAGCAGCCAGATAACCAACAGAAGTGTGATATAATAATATAAATGCTCAATGCAACAGTAGTATTTAGTCTAAGGTGTGTGACTTCAAGAAAAAGAAAACCTACTGAGAGCATGCAACTGTAAACTATAACCCTGAAGTGGAATGAATGGTCAGTAGCATATGGCGCCTGTAAGTGATGATCCTAATGTCCTTCTATTACCTCACTGCCCTTTACCGTCATGTGAGAGCCACTTCTAATTAATGCTTTAAAGAACAAAACAAACATCAATCATATGCTGTTTGTACCCATATATTCTAAGAGAGTAAGAGTAAGTGTCCTTTACTTTTCTGCAGTTTAAAAAGCTTTTAAAAAGCTTTTTAAAAAGTAAGCATTGCTACGTATTTAAGGAAGGGAAAGAAAGGTCAAGGAACTGGAACGAAAGGTAGCCATCCTGCAATGCCAGCTCATCCCTGGGAGTTTGTTCTAGAGGCTAGAAGAACTCCTGAGAAGTTCTTCGGCACAGCTCCTCCCCACTGTTGGGTATTTTGCTGGGCCAGAGGTCTGTGCTGGCCTTATTTCTGGCTCAGATAAGTTCCTTTTCATGCTCTCCTTCAGTTTTCTATGTCCATCTGCAGGTATGGTGACCTTAAGGAGAAGTGCCTTGCTTCCAAACCCTCCAGCATAAATTTGAAAGGAAAGGCACAGCTAGGCCTAAAACTTTTGCATATGAAGAAGTTTTTCTAACACATCTGATGTTTTGTTCCAGAATAAAATAATTGATTTTCACCCAAGAAAAATGAATTCATTAAGAAAAAAATAATAAGAGAACTCTGTAGCTTTACACTGCAGCTTCCCCATCCTTTCTCTTCTTATGAAAGACTTGATTCACTGAGGAAGTGTCATTCTAATCCTTACAGGACATTTCCTTCTAACATCTAAAAGAGGAATGAAATGCTCTCGGTTTACTTACTTCGTACATAGCTGGCATTAAAACCTTTCTTTTGGATACTGAAGTCACTTTTAAATGACACAATCATTTCATTTCCAGTAGAGTTATAGGATAATCCTTTGGCAGTGATGCCACAAAGGTTCATTGGGCTTTCTCCATTGTCTAATGTTAGTGAATCATAAATGCAGCCTGGAGCTTCTTCAATGTCAAAATCAATAAATGTTAGCTGTATGATGAATCCATGAGGTGCTCGGATGATCCACTTGCATGCTTGGCTGTTAGGATAATCACTGGGGAAGCATGGAGAAGTGAAAACTCCAGATGGGTCAGTTAGCACGATCCTACAGTCATAGCATCCATGCGCTGGCAAGAAAAACAGAGAAAGGTTGACGTCAGGAAGAGAGATAACAGGAAAGTATCATCAACACAATAACTAAATGTAGATCTATATAGAAAAACATAGACAGAGATGGGAGGAAGAAAGGCAGAAAAAAGGCCTGGTTTCTAGTGGGCAAAATGCTGGAAGAATAGCATAGCAAAATAAGATTTTATATCAGAAAACCTACACAAAATAAATATAAATTATAGTGCTAAATATCCATTTGTGCACACAGTATGAATCTGCTATGTGTATTGACTGGACAAAGGTGAAGCAAAAGCAAGATTTTTTAATTCAGAAAGGCAAACAAATTCTTAAACTGCAACTTCTAAAAAGATGACTGGTGTCATTTACAGTTTTTAGCTAGTGGTCTGATGCTGACTAGTGGCCATTCCAGCAGCTCCATGCCATGCTATTGTTTCCAGTGGAATGTCCCTGGAATGCAGCAGCACAGAGACTGGCTGAAGAGTGGCAGAAGCAACAGCTCTGCAGAGCTCACAAAGGTTAGTCATCAGCATTTGCAGCAAATGCTCTCCACATCACCCAGAAGGGTAGCTGGCTTTTGAATCCACAGCAAATTACTGCACTCCTGCACTCTTCCCATGCTGACTCAGCTCCATTGACACATTTGTGGCAGTCAGGCTCTAAGAAATTCTTCTCCTATTCCTCATACTCCTTTGCCCACCTGCTGTGCTCATTCACAAGATAAGCCTGGTTAGTCGCTGTGGTTGTGTCTATTGTTTGCGCATTTATTATATATTTACTTAGTGTATTATATGATACAATTACTGTGAACTGCCTGCTGCTAAAACCTGCAACAGTTTGCCAAATCAGCACTGAACAAACTAGGTGGGAACAGAATATCACCAACAGACAACCAAAGAAGCTTAACTGGCACAGTCATGCTGAATTACTTTGCAAACATTTCACTAGGCCATAGTCCTGCACCAAGTATCACAAGTATGAAAAAAGAGGACAATATGAGCAGGCATTATTAGCTGCAGAAGCAAAAAGCAACTAAAAAATTTGTCAAGTGTAAGCTACATACACAGCAGCTATAAAATAGGAATTGATACAACAAACTTCTCCAAAGAACCCTTGATGTTTCTATCCACTGCTTGGGTCCTGATATCATTCAGTCACATTCAAATGGTGTTTGGCCTAAACAAATGGACCCTAACTCTGTGAAGCTGCACGGCAAAACTAGAAGCAGCTTACATCTGCAGGGAGAACTGTGAGGTGCACTTTAGAGAGGGTTTGTAATTTTTATTTGAAAATCACAAATTCATATGGCCCCAAAGAGGTAAGAGCAATTGATTGGGCTCTCAGAGCTGGCTACATTAGGAAAGATCAGAGGGATTCTTATTTGTTCAGATGAGAAAAAAAAAAAAAGACTCTCTGAAAGATTTGCAGGTACCTTGGGAAGAAGTGGGGCTCATGACACTGGAAAATGATCATGCAGTAGAAACAGGAGCCTGTCCACTCCTAATTTCTCTGCAGATCTTTACAGTCAGAGGACTACTCTGACAAGGGGCAATGGGTGTAAACTGGAACATAGGAAGTTCCACGTTAACATCAGGAAGAACTTCTTTACTGTAAGAGTGACAGAGCACTGAAACAGGTTGCCAAGGGGGGTTGTGGAGTCTCCTACACTGGAGATATTCAAGGCCCGCCTGGACAAGTTCCTGTGTGATGTACTGTAGGTTACCCTGCTCTTGCAGGGGGGTTGGACTAGATGATCTTTTTAGGTCCCTTCCAACCCTTGGGATTCTGTGATTCTGTGATTCTGTGACTACGCTCACCTGCCCTAGAACCCTGCTGTTCCATTTATTAACCAAAGAGCGAACATTTATTTATTGGTATGGTGACTATAAATCCTACAGTTGTACAAACAGCTTCATCCAGTAGATTTTGCACAGATAAGTATCAATTTTCAGAGAACCACCCTAGATTGAGAGGAGGAGGAACAGGAAAAGCACGCTCTATGCCACAAGCCGCAGTGGTCTTCTAGTCCAGGGCAAGTGAACCTCTACAGGGCAGAGCAGCTGTAAGATGGCTCTGGCTGGAGCTGCCTCCAGCTGGAAGGCTCAGTGATTCACGCTCCTGCCTGCATTTTTGCTAAGATGAGGGCTACAAGGGCTGAGGATTTGGCAGCATGCCGTACCCACTCTCCTACTCATTCCTGCCAGAGAAATAAATGACACAGGGCTATCTAGGCAGCTGAGAGTATTCCCTGTGTACCCAGATGGACCTGAAGCCAGGGACTAAGCTGTGAAGTGGTGTAAATATAAACTAGGAACATAAGCGTTAATGTACACTCATTCAGCCTTTGATCCCTAATTATAAAACACTGTTGAACCAGAAAAGCTATGCTACTTGTAAGTAAAAGTGTATCTCTCAAACTGGCGGAATATTACATTCAACCTGAGACTGAAAAAGTCAAATCTGTCCATCAGAAAGAACACAGACATTCTTAAGAGAAGCCTGCCTTTATTAATGCCATTGATTACCATCAGCCAAAATAGGACTCAGCTTTTCCTTTTATTTCTCTCATGAGTATTTATCACTGATGCTAAGCTGCATAAAATCCCCAATCAGTACATGTAATAAAATACTTTTTCCCTGCTGTCACTGTAAATGCTAAAACATGAAGGTTATTTATGCTATTGGGTTTTTTTACTCATTTAGTCTTTCACTAACATATTATTAGTATATCCATATTGTTTTGTTGGTTTTACAGAACTAACACAAAAAAACAGGCCCTAAATTTAGATAGGAAAATAAGTGCTCAAACTTTACATACACAGAAGAAACAGATTTGGTGAACAAAATAGTTTACTTTTTTGAAGTGCGTTGGCTTCATTTTGGCATAGTACCTATTATGTCCATGACTGCAATTTGAAGGAGAAATAGCCTGTTTTCATGCAAATGTCCACAGTAGTAAGTAAAAAGAAAAGAAAACAAACAACAAAACTATATATAAACAGAATGGTTTTGAATGGAACTTTTTGCACAGCTTCTCGTGAGACAGTTATTTTTCTATAAACACCACCTATTTTACTCATTAAAGAGAAAAAATTGCTGTGGCAACTTTAGGCTGTCAGCCAAAGCTGACAAATATTTTGCAATCCCATTGGCCCAGACCAGTTCTGAACTGTGGATATTGAATACTTATTGCAATACACACCACAAACATTTCTACAAGCAATCTAAGATATTTTATTGATTTTAATGGAAACAAATATAGGTATGATGTTCTCGGTCAGGAGCTCCACATACACAGAATCTGCCTATCAGTTCTTTTTTTTAACATCCTAAACCACAGGAAATTCACTCTTTAAATATATTTTATCCAGAAAAGCCTTCATCTTTTCTCTCCATCTTTTCTTCATCAAACCAGAATGAGCACCTTCCTCATATAGTGAACTCAAGGACTTTCAACACTTCCTAAATTGAAAGTTTCACGAGGTAATTAACTTTTCTCCATCATGAGAATAACCTGAGTATGGTTTTCATTTCATAATCACTATTGTTGTTTTTTTTTTTTTCTGCAGGAATCATACCTCCTATAATATTATGCTAAAAAGTGAAATTAATAAATTCCTCTGGAGTACATTACAGCTTTTACCAAAGTTATATAAGCAATTCACAAACGTTATTTGACTTCAGAAGAGGAACTGACGGCAGGGGAAATGGCTTTTTCCCTCCTATCATACCCACTTTATAAGGATAACATTAGGCATGGACATAATGGGCAAAAATGGCAAAAGTTTCCACGGATTTTGGGTTCTAATCTAAGAAATGAGAGTACTGATTTTCCTTAACTACTTAGTGTTTGTACAGGGTTTTATATGTCCAACGCACACTATCAGTGACCTTAAACTGCAGCTGGAAGAGCAGTCTGCCAATCTGGCCTACTGTAGAAAATCCAAAAAGGAGTACTTACTGGCCAGTGGAAAATTTTGGTCAAAGCAATCTGGCCATCTTTAATAGGAACTTATCACTAAAGGTGAGGACAGAATCCCATTCTCATGGTTGCCAACTTTCCTAACCATGAGACCATTCTCTTTCTTCTAGGAGTCTTCTGCCTATTTCACATATATACCTTTGAATTTCTATGAAGAGGAAAGTACCCTGTATTGGTCTTCCCTACACCATGCTGAATCATTTGCAGACTGTCCTAAAAATAAAGGGCTAAGAGGCACAGTACATAACTCTAAAGACTGCATCAAACAAACAGACCTGTGCATGCACTGTGTGTGTAAACCTCGTATTCTATAGAATAAAACTAACTGCTAAGCTTGTCCCATCTACTGATTTTGTCTCTTTAGAGCATCAACACAGAATTCTACCATTTGAACTCATGAAGACACCTGTTGGTACTGAGATAGATACACAATTCGAAAGTGACTTTCACGAGCCATTTGTGGGCAGCTGGAGCTGCCATCAGATCCAGAGCTACAATGCTGAGCTGTGGATTTGGGAAGGAAACATTCTGTATATAACCTCATCCCATACATTTGTACTTCTCTTTTTCAGATTTCTTCTTACATGACTAACACATTCCAGCACTTGTCTCCAAAATCTGTGCTAATACTCATATTTTCCTCTAGCTCCTAACATTTCTCTACTTCTCTCCGTTGTCATCATTTCCCCCAAAAACCTCATCTTTTGCCCTATTATATTCTGCACTTCTTTCTCAGGCACGAGTTTTTACTTTTTGTCCACCTGCTTTCATTTCTGCACTTACCCAACCTTGGAGAAATGCTGGACAACAAATTTTGCTTGGCCAAGAATTTTTTAAAAGAGCAAAAGCAATCTATCTTGGGACAGTGCCTGTTTCAGCCCCAAAAGACTTGAAAATTGTGAAGGTTAGAATCAAATCAAAACAAGATTTCTGGGGAAAAATGTCTGTGTTTGAAATCTGTGCATTATCCAGTTTGTTTTCACACTAAGTTACACCTTGAACTGTATTTTTCTTTTTCCAGCTGTGGCATGCAGCTGGCCTCCTGTACAGCATTTTCCACTTTACAGAAGTGTAAATGACTACGTATGTGTAGGCAGCAGCACAGGATACCAATGATAGTCGGTGCTGGTTCAATTAACACTACAGGCATTTTTTTAAAATCCACTAAAAGGCTTCTCATAAAAGTAAGACAGAATGGTGCTGGATTTCATTTTGGCATGAAAATTAATTTTATTTCTCCTGTAGAGGACATAACTTTCATATGAAAATATTCTGAAATGAATCTATGCAGCTTTGGGATTGAATTGTCAGAAACTGAACAAAACAGTTTATGTTAGCTCCAGTCTTATTCAAGTGAACAATCAAATTTCTCCTGCCTGACAGAATTAGGCCAATCCTAATCCACAGAAAATCTTAGCTACAATACAAGGCACTTTAGACATAAAAAACCAGTACAGAATTAATTATAATTTGCTTTCATGTAGACATCTGCGAACCTTTTAGCACTTTATATAAATTCTTAAAAAGTAGCACAAGGTTGGTCATTTTGAACTAAGTAAGAGAGAAGCACGGGGAGGTGACACGACACAGGAGCTTGCAAGCACGTGGCAAAGCCCAAAATAGAAGTGAAAGCTTACAATCATTTACTGTAGCAGCATGAAAAAATATCTCTTTTGATGAAATTCAGGCAGAAAAAAGTCTTGTTTTATAATAGGCAATTAATTGTTGGAAGTTTTTTCTATTTCAAGAATGCCATAACAGAGATATAGCCAAACATTAGGTTAAATGTATTTATGACTCCAAATAGACGGGTGAATGAGGTCAGCAATGGGCACACCTGCAGGCAAGGAAGAGGAAGGGCCAAACCACCAAGGTGTGGGTGGGCTGGAATGGCTACAGAACAAACAAACCCATGTTATTCCAACGAGACACAAACACTAAACCCAGAACAGCTATCACATGCCAAAGGCTTCAACAGTAGCATATCTTCTCTCTTAAAAAAAACATTTCAGATGTAAAGCCGATCTGTAGATCTACAAAAATACCTATACACAAAATGTCAATATAGTAACTGCAAAGAAGTGTCACATCACTCACTCTGGACATAAAGTAATGCTCTGCTTATTCACTTTAAAGTTAGCTGTACGGTAATACCTATATATTTTTTTATGCAAAATATTAAGCATAGCACGTTTCTGGAGCCCCTGCACGTCAAATCATGCTGTCCACTCTCTGTGCAACCCATAATTTGATTGAGTTCTGTTTGAGGAAATGCAAATGAGGAGGTGTGGCAGGTTTATTTTTGCTTCTTTTCCAAATTGTAGAAGCTGTCTGACCTCCCCAAAAGTTCCTTATTTTGCTATGGTATGCTGGCCCTGATAAAAATTACTATAAACAACACATAATTTCATGTTAGCACGCATTGTAATTCTCAAATTAAACAGACGATCCTAATTCTAACTATTTAAAACATACGGATTTAAACAAAGAGATAAAGAAGAAAAAAAAAGGACAAAAACAACATAAAAGGATTATCTCTGCAATGAATAGAAGGGAAGACTCTCATCCTGACTTGTATAAAAGTTTGTCCCTTCACATATGATGTTACAGGGCTGAGGTCTACTGTTTGGAAACATGATTGTGATTGTGTATAAATGTAAAGAACCCCTGATTTGCAATGATAATATAGAACCATTTCTACTTCAGCATTTCTACAATGTGCACAACCCAAAATTCACAAAATCTTGAGCAAAATCGAAAATCTCACAGTTATGATTTGGATTTAAGCATGGACTTGAAATCAGCAACTGTTTAAAGTCCCTTCCTGCACAATGATGCCTTTGAGTCCTGTATTTGAAGCTTTACAGTCCTGTCTTCATCCTTGCAGCCCCCTCAAGGCAGAATGGGAGGGCATGACTCTACTGCCATATGAAAACAACAGCGGAGGCACTGCACAGACCCAAGTAGTGTGGAAGGCTGTGCTATTCTCTCTAGTTCTGATCATTTTCTTCCCATTTTAACATAAGGATCAATAACTTGACCAAAATAAACAAACACCCATTCAGGGAGAGAGATCTGCTCTCAAGACACACAGGTTGCATATGAAAAGATGATTACCAAATCATTAAATAATTAAAATGAACCATTTTATACCCAGCCTTATGTCCACACAGCAACCATACTTTTCCTTCCTTTACTTGCCAACCAGCTGAGCATATTCTAGATTCCCAGGCTACTGACTGAAACTGGACGGAGTGAGAGGTTCATCTTGTATATCAAAAAAATATCATCCCAGAAAAAGTTCCTTTCAATCTTTGAATTTACTTCCTAAGTTACCTTCTGCCTAAAGACCAGGAAAGGCAAGGTTTAATGCTTATGAACTTTCTAAAAATGTCACCACGTAAAAGCCTTTTATCCCCTGCCTTCTCACTTAAAAATAAAGGCATTGTTCCTTTGGGTATGATTCAAAGATGTCCCATCAGCCATAGTCAGTAGGGTGTTGTATTAACTTATAGCTCTGTGAAGGCATCAGTAGCGTGCTTTCATGCTGGACAACTCATGTGTGGACAAACACATTCTGGCTAACCTTTGTGGGGGTTTAAATTTCTCAGACACTGAACAGATAAACTGCTGGTCACTAAATGCCTGGCAGTGTAGTGGATGTCATACAAAATGAAACCCAGTTCAATTTAAATAATTCTAAAACATTCCTAAAATACCTACTTATATTAATAAATGTAGAATATATAGAATCCCCAACAGGATAAACATTACCAGTTTTTATGTGGAACCACCTGCATAAACTCATCAGTAACATAGCAGCATAATTAAAAATATAAATCTTATAAGCTTTATATGAGCAAAACTTCACATTGTCCTACTTAAAGCTGCAACATATACTCAGTTACATTTTGCACAGCGTGAATATCATAGAGATGTAATTAGGAAGAATCTTTCATCTCTGTTATTCTTAGTTTGCAAATGTGACTTTTCTATTGATTTGTAAGAAAACACTATTTTAAGCACTACTAAAAACTCACTCTAGACTTTTATTCTGCTTCATTCCCATTGCATCATCGGCCTAGTACTCCTTGTACTCAGCAAGAATTTAAAGCCTCCATATTCCTGACTGGAAATAGCACATAACCCTGGCAGGGCCTTTTGTAATTCAATGAAAGACAAGATTGTGCTCTCACAAAATAATTCAACAATTGGGTTTTGGCCACTGAAGCCAGGAGACAAAGACAGTACTATGCCTTGGCCAGTCATATCAGTTTGCCTCGCATCATCATTTGCTGATGCATTATGTACTGCAGCATACGCTTTAAATGGCGGAACCAGTTGGTGCACCTAAGAAAAATGAAATGGTAGAAAAAAGTCTTCTCACAGGCTATTATGTAGACATATATGAAAGTATAACTGCAGCCTGTGAAGTCACTTCCTGCCTCCTGCTTCCTGCTGCTCTAACCCTGATTGCTTATTACTGGAATTAGACCTGGTTATTTTCTCTCTTCTGGAAAACAAGAACAAGAAACTTAATGAAATTATATGTAGCAAATTGAAAACTGATAAAAGACAGTATTTTCTCTTATGTTACGTCAGCCTGTGGAACTCTGACCCTAAAAGTATCAGAGCAAGGAGCATAAAATTCAGAAAGCCAACACATTTTTCCAAGTATCTAATAAGACCCCTGAATCCCTCCAGATATGTAACAGCTGATAAGAAGAGACATACCTGTAAAGAGTTGTAAACCTTCTGGCTTACGCTTGAAACTAATCTCAGCAACTGATCAGGAACAGTATTAATAGCCATACCTTGTTGGTGGGCACAATCCTAGGCTCTGGGACTTGACTTCCTGGACAACTGCAGAGCAAGGCTGACCCTGGTACTGCTCAAGCCAGCCCAGCCACCTCTTTTACAAACACTTCCCAGGCATGGATCAGCAGCAAGCACAGGTCAGTGACCATTCCCAAAATGCAACCTGAATACAGCTACCCTAGTTTTTATAACCATGCGCATTTGGGACATGGCATGAGCTGGCCTCTGAAGCAGAGCACAGCCTTGCAGAGCACAGCCTCCTTGCAGAGCACATCTCATTTACTGGAACAGAGATGGCCAGTGCATGGGTGGGAAAGGAAAAGTAGCTATGCAAGGCAGAGCATGAGGCCCAATCTTATTTATCTTATGTAGAAGCCAATAGAGCAGGTCTCACTAGTTTTGGTGGTTCAAACACTACATGTAAATCTCGGAGAAACAGGTGGTAGTACATCCTGTTTCTAACACGATAATCAAAATTATCTTTCAGGATACGCTTGAGGCCAGTAACAGTAATAATGTACCAAAAAAATCAGGAAGAGCAAAGCTTAATTTTCAAATCAGGTTAAGATTAGAAAAGCAGAAGTGAGAATAGTAAATTACTGACTCAGGAAGCATTTGCAACGAATGCAGGCAGCAGCCAGCTGCTACTAAACCCAGCAGCAGACTTCACTAAAACCAAGACAGCAGAAGCTGATCTGCACTTCCTCATGATAAAAGTGTATAACATGGTCTTACACCTTGAGAGATTTTGTTGTTTATTTTCTCACAAATAAATACCTAAACCACAGCATGATTCTTAATCCTTTTCATAAGGGACATAGAGGGACTAGAATTTTACACTGATTTAGGCTGTACTATTTATATGCAGGCTGTTGAGACATTGGACAGGACATTTCAGGGAACTGATCCCTTGACTTCTCAAGACTAGCATCCTAATCAGCCCTCTGAGTCATCCAAGTGTTGACATTATCATCATCTGTTATATACCAGATCTCCATAATGTTATGACAGCCCTGAAAGAATCGGAATCGATGCTCTTCACTCCCTCTGATTGGGATGCTAGCACAGTACAAAGAACACTAGAAATTCAGTGTGTTTCCAGATATTCCGTAATGCCACTAGGCCCCATTTTTATCCTGGAATTCAGTAGGTATTTATTTCTGTTATCATTGCCACTAAAAGCTCTGGCCCCTCTTGATCATTCTAGCACAAATATCCTACCTCCTGACAGCAACCAACTTTATCACAGCAGTGGCTCCACAGGTTTTGATTGATCTGGGAAATTGAGGGAACCAGCTACAATAGAAGAAAATATATTCAGAGCCAGGGTGGGGGCCCTGCACTGCCTGTTTCCCCTTAGTTGTTTGGTTTTGTGCCAATGAAAATGGAAGTGGAAACAAACATACTGACTGGGTAAATCTGCCCTGACCCATATGAGTGGAGTTCACACTGTAGACAAAGTTATGGATTTCCCCCAGAGGGAGGGGGTAATGTGAAAATCCTGTGTTACACCCATTGTAACTTAAGAATATTTTCATTGGCATTCCTGTGATAATCTTATAAAAATAACAGAATTGACTCGCTAGTTTTGGCCTGAGTTGGACTTTTTTTTCCATAAAGTAGCAGAAGTTTGGGACAAAGAGTGGTATTGACAGTTCAGTTTAGATATGCTGGATAAAAAAGTATTAACTAGTAAGTATATAGGCTAGTACAATAAGCACATAAGCTAAAATACATGCCCATAAAGAGAAGATTATATTAGGGAAGGGATAGGGTGGGAACAGGTGAGTTTTTGGTGAGATTGCTGCATTTAAATTAATGGTTTCAAACTGAGATCTACGTATCACACTCCACCACAAGTCGTGCTGAGACTTACATGAGTAACAGTCATAAAGAATGTTGGGTTTTTTCCACTCCAACAAGAAGTTCTGGCTACTAGCTCCTAGCTGCTCATTGTTACAAAGAGGACCACATCTTTAGCTGGAGTAAATCCAGGAGTGCAGTTAGCTTCATCAGAGCTATACCAGGCTGCACAAGCTTAGGAGCTCATTGGCTAAATTGGGTACCATTTGTGCAAGCATTTGTCATGCTTGCCTGGGAAGCTGTTCAAAACATGAGTGCGAAAACATCTAATAATCTTTTAGTGAGGAGTGGTCTGTAGAAACTGGAGATCCCACCAGACTGCAACATTATTTTAACCAGTATCACAAGTCATGTTTTCAGTAAAACTCAGTCACACAGATGCATACAAGAAATACATTTCTTCTATACACTGGACACAGACTGATGAAATTATTAGGATTAAATTTCTGGGTAACAAATAGATCAGAAGTGATTTCTCAATAGTTTCCATTGCTGAGAACAGAATAATGGTATATATGATATGGCAAAATTGTATCTCTTGTGAGGGTGGGGAAGTGTACACATTTTTGACATTTAGTGTTACTCTGACATCTCGATGCTTTTTACTCAATATTTTCAAATAAGGCATTCATTATGGCTTTAGAATAATTTCAGTGATACAGCACCTGAAACTGCTTTCTTATCTTGGTGTTTCTATGAAACGTAAAGATGGAAGGGAATAACATATCTAGCTCAAACCAGTAATTCTTTCACTGCTGTATTAACATTTCCACCTCTGGGTTGTTGGTGTATTCTTTCCTTTAGGCAACAGCAGAAAAGAAAATGTTATGAACACAGATGGTAAAGTCTGTATTAAGCTGTCAAGTGTCTCCTTACTACTTCCATTAAGCTTACAATGACTGATCTTTGTTCAACTACAACTGAATCTTTCATTTTTGTCAGTCTAGGCTATGTGATTTATTTTTCTAACCTTGATCCAGTTCTCCCATCACTCTAGCCACTGAACTCCCACTGCAATCAATCAAGAAGTCTCCCTGCACATTCCAGTACTTTTTCCAACTCTATCAGCTTTTTCTACTAGTTCCATAGAGAAAAACATTCCATGGTGAATGGACTTCAAAGTTAGGAACTTGATTCTGATGAAACTACATGTATTTAACTCCTTGAGGATGTACAGTGTGTGCCCTACTTTTTGCATCTTGCTTCTGTAGTGAAAGCAAGAAAACATATTCATAGCGATCAAATCAGAAATAAATAACTGACCTACCCGTGTCTGCTTTTTCAACTATGACTGCTTAACACATAAAAACTGGAAATATTCTCTTTTTAGCAAGGAAACTATAATAGGTTTAACTAAGCTTGGCTTGGAGACCTCTGTTAGGTTTCAACATGCTTTATGTCTTGTTTTTATTATTTGTCTTCTCTACCTCTTAATGAACAGATTTCTAGATATTGATGTGATTTTTTTAAGCTAAAAAAGCTAAAAAAAGCTAAACTGGTCTCTGTGTTCAAAATGTGTATAGTTCTTCACTGAAAGAGGAATTCTGATAGTAGACTTAAAGCTTCTTGTTTCCCCAAATCTAAATCAGCAAGTTATTCAGCTTATTATAAGAACAAGAATGCTTTCTTAGTTTTAACAGAACTTGCTTCATGTGAAGGAAGTTCATTTTTTGCCATGGTTCTGCAGTCATCGGCATTATTTGGAAACAACATCTAGAGCCCTTGCCACTTAATGGAAACTTCAGAGTTTTACAATTGACTTGCTCTGTAATTACTGAAACCAAACCAAGCCAATCAACCAAAGGAAACCTCTTTCATGAATCTGTTATTTACATATAAAGCAGACAGGAAAAAGGTATTTTGTTAGCTCTGGAGACACAGTTTAAGGGATTTTAAAAGATTAGGAAGTATAATGACAGGTGCACAGTGTTCCTTGAAATGAGACGGGAAGTGAGTATGAGACAGAACTTTATGGCATCATCCTTCTATAAAACTAAATGGACAAACTGTTCTCTCTTAATAATGACTATACACTAACATTTATAACCAAGTATTGTACCTTTACTTGACCTTTAACACATTGTACTGCGTTAATTGCCTGAACTATTCAATTAATGACAGCCAAGCCCTGGATTGCTCCCATATTCCTTCTGTCTGAGGCTATTTTTTTAAATATCTCCCTGAAATATGAAACTCTGCAGGCCTTTTTTTGTATTCTACAAAGCTTTGAAGTTCCAACAAGCCAACATGTGTCACCATCCTGGCCTAGATAGGTGTATTCTTTGATGGGTAAAACAAGGGCTAGATGGCAGAGCCCAAAGAATGTTGGCAAATAGTGTCACATCAAGCTGGCGACCAGTCACTAGTGTTGTCCCTCAGGGCTCGGTATTAGGGCCAGTGTTGTTTAATATCTTTATTGATGGTCTGGATGAGGGGATTGAGCACACCCTCAGTAAATTTGCAGATGACATCAAGTTGGCTGGGGGTGTTGATCTGTTTAAGGGTAAGAAGAGTCTACAGATGGATCTGGGCAGGCTGGATCAATGAGCTGTGGCCAATTGCATGAGATTCAACAAGGCAGAGTGCCAGGTCCTGCACCTTGGCCACAACAACCCCATGCAGAGCTACAGCTTGGGGAAGAGTGGCTGAAAAGCTGCTCAGTGGAAAAGGACCTGGGTGTGTTGACTGACAGCCACTGAACATGAGCAGCTTGTGTCCAGGCAGCCAAGAAGGCCAACAGCATCCTGGCCTGTACCAGAAACAGCGTAGCCAGCGGGACTAGGACAGCGATTGTCCTCCTGTCCTTGGCATTGGTGAGGCCGCACCTTGAATACTGTGTTCAGTTCTGGCCACCTCACTACAGGAGAGACATTGATTTGCTGGAGTGGGTCCAGAGAAGGGCAACAAAGCTGGTGAAAAGTGTGGAAGAATAAGTCTTATGAGGAGTGGTTGAGTTGTTTAGTCTGGAGAAGGGGGGACCATATCGCTCTCTACAACTACCTGAAAAGAGGATGGAGCCAAGAGGTGGCTGATCTCTTCTCCAAAGTAACAAGTGATAGGATAACAGGAAACAGGCTCATTTTGCTAAAGGGGAGGTTTAGACTGGAAGCATATCACAGAATATTTCTGGAGGGAAAGAAAAACATCAGTGCAAGGCCTGATGTGGGCAATACGTTACCTTCATTGAAGCAGCATCAGGAAAGGTAAGAAGTGGCCTAAAAACAGAGAACTAACTGTTAGCGAGTCCTAGCTGTAACACAGAGTCACAACAGGAAAGCTACAGCCATGGAAAATAAGGAAAAGCACACCATTGCACCACTTTGCTTGCTAAATGATCATATCATTGTACTTGCACAACAGTGGAACAGAAAAAGGCAGACAAAACCTGGTGAAAAAACACTGAGGGCTGTATCGATGATCAGGGGCCTGGAGCACCTCTCCTATGAAGACAGGCTGAGGGAGCTGGGCTTGTTCAGCCTGGAGAAGAGAAGGCTCAGGGGAGACCTTACAGCAGCCTTCCAGTACCTAAAGGGGGCCTGCAAGGAATCTGAAGAGGGAGTTTTAACAAGGGTTTTAAAGGTAGGACAAAGGGGAATGGCTTTTAACTGAAAGAGGGTAGATTTGAATTACTAGGAAGAAATTCTTCCCTGTGAGGGTGGTGAGGCACTGAAACAGGATGCCCAGGGAAGCAGTGGCTGCCTCATCCATGGAAGTGTTCGAGGCCAGGTCGGATGGGGCTTGGAGCAACTTGGTCTAATGGAAGGTGCCCCTGCAGGGGCATTGGAACTAGATGATCTTTAAGGTCCTTTCCAACCCAAACCATTCTATGATTCTATGGCATCTGACTCTCAATTTCTCCTAATAGTAGCTCCTTCTGACTCTGACATACTGCATCTTAAGAACAAGGATATTCCAAAACACCCATCAAGCCACCCTATGGGTAGGCATTAGGAGGAGGCATATTAATGCTGCAGTGTATAGGTTGGAACCCGCCACAAAGACCTGCTAAAACACAGCTCAGAATACTTAACAAGTTGGTAATGCCATGCCACAGTGAGATTTTTTTAGTGGGCATCTTTCTCACATGCAAGCAAGAAAAGAATGAGTCATGAACGATTTCTTAACAGCTCCGCAGAAATTAGTCCAAAACCGTGGCTGTGGGAGAACTAAGCTGGACAGGCACTGAGGAACAAGAAGAAAGGAGAGAGTCCAAAACCATCATTAAGAAGCACACAGTAAAGAGGATAGAGTCTATGTAAACAGGAAATAAAGGAAGTCTTGCATTTCACCCTGACCACAGTGTTTAATTGTCACGGACAAGGAAAATTAAACAATTCCCTTCATACTACCTATGTGCATAACTAAGTGCTATTGTATTCTGCACGCTGTCATGTTGACCTAAATCCACCTTGCTACAGCCCTGTGACAGCATTCCTTCTTCAACAAAAGTCAATGACTAAGCCTAGAACTATGGCTCCTGTGCAAGGAATGGCAGAATTTTTAGATGTATCATATGAGTTGTATTTTGATTTACAACAGATCCACTTTGTTAAGTCTAGGTCTTTGGTTAAGAGGTCAGTCAATAAAACTTTGTGACTTAATGTTTTCTTTCTTCTAGATTTTTTATTGAGGACTCTCAGCTTGTAGCTTAACTAAGATACAGTATTTATAAAGAGCTTCTTACTGTAAGTATTCCTTCTTATTCTAACTACTCCAGTTGACCCTAGTGCCAAGGTCTGCAAAACAGCTGCTGCCCAAGAGTTAACGAATTATTGTACCTACTTTTATAAGAGATAAGCTATTCCAGACCTCCTATTTCTTATGAAATCAAATCAATTGAATCAATTTTATTAGCTGTATGGCTGGCACAAGCACCAATCATTGCAAGCTTTCCAGTGAAATTTACCGAACAGTTTGTGCAAACCAACAGGGAAGTCTTCAGTATGGTCCAGGGCAGCTTCAGCATAGATCCCCCTCAGTGTGCACAGAAAAGTTGAGAAATCTTTTAATACCTGCAGGTATTAAATCTAATATGAACCTAATACCTGGACAGCTGATCCAGACATGTTAATTTGGTGTAGCAAAGAAATAACTGGAAGATTAAAACATAATAGCTGTCAACTGGACCCCCTTGGAAATAAGCAGCACAGGAATAACTAGAGAGGAAAACTTATTTCCAAAAAAGGAAAAAATTAAAAACGTCAAAAAAATATTCTGCAAAATATATCAAATAAGTCACTTCAAGTGAATCAAAACATTTCACTGGTATTGCCTATAAAAGTTTAAGGAAACTTTTTAAATATTGAAGTAAATTCAAAACAATTATTCAAAACTTTGCTTTGAATTTTCAAAGTGGTATTTTTTCTTCCATCATCAAAACATTTCTGCTAGATTTTCACCCTGTCACTTTTCTTTAAAATTCATAGATTTTTCAGTTTCAACAAAAGCAATTTATTTGGAGAAAAAGAAGAAAGCAGTCTGATTTAATAACAACTCCATTCCTCATCCAAACAGCTTTCAAGGAATGCTAATATTTTCTTTCCTCTTTGTAGTTTGAAGTGCTATTGTGCAGTAAACTGCAGTGAGACAGAGTGCTGGAGATCCATCTGTAGCTTGAAAAGCCTTCAGGTGTGCTAGATAGCTCTCCTGTGACTCTCATGACTGCACGGGTTCCTCCATCTAGGCAGTTCCCATCCCTTCCTATATTCAAGTTTCAAGACTACTCAGCCAGAACAGCCAAAACAGGCTCTGACAGCATACAGCTAACAGCAATTATAGAATTTTATAGCATGTGATAACTGAGTCATTATGATCAGGCTGCAACAACTAGAAGAAGGAAAATTCTTACATAATAGCTCAGACGGTAACTGATTGCATATATTCTTCAGTCGTCTCTGGATCAGCTAGGAAACTGGCAGAGCACTGCTTCATGGTCTGTCTAGGACACCATTGGGTAAAATGCTATCCTTCCAGATGAGAGAGGCCTACAATGCTGAAAAGACCCACTCAGGTACCCACTTGTACCTATGCACTGTTATAGAAACAAAATTTGATATAATCCTGATCTAAATGGCCATGAAACTGTGACCACATGTCTTGGTTTCTGCTGGGATAGAGTTAATTTTCTTCCTAGTAGCTGGTGCAGTACTGTGTTTTGTCTTTAAGAACAATGCTGATAGCATTCTGCTTACACTGAATCAAGAACTTTTCAGTTTCTCATGCTTTACAAGTGAGGAGGTAAGCAAGAAGTCAGGAGGAAACAGAGACAAGACAGCTCACCCAAACTAGCCAAAGGGGTATCCGATACCACAGCACGTCATGCTCAATATATAAACTGTGGGGAGTTGTGTGAGAACCGCCGATCACTGCTTGGGGATGAGCTGGGCATCAGTGGGCGGGTGGTGAGCAATTGCATTGTACATTACTTGTTTTTCTTGGTCTTTATTCTCACTCTTGCCTTTTCATTACTATTAATTACTATTACTATGTTTTACTTGATTTCAATATTAAACTGTTCTTATCTCAACCCACAGCTTTTACCTTTTTCGGATTCTCCTCCTCATCCTACCCTAGGAGTGCAAGGAGCAAGGGAGTGGCTGCACGTTACTTAGTTACCTGCTGGGGTTAAACCATGACACCACATCTTCCACTACTGAATCATATGCTGTACTACATGGTAATAATAGTGGCAGGCTAAACACTTTTTTGGCTCATCTGATAAATCTGCTTCCAGCCTGAAGTCTAAACTAAAACAAAGTGTCAGCCGCAACTTTAAACACTTTTTAATTACGGAAATGGCAGGGGGCTGTTTGTAAGTAATCAAGCAATTCCTAGGTTCATCCCAGGTACGACTTGCGAACATTTGCCAGATTGCCTTCTTTCATTTATGACTAGACAGACAATTACACCTTTGCTTCTCAAATGTCTTGTCTGTTCACAGGTGCTACCTCTGAGGCTGACTCTACCAACAAAACAAATGCAAAATGGTAACAAACATCTAAGTGCTATAGCCTAAACCAGCTGATTATATCAACTTTAAAATTGGGCAAATCAATGAAAATAAACATGACCATGCTTACAGTCACATCTTCTCAGTAAAGTAAGAATGATCTGATTTTGCCTGTCTGTGGAGAAAGGGCTGTGATGAAGCAATTCCAGCAAAGTATAAGCGACAGAGCGGGTTAAGTGATAGATGTGTGATGAAGAGTTGTCAGGAGAGGTCTGGAAAGCCAAACTTGCAGCAACTACTGCTTTTATCAGTAAGAGATGTCACTGCTGCTACTTGCACAGGTGATCCCACCTCCTCCAGCATAAGCCACGCGTTCACATCCCTTCCTTAACGGTAGTGAGGTTACCTCGGGCTGTATATAACAGGATTACAGCTGCTCTGTTGCCTACAGCAGACTTCCACTTAAAGTAACTACTGTGCTCAAGGTCAGTGTGGGATGAGGCTTTGAGCAACCTGGTATGGCGGAAGGTGTCCTTGCCCATGGCAGGAGGGTTGGAACTAGATGATCCTCAAGGTCCCTTCCAATCCAGACCATTCTATGATTCTATGAACTCTCTGCTCTGCCTGAAGCTGGTCCTCCTCCCAGAACTGTGTCTCCAAGACCAACCAAAGGTCTAATTTTGAAAGTCAAAGCAGGAGCTTTAATGGGAAATCACCTTGTTCTGATTTTTAATCCTTGACTCTTAGCACAGATACAATGTGAAATGTATTATTTCATGGCAAATGACAGTTACAATAGGAAAAGAGTAGCTTCAGTGTAGAAATTTCTTAACCTCACGAAATCAAAGCAATGGTAAACATCGTAGAGAACCAAGATACTATGGAAAACAGGCATATTAGAAATGTATTACAGTAATTAGGAGTACCTGATTTTCCTCCTATTTGGCACTTAAAGTGGCAAATATAACTTTAGAATAAAAATATGAGGAAAACATTCTAGTCAAGGCATAAAGAGACATCTACTAAATTCTTGCCCACGAGTCTACATTGCACACCAGCACCACCATTAATTTTAAAAGAACTCTAAGAAGCTGTAGCTGCGAATCACACCATATATATATATATATAAACATAATTTTGTAAAGTGGAATGTAGGAAAAGCTACTGTTCCAGTTGTAATGCTGACAGCCCGAAGGGATTTAAAAGCCTAATAGTTTAACTACATTAAGTAATTTGGGTATTCTCATTAATACTATTTTCTCTTATACTTAAATTTTCTTTAAACCAATTTTGTTATTCCCTGCAAATGCAAACCTTGCTATTTCATTTACAAGTTACAAGCCTTCCTGTTCTAACAAAACAATTACTTTCCAGGAAGTAATAGTATCAGAAGTTTCTTGGCATTTGGGATTATTAAAAAAACAAAACTAACACAACAGTGCTTATCTTCCACTTAGAACTGACTTCTGCATGGCCTTTCAAACAGAAAGGTATGAAAACCTCTGATGTCAACTAGATGATCTCTGAACTGCTTACCAATAAGAATTAATCTATTATATTTATGTGACTGTATCTGAGTTGATATGAGGATATGCAGAAGTGCTCCATCCTTTCAGGGAGAAGTAGTACTGTTAGTGCCATGACTACCACATTTGCGCTGTGCAGAGTAACAGGTCTCTACACTTGTGAGACAGAACATATCCCATATATGGTGAATTGCAGACTATCTTGGTTCCTTCTGCATTTTAGTTTATTCCTGTCTCTTCTTCATTTCAGAAGAAGGCAGAAATTAATGCTTTCTTTCTCCAGTGATGGTACTTTTCTCCCCTTCACACTCTGAGGCAGAATTATATGAAAAACAGATGTTGGTTCCTTTCTCAAGATAGTCAAACCGTGGTCTAGCTGTTTGCTGCAACTGAAAAGGTTCTTCTGCTTATGTTCAGGGTTGTGAGCCGCAAGAGAGGCTCTAGGAAAAAATTATAATGAGGAACCACCACTCAAGTGAGCTGCTCAAACCTTTCATTACATTTTAATAAAGTACTAGAAGTACCACTCAGTCCTTTCCACTGCTTGTCAACATGATCAAACACATCCTATTATTTTCTAGCCTATTTTTGCAAGATGAAGTCTTAGTCTAGAGCTCTTGGAACAGCAATGTAATTACAAGTCATACATCCTGATGATTTGCTAATAATGTTAGCACCTGTAAAGGTTGCCAGTAACTGGCAGTCAGGTAAAACTGGTTTACTCCAGTTTTATTTTTCTCACTGAGCAGACTACTGCCATGGCTACCACAAGGGACCTGTGGTATAAGAAATGCTAGAATTAGTGGACACCTGGATAAATAAAATCTATTTGGGAGAGTCAACATGCCTTCTGTAAAGCGACATTTTGTCTTACAAACCTCTTGGAGTTCTCTGCAGGGTTCAGTCACACTGTGTGGGTAAATGTGACCCACTTGACACAGTTCACTTGGATATCCAGAAAGTTTCTGGCAAAGACTTTTGCCAAAGGCTTTAAAGGAAACTAAGCAGCCATTACTTAATGAGGAAGGTTCTGGCAGGGATAAACAACTGGCTAAGAGGCAGGGCATAGGAGTAAATGTGAAGCTGTAAAAATGCAAGAAAACCACCAGCAAAGTTCCACAAGGGTCTTTGCTGGGATCCACATTACGTACCATATTCAGAGAGCATCTGAAAAAGCAGTAGAAGAGTATAGACAAAGTTTGCTGATGATAGAAAGCTACTCCAGATAGTAGATACCTTGAAAGCAAATTGTACAGAACTGAGAAGTGAGTCTCTTATTGGATAGACTGAATAAGCAAAAAAAAAAGAAGACAAAATTTGATGTACGTAACTGACGGTTCCCTGAGTGTCCTGAATGACTTTAACTGGCTTTCAGTTCTTGCTGGATGTATGCTGCAGACTGTATCTCTGGCCTTGTCTCTGACTGCTCCTGACCCCACTTCCTGGATGGTCCCTGTACCTGGTTCATTGCCTTGCCCCGTCTGCTAAACTGGCTCTGACGTGGTGGCACTGCGCCTGCTCAGTGAGGGCTTTGTCTGCACTAGGGTTGCCCCAGCTCCCATATTCTTCCCCATCAGAGGCTGCCCAACTCCTGCTGCTCCCAGCTAGCTGACAGCTCAGGGCATGCATAGGTGTTCCCCCAGCCTGGGCTCAACTGAAGCTTCTGAGCCACAGGCAAAGGATGTCTTGGTGGGGGTCCTGGGTTGCGATGGTCAGGGCAAGCAAAGGAGTAATCAAGTACTCTTCAAACTGGGAAAGAGATGATGTAATAGAGATCTGAAAAAGGTCTACAAAATGTCTGTGGTGACAAGAAAAACTGGGAGAGGGAGTATCTGCTCACTGTCACGGTAGCCCCTTGTTAAAGAAGCCAGGTTCAAACTAAGGAGAACAAGGTGGTTCTTCATGCAGCAGGAAGTGGGTATGTGGCACTCCCTGGACAACTGTGGATGTGGGAGTTCAAAGGGACAGTGGGCAACTAGTTGGCAGAAATCCACTGCAGACTACTAAACAGGCAAGCCACACCAGCCTCAGTGAGATTTTCATTCCCAAAATGGAAACAGTTGAAGTCTGGGAGAGTTTTGAGGGGAAGAATGTACATAAGCTTTGTTTTAACTTTTTTATTCCAGGTGCCCATCTATGAACACTGAGCTTCTTGGACCCCTGGCCTAAACCAGTAACAGACCTACTTCTGTTCCAAGAGAAGATGGGCATCAGACCTTGTCCACGGTTACAGGAAAATTTAATTATTTCATAATCTGTAATCTGAAAACAGCCACAGTTATTAAACGTTTCTTAATTTCTTGAAGACTCATTTGTCCTACCACTACCAACATGTCTGGAGGGTAAGAAAAACAACTTTAGCTCTAAAGGAAATCCTTTTTCAAATCTGATGTTTTAAGGATTACAATCCTGGCTCTTTTTGAGGATGTTGGCACCAGAGCGGCTAAGGAAACAGGGGGGTGCTTGGCACTGCATGCCAGTTGCAGTCTTTCATCTAGCAGAAGATCTTCACATCAAAGATATCCTACCCTTGACTAAATATATTTATTTATTTACTTATTTATTGCTGAAGAAGTGGGCGTCTTTCCACAAAGCTCTGGGCACCCTGCCATTACTTCAGATACACAGAAAGATTCATGCATTTCCAAGAACGCCACTTCCTAGCAAAATGCCACCTTCATTCAAACCTCAGTCCACACAGGACCTACTCATCCAAACTCCAACATTCCCCAGATGCTCATCCAGAAACTAACACTGCATAAGTACAAGCCTTAACATCTCTTCATTAGATAGGTATTTTCTTGTCTGTCTTTTGCTAAGTGAAACACTGAATCCTCTGTTGCAAACGAAAAGTGTTTTGTTTTCTTTTTCCAACAGGATGACACAAATCAATCATCAGTAAGCTAAAAATTACAGTGCCATAAAAACACAAATGAACAAAAAACCCAGACAAACTGAAAACAAAAAGAAACCCAAAACCACAACACAAAACCAAACCCAAAGAAACAAAAAAACAAACTCAAACCCCCTGTGCACAGTACCTGGAAAGAATATTGTAGAAGATAAAGAAAGGAAATATTTCAAATGTATAAAACCAGATCTCCTTGAAGTTATGGATGTAATATATAATGAAGGGAATCTCCCTCCCCAACCCCCTTTTGATCTCACAAGTGATAGCAGCACATAGGAAGCACTACGACAGAATGCTTCTCTGTTCCTTTTTTCTACTTCATTATGAAATACTGTTCTGGTGTTGCACGGGTCATACAGAACCAGGTTACTACTATTCTACCTGCTTGGTCATTCAAAGGCCACGATAAATGACTAAATTAAAAGGAAAGTTCTACTCCTAAGTGAATTGCTTCACAATGAAGTGGCTTGATTACTCAAATCACTGTCAATCTCAGCTTCCTTAAACTGTTTCAAAAATATGGTGGAGAACATCCTGATAAAGTGAGAATGAATGAAACAAGAAAAATAGGTAAACAACATTTTCTGCTCTGCATATGGGTTAAATTAAAATTCTAGGTAAGCATCTCTAATCGTATCGTTATCCACATATACACTCACATACAAACAATATAAAACTCATCCAGAAACATGCAGACAGCATTAGGATTGAACAATCAAAGACTACTGAAGTTAGGAAATACCAGAGCTAACCTTCCTTTGACTTTTGTGCACAGATAATTGCAAAAAAACTTCAATTACATAATCACACACTACCGCTTCTGCAGGACCTCATTCAGTGCACAGGAAGGACAAATTCCATGAAATAAGCAACTTTTTCATATCCTCCTTCACCTCCGTTCTTCGATGTGTGACCCTCAGCCTTGCAGGAATTCCAGTCCTCTCCTGAGACAGAATCAAATCACTGATTTCCTTGTGAGCTCTCCTGTGCTGTTCACTAGTATAACATGTGAACATTTCACCAACAGTTATTCATTAAGAACTTATGACTGTGAGAGAAGGCTTCTTAAATTAATTTTATAGAAGAGTAGTTGGGGAATACCCTTTGGGATAGTTGGATAGTAGTTGGGAAGAACCCTTCAACATTAAGTGTCTTATTTCAGATATGCAAGAGCTAACTTGCTCATAATTTGCAGCATTATGTTGATGCTAATATAATAAAACACCGTTCCTATTTACTTCAACTTCCATTACAGATGCAAATAACTCTACAGCTTTAAATTAGGCATAGAAAATGAGACACATTCAAGACACCCATGAAATTTATTTGCTCAGCCATCCCAGCAGACAAGAGTCAGAGACATATTGTGTCACAATTAGAAAACATAAATTACATGGACATGGCAATATCCACATAGAACTGGGAGCCTGGATATTTACTCAAACCTCTCATATTACTGCTGATAAACAGGTGCTCACAACAAAAAATGTTATTTATTCAAGTCTCACACATACCTATTTTTCCATGACCAAAGCAGCCCATACTCAGGATCAACATTCACTTAAAGTGTGGACAAAGCTCCTGTGCTATTGGGCTAGACTTATAAATCTGTCAGTGCTCACAGGCAGTACAGGAGACCCACCTGCACAATCCAAATATACACAGTAATGTGTTTCCATATGGATATTTGCCTGTAAACTCTTGTAAGTTTAGCTAAACATTTTCCGGTATTAAAGTTTAACTTGCGTCATAAAAAATATAATGTTTTATAGGCATTTTTATCATTTTTATCACACAATTTATATTAATTGTACTTTTAAAAGTAGAACCAAAGAACAAGTCAAGTTCCTATTTATGGCAGTACACAAGCACAGGGTAATGGCTGATCCAACATCCAGACAATATATCTCTAGGTAGATATGATGATGCTAACTAATATTAGTTTACTTATGAAAGATCATGCTACATGGAGAATAAAATAAAATACCATCAATATTACTATTTGACATTTATATTGTAAGCTTAAGGGAACAACTTTCATGGAGTTGCATTATAACTTTAAAAACATAGCAGGTGAATTGTTAATCTTACTGAAAACTCCGTATGTGTTTTATATAACCCCAAGAAAGGCCAATATGGGAACATATTCACCAGATCAGTGTTTAGACAGGGCATATGGTCTTCAGTGTTTTGCATAACCACTGACAAATATAGTCCAACAATGGGATCTAATGGTGCAGATTATCTCTTTGCATTTCAGGAAACTAGTTCTTCAATGTATAGACTATCTTGGCCATACAAAGCCTACTTGCATAGCATTTGATCATCATGATATATGTTACCATAGATACTTATATATGTACTTCTAAGTTTACATTCCAACACTGTAGGTTTTATGAGGAATGATATAAAAGGACAAATGGGGACTATTTATGAGAACTATCGTGAGGGAGAATATAAAAGAAACAAACTACAAACATGAAGACTATTAAATTATGACAAATTATAAAGAACAAATTACAAGTACCACAGAAGAGCTGCTTGGCAAGGGGGAAAAAAAGTTTCCTTTAATTTTCACCAACCACTATTAAGTAATTTATGTCTGTGACTCATAACATGCATGTTTTGTGACCAGATTCTGGCTTAAGACATTTTGGGATTTTTTTGGTTGGTTGTTTTTTTTTTTTTTTAAAGATGCAAGTTTACTTCCATTCTACTGCCATTCCTTACAATGAATTCTGCAACGAAAAGCTAATAGAAATCTGACATGAAACACCATGATTTACTGAAAGGGTTTTTTTTTGGGGGGGGGTTGTTTTGGGGCTTTTGTTTTTGTTTGGGTTTTGTTTTGGGTTTTTTTTCTAGTTTGGCTTGATCCCTGCTAGTAGATATTTCTTCAGATTTTCACATATTTCAAGTGAATAAACACAGTAGCTGATTAAGATAAGAAGCATTACAGACCTCACCCTAAAAATTAAACCTCCAGCCAGGCTGAGCTGTCTTCTGACTAGAAACACACACACTACAGTAGAATATGACGAAAGCTCAAACAGATCTTTCACGCCACTATAATTAAAAGCAAGCCATTTAAAGAATTAAAAAAAAGCTTTGCTCTCTATGTTAGGATTAAAGAACAGGCAGATTACGAATGGATGGGTAGATAGAAGCAAAAGTGGATGTCTGGATTCTTACAATGTTTTAACTGGCTCTGCCAGTTACTGAACAGTCCCCAACCAGATGCAGTAAACCTAGCTGAAAAAAGGGAGATACAGCAAAAACGCTGTCTCCTCCTCAGCTTAGCTTTTGGGAGTGCTGAGAATGCTCATTTCCCACTGAATCTCTGGGAATACGAGGTGCTCTGAACTCCTCAAAATGTATCGCGTCCTACATAAAGCATGAAGAGTGCTGGAAGAAGTCTTTCAATATCTGTTGTTCCAGGACAGTTTGTGCATTGAGGTTATTTTTGCTAGAGCTCAAGTGAGCTCTTAAGTACCAAGTCAGAATTCCCATGACATGGGGATTACACAGACAAAAAGCAGAACACGAAACCCTCTTCCACTTCAAGCATTACTTGGTGAGATCACAGTAATCTGCAGACAAAACCCACAAGTTACAACATATAATTGCTGCCAAGTGTACACAGCAACTCTTCTTTCATTCTTTAAGCCCCTTTCCTTTCTGAACACTGAACAGCATTGCTGCAGCACCATGCAAGTTAAATCTCTTGAAGGCACGGGGCAGAACTTTGGGTGCTTTTGACATCAGAACATTGTTTGCACAAGACATCAACTTCCAAAGAGTTTCTGTCTGGGGAGGGATTTTCTGAAGTGTTCAACAGTGATGTCTGTAAATGATGTCTCTGTTATTCAAAGGGGAATTAACACTTGCACTGACTTCGCTGGGACTCAGCAAAATCAACATTCTGCAATAGAGCTGAAATAAATGAACCACCAGATTAAATACATCTGAACATTTACTCAAGAGTTTCCTTATGTCTTATTCCAAAAGGTGTGCAAAACTATTTCAAGGTTAAAGCAGCTCAGTCTCAATTTCACAATTGCTAAGCATAAAAAAAATTCAAATGGCATGCTTGCTATGAATTAATTTTATTATTTTTTCAATCATGTTATTAGTACAGTTATTCTTCTTTACTTTCTTGAAAAATATATTTCAGAAAATTCTTTCTAGAAATAAGAAAATATGGTGAAATTTTAAAATCAACATTGTAATTTTCTCTTTCAGATTCAGAGTATTTATTATTTTAGAAAACTTATTAAGATGATAAAGCAAGATAAATGTTTTGAAAACAATAGCTTTACGGACTGGACTCTTCTCAGCTACATTTCTGGCATCTGATACATTCCATCACTATAATGTGCTATTCAGAAAAGATTTATGTAGCCAAGCACAAGAAAATAGGCAGGGTTTTTTTTCCTAAGATCTTGAGTTCAGTTCTTGATTATATAATTAAGTTGCCAGTCACTAAATTCTGATATGCTATGAACAACACAGAACAATTCCAGATACTTTCATTGAGGGTAACAGTCAAAAGGATCAGTAACTACAGCAGTTGCCTAAAAGTGATTACTTGTATTGTGTAAATCGATGCTGCTGACAGCAGAGTGGGGAGAAAACCACCAAAACCTAAAGACATTTGACTAAGCCAAACATACATTATTTGTAGATAACTTCCAAGCTACTAGCATTTGGCAAGGAGTTTAGAACCCACTCATTTGGTATTACACACAAGTGAAAAATATGCACAGATTTTATTAGAGGGAGGGAGTGTGTATAGAGATGTTTGCTTTTTTAATCCTCGGCACTATCTCCTGATTGCTATGTGCCAGCAGAAGGAGAAATCTATCATCATACCAGTGCTACTTCTATTATTTTGACTTTCACTGAGACCATTCTGAGAACACAGACAGGTTAAATGCAACTCACTTGTAAAATAATCACTTAACAGAAGAATAATTTCCCATATGCAGAGACAGACAGAAGGAAGCCCTGACTGACGGCGTTGCTGGTATACAATGTCTTTTGCCAGTTCCAACAGTAAGTTTTTAGCAGAAGCACACCCAATTAGAAAGAAGATCAAAATACTGCACATCAGGGAAACAAAATACTGCCAAAATCTGACAGTTCTAAGAAATAAGCCTACATTTTATGAATTAGTCACATAATACACAGTAACCAGAATAGCTGTTGCACACAGCACATTTGATGCACCAGGCTTACCCATGCAGGGGAAGGAGCTCATTGCTTTTACTGCTACACTTTCCTTACACCAGGCTTACCCATGCAGGGGAAGGAGCTCATTGCTTTTACTGCTACACTTCCTTTCAACAGTTTAATCAGTCAAACATTTAGTTTTTTACAAAATACCCAACTTCCAACTCATTGTAGGAATGATGCCTCTGTTCAACACCACCATTTCACCCTTTTGTGTGTACATTACAGATAAGATTTCTTGAAATGTTACAACTTTTTAAACCAAAGTTAAAATCCAAGAGCAGTTGGACGCCATTTGGGCGGGTTTTTTCTGTTCAAAAAAGATAGGTGGACACCCACATCCGAGAGGAAATCTCTCAGTTATTCTACATTTCAGTACAAAAGACACATTATTGATGTTCCGCTGTGCATTTTTAATGACTCAGCAGAGCAGATGATTTCAGGATTCTCTGCATGCTTCTAGTTTCTGAAAAGTGCACTATGATACATGACTAACATACTCTGGAACTGGAAAAAACGTAGACACAGGATCATAAGGAAAAATAGTAAAAGATTTAAAATTTAAACCTTGTAAATTCAAGGCAACGAGGAACATTTTTCCTCACTTCTCATACCAAAAGAACAAGAACTAGGGGACAGAGTCACTTGTACAAATGCCTCTATGATAACTGCAACCACAAGGCCTTTTTCTCCACCTAAAAAGCAAGTGCTGAACAAAAAATTGCCTTCAGCTTCATAGTATGGATTTGTCACAGCACAGCTCATAATTAAAAGAGCTATGAGAAACCAGAGCACGCATCTGAACAAAACAAACTCTGTTCAAGATAGCGAGCTGCAGTTTTCTGTCTGACACCCATTAAGAAGCATAATCATGAGGGAAAAAGCTGGAACTGGAAAAACTCCGACTGCATTGTATCCTTTCAAAAATTAGGTTAGCTGTGTGACGATCTTTTCACGGATATCCCGTGTGTTCTTCAACAGCTAATTCTCACAGTTATTTAGCTGTGAAAAAAGCATCTGTTTTACAGTGTATTGGAATACAACTGGACTACTTTGGGTATACCCAGAGAAAAATTGATTTCAAGAATAGGAACGAATTTTCTGTCACTCTTTAAATTGAGCAAAGTATTTTCCAACATGCAATTTTTCAGTCTATAAAAGCTTTCAAAAAATAAGCTGTTTGAATATTACATGCTTACACTTCTACAGAAGTATCTTACAACTTACTTGAGATAGCTGTAGTTTTGCAGTATTAAGCAATCTGAGTTCCCGCTGCGGTGGCATCTCTTGTCAAAAGTGATTATTTGCTACACTGGAATTTGGACAAACCAGTAAATAACTGAAAATATCTTCAGAAATTACTGAAGGGGAAATTCCCAGAATGGGAATTGGCGAGCATGTTTGGGGGCTGAAGGCTTGGGACAATTAGCAAAATTATTTCCAACTAACAAATTGAAAACAGTCAACATACTGCTCCAACTGCTGTTGTCCCAGACAATAGGGTAAAAGCTACAGCATGAAAGATGAGAAAAAAGGAGTTCAAATTCATAGTGCTACCAAAAAATTATGACTGGAGCTGGGCTCAGAGAGGAAACTGGTTTCATCCTTCAAGATAAGGTCAATAAATGAATTAGCATGAATGATACCTGGAGGCCAGACTACATAAACAGAACTCTAACTATGAATTATGCATTTAATTTTCCTGTACTGCAGCAAGAGTTAGAGCTTAGATTGTCATTTACAGGAACTGAGTAGACCATCGAGCAATGAACCCAGACAAAACAAGGGGTGTTTCTGGAAGCCCTCCTTTCCCTTGATATGAGTGCATGTATTACGGCAGGAAGTAGTTTTGGGTCAATGTATCACAGTAAGGGATGTACTTCTGTGATGTAGCTTAATACTGTTACACTAATATTTTAGTTAACTCTGTAGAAAATCTTTATGGTCTACAGTTGTAGTACCTTACTTTCCTATCATGGGAGGGAGATTTTTCTTTTCCATGATGGGAGGAAGAAATTCTGAATCCATATGGGTGAATTATTTAATCAGAGGTATTGGTATACACAATCTTAACAAGGAATGTAATTTTCTGCATGGGTCCTCCTATTTCTTAGTTTCTTTCCAAATTGCACCTAAAATTCATTAACTTTTTTTTTTTTCTAGATTCTTGAAAAATGTCTTGTCCATACATAGATATACTTGCCCATACATTATCTGAGGTATCTCTGTGCTGTGGTTGTAATAAAATGCAAGTTCTAACATTTCATTTATCAGAGATAACAGAGGCCTTGATCTAGTGAACCTTACATGCTGCACCTTATGCAAATCACTTAAGCAATCCCATTAAGTACACAAATCCAATATTTTAGCAAACCAATCACAAACATAGTAACATGCATTTAAAACCTGCAAGACCAGCCCTTTTGATTGAGAAATTCTGACTTGACATTAACTCACTTCTAAGAGGTTCACTTGTATATGAAATAAATAATTTTATTACTCTGTATTAATTGTAGTACTTACTAAAGTGCATGTCACATGATTGTTAGACTTACATGTAAGGAACTCCTTTCTGGAAAACTTCTGTTAAGACCTGCACTTTATGATGCAACATTTCTTGTATTATTAATCCACAAGACAAAAAAAAAGTTACATTTTCAAAGAAAGACTTCTGTCTTTTAATGAGACAAAACACATTTTGTTTTAAAATGTTCATTCACTTTATTGAGCCAATTGACAGATACCATAAAGACTAGTTTCTTCTACATAATAACCTCTATCAGAAGCAACCTTTTGTAAAGCACACAGTCCAGTTGGCCGCAAGTCATTCTATTGATGGATCTGTCACTGAGCTAGATACTTTTACTGTCTGTTGTCATAGACAATACTGACAAATTTAAAAATTGTCATTTGACAATGTTTTTAATTTTTAACAGTGAACAGAAAAAATTAGGTAAGAATAAGTTAGATTCTAAAGCCTAAAGGTCATTAAGATTGGGCCTTCAGTAAAAGGTAAATTCTTTCTTTAAAGGTATATTATTTGGAGAGAAGTATATTATTTAGCCTATCTTCTAATAAAGGAGTGCAGAGAACCTGTAAAATGAGGTCCGAGTCAGTCTGAATTTCTGTGATGTTTGACCATACTCCATTTGGGTTTGGCTACAAGTACATATCAGAGGAGGGAAAAAAAATCACTGTGCTTTTAAGGCAATATTGTTATGGTTAATGCAATGAGGTCCAAACACTTTAGGGAAATGAATTATCAACACCATCAAAAAAATTATAGCTAAAAAGTAAACAGAGGTAATGAGAGGCACCTTCCTGTGAAATTCATTCCAACAGTGATTTACTTTTATATTAACGAACTGTCAACTAAGGGAAACACAAGAAAGCCAGCTAGTAACTTTTCCTTCACAAGATTTATATGAACAGAAATTCTAAACACATGCCTCAAGCCCACAGAAATTTAGCTAGTCAACAGAACATAAAGGGTTGATGATTTGCTTTTCTTAAGCTACATTAAAATATAAAATTAGACTGTCAGAGAAAGGGGAAAGAATAAAAGTACCTTGCCACTACTGATTAAATATCCAGACTCCTTCTGACTAATCCCTCAATTACACATGATGTACACATGCCTGTGTAAGGAAAGAGACTGCCAGACTGAGTATGTTTAAGGTTTTTAGAGTTTTCCCGTAACTTCCCAAAACATGAATTTCCATGCCCCAGTCAGGGACAGCACTGTCAGTCAGTTTTACCCTGCTCAGCAATATATGCATGCCTGTTCCCACCAAGACGATACCATGGGAGAAGTTTCATAACGCATCAGTAATAATGTTATAAAATCATCCCTCGCCTTCCCACCATACGTGAGGATTGTGATGACTGAGTGGATTAATGTCTTGGCACTTTGGTTCCTACTGTGCACATGGTAAGAGAAAGGAAGATAAGGTAATGTGCTGACAGCCATTTCATCATTCGCTCAGTGATAGGATCTTTGGCCCTTGTCTGGGGTAGGCAGTTTCAGATCTGTGGTGAAAATACACATTTCCTGACTTGGGCTGTTCCAGATAAAAACGGATCCATTTTCACAGACGGCAATGTGACTAACTCTTGCGGCTAGTGCTGGTGGCATGAGCAATACTTCCCACCATGCTCCCTTCCCATCTCTTATTAGGCTCCTGAGCCTGCAGAGTCACTCTGAAACTCTCCCATAAACAAGACAGGACTTTAATCCTCCTTTATCTACACAGGCCCAATTAAGGAGCATGGCAGACAGAGATGATCCTGTATTGTGGACCAGTACCAGCCATGTGGGTAACGGACTTGTTTTCAGATTTATTCTTTTTTCTCACCTCACTTTTTCTTGACAAATTAAAAACAGCACAAACTTTGAATCACCACTAAATTAAATGAAATTAACATTTCAGTGACTATTATAGAATTGACGCTTACTCTTAAGTGAGCTCCTGGGGATTGATTAAAGCCTTTTGAGGACATGGAAACATGACTACAGACACCAATGCACTTTACTGATTGATGAACAAAAGGAAAAATGCTCACTCTGATATAAGCTACTTGCAGTAATTCCATGATAACAGTTGGAGATTACCTCATTTTACAGGTTCTCTGCACTCCTTTACTAGAAGATAGGCTAAATATACTTCTCTCCAAATGACAACATTGCATGGGAAGCAATGCAGAAGCAGTGCAAGAAAAACAGTAGGTGTACCGATGCCTTTATTAAAACTAGTATTTTCCACATCCTGAATAAAACTAAATATAGTTGCATGGTAGCCAAAATTCAAAGCAGGTAGTGACTCTTACACAATCATGCATCTATGGAGGACAAGGTAAAAACTCTTATGAGGATATTGCATTTTCCTCTAAATGTGCAACGTTCAAAACACTGGAAGCCCAGTACTGACAAGACCTTTTAAAACTAGATTGGAAAGTAACTATGTAAACTGGAATCTGCTTTTAAGGTCACTGAATATACTCCAGTTCTGCTCCTGGGTTACCATAGAGAGCACAGACCAAAATCATCTTACTTCCTTCTGTCTGCCCTCATTAGTTATGTTTTCCAGAACTCTGTTCACTCTTTTTGTTCTCTTTTTGACTCTCTGGAACCAACAAAATGTACATACAAATTGAAAGTTAGGAATGCCTGAATCTCAGATAAAAGCGGATTTAACTAATTCTGTTTAAAATGCCACCATTCTAACATCTCAGCCTCTATACAGTCCCTTCACTGGAAGGTAGGCAAGCTGTTTACATGGGAAGCAAGACACACACTCATCATTACAGGCAGGGAAACTGAGGCACAGCCAAATGACTAACCCAAGACCTTGAGGGATGTCTACCCTAAACAGGAATGGAAACCCGTCAAGTTGCTTACTGGGCTGCTCTGTAACTTCACCTCATGTTACAACACATGACCTGAAGCCAGTACACTAAAACAGTTACGACTGCTGAGATTTTAACTAAAGTATGTGTCACACTTTCATAATTTATTATTTACTTTTATATTTTTTTCTTTCTATTTTGAGTGTCAGAGTCCATCTGTTGATTCTCCTGAGGTACCACATGTATATTTTAGGATTATGCTCCACTGCTGCACCTGCTTGTCAGTACCTTACTCATCATTTCGTGCCTAAACATCCTTTTCATAGACCATCCTGCTCCTGTTCTAAGTTTTATGCTGTGTAATCCTTCTCCTCAGCTTTATTTCTGAAAGGAGGCCAAGTCCTGTAATTCTTCTCAGGTTAAACTATAAAATTATTACTTTTGCATTTTTTCCATGTCACAGCATGACTGATTTTATGAACTGCCCCTTAAATAATCCATAACACCTGTACCTGATAATCTAAATCCCTCACTTGTATCTAACCTCCTCTAGGCAAAGATTAATAACCCCCAATAGCTTTCTAAGTTTACAGATTTCTAAATTTATAGCTTTATAGCGAGGCTGGATGAATATCAGGTTTTATGACATTTCTACAGTAATTTCAGTAAAATTTAAGATGCCAGAGAGATTATGGCTACTGCATGAATCCACAGCCAAAGTGACCAATATGTTTTGAGAACACAAAATAATGCAGGAGCAGCAGTGCTTCCCACCTTGTCTGCCTTGTTCTATTTTAAAAATAATAAAAAAAAAAACCAAAACAAAAAGAAAACCCACTGAAACAACAAAAATCCAAACGGATTAAAAGACTCCATTTTGCAGCATAACCTATACTTTTACATCAATATAAAAAGAAACATGAGCCCTGAGGGTCTACAGACAAGTACTACCAAATGACAGGTTGCTGTAAAGGTTAATGTCTCATTTTCATTTCAGTCGAGTATTAACAGGAGACTATCTACGATCTCTCTCACTGTCGAACAGCAAACATTTGTCTATTGAACCTGGGTGTTTGCAGTGTAGCTTATTTATCTCTCATCATTCACACAGATAGGGCAATGTCTTTTCCACTGATTGAAAGTTTTGAAGATTTCAAAACTTTCCCAGCCAAAGCAACAAAGAAAAAGCCCCCAGGGGCACATACTTGAGATGTAGAGGACTCAAGTTCAGGTCTCTGCCCTGATTTCCACCAGAGACCTGTTTCCGAGTCTCCTACATGGCAAACCAGCACCTTAAGAAAGAGCACGGACAATAACTGTAATAGAGCAGACCAAATTAACAAGATCACTTTGGCTGCTTTTACCAACCCAACAGCACCAACCCCTTTACTGTTGAAATAGTTACCCAGGGGCATATATAGTTTTGTAGAAGTGTATATTGGAGCTTGGCAAAGGGCTTTTGACCTGTCTACTTGTTCAATACCAGCACAGGCAGCAATGGTATGCTGTGGTTAGCTGAATTCACTTGTAGTTGGCTTTCTCTGTACTCACAGCATACTGACCATGACCTTCCGGCTCATGGAACTTACTCTTGCTGTGTCACCTGCACTTTTGATAGCTAAACTTTTATCAAAAGGAATTAGCAAAGACTAATAGTCTTTGGGTCTTAATGTTCTAGATTAATGTTCTAGACACCAGATAACACCCACAGCAGCCACAAATTAGAGCAGATTTTGCTGATTTTTTACTTTGGGCTGAGGATGGCAGCTGCAACACCAAGGATCACCTATTGCCCAGGAACACAGGGACACAAAGGCCATCAGCCAATGGAGCAATGGGTGGGAGTTAGGCCCTAAGTACATTTCTGGCTACACAATTTAAAGGAAATGGAAAACACCTATTAAAGTGACATGAAGCTGGAAACTGCTACTGTAGAGCTACTTCATTGTTTTTTCTCTAAATAACAAGTTCAAGTTTAAAAAAACCCAACACTGTACTTTTTATTTAAAGCAAAAACAACATCAAAGAAGCTAGAAACTCTTTCTATATATAAACCATCCTTTTTTCCAATGGCAAGTCTGTAACAGCAAAACTACCCATCTGATATGGAATTAGCTGAGCACTACAAGCTGCTCCAAAATTTTCATATGCTCCAGAATAAACTCCAGATTATTTTTTTTTTCCAGTAAAGCAGCTGGAGCTCTTAAAATATTTTGCACTCTAGTGGTTAGGAAAAGACATTTAGTAAATGAAATCTCTCATTCATATGTTTAAAGAAAACAGTCAGAATGTGTTACATTACTCTGTACTCAAGTATCACTACAGACCAAGATGACACTAAGTTTAAAATGACTGTTCTTTACAGTGTACGATTATCTTATGTACTACAGCTTGCTGAGGAATGTTTCTATTATTTGAATCATAAAAGCATTTAAAAAGAATAAGCACACTACAGTTATTTTACAGCTCTGAACTAAAGTGAAGGGTTACTGAATGCATCATCTGTAAGCACAAACAGTACTGTAGAAAATGAAAGAATTTGCAATATTCCAACAACTGAAAGAAATTTGAAAGAGAAGTAGATATTGACAAGGTAAATGCAAACGGAAGGGCAAAATGAAGGAATTCAAAGAACAAAGTCAAAGAAAACAAAACCAAAGCCAGTTAACAACAGTAAAATGTTTTTTAACAAATAAAAAGAGAATTCAGCAGTAGCAGAAAACATGACCCAACCTATCAAATCACAATTAATAATTAGAATGCATCACTTTGACCAAAATGTTATGTTGTACATAATTCAGCCATAGGTAAGCATAATCCTTAGTCATCAAAACTCTGCCCTAGGCCATTTATTAAAACAAAAAGATAATTTGCTGACTTACCTGCTTGCTGCATATATAAGATATACATGGTAAACAAGCAGAGACAGTGCTGCAGCTTCCATTTCCAGTGATAGCACCACATTTCACTTACATGAGACATCCTGTGGAAAAAAAATGTGAGCAAGACTTTAGAAGCTTTACAACAAGCCAAGAAAATGCAAAAAGACTGTTGTTAGTCAAATTAGTAACTAGCAGAAATAAAGTAGCGCTTGAAAATTACGGATGGCCCTAGTGTTGCTGAAACAGAGACAGAAGTCCCTACGCCTGCTAAAAAGGGTCAGAAATGATGCTGTCTGGTTCTTAGCAGACAGCAAAGTGGAAGACTGGTCAGCACTAGCCTTCTAAGCAGATTGGTGTGGGAGTTACTTCAGTAAAAGAAACAAGCAGCCCATATAGTGACAGTCTGAAAGAGTTACAGTGTAGGTTTCTTTCAGGGAGATTGAAAAGTTTTACTTTGTCTACTTATATAACTTGCATACACATTTATGTAGTTTAAACAGATATATATTTGTTATTAACTATATAAAGAAGGTAGGTGAAAATCTGCCTCTGCCCTTTACTCACCTTTCCATATTTTTCAGTGCTAATATTTTGATAGCTACATTTTCTGCTGACATCTTAAATGAAAACCCTGAAACTTCCCTTGAAAAAATCTATGGGCTTATCTGTGTTGCCAGTGAAGTCAGGGACATCTTTATTATTTAATAAAACAAACGCAATTATATAAAAATATTATCAGTTCTAGCTTGAACTTAAAGCTTCCTTTGCCTTGAAGCATACAGGACATTTAATGGCTAAACCAAAATATTTCCTCCATACTGGGTAGAAGAGGAAGCAAAAAAGACTTAATAAATTTGGTCAGACTTTTAACCGTGTATCCAAAATGAGCTGTGATCCATTACATTCCCATCTCCTTTTATTCAACAAGTTAACAACAAGCGAAAGCAAGCAACAAGTAATGAAACACAACATGCATTATTTTGACCAACTCATTCGCCTCTTATTTGATGATAACTGGCTTTTGTTCAGTAAGATACTATCTACTTATGCTGGGAGAAAATCTCTTAACAGAATGAATTCACAAAATATTTGATAAGTGTATTCCCAGAAACAGTATATAAAGAAGAATGACAAATGAACAGTCATGAAGAAACACCAGTGAACACAAGTGTTTTCTAAGCTAGTGCATTTAAATACGGGAAAAAAACATATTTGGAATGGCTACCGGTAGGATTTATTGGGACAGAAATATGAAAGAGGCAAGTGAAGGAAAGTACAGAGTTCATACTCAGTGGCAAGAAAAAAATCATCTTTTTGAAGCTGGTAAAGTAGTCTTTCTCTGCTCCACAGACATTCATTGCTGTGAACCCGCCAGTGAAACCCGGGGGCAAATATAAATCCTTTCCCAGTATCAGCTTCTCTTACTTCTCAAAGTGGAGTTCTGTAACGTAGACAAGCCAAACTCAATGCAGCAAGATAAACCACTGTAAAGGAACAACTAATGTTTCACTTCTGAAAGTAGTAGTTCATGAAACCACTCCTGTGGCTACAGGCCAATGGGCCCAGGTAAATGGCACAACAACAGACTGCTGCGATCAGGTAGATTTCCCTTCAGTGCAGTGTTACGTGGCACAAGTATCTTATTACAAAAGAAGTCCAGTTCTTTATGAGTAGTTGTATCAAGTTAGGAATCTGAAGCTGATTTATTTTTCTGAGATACTGTAAAGTCAAACTTCACAAGTGTTGAAGACAAGCACAGAAATCACTTGGGTCTGAAATACAAGAATCTCTTTGATGAAGCCAGACACACAAAATAACCAGATTATCAAACAATAGAATTATTGTCCTTCAACTTAATGACCCAAAAAATCCCTATTAAATCTCAGACAGCAGAATGCTGAGTTTTGGAAACAGTTGCTGGTCAACATATATAACTCATAAATCCCCAATACCATAGAAGTTGTTTAGAAAATAGACTTTCAACAGGAGTCTGTATGAAAACACATACAGCATGCATGTAGACTCAAAGAGTGATGAAATGGAAATGTTGAGGATAGCAGCATGACAGCTGAGATAGAGAAGAATACTGCTGTTTCTACAGAAGAAAGAGTTTGCAGCTACTGATGAGATACATGCCAGACTGGTGCATAATCTACCAAAGTAAACCTGTAAAAGTGGTTGCATTACTGTTTTCTGTTTGTTGTTTACTTTTGAGAAGGCACAGTTAAAGTTACCAGACTAGGAAAGAGTCACAAACAGTTATTTACCAATTCAGATGAAATCTGTGTTGGTTTTCATCATATTGATACATTTCCTGTGTGCTACAGCAGTCAGCAATTTTGATGTCTTGTGACCTCAGCTGAAATTTTTCTCACTGAATAGCTGGAGAATCCAAGATAACTTTTGAGATACTCAAGAAAAAAAATAACATGACAAGTACCTGTTGCCTAGGTCTGGAGTGAGTCTGCCCAGTCACATTGCCTTTAGCACCTTTCTTAAAGAATCTGAGATTCTGCATTACTCTGAGTGCGCTATTTGATTTTGCCAATTTCTATTTATTAATGTTTACTTGAATTGCGGTAACACTTACAAGCCAGTACTTCATGGTGTTAGCTGACATTGTTTCCTCTTCTTCACAAGAGGAAGCACAAGAAAAAAAACAGTACAAGAACAGAAAGATTTCAAGAACATGGATAATCAGCAACAGCACAGAGCATAAGTAAGTGCACATCACAAGGCAGAAAGGAATAACTTTAGAGATTTTTAAACCTAGGAAAAGGCTAGATCATTATACAATTACTATAAAAACACATAATTCTCTACCAAACAAATAAATACATAAAAAAAAGCAAGCCTGCCTTCTCCACCTATATTCTCCACTTATAGAATGATTTTCTGTACACCATATCATCTCAGCTCACAAGACAGAGATGTTTATCGAACTTCAACAGGAAGGCCCACAGAAGCAGCACACTACCAAAACACTCCACTAATGCAGGCACCATGAGTTAGACCTGTTTCTTTTGGAGAGGACTTTTGAAGATCTGTGTCACAAAGCATAACCGGTAGCTGAATGCTAAAAACGGGAGACAAAATCAGTTATTTCCATGTACTTGAGATCTTGCATAGGCAAAAAGCCAAGATTCAGAAACCTGACTGCTCAGAGCCTTATACTGTGATGTGTGTAACACCCCTGTTCACACAAGACATTGTCAGCGATGGAAGCCAGCTAACACATTGCCAACAAAAAGGCTTCTTCCATAACAAAATCCATCCCTGGTATTTTTATAATGGCATCCCAATTGGCAGACAGTTGTGAAAATAAGACAGAGCAACTGGTAAATACTTCCCAGGCATTAAAAAAAAACCCAACAACTTAGTTGCAGATATTATTCACCTGTTAATACCCATTATGTTTATTTTAAGGTTCATTTTCTTGATCATTAATGTTAACTGACACCTAGAACAGAATCCAAACAGCATATGAATAGTTCAACAGAAAAAATGGCAAACAGTCCTGAGCTAATTTATACCTTATCAAGGGATGATATGGTCCCCTGCTATAACAGTACTGACTTGATGGCTGAAGAGACCCTTTTGGTCCTGTGTTACTATTTTAAATAGTATTAAAAGGATGTGTTCTGTGTTTTAATATTCATCAATAGCACAGAGAATAAGTATCAGCACAGCGATGTACTAAACCACACCAAGAGTAGACAAACCAGTCCCTGTCAATGATCTCAGAACATACAGGGGTTATTTCAGTCTTTAACTCTGGGTACATTAAACTCGCTGAATGCTATTCATACTGGGTTTTCTTCTCTATTTGATTTCAATTTAAATGAAAAAGCCCTGTTCTGTTCCCAGCTGGTAAGATGCTAGTGGTTCTGAACAGACCATTGTAGATTGTCAAACAAAGAACCAAACCAACATTTTACCCAACATATTTGGGGACTATTATGACACCTACAGTAGGAGTACATCCATTTCACTTGGATACAGTCTCACAACAACAACCTCACTTAACACTTTTTTTTTTTTTTTTTTTAAAGTCAAAAAATTAGAATGGGACCTTCTGTGGAGTCTCATAGAAGAGCTACTAATTTTTCTATGGACTTGCATTATTCCATTGTAGACAGTGTGTGACATGCCAGCCATGAACTCTAGTTACCAGTTCAACACAGTCCACTTCACAGCTACTTTCATTTCCTATAACATAGGGAGACAATGAGCTTATTCACAATTCATTCCAGAAGAGCAAAATAGACATGTAATTTATCTAAACCATAAATGGATGGTAACTTGACGTAGCTCAAGATTAAAATTAGTTAGAGTTCTGCTATGTCTAACTACTAAGCCTTTTACTCTACATGCCAGCAGCCAGTTAACACCATCACCTCTTAGGGAGCATACAGCTCTGCGAGTATATATACGCAAAATGTGAATAATCCTGGAGCATTTCATTTGTATACTATGGTCTCAAAACATGCAACACATATTTGAATACACCATCTTCCTTGTTCAGAGCTTCGGCAAAGTTCCCTGGAGTAGGATGTGAATTCTGCCTCAGGCAGGCTGACATGACTTTCTTTGGTCTTTGACATGTCTAAAACTATTAACGAAAAACGTTGCTAGCACTTTAAAATTAAAAGAAAGATGACATAAATTTATATTTTTTTCCTCATATAAGTTATAAACAAAAACATTTTAAGCTTAATCACTCTAAAGGGAACTACAAGATGATTACAACTCACAGTTTAGTGCAGGTTAATAGAGGAGTCGATTTTAACTTTGAAAACCTTGCTTTAAATTGTAGCACACGAATGTCTTGAAAGATTAATTACACAATGCCCCTTAAAACTTTCATTTTCTTAAGCATTACTTGTTCCTAATTATTCTTACAGCCAACCCTGAAAACAGCCTCATGCTTACGGAAACTGATGAAAAAATAAACCACTGCCTTTTAATTTAAACAGTGCCAGCTGTACCAGATCCATCTTAGCCTCTTGGCTTCCCTTTCAAAATGAACTTTTTCCCAGTTGCAGACAACTAATCCGCCTGCAACTCCATAGCACTGCAGCACTAGGTCTTTAGGAACTCCTCATTTCTGCCCCTGCTGCACCGTGTGCTGCCAGAAAACCCTGCCCTCTTCCCCTTGCAATGATTCCCTCGGATCCAGCCACAGGTCCCTTTCTCTCACCTGGCTGTGAACGCACCGGACAAAACGCCTAATCCCAAACTTTAGCGCCTTGACTTCGACGAGAACCTGTCAGTAAGGGCGAAACATATCGGGGAAGGCGCCCAGAGGCCACAGAAGTGGCCTGCCCGGGGCCAGGCGGCGAGCGCACAGGCGGGCGTGCTGGCCCACGGACAGACGAGCCACCGACCCGCCCCTCGCCCCCCGACGGCGGCGGAGCTCCGCGCTGCCTCCTCCTCTTCGCAGTGCTCTCGAAGAGGAGCGGCGGGGCCGGGGAGTTTCATGGAGCTCGCCCGTCCCTCCCGCTTTCTTCCTCCCTACTGCTGCTGCCACCTCACCTGGGGGGCTGGGAACGCCGCCTGTGCTGGACGGGGCTCCTCGACGTGAGCACCCACGGTCCCGAGCCGGGACGCCGGGGCTGGGCGAGCGCCAGGGCACCAGCGTTCACAGCGGGCGGCGAGCGGGGACAAGGGTTTCGCTACTGCCTTCAAGCACAGGGAAGCTCATAAGAGCGGTGCTAAAAACGGGACTAGTGGTCTGAGAAAGGCAGCGGCCACCCGGGACCCGGTGGGGCAGCCGCAGGCGGACTCGGAGCCCGGACGGGGCAGAGCCCTGCCTGCCGTGCCCTCAGAGCTCCCGACGTGAAACTCTTCTCGTTTCCCCATTCCTTCAGCCCTACCTATCTGCACGGCTCAAACCTGACATTACTCATCACCTACTACGGAGGGAGAAGGAGGGCGAAAGGGGAAGCCCTGCCTATCCAGCTGAGGTTTCCCACTCCACGGAGGAGCCCAGGGAGCCCGGAGCGCAGGGGAGAGCTGAAACTTACATGGTGACATTACGGGGCGGCTCCTCCCGGCCTCAGCAACCATCCTCCTCCTCCTCCTCCTCCTTCTTTTTCTTCTCCTCCCGCGCCGCCGCTCGCGGGCTCCTCGCGAATGTCATCGCCAGTCGCCCCCCGCGCACGGCACTGCTCCGCTCCTCCTCCTCCTCCCGCCGCCGCGGTGCCCGCCCCGGGACCTGCCTCTCTTGGCACAACCCGGGGGAACTTCGGTGCCTCCCGCGGAGGGCTGGGACCGCCCCGTCCGCGCCCGCGGGCCCCCGCGCCCGCCGCGCCTGGGGCTCAGGTGGCGGCGGCGGCGGCTCCGGAGCGGACCCGCGGGTTGGCCCGGCCCCAGCCGCCGCACTGGGGGCAGGACGAGACCCGCCGAGCCACCGCCGGCACCGGAGGGTCCCGGGCTCTCCTCCCAGGACCAGCTCCAGGGGAGCGGCGCGCCGCGCTGGGAGGGAGGTGGCCACCGGGACCGCACGCCAGTCTCAGCGCCCCGGCCCACTGGTAAGGGGCTAACCCAGGGGTGCACGGTCCCCAAGCAGATTTACACCCCACCAGGAGTTAGCCCGGCCAAAGCACACAGGCCACCTCCGAGGAGATCCCATGGCAGGGATCCCATGACCCCCGGTGGTCACAGCCTCCTGGGCACGAAGCTCCTCTCAACAGCCCAGCGGCAGCAGGTCCCTGGGGCACACACCCTGCGGGCCCGCCACACTGCCGGCAGCAGAGGTGAGGGCACACAGCCCTGTGTGCCCCCGGGAGACAAACCACCCGTGTCCCACAGTTGCTGACACAGACCCCAAGGCGCTTAAAGGTACCGGTTTTCCCTGATGCACACAAGGCGCACTTGGAATAGAAGACAGGTGGAGGTGGTGCACCTCTGACCCATTTTCTCAAGCACACAGGGCTCACACACACAGTGCCAGCCCACACTTCATGCCTGCATAGCAGTTTGGAGGTGATAGTTTGCACCATTGGCTAATGTTCCTGAGTTGCTTTGTTCAATTAAAATCTGTAGAGTGTGGTACTGGAATGATAGAAAGGGAGATACGGCACAACACAAGGTCACAAAAGAAGTCCAAAATTTTCATGGTACTCCTTGGATCTGAGCTGGAACGATTGGGAAGGATGGGAGAAGAGAAGACTTGGCATAGGGAATTATTCAATGACATTATCTGCATGCAATGTCAGTTAAAAGCAAACAGAGTTCCTATTAAAACCAAAAAGAAATAAACCACTAAATCTTTCACGAACTTTATACTGGACGTTAATGTTCACTCATTCTGGTCAATTTTCATTTTTAGTCTTTAAGAACAGTGAGCTGTAGGCTCTCTTTCACTGTGACTTCCTGGCACTGAACACAGGCACAGGAACCACTGGGGCTGCGTTCATCAGAGCTTTGAGTGGCCAGCTTCAAGCTGCAGCCCAAAGGCAGGAAGGATGACTTCGTACACAGTCAGGTTGGCTTTTCCTCCATGTTAGCAGCTCTCTATCCTGAGCAGGTATTGCACTGCTTTCCAGCCTGCTTCTGTGTCTGGGGTCACCCAGGGAAGCCCCAGGGACTGCTGGAGGTGTGGGGAAGGGTAAAACACCAGATTTGCCCCAGGACTTGTAGTCAACTGCCCCAATGCTTTCTGTAGCAGTCTGTTGGATAAAGTCTGTGTAGATCAACTTTATACAGCATTTCCAATGAGTCCGATGTATCAATGCACGTCAGACTTACTCCACTAGGTACAGTTGGTTTGCACTTGAGCAATAAACAAGTTATCACCCCCTGGGTTTGTTGTACACACACAGATTGCATTTATCTCACATGCACAGCAAGTTTGTGCATCTAGAATGCATTGGCTCACTGTATATGTGCAGATGAATTGAAGATTAAGCTCAGTATCTCCTGGGCATATTGGACCTACTGTGTATGTGTGTGATGTACACAGAAAGTCAAGAGCATCTGAAAGGAGTCAATCTGCTGTTCATGCAGACATTCTTGATTGATATGTGTGTAATGCATCTCTGCTGACTATGCTGGAAACTTGCGTCTTCCTTCCCTACTTGGAAGGTAGAGGTGACTGCAATTCTAAAACCTGGGAATCAAGAAAAAAAAAATAAAGAAAAAAAAGAAATCATGAGAGTTTTTGTTTCTTAATTAATTCTCCTGTTCTGAATTTGCTGTCATATACTTTCTCAATCATCAGGCTGCTTTCCCCTTCACAGCAGGAGCACTGCTGCTCCTGGATCCTCAAGACGAGCACTCCCTGTGCTGTCCAGTAGGAATAATGTGCAGTGCAGACTTTCTGGATGATGAAGTAGCATGTTGCTGGAGGCTGTCTCAGAGCTGCAGAGTAGGGAAGAGCAGCCTAACTGCTCATGAGAAAATGCCCATCATTATCTGGCAGCAGCTTGCTGTGCCACATCTGCCTTTAATAAACAGTGAAACAGCTTCGTATGGGATTGTCGAGGGGGACTACTTTACTGGCTGCTGCTTAGCAAAAGTGAGAGTTTGTGTAAAGTACAGTGATTTTAAGGTCTCTGTCCAGAGAAACTGCAGGCTACCTTACAACACCTCGCTCAGGTTAACACTGCAGCCCGTGATTTCAGTAAGAGGAAAAAAGTTCCCAAAGTCTGGGAAACAGAGCTATAATCAACCAGTGAGAGGTTCTTTATATGGACATCTAGTGAGCAATGCCAGCAGGAGAATGAGAGGATCTTTTCATTTTTTTCTTACTGTGTCTGTAGTGTCAATGTTGCTTTGCACTTCTCTTTATTATACTACAAGCAATGGTGTCTGAATATTGTTAGGTAGAGGGGTAGTATATTCTAGGAATATTCCAGAGTGCTTCATGAATATTCTGAGATGATTAGTGAAATATTTTTTATGAGTTTTGTAGGCCCTGATGTTTACGGCTTTGTTTATATAATGTTTTAAACTTATGGGTTAGGTTGGCTCCCTCATGTTTTGTGCAACATTGCACAACCTCCTGAAATATTTTGTAAGAATGCTGAAGAATGTTTCATGAAATGATAATATGAACTATCATATTTTGTGTCTGGATAATTCATACATGAGTTTTCTTGGAACTTTTGTTCTGAAACTTTCCTCCTTATTATAGCAATTTCATTTAGGAAAACCTGTGTTTATTTTTCAAAGCAGCGCAAATGGTGAAACTGTATTGCCTGTAACAGTGCAAAAGAGAAAACGCTTGATGCACAACAATAAAAAGGAAGCTTAAAATAAATAGTGCGGTGCTATAAACTTGTGAAGAAAATTGAAGATCAGATGCATCCTTAAAAAGTCCAAGGGGAAAAAAAAAAAAGTTGGCTTTGCACTCTACCACCATTCCTGGCTTTCTGCCTGGTCGTTTCCCTATCTTGCAGACAACTTGATAGATACCCCCAGCTGAGTCTGCAAGTTCAAAGGTGAGCTCCCAGAAGCTGGTTTTGAGGATCAAAGTCTGGGCGTTGATCTAAAAGGTGAAGTAGCAGCATTGATATGAACTGCTGCTCTCAATTCTTGTAATTCAAGATTACTTTAGACTGTTGAGATAGAGCAGGCAAGGACTCTGTTTCACTATGCTGTTTCTTATAGTAATCTTTACAGGTCTGCAGCTCTTCCTTTTTGAGGGTCTTCCATCTGTCTAAAGACTACTTAGTCAGTACCCAGACTTCAGCCACAGTCAGCCTTGTCTGCCCCATCCTGGGTCACAGCAGAAGTCATTTTCACAGTCCAGAGGACTGAACTTCCTGGCTTTTCAACTGCCAGAAAGTCCCTAAACAACTCCTCTTTCCTCACTTTTTCCTTATTTGAGAGATTCAAAGCCTTACCTTTCTGTTTTTAGGTGTAGATGAGGTGAGAACTGGATCAGGAAAGTCTTTTTCTTTGTCAGGTTCTTTTTTTCTGAAGAGATGTTTTCCTTTCAGGTTTGAGATGCCATCCAGAGAGTGCTGGTTCCCATTAGTAATAGACTGAAGAGGCAGCAAGTCAGTTTTCACTGTGGTCCTTAATGCAGTGTTTTCATGTACCAGCTTGGCAGGGATGGCTGAATGCTGGGCGAGTGAATGTTTCTTAGAGGCTGCTGATCCACTAGGTAGAGAGAAATGGCACACAGTTTCTATGCCTGATCAAATATCAAGCAAGCATGGGCTTCCAGAGACTTGGGAGGCAAGGGCATTGGAAGGACTGTATTGACTAAAGTTAGTAATTGGTCATACACCTATGAGTGAGTGCACTGACTTATATGTTCTTGAATTTATTGTTTTGTCTCCTGAAAACAAGCATGAAGTGAGTTGTAACTCTAATACATTTCTACAACGTATGTGCATAAGTTCAAGGGCTAACCCACCTTTATGTTTGCCCCATTGGTACTTTCTCTGTGTGCTTTCATGTGCATAAATCTTAGGTTATGAAATATTTCCTGTCAGGGAGGTTACCAACAGCTAAAATGCTTTGCTTTGAGCCCACTGAAATGTCTTTGATGAAGTGCTGAAAACATTGCATATACAGTGTCTGCACACACTGCTCTTCATAAGCAAAACACAGACTCGGCAGAAAGCTAATTTGGATGGTTCTCACAAAACATTTCAAGTTTTTAATCACTGTCATTTTGTTGAGCCCATTTCAACTCCTTACTCTCTTGATCAAGCACTCCAGGGTCCTAAACGTTAGCCTGCTGGAGCACACTGGCACTCAGCATTCTTGCACGCATTTCTGATCTCTGGGGTTGGGAGGATGCTGGAGGTCCTTGCTTACCATCTCTAAAGGCTTACCCCCTCTAAAGGGAAGGGGAACCTCAGAACTTTTTCCCAGCTTCAGACGGATGGAGTTGGGAGCAGTGCTCATATTACATGGGTATGCATTGTATTGCCATAAAGAACCTGCAGGATGATGTTGATATCAGCAACGAGCAATTATCAGCAGGCTGATCTGACCTGGTGTCTGGTATTTGAACAGGAAGATAAACCTAGCAAACAAGAGCTTGTAAAATCAGAGGATATGCAGTGAGAGCTAACCATTCTTGGTGTGATATGAAGAATGGGGGAAGAAGCACAGTATACAGAAGGTCACAGGTGGTGAAAATAGAGACTTCATCAAAGAGATCATTCATTTCTGCAAAGTATACTTTGAACTCATTAGATACCAACCAACAGGGTAGAACACATTGAACTATCCAATTGTCTTGTCTAAAAATGTGTCTTTGTGACTGCAAGTCATTTCAATGCTAAGTTCAACACCAGCTAAACTCCCCCACCTTCTCAAAACACTGACTCTGAAATCAGAGTTGTTTAAAGAAGGGACGCTGATAGGGCCTTCACAAGGTTTCAGTGGAGTAGGCTGTAGTTTCGGGTACCAGTTACCTGATTCATCTCTCATTCTGGATTCTTGATTGTTTTCAGCCGTGGACTAACCAGTGTGGAGGAGTCACAAAACCAGTCTTCTTCACCTATTTTTAGAACCAAACTTTTCCTATAATACAATTTCTGGGCAGGATTTCTCACTTCCGTTTTCTGTCCAGATGTTAAAGATTTGGAACAACTAGAAGAAAAGCTGACCTCATGGTATTTCCATCAGGTTCCACTAGTGGAACAACTGGAAACCTCATGAGGAAAGCCCTTCTCTGTCTAAGCGTTCAGACTAGTTTTGCAGACTCAAGAGCTTAGGAAACTTTGGATAAGTTTTGAGTAAGCATCAAAATATTTGGATGCTTATCAGAACTGGAACCAAAGTGAACATTATGAAATTCATTCATCATTCTTTGTAAAAACCACACAAGCGGTAACAGGATCACATAGAAGTGGAATTCATTGCACATTAATCATAATCAATTAGCTTTTTCCCATGTAATAAAAAATAATACACTTCTCCAGCAGAATGGAAATTAGATGCTAAAAACGAGTGCAACATTCAATCAAAGAAGTGTTGAAGGACCAGAGTTGCAGTAGTAGGGAGAAAGCAGTAAACGTACTGATGTATAAACCCTTTCTGGCTTTTAAGAGACTGAAATAAAAAGATGAGAGAGTGCCATGTTTCAGATTAACTATCAGTTGCTCTTCTAAGACTTTTCACTGCATTCAGGCTGAAACCACAGGAGTCACACAGTGGTGTTTTAAGCCAGCACTGTAAAATATTCTTTTGAAGGTATGAGGAAAAGTTCTTGTGATTCTACTCTTCAATAAAATATACAAAAAATAATATTGGTTCAAAGCTATGTGAAGACTTGACCTGCTTTTTTAGCTTAAATTCCATTTCCTATGCATATGCATTATTATAAATTATGCAGTCCTATACTCTCTGTTCCACAAGACAAGCAAGAAATACAACAGGTTCTTGAGCCTGAAGCACATAATGGAGTGATATAGGTAACATCTAGTCTGGCAGCCTTCGGTTCCCCAAACCAAATGATTAGGAATGCTTTGAAAACTGGACTAAATAGGACAGACTGTGGTGTGAATTCATAGTAACTATTAAACTCATGCTTCAGACTATAAGGCCCCAGCCAGTACAAGAACAGTTAATTAAAATTAAAACAGTGCTTTCCATTAAAAAGTGCTCTGAGAAAAAAAATCCAAAACCTGAACTTTTCAAAGTGTATTTTAAATTACCCTCACCATAATATCCAAATGCTTCATAGCATAGCACCCTTCAGTGAATACGGGGACTTACCTTTATTTTCCAAGTAGGGAACTTACAGACAGAAGCATTATGGACAAAATTACAAGAAGTACCCACATGCTCAGTGTCCAGCCTGGAATTATTAGGATATTATTTTCCCTTGTGATTTTTGAGTTATATTTATAACACTTCTCTTTTTTTAAGATGTATTCCTGTTGAGCTCAGGCTTCCTCATTGTAAAAACCAAGAAGGAAGTTGAAATACAGCAGTTAGTGATGATTTTTTTTTTTAATATAAAAAGATCTGTGGCAGCGGTAGGAACCAGTTCTTTACAGCTTCCTTAAAACGTTTTTTGTCTGCCTTCAACTCCTTCCCCATGTGTTTTTCTCCCTTTATCACTGGTTGCAGGCATTGTTCACACTGAAGCAGCATCTCTAATTGTACAATTAATCCTGATTCTTGCAGGAATATGTATAGACTTCCAGCAGTGAATAGGGTTAGGACCTTGAGGATGGTGTGGTGAGAAATGAAAGCTTATGTCACAACACATATTGTTATATGGCTACTTTCTACCCATGTCCAGCTCCCTGAGCTCCTCTTGAAACTGGATCATCTGACTGCAGAACCTCAAGTTAAGCGGACATCTTTTACTCTAGCTTGACCAGGCACTGATACAACATCCTTGTTAGGATCTGCAACTAAAAAAAGAAACACCTTATACCTTTTTTTAACTCAAAGAAATACCACCAGGTGAGCCTAAATGAGCTTGGAATCACTAGATTAATGTGTATTTGCCTCACCTAAACCTGGACTTTTCCAAAAGATGATTTAGGAATCCACATGTCTGCAGACCTCCTGGCTGGTTCTTCTTTGTATCTTCTCTTTTGCTTTCATGAGCAGAATATGACAAACAAATAAATAAATAAATGAAGCCAGGAAAAATCAAAAGCAGAAGCACAGACCCATTAAGAGAATGGTACTGGAACAGGAATCACTTTTTGTGATTGTGGAAGATTAGGAGAGGTATCAGTGGTGACTTTCCACAAACCAGCTGCAGAACAGTGAAAGCAGTCAGCAGTGGGGAAATAGACACCAAAGCTTTATGGACAGCTTTAATTCAGAATTGTAATAGAAGACCTGGTTCACCATCTGAACATGCTTAATTCAGTCTGAAAGCCGAGCTAGATGCATATGTTTTCAATTTTTATTTTTTTTTTATTTCTTTATTTCTTTTTAAATACTGCTGTGACTCTCACCATAGAAGCAGGACTGCATCTACTTGTACTGCAACATGAATGTGCAGCTCCATGCATTTCCCAATAGAGAGCACTAATTAGGACTATGTAGGATGCACTCATAACTTGTCATAGCCCAGGTGACACATTTTTTTTTTTTTAATCTTTTAGGTTCTTTGTGAAAGTTTATGCATTTTCTGCATAAGCCACCCTAAAACAGCCTCAGGAATTGAAATCACTTAGTTCTTTAGTGTTACTTCTATAAGGCATGTGTTGGATGGTTTTATCTATGTTTATTCCTTAATTTGAGAGAGAGTGCATTAGAAAAACAGTTGAGGTCGTATATCTTCATGATGACTAAATAGGACCTGGAAAGTTTTGTGGAGAAGGGGAAAGAAACGGGGAATGTCTACTTACCTAACTTGAAATCAGGGCTTGACAAGTCACAGAAAACTATGCAAAGAGAAAATATTTTCCATTTAACCCTATCTGAAACTTTGGTGTTTCATTCTTAGGATCATAAAATTTTTCCTACCCTCCTTTCCTCCCTGCCCTGCTTCCCCTCCCTTCCCTGTCACTTCTTCCCTCACCTCCCCCTCTTCCAAATATTTGATGGTAAAGTTATTTTAATTAGAGATTCTAAATTCAATGTTATTCAACTTAACTCTATATTAATACCTACTTAGGTAAGAAATCATTAAATAGCTTTTAAAGAATTAAAAAAAATCTGTATTTTGCATTTATTTTGAAAAATAATGAGATTAATGTATGTTTGCAGAAAAATAAACCCAAACCAGGAACTCCAAGCTTTTATTACCTAGATATACTGTCATTTCCCTGAATTGTATTAAAATTTTCAAAGCATCATAAAAAGAACAACCCGTATTACAGAACAAAGTCAGTCAAAACCTCTATGTTAAACACAAAAAGAAAAAAAGGAAAGAAAGTAACCACCCAAACCTACCTCTATTTTTTTTTATTATTATTTTAAACATTATTTTCGTTTTATGTTTGGGAAATATGGACCAGTCCTACCCTCAGTAGAGGTATCTCCTGTACTCTTATGTTAGGACATGAAGACTGTTTATTTTACTTCCCTAAGCATTACATTCTAAGTGGATATACAGAAAAATCCTGCCCACTGTAGCCCTGACTGCCAGGAGGAATTCAAGTGCATATATAGCCAGTAACATAATTACCCCTTATCACAGCCCTCTCCCCAGGACTGTGGGTAAAAAGGCATAGGACAGCATTTCCCAGTGAAATGGCCTGTAGCTACAGACCCTGTAGCTTACCCACAGCAAATTCCAGCTGGTGAGAAAAAAAATGACCCATGACTTACTGAAGCAAGGAGCAAGCTTTGCCCACGGACCACGATACAGGAGGAGAGGACAGGAATTTAGCTGCTCCTGTGTTCCTATGGCTAGCTTCATATTTCAGCCTTAAAGTCTAGCTAATCACAAGAGCCGCTACTACTTAGATGTTTGAAGTGTTATAGTATAGTGTATATTAGGGATACAGTGCTCCTAAGGTAAAAAAAAAAAAAAATAAGCAAAATCTACTCTTATTGTTGGCCATGTTAATTACTGAGCATTTATATACACTCTTAATCTGTGAAATCTATTACAACAAACAGTGACTGAAAGAAACCATTTCAAATAATGTAAATACAAATATAAATACTCAAGATTCCCAAAGTTTAACAATGTTTGGATATCATTCCCATTTAATTTTCGTATTTTGCTGTTTTAAATTAGTTTAATCAGAAATGAGCAATTATGAAATGCGGAGGGTTAAAGAACAAAGTCCAAATAAATCCCTTGTAAGAAAACATCTGAACTTAGTTTAATGATTATTTTTTGATAATCCATAATGATTAATTAAAAATATACAGTAATTCCTTTGAAGTTCACCATTTTCATTATGATGTTGAAACGTCTTCCTGCAGCTAAACTTTGTCTAATCTATCCTGAACATACTTATTTTTTTTTTTCAAATGGAAAAGGAAATTTAGACAGTTGAATGTTAGTGCTGCTTATTAATTTCACAACATTAATATTGTCAGCAATTTATCAAACTGGAAGCATTTGGCGGACCAGTTCGAGTTACTGACTCAGCAGCTCAAATATGTCCCTAAAGCAATGATCTAACACACAGGTTCTTTCATGTCCTAAGTTACTGGAGTCCAGTTCTCAGTGACATGGTTTTACCATCATCACATCTTAACTCTAAACATATGCTTGGGAATCTTTATTTGCAGTCTCGGTGGAGAAATCAGTGGAGCTGCAGTGAATGCTGACCTCTCAATTACGGTAGGTATATTCCATTCAAGTTATGGACAAGACATATTAGCTGAATGACTTGGGAAGGCATAATGTCTACCCCAAACTCCTCCTATGAGAAAGTAGTCTGCAGCACTAGAGTCCCATTTAAAGTATATTGCAAGAAATATTAACCTATTAGTAGAGTTATTTTCTGTATCATCAAATGATCCTCCTATAAAAGGCTGCATTTATATATTCAGAGTGGGTGTTCCTATGGGTACTGCCCTTTCTCTCTTCTTGCAAAACATGCTTCCTCCCCATCTTGTCTCTGCCCGTATTGCTTCATGTTTTTTTGAAGGACGATGAAATAAGAAACAGCACTGTGTCCAAAGACCACAACAATGGCTTCCTAGTCATCTTTCTGCCCCACAGGCATGCAGCACTCCTCCTCCACCTTCTCCTTGCTCAATAATAGGCAACTGGAATTTCACACATCATCTCAGCATATAAGGGACAGGTAAACAAAGGAGTGCAAAACTCTAACCAATATTGAGGAAGAAGGATGAGTGTATGAGGCAGAAGGCAGACATCTGTGGGGTGATTAAGGAGACAGAAAATCTCAGAAGTTGGGAATTTTAGAAGGAAGATGCTGGGAAAATGGTAGAAGTGGTGGGAAAAGGCTGGATAAATAAGCCAAAGAGGTGTTGAAGAGGTACAGACAGGACCACATAATAAAGAGAAATGTAAAAACTGCTACAGAGTGAAAAATCGCAAGAGACATCATTGCAGTGAGAAGAGGAAGGAATGGAAGAAGGTATAAGGAGATACACAAGGAAAATAAATTAAATTGGAAAATTTTAAAAATATTAAATAAGCATTAAATTTATTGAAATTAAAGTTATTAGATCAAAAGAAATGGGAGTGGAAAAGATGATGCTAAATCTGACTTGGAGTTCATACACTGCAAGCAAGTATTTTTGTAAACATTTTAACAATTTAACTAGAAATGCACTTTTCAGAGCACTGTTTTGAGGTGCCACACCTGTGTGAGAATGTGTGTGTAGAGATAATGTTGTCTATACTAAGTATTATAAGGATGAACAATCTAAATCATTAAAAACCACGAATTTACAATCATTACATTCTTCTTCCATTTCCATCCCTTTTTTTTTTATGAACTTGAATGCAGCCATCCATTAAGCTAACGAGGAAAATGGAACTGAATTTGCTCTAGTCCACCTGGAATGGCTCCCAACACTGCTTGGTTCAATAGTCAGCAAGATTTAAATTTTAATTTTCCAGATTTAAATCTGAACTTTCTTAGCTTCAAAAACGTTCAAATTCCTACTGAAGTCGGTAAGAACAGAGTCTGTTAAATTGCTCTCCAAATTTTGTACCTTTATCTTATACCAGAAGAACTTCCTCTACATTAAGAACAATCTCTCGACAAAAACTTTTTTTTTTCCTGAGTTATAATGACTAAATTACATTGTATTATTGACATGAACATTTCAAAAGACAAGAATAATCATTATGTTGTCTCTAGTGATGGTTATTAATGACATAGTCTTTAGAAGCAGTTGTATAGTTGTTCTTAATTTCTTTACTCTCAATAGAGAAGAAAAAAGTAATTTATCTGTTGTTTTCCTGGCAGCTCTTACTAACTAAGCTTCTTTAAACCCAACTAAAAGAATATAAGAGTAATTTAAGCCATCATCAACTTAGCTGTAGTGCTGGATCTCAGGACAGGTTTCTGATTTCAACTAGTACTTAAACTGCAATCAGCAGTGGAAATAACTTGAAACTGCTCTGCTTACACAAGAAGAGCCAATTCCTCCTGAGGTCAAGGGTAAGGTTCCCACTGACTTCAACAGGCTTTGGATTAAGCTGTGAGTAAGGACCTGCTCGGGCTAAATACTGGTGACAGAATCTGGGGCTCTGCCAGATAAACACAGAAAGAGAAACAGGGAATTTCAGAATGCTTCGTTCCTGGAAGAGATATGACTTTCTAGCCTTTGTTTTCTAGCTCTAATTATTCCTCATCCAAAAAAGGGGGGAAAGAAACAGGAGAAAAGACTGATTTTTTCTTTTGCTCTCAAATCTTCAACAGAACGTGAGTCCATTCATGAGAAACCAATGTGTTTTAAATAGTGTTTACTAACAGTGATGGCAAAAAAAAAAAAAATGCAGGAAGGTATGATCTAGGAAAACAGTCAATGGTGTTAGAACCCATGGGCAATTCAAGGTTTCAAGTTAAATGTCAGAATGTACACTAGAGAATTCTATTCCCTGTTAGAATGTATTTCATGCTTGTTTGAAAATAGTCTGGTGATTGATTCCGGGATAACTTCTTTGATACAACACATACATTACCTCCTCCTTTTAACAAATTTGGGAATATAAAGAGCCAAGGAATATCCCTTTTATTTATCTCTTTCTATTGAGATTATAGTAAGACATCCTTCTAAAAGCTGATTTTTGTGTGGGGACATAGCATAAATTGCCATTTATATCGAGCAGCATTTCTCTTAATTTTCCATTTGCTTTCATATTTATAAATTAGTTAAGTGCCAATGCCTTCTGAATTACACTAGATTTAAAAATTATTACAAAGAAAAACACCTTGAAAATAAATAATTTACATACTAGACTAGAATTAAATACATTGATTTATTTTCATAAGATAGACATATATTAAAAGATGGACATATATCAAAGGCACTGCAAGTGCTTAAACATTGTATCCCTTAGATCATCAATGGATTAATCATTATTCTTGGCTTCAAGCACTTTCTGCTCAAGCAGACGTGCAGACATAAGCAACAAATGGGAGCACTGTACTAAGTTTATTGTGGCACACTGGTGTTTTTAAGATATAAAAAATAGATATGTTTTACCAGAAAACCAGGTTTGAACAAAGGCTGGTGTAGGGAAGCAAGTTCATAAAGACTGTGAACTTCCAGCACAGAGGAAAGCATTAGTCCTAGTCTGAGCCAGAAAGCACATTCATCTTTCCCAGTGTCAGCAGTGCAAATACATGCAATTTACACATTATTGTTTAAGCTTCTGAAAAATATGTGGCCCTTGAGGCTTTCTTCTTCAGAAAATACAAAGTTAAGCTTCCCCCTAACTTTTTTTTTTTTTTTTTTTTTTTTTGGTGAGAATTACATAAAAGCAGTTGGGAAGCACAATTAAAAAATCCCTTGACTGTAACCCATTGACCACACCCCAAAACCCAAACTTAGCAGGAAAACAGCTAGGGTTGCCTCGCCACGGCATGCCTAAAAAAGTCACCTCGATAACTAGATTGCTAAATCATAGAGCCAAATTCAGTGCAATTTTAGTTAATGATGCAAATGTTGTTTCAGGCAAGTTGGATGCAATACTTCATATCCTACTTTTGTTAGTTGATGAAACAGGTATATGAATAAGCCTTGATGAGATTGTAGGTCCTCTTATTTGGGTCTCTTTTAGCATGGAATAGGTTTTTCCTGCAAATGCACAGTAGTTCAAAATGCCTAAGGTTTTATTTTGCCTTGAGGTAATAGTTTCTTGGCAACCCACCATGCCTTTTTTACTTGCTTTGCAAAAGAAACAGCAGGACAGTGTGAGCAGTTAGTACAAAAGACTACCTCTTTAGAGAAAATGTTGTGTGTCATGATCAAAATATATTCATATATATCCTATATGCTTACACACACATATATAGATGTTGATTAATAACTAATTCATTTATTATCTGCATGGGGACTGAAAGAAACTGAGAACTTGTAGATGCATGCTGAAAAAGAAGGCCCTCTTCAGAAAATAACATGGAAAACCAATTAGCTTGCTAACATGTGTATTGCTCAAGTAAAATATTACATTAATAAAGGAGCTAAGAACCCACTTGTGTCTATATATATGTAAATATATTCTAATTTATTATTTTAGCCTTATCTTATGCTGGAATTACTCATTTAAATTACTGATGCAAAGAAAAAAACAAGTCTTGCAGGGTCCACTGACTACCAAGATCACCAAGACAACAGTTAAGATCCAGAATCCAAATGAGGGTAACACTGTAACCAAAAATTGATGTTTGCTTATCTGAAGCTTCATCCATGTATTTCTGCTTGTATTTCAAGCTGCTTAAACCATGGCAAATGTAACCTTTTAGTCATTCCTCTCACAGCCATGATGCACTAAACTTTCAAAATCGCCTTCTGCTTTTATGGATGCTGAACTGGCTCCCCATGGTGTTGATACCCTAACATTGGAAAACAGCCACCTGGGAAATCTTTTGGTACCTACAGTATAGTCTTCCCTCCAACCCGCATATTGCTCTCGCCTTCACAAAAGTCTCTTCCTCTCCTGACCCTCACTGTGCTGTGAAGACCCCAGCCCTACAGCCTCCATCACATCCCAGCTAACAGCACTGTTCCCTAAGGTGCTCAGGGCAATACGAGAGGATACCGACCTTGAATACTCTTTCCAGTCTGCTTTCCTCCCTGTTGTACTCATAAAGCAAATAAGGTCCTGTGCTGTTATTTTTTCAGACCACAGCTTTTTACCCACATCTCTTTTCCTTCACACTCCCTCAATCCCAGCCTGGTTCACTGCATCTTCAGACTCTGGAATTAGACCTGTTAAGAGACAGACAAGCTGGAACCAGAAAGATGAAAGAAAGGTAACTAAGCAGAATTTAACTAATCTGTGGGCTGTTCTTAGAGAAGACTGAATTAACCTCTGTGGAAGTGGGGAAGATGTCTGAGCCATTATGGAAATATTCATGTATGTAAAACCGAGAATAGCTCTGGGGCTATTCTCAAGAGAAACACAGAAGAAAACCAAATAAGCTAACACCAAGAGAAAAGTTTTGTGCCATTAAAATATAAATTTTCTCATAATGCTAATGGATATTTGGTCTGGGGAAGCAGTGTGGATTTTGTAATTCATTTTATAACTGATAACTGAGACTACAGAGTGGGATTCACTGAGCAGATAAAAATGAAGCTATTTAGAAGACAGGCGTACAATTCAACACAGACACCTATGCTACCTCATTCATTAGGGAAAAGAGATGTAGAAAAGCCATGCCATGGATTTTGGACACTTATAATCACATGGGAAATCTTGATTGCTGAAGCAAGACAAGGAGTGAAGACAATCAGCTTACTGTGGATGCCTAAAGAACTTGACAAGTGTCAAATGAGGTTAATCCCATACTTCCCTGAGAATTCATCATGCTCTCCTTTCTATCTCAACAACTCTTCAGAATCATCCAGTCAAGTATAATATATTCTCCTGTAACTCGCAGACCTATTAATTATGATATTTCATATTACTTCTCTATAGAGGGGGTATAGTATATTCAAAATTGTGATGGATAATGTATTGAGTATAAGTGGCATGATATGGGGACAGACAGCATCAGGTGGGCAACACACCATACTGGCTCTGAAATCTGTGTGGGTAACCTATTGCACTCACTGTGCAGGAGCACCCATCAGCTGTGCTCAGACATATAAGAAAGAGAAGTAGCTGCTAGGGGCAGGAGGAACAGAGGAAGAAAGGGGACATTGCTTGGGATGTGGCTGGATACACACTCTTGGAAGGAGGTGCTCCACAATGAAGGCATTGCTGCTTTGAGCGACTATGAGAGACTCATGCCAGGGCACACGGACACCCCAGAGGGACTGCAGCCTATGAGTGACACACACTGGGGTAGAGGATAAGGAGAAAAAAGAGAAGAGCAGTAGAGGAAAAAGAGTAAGCAATGAGTGTCAGAAAGTAACCATTATTCACCAGTGCCAATTGCAAAGCAGTGTCCTGTGTAAAAGTACTGAGATAGTCCCAGTATAACAGGTGATGACTATGAGGGGAGCTGAGACCAGGAAAAGTGTGAAGACAACTTCCTTCTGCAAGTAATAGAGGAGCCGACAAGGAGAGGTGCCGTGCTTGACCTCGTGCTCACCAACAGGGAAGGGCTGGTTGGAAACATGATGCTCCAGGGCAGCCTTGGTTGCAACGATCATGAGATGGTCGAATTCGAGATCCTCAGGACAGTGAGAAGAGCTTGCAGCAAGCTCACTGCCCTGGACTTCAAGAGAGCAGACTTCGGCCTCTTCAGGAGCCTGCTTAGTAAGGTTTCATGGGATACAGCCCTAGAGGGCAGGGGGGCCCAAGACTGTTGGTTGATATTCAAGGATCACCTGCTACAAGCTCAGGAGCACTGCATCCCGACCAGAAGGAAGTGCAGCAGGAGGGCCAGGAGACCTCCTTGGATGGATAAGGAGCTGCTGAGGTAAATTCAAAGGGAAAAAGAGGCTTATAAAAGGTGGAAGCAAGGACAGGTGGCCTGGGAAGAATACAGGGATGTTGTCCGGGAAGCTAGGGACCCAGTTAGAATTAAACTTGGCTAGGGATGTGAAAGATAACAGGAAGGGATTCTATAGATATGTAGCAAATAAAAGGCAGACTAGGGACAATGTAGGCCCCCGCCGGAAGCTATCAGGAGAACTGGCTACCCTGGATTTAGAGAAGGCTGAGGCTCTGAATGACTTCTTTGCCTTGGTCTTCACTGGCAAAGGCTCTGACCGCACCATCCAAGTCTTGGAAGGCAGACACAGGGACTGTGAGAATGAATGTGTTGGTGAAGATCTGGTTCGAGACCATCTTAAAAACCTGAATGTGCACAAGTCCATGGGACCTGATGAAATCCATCCGTGGGTCCTGAAGGAGCTGGCGAATGAAGTTGCTAATCCACTGGCCATCATATTTGAAAAATCATGGCAGTCAGGTGAAGTTCCTGACGACTGGAAAAAGGGAAATATAACCCCCATTTTCAAGAAGGGGAAAATGGAAGACCCAGGGAATTACAGACCAGTCAGTCTCACCTCTGTGCCTGGCAAAATCTTGGAGCACGTTCTCCTGGAAGGCATGCTAAGGCACATGGAAAACAACAAGGTCCTTGGTGACAGCCAGCATGGCTTCACTAGGGGGAAATCCTGCCTGACCAGTTTGGTGGCCTTCTATGATGGGGCTACAGAGCTGGTGGACAGGGGTAGAGCAGTTGACATCATCTACCTGTACTTGTGCAAAGCGTTTGACACTGTCCCACACCACATCCTTCTCTCTAAATTGGAGAGACATCAATTTGATGGATGGACCACTCAGTGGATAAAGAACTGGCTGGATGGCCGCACACAAAGAGTTGCGGTCAATGGCTCAATGTCCAGCTGGAGACCAGTAACGAGTGGTGTCCCTCAGGGATCGGTGTTGGGACCGGTCTTGTTCAACATCTTTGTCGGTGACATGGACAGTGGCATTGAGTGTACCCTCAGCAAGTTTGCCGATGACACCAAGCTGTGTGGTCCGGTTGATATGCTGGAGGGAAGGGATGCCATCCAGAGGGACCTTGACACGCTTGTGAGGTGGGCTGATGCCAACCTTATGAAGTTTAACCATGACAAGTGCAAGGTCCTACACCTGGGTTGGAACAATCCCAGGCACAGCTACAAGTTGGGCAAAGAAGAGATTCAGAGCAGCCCTGCAGAGTGTGCTGGTCGATGAGAAAACGAACATAAGCCAGCTTCAGTGTGCGCTCGCAGCTCAGAAAGCCAACCGTATCCTGGGCTGCATCAAAAGGAGCGTGACCAGCAGGTCAAAGGAGGTGATCCTGCCCCTCTACTCTGCTCTCCTGAGACCTCACCTGGAGTATTGTGTGCAGTTCTGGTGTCCTCAACATAAAAAGGACATGGAACTGTTGGAACAAGTCCAGAGGAGGGCCACGAGGATGATCAGGGGACTGGAGCACCTCCCGTATGAAGATAGGTTGAGAAAGTTGGGGCTGTTCAGCCTGGAGAAGAGAAGGCTGCGTGGAGACCTCATAGCAGCCTTCCAGTACCTGAAGGGGGCCTATAGGGATGCTGGGGAGGGACTCTTCGTCAGGGACTGTAGTGACAGGACAAGGGGTAATGGGTTAAAACTTAAACAGGGGAAGTTTAGATTGGATATAAGGAGGAAATTCTTTCCTGTTAGGGCGGTGAGACACTGGAATCGGTTGCCCAGGGAGGCTGTGAGTGCTCCATCCCTGGCGGTGTTCAAGGCCAGGTTGGATGAAGCCTTGTGTGGGATGGTTTAGTGTGAGGTGTCCCTGCCCATGGCAGGGGGGTTGGAACTAGATGATCTTGAGGTCCTTTCCAACCCTAACTATTCTATGATTCTATGATTCTACTGCAAGCTCTGTAAGGCCTTTAATATTTTGGCCATTGGACTCTATGATGGGATCTCAAGACAGACTGAACTTTTGCGGTGGATCTGCGTATACCTCTTCCTGTGAGTATACTGAACACCCCAACAAGACCTTCTAGCTATACTGGCATACTCAAAACACAAACTAGAAGCAGATGTCTCTAAAGGGAGGTCTTTAGATCTGCTAGATAAATCAGACAAAAATCAAAACATTTCAAAAGAGGGTAATTCCAGAGGTAAAGAACACTCACTAAAAAAAAAAAAAAATATATATATATATAAAATTAAAAAAAAAAAAAAGGATATAGGCCTTTTCTGCAGAGAGATTGTTGCATTTCATCAACTAAGACAACTGGTGCAATCATACCCTAGCACTGACCTGATAATATGAAGTAATTTACATCCATCTGCAGGGAAGACTAAACTATGCTAGGAAAAAAGCATATTGCTGCTCTCAAAAGGCATTGTATTGATGTAATTCCTTATATAGTTCTGCCAAAACAGAAATCATACAGATCTAGCCCTAAGGTGTCACTGAAAGCTATTACCAAATACTATCTAAATTACCCAAATCACTTACAGAATTACCAGGTTTGATGTTGCACATATTCAATAGAAAACGGAGCCAGGACAACAGAGACACACTGTTCCTTCCACTATTACAGTCTGGGAAACCGCACATAAAGTGAAGATACTGAAAGAGAAAGCTTTGCTATTGTCTGTCATTAACAAGGCTATAATTGTTACAGCCCTCAGCACCAAGATTTTATTAAACAGATACAAATAGGCAGTCCCACAATAGGAAAAGACTTAAGGAGCAGCCTAGAGTCAGTTTTAAGGAAGGACTTATGCTTCATGCTTGGTCTACTAATTCCAGTTATTGTTTATAAATCTTTCATGTCAGAGTACTGTGTTACTGAAAGCATTTGTTTATTGCCTTTTATTAATTTCCCCTGAAAACTGACATTTATCTTCTCTAGCACTAATAATTATAATACTAATATATTAGTTACAAAGAGCAGGCTGCAGTCCAGAAAAGCCAGTTAAATTCAACTTTAGTTCAAAGGACAGCAAATAAAGGCTTAGTTGCAAAACTGTGCAACTAAGAAAATTGGGCTCCACTGGAAAGTAAAGTATGTCTTTAAACAGCCTTAATGTAAGTACAGTTGAGAACTACCACACCAAGTAGAAATGTAGTAGGCACTTCCTTAATTTTTTTTATCTGTTTTCTTTTTTTTTAATCCTCTATCTTCCTTACTTCTTAAGGCAACAGTGAAATTAAAATTACAATTCAACTTTTCTCCCTTAAAAAGACCTTTAAAGTCTTTTGCACTAGAATCAACTACATTCTACAACTAACAGGTATTTGGGTACGTGCTGCAGACTGGAAACAGCTTTAGCAAAGTTTCCAGAATCTTAACTGCTTGACAGCAAACATACTATTACCTGGAACTGAACATTATAAATGTACTTTAGGAAAGTTCATCTCCCTAGGATAAAGTTAGCTTTGGTGGATAACCTTTTCTACCTGCATACAGAGATGCAAACCAGAAGTCAGTGAGGAAAACATAATGCAGTTTGTCATGGGAATATGTTGCATTAATTTTGCCACAATGGCTCACTTGGCTTCAGTGAATTTGTGTGGAATTTTGGCTGCATTCTGTTTAAAAACTGCATTTAGCTGTGGTGTATCTATAAAATAAGGAAATTACATTTATTATAATTACTGCTTTAGCACAAGTTTTGCACTGGTATTGAAGTATGAAAGTCTCTTCTTTCCTCAAGACACAGTTCTTTTAAAAGTACGTTATCTGAAGTGTAGGCAATTAATGTGAAAACTTTACTTATAAGGTACCTAAATATAAAAAGGAAACACTTTTCCCATTTCTGTTACAGGGATATTCTACTTAAGTATAGCTGAAGCCAAATCTTTCCCTATGTCTGATTTGTTGCTAGCAGTTTTCATGTTCCCTTTGAAAGACTGAAAACATCTGGGCAAATAAAACTGGATTTAGTATGGCTTCAAAGATGTTTCAGTGCACATCAGCTTCAAAATTGACCAGTTATTGTATAGCAGTAAAAAGATCTTCACAGGCATTGTGAGCTGAGGGTAAAAAATAGAGCATGATCAGAGACTAAAGTTTCTGCACTAGTACAAAATGTAGATTTAATGCATTAGAAATACTAGTCCTAAAGTAAGCTTGTTCCCAGTAAAGGACATCACCAAAATGCTTTATAGGAGTAATTGAAGACACTGTTACTTCACCATTCAGGGGAATTTAACAGTCTAATTTAATGATTTAAGCATAATCTGACCACTTCAACAGTAAAATACTGAAACCAGTATTTTAATACCACTTGCTGCAACCATCCACAGCACTGATAGCAGCAAAGCTGCCCAACCCAGGCTTCAGTTGCTATACTAGCACTCCTAACCTCAGTCCAGGAGGGTTAACCAGCAACACTGAAATTCAAACTGCCACGATTTTACTGTTTGCAGTATTTAAGACAACTTAGACACGGCTGCTTTTGTTGCAGTAATGCTCCACACTTGAAGTTAATCAGTCTTTAAAAATGTGTCCTTGCTCTGCACATGGAAATAAAGAGCTCCCTCTTGTCTTTATCAGTTGGTCTAAATATTCGGGATTTCAACAGCGTGGGGAGTGGGAAAATTATATTTACACTACCCAACTTCAAGCACTTAACGTACTTCCTTCCCCCTCCTTGTCTCCAGTGTCTGCCAGGTTTACATTCACTGCAGCTATAGCACCTTTGTCCCCTCTGGGAACAAAACACCAGAAATGGTGTATGGCCTCAAGCTTTCTGATAAGCAGCAAGGAAACAGGATTTAAATTCACATGACAGGTACTCAACTAATCATTTTTCATAAATGATAGCGCTATTATATTAGATATTAAACAGGGAAAATGTGTTTGTGTGTAGAAACAGAACCATTCATCTATTTCAAGTCATCTACAGAGAAATACTTTAAGGATTAGATTCTCATGTACTTAGTCAATATTTTTTCTCCACACACTTGTGCACATTTATGATGTAAGACATCAGCAGAGCAGTTCTGGTCAAATAACTGAAGACAGATGTCAGAGAATATTACTTGGTTTTCAACTATGCAAATAATTTATCTACAGAAATCTATCCATGTCTTCAGAACTATCACTGAGATGAGGAATTATTAATATCAAACTAAGAGGCTGCCTTTGGAATGGACAGTGTTAGATTAGTAACTATGAAGACACTAGACTCTAAAAACATATTACTTTCCCCAAACTTCCTACAGTTACAACTGTACTTCTTGTAGACCACGCATACCTGAAGCTTCCTTACCTTGTTCTGAGAACAGCAGGGAAATTGCTGCTTGGAGCAACTCTCCACCTGGGCTGATAGGTAATTTAAACTGAACTGGAATCTGTTTGGTATTTTGAAAACAGAAGAGCTTTCAGTAGTACATATCAATGAAATGTAAAGGTTATGGCCATTTTAGAATAGGATATGGTGATTCTAAAGTTTTATTATGTTGCTTGTTTTTTCCCCTTTGGTGCTAGTCCAATGTTAGGATTATTCATAAAGTAATCAAAGATAAACATAAAAATGCATAGCTCTTCTTTAGAAGTTCATATCCGTATGATGACAGTAGGAGAGTCAAAGCTCTGTCTGCTCATCTTTGCATGGTTCCTAGTTTTGCCAAGGATGCAGTAGACAATAATTATTGATTCCAAATAGGCAACTGTAGGAAGTTTAACAAGTCTGTAAAGAGATGGTTGTTGCTTTGTTGTCTAATTAACACTGGATATACTTCAACACATAAATACACTTACATTTTAAAAAGAAGAATGGCGATTTGTAAAATATTGGCATGCTTACATCCTGTTTATTTCGTAATGCAAGGCACTGCTCTTGAATACCCATCAGGGCAGCATCCAACACAAAATTAATACATACTCAAATCTTATTTTGTTTTCAAAATGGCACTCCTATTTGAAAGAAATTAGTCAGAACTAAAGGGAAAATAAAACAGCATGCCTGTTGAATAGATGAAACCCCATCTAGAAAACTGGCAGCAGTTATGCAGGGTAATGACAGCTAGAGTAATGAGAAACTCAGGGATTCTGTTTGACATGGTGGCCTGCTTTGAACTCTACCTCCTTGATTCATGTGGGTTTGTACCCTAAGGTTTTGTAATCCAAGAATCTTCCAAAGGTCAAAGAGAAACTTGATCAAAATGGAGTGTGCACTGCAAAATACTGACTCGTGCCTTTTCCCCCTAAACTAGTCTTGGTTCACTGGGCTGTTATTTTGACAGATTGTTACTTGACAAAAGTCAAGTTTCACATCCAATACTGTAATTAAACAAAGATGTATCCTGTTAAGATATAATACACTACTATAATGCGAAGAACAACTGAAAAAGCAGTATTTGGAATAAGACTATACACAAAAAATCATATGAAGTGATGTAATTTTCTCCTTCCATTTTACAAATTGCTTGTCTGGTATAGGATGCACAAGTGAAATAACTGTAAGGAGAGAAAAACAAAAAAAATCCACTTTGGTTAGTGTGCTGACCTCTAGGAGCTGGCAAGACACAGAAATAAGTGAGTCCCCACCATTCAGAGCTAAGCTGCTTCGTATATGAAAGCAGAACTAGAACAAAAGTTGTGGAAACCTGTACGCTGGGAAAAAAAGCATAAGGTAATTCTATAGCATGCTAACAAGGTCATGGCACGGGCAGAAAACTGCACTCTCCAGGTGTGCCCAGGTGGTAGGTAGCCAGATAGTAATTACAAATTCCATTCCCAAGCAAATACCAGAAGTGGCAAACACTGTGCAGGTAGAAATCAACATATCTGAATAAATGTGACAGAGAAAAATCTCCATAATGTATACATCTTTTTATACCACAGATATCATACCCTAGTAACACAAAGCAAATGGACAAAATCACAATAGCCATTGGTGACACTGAGGCTGTATAAACTTTGACCTGGTGTTAAAAAACTTCAGAGGCACAGCTTAGTAGCTGAAATCTTCAGAACAAATTAAGCCCTTAAGATCTGAGCTGATTCTTTGGAGTATTTTTCAATTTAATGATCTCTGTTTCCACTTAGGGCAACCTAGTTGTAAATTTTCTTGCATCCTCAATGTATTACTTTCCTTCCTTCTCTAGAAGTTTCCCTCAGTAAATTTTCTTGCATCCTCAATGTATTACTTTCCTTCTTTCTCTAGAAGTTTCCCTCACTTCCTTACACACTCTACAATCACATGTCACCAAAGAATATCTGTCCCTTCTCCAAGAACCTACCAGTACTGTAGCAATTATATGGATCCATGAAAATCACGCTTACACCAACGTGTAAAACAGCATGCATATGTATAAGCATGCTCCATCTCTTCCTCATAAACAAAGCAAGCCATTCACTTCATAGAATCATAGAATAGTTAGGGTTGGAAAGGACCTTAAGATCATCCAGTTCCAACCCCCTGCCATGGGCAGGGACACCTCACACTCAACTTCAGCAACATTCACCTTGTCAGCAAGTCACATAATTTTTACAACATAACTTTGAGGAAAACAAAGCTATTGACGAGTCTGAGGTACCTGCCATTATTGTTGCCACACTGCAGACTCACACTGTGCAACTCACATTTCTCTGAAACTGTTTATGTGATTTGTTCATGACTCATGGCAACTGCAGGAACCAGCAAGCTGTCTAAATGCACGAAACAGTAATTGAAAGCACTCAGAGAGAGGTAAACAGCATAAAAATAGTACTTTTTCTTGCACATATTCATACTGCATAATCTTTTCTGCAGAGAATTCGACATACTTATTGAAGGTTCTGATTATGTCCCCAGGAAAGTGCTAATTTCATCATTTTAGTGAAAGATCTCTATGACTCTAGATTTCTCCTCCTAGAAAACTTGCTATCCAGACACTAAATTACATATTAAAGAATCAGACAATGGAAACCAGTGTTCACACACTGAATTTTATTAGCTCTATTTTCATGTAGAATCTGGCCAGGTAATTTTCTTCTCTCCCTGCCTGTTTTGATGACACTGATCAAATTTTGTGGTGGCAGGGAAGGGAGCTACTGAAGAAATCTATTTGCATTCAACCAAGCTGAATGCTTACAACAGATGCTAGGATTTAGTGTGATCATGAAGCATTATGGCTTGTTTGTGAATGCAGTAACACAAGTTATGAAGCTCCATTTGGTGTCAAGTGTAGCATTTAATGAAATATCAGCTAAAAAGAGATGTACTATGCAATCTTTTAAAGCTACCCTTCCCAAGTCTGGAGTATGTTTAAATGTCTATGAGGCAAACTACAAATTAGCACCAATGCTTCCCAAACATTTACTTTGTCTCTAATTTTAAGTACAACAGTAGTTAGTTGAGAACTTAGTAAAAACTCTGGATAGAAGATATCTGTACAAATCCCTCACACTCCAGACAATCAAATGAATCTAGAGTAATCCACTAACAAAAACTTCTTGAAGGAGGAGTGAATTTTGCTGGGGAAGTTTCCTCTTCCATGTCTAGACTCTCTGACATTTTACTATTTTGAGACTTCAAATACATAAAACCTCCGGCTTCAATTATATTTTTCCAGAGACTAATTGCCATTAAAAACTTTGATCTCTTTTACACTCACAAGAATGTATTAATCTTATTATGGTATCCCCAGAGAATAGATATTTCCAGTACTGGATGAAGAAATAAGCATACATGTCCCCCAAACCTCCCTATGCAGTAAAGATGTAGACAGTTCATCTTCAACATTTGTTCTATTTCAGAGTCTAGGTTGTTTTTTCCTACCTTCCATCCACTTCCATGTGGAAATTTTTGTGTGAGATGTGCTTTCCAAATAAAGTCCTTTTACTGGGCATTGCCCAGAGCATATCTGGAAAGAAGGATAAATATGAATTTCTATCCTAAATTTTCCATTATTTTATATTTTGCATGAGCATTAACTTTGTAAGTTACATTGCCTCTTCATCAACAATATCTGCTATGGTCATTTTAGTGATGAAAAGGTATCGTAACAATTTGTATGAAAAAGATTAGTTAAATAAAACCAATTTCCTCTAAGATGTATTTTGTCAAAGTTCCTAGGCATTTCAGTGTAATGTCAAGCATTTTGAACTTAATCACCCAGTAAGTGCCAGTCAGCAACACCTTTGTTTTGGAGCCATGATGGATGAACCTAATATGATGTAGACTGATTCAATGTCTGCCACTTGCTTGCCAAAACCTCAAGAAATTACCTTAAATCAAAGTCTTAATGGAAAAAGAATTTCAGAAAAATGGGCGGTAATCTCACGTCCTCTCTAGAGCGCCCTACAAAGAGAAAGCCTCTTCAATCTCTTAAAACATTGCCTGGAAAAAAGGTTCCCACCCTGTGTTTTCCATTTCCTTTTTCTAAAGGCTTGAATGTGAAAGAGCTTTTAAGTTGGGAGGCCTAAACAGATGTTTGCTCTTGGGAGCTCTCAAATCCTTACATTTTGCATAGCTGAGGACTAAAACAGACAAGGAAGTTGACTGAAGATCAAGAAATTTCTAGATAGAAGACTAGGCATTGACAGAAAATGTTTGTAGCCAGTAATCTTATTTTAAATCTAACACTGGAGCTGTGTGAACCAAGGAACAAAAGAAGTGATGATGAACTGTGACAGAAGAATTAGAAGTGCTAGAAGAACTGTAGAATTGGGACTTACATTTCAGTAATCTTGACAGGCATTTCCACCTTCAGAAACTGAAAAAACTGCTGGTGCTAGAATGCAGTAGCAGGGTGTTTACTTCAACATGCTTAAGTTCAGAGAGCTTAGTGATTTGAGCAAATACACATGGGTCTGTAAACCAGATATATTTAGGCAGAAACATCCACAGATTACTTCACAGAAAACTGAGTGAACAGTACCAACAAACATTACACAGTTACTATGAAAAGTGGCTGTATGAAGAAACTTTCACATTTAATGCTGTTTGTATCTCACTTGCGCTTCAACAGGGTCAACTGCTCAGTACTCCAAGGAGTCTCTGGGAGAAATATGTCATCTAAAGCTGTGTGGTTAAGGGAAGAAAGCTCAACAGTGCTCACAATGCTCTCTTCGAAGGATAGCTGAATGTTCTTAATTTGGTTAGGTGGCTGACAGTGAACAAAAGAAGTTGCCCCTTTTCAGGACCACCTTCAGTATACATGGCAGAGCCTGTACTGTGGGGCCTGATTGTGTTCCTGCATGTGTTGCGGAGAATAAGAATTCTTAGCTGTGTTTACATATGTCTGCACCATAAAATACACTGACAGAGCCTTCAAAGGTGTACTGTCCTTTTCTGCATGTCTAGTGCAATTACATAAGATTTATCATCATTATTTTGTATAAAGTCCAAATAAAAACTTCAGCACTTCCCAACAGAAAACATACATGGAAAAAAGACTTCTATCTAAAAATCTGTCAGTATAAGTATTATGAGATTAGAACCTCCACAATGGAGAACTACCAGCATACCACATTTGGATCCATTAAACCACTGCCATTGTTCTAGCTATATTTTACTGAACAACAAGGAAAGCTTTCTACCCAAACACAGCAAGCACTTACTTACATGAGCACTCTTATTCCCTCAATAGGACCATTCACATGGATGAAGTTACTCAGGCAATTAAGTGTAGGATAAAGGCCAGATGTGTGTAAATTTTCTATTATCAGAGGGCTGCTGAGCCTAAGTGCATGCAGAGTACCTGCATGCCTGTTTTACAAATATAGATTTAATATCTACACTGAATAAAGTATTTTTCCCAAGACTTCACCAATACACTTTACTACCTTCAGCACAAAAGAAATATTCGCTGTTTTTTACAACATCTTACAAGGATTTCAGTATGGCTAGTTCCTGCAAAGCTGTAATCACACCATAACAGCCTCTCCTTTGAGCAGTGTCATATCTTGGTAATATGCCATACATCTAGATCCTTGATAAGCTTTTTATATTGCAAGTTTAAAATGTGTCTGTATTTAGAAACATGCAAAATATATTTAGATATTCCTCCACAATTGCAAGTAAACACACATTAGGTATTGATTTCATACAGTGCATAAAAATCTCAGTTCTGCCCCACACACTATTATTCTCACTATGCATCAGAACAAACACTAGACCTAATAAAGACAAAACGCTGTGTCACTAGGAAAAATCTAGTCATCACAATGTCTCAGGTCCTGCCATACCTTTATTTACAAGTAACATTTCCAGGTATTTTGGGAAATGGGACATTACTCAAAAGCTGGCAGAAGCCAGAAAAACCTTCCTAAAAGCTGACAAACTGAAAATTTAACTCTAGAACCACTTCAATCTTGCAATCCAATCCATAAAATGTATCAAGAGGTTTTAAAATAATGTTTTTTTCCTAATGCTTCAAGAAAGCCATCTGTAACTAGACCTTTTTTTTCAATAGGTAAGAATTTCATCACCTCAGTAGCCCTTCTTTGCATCTCTTATAAGTACGTATCTTTGATCAACAAGAATCAAACCCAGTACTGACAGTGTACTTACCCTCTGTATTGAAACAATCTCATCCAACACATCCTAAATTCACATTAGCCCACTGAACTAGGTGAAGCTGATGAGCTTTGAGCTTCCAGAATCCCAATTTTCATTAAAAAACATTCTCCTGATAGAACCCAAGTGAATGACTTTGTAATTTGTGCTTTCAGTTTCATCTAGTCCTTCAGTCAAAGTCACAGAATTTTTCCCAGTTCTCTGCAGTATTTGCAATACCTTCATCTGATCCACAAATCACATGTGACTTAAGATGGTGACTGTTGCCTAAATCTCTGATTTAGAAATAATTTAGAACTTACTGCAATCTCTTTTTCCTCCAGCTTTAATCCATCATTAAATTCTCATGTTAATCTATTTCCACTAAAGTATTTTAGAGCCTTATGTCAAGCATTACTTTTTTCTAGGTAAATTAAATTCACTGCATTCACTTTCTAAAACTGAAGGCTCACAAACCACCCAGGGTGAGGGGTATAACAAAGGGGCTTAGAGAAAACATAGTATATGGTATTATGTCTGTCTCTGAACTTCAAGTCTTTTGTTCACAATCTGAAGTAAGCTTTTGCTTAATCTTGTTGTTAAACTAACAGGTTTGTAATTGATGACAACTTTCTTCCTCTCCCCTCTCCTCAATACAATTGCTTTATTGTTCTGCTGTAAAATACTAACTCTGAACTTAACAACTCAACAGTTTAAGATTTGCATTAGATACTACTGTGTATAAGCTGCTTTTCATGATTTAAATCTACAGTGTCTCTGTATTGCAGATGATCTCATACCTGACCATTACCTGCTAAATTTTCCTTTTTTTTTTTTTTTTTAATTTCTTATCATTATACATCTTCTCATCACATATTAATGCCTTCTTTGCCTCTCTAAAAAACTATTTATTTTGGGAACAAAAATCAACCCTTGTCTTGATTACAAAAATCCTGACTATTTAAGGTGTGTTAAACCTAAGCTCATTTTAGAGATGGGTTAATTGAGGGATGGAAAAACCGAGCTTCACCAACTGCTTAGCTGGAGGTCTCCAAACTTCTAGATATGTTTGTTGGTTTCCAACTGGGAATATGGCTCTGAGTTTATTTCCACAGATTCTTCTTTAAATATTGCAGTCATACTGCTGCCAAAGAGCCTCTGAACCTAGGAGGGAAGTATAATCGCTACATTTTTCTCCATAGCACATACCCCAGGTAAAACACAGACCTGTTAATCTTCCCAAATTACCCAAGAATGCCTAAGTATGTGGGCTATCACTCATACTTCGCATTGTATTCCACAACAACCACCTTCTCTCCAGCTATAGGAACAGCAGAGATTAAATACAGACAATCAAAAAAGGGAAGTAAATCAGAACAAGAAGGAAAGCACAAAATCAGGAGAAAGCATTTTAAGGACAAACATTAATCTCCCTAGCTCTCTGCAGATATCATGCAATTACCTATGCAGTCTCCTAAGTCTTCCAAAACTATAACATTTTTAATGAATACAAAGATTCCAAGGATGACAGGATCTGATCCTCTCCATTTTCAGAATGCTATCTACTTTTTTTTTTTCTTTCCTTTAAAGCTAGACTCTTCAACTTTCTTCTGTGCTATAACTCACATTTCCCCCAGTTCGCAGTAAAGAAGTGTTTTGAGTTTTTTTATTGTCTTCCTGCAATCTTATGCCTTAAGGTTAAGCTTCTTTCTCATCTCTTTCAAAGTTCTGGAGAAATCGGCCAACAACTCTAACCTGAGTTAACCAGTCACTGCCCTGCTCCCATCCCATGTGGGATTGTAAGTATTCTACTTTCTTCTGCAATCATTTCGTACCTCCTTACCATTCTGTGGAGAATGTGATTTCTCTCCTGGCATATGTCTCCACTCTTTGTTTTCAATGTTCTTATTTACCATGCTCCTATTCTGAGATCATTAAGGGCATCACATTCTGTAGGCATACATTACGTAGAGAAGAATCTCTAAGATCTGACTGTTCCAATACTCCTGTATTGAACAATTGTAAATACTCCTGTATTTGAATACAATATTGAAAAAGAGCTCCGCTGGCAACGTAATAGTCTTTTCTTGCTGACAGGGAAATATCCAAGGTAAATTCATGTTTTCTCTAGTTCTCTTGTTGCTACAGCTGTGCACTAAAAAAGTTGGTGAAGCATTAAGGGAAAAAGAACTGCTTCTTTTCCCAACAAACTCGGTTAAAATTCCAGCACCTAAAAACAGGTACGCTAACTGTGAGGAAGTTCCTGTCAGTATCAGGATGCACAAGTGGTTTAGAAACTTGGAATCAAAATTTCGGTTCTCCTAATCCAGAAATCCAGGCTCAGGCTCTAATTCTACAAACCACACACAACAAAGGCCATTTTAAAAGAAAGCAGTAATTATAAGCAAGGGCACTTTCCAATCTCAATCAGGACATTATCATGAAGACTTTACGATAACAGAAACTATCTTTGATCTTTCGTAAAACTAACTTCCTCTCAGTCTGTGTTCTCATTCTTTTTGTAACTAGCTCCTATTTTACTGTTGACATGAAAAAGGAGAAAATCAAAGACCATTTATTTGGAATACTGCACAAATAAAAGCTAACTTTTGGCACAATACTAGTACTTAAAAAAATTATCATTAGGAACAACATTTGTCAACAGAATCTATTTATTTGTACCTGGTATTTTACCAATACTTGTAAACAAGGCACTACTTACGTTTTTTGGAAGGCATTCTTACAGCCCTCAATTGAATTTACATGCATTATATTAAAAATGCACAGACATGTCTGCCCACACAACACCCTCTAATTATACTTCAGATAGTAAGTTTCTCTCTTGCTAATTTCTCATATTATATAGCTTCAAATACTACAATTACAATCACATTCTGTAATATGATCATATTTAAGTCTATACTTCTGAAACTTCATTTACAAAGGACATCATTAAAAATTCCATAAAATGACTGCAACAATTTGAACACCTCTAGTATAAGTAAATCCAGTTAGTGCACATTTGAAAAATATCTCCACCATTTCATGAACTATGATCAGCTTCCGCAACACACTTTTCTAAGACTTTTGCAGGAATTCTGAAGTATAAAATAGAACTTTCCCTGCAGAGAGGTGAAAATATAAAGAACTGCCAAATATTAATACCAAAACCCTTTTAAGTAACAAACATTGAACAGAATTTTAGCTTAACTAAAATTTTAGCTCACATAAGTAGCAAACCAGAATGTAGAATATCTGACAGAAACACTTTTTTCTCCTTTCTTAAGCAAGACTGAGAAGATTGAAAACTCACAATCCATAGGAGAAAAACCAACAAGGATGTAGGTGGCAATCATAGTGAAGAAGAGAGTTGTTGACTGTAGCATGCAACAAAAACTGCACTTTCACTTATTTAATACTGTACTTGGTACGTGTTGGGAATTGGTTTAAGAGGAGCTATGGGTTGATACTTCATCACTCAGAGCAGCTGTAAAATGAATCAGTCAACACTTAAAAGTTCACACAATATTTAACAATGGGGCCATAAATTCCAGTGCCTACCACAAATTCTAATTTGGAATAATTACAGGCTATCTACATACATTTTCCTGACATTCTCAAATATGTACAGTTTTTCAACTGTTCCGCAACACTGGTTTGTACTTTTGGGCTACTTGCCACACTGAAAGCTGTTCCAGAGGCCATATTTACTGAATGGAAACATTTTGTATAACTTAACTTAAGACATCAGTTTTATCAGGATGATAAATACCCAGTCTGTTGCATCAAATGTTAGCAGCTTAGAAATATGGCATCAAGCATGGTTTGACGGGCTGTTACAAAAATTCTTAATTAAAAAGTAAATGCTCACAGCAAAATAATATTATGCAAAATTAAACTCAATATGCTAATTCAGGTACTGTGGTCTGAAGGTCAATATTAGGATATGTTTTATATGTTTAATATTCCAGAATTCATGAGAATTTTATACGCTAGATCTTCAAAACACTAATTTATGTGTAGAAAAAATGTCCTGATGGTTTTTCTGACAAATTCTGAAACTTCCGTGTTAGCATTTTCACTTATTATCACACTCACTTTTAATTTTTTTTCCAGGCAAGACGAGGTTATGCATTAGTAAACGATGAATCAAAAAACGGCTTTTCGCTTTTTCATTCTTACTGGTTTTTCACTGATGACACCCTCGTTTCCTACAGGATTAACACAGTGATGGCAACAATCTTTTAGACACTATAAGAAATATGTAAACATTTGTTTGCAACTTTCTTAGGTACGTACTCCATTTCATATCATTTGATCACCAGTAAAATATTAATTTTAATTGAAAAGCCTCAAATAATACAGTATTATACCATAGCTAGCTTATTTTTCCATGTAATACAAAAGCTTCAAGGTTCCTTTAATTAACAGAATTCTTTTACAAATAGGAACAGAAAAACTGACTTTCCTCCTTCAAGTGGTGGGGACTGAAGCTGCTATTAGCCAATACTGGTATGATCCCCAAATGAAAGCAACTCCTGACTTTTTCTTATAGCAATGATATATATATATATTTCTACATGGATCAATGTTCTGTATGCTTATTTCAACTGAAAAGCAGCTCTTCCAATCACAGTGTAACATCACAATACATGGAATAATTTACAGTAATTCAGGTTGATACTGAACTGAGTGACCTATCTTGCATGAAGCACCATACAAAACACAGGCTTATTGCCCACGCCTGTACAATATTACTGTCAAAAAAGTTTCAGACTGATTTGCTCTAAATTTCCCAAAACAATTAAAATCCAACACAAATCACTGTCCAGATTAGCATGCTATCCCATGTCAGAAACCAACACAAACAATATCAGACATTTTGTCTATTAAAGCTCAGTCAACGAAAAAGCTTAAGCATACATTTACAAATTTCAAACTACTCCTTTCAAACCTGCTGTCAAAACCTCTACACTCTTGAGAGGATAGAACCAGCTAAACTTTAATGTATGCTTATGTTTGATTTTTTCCTCATCTTTTTACTTCGACTATCAGACTTCCTTTAGTCACTGCAAAATAGTGCAGTTACAAATACCTGGATTTGATCCAGCAGCTTCGAAAGAAAGATCAGATAATATGTCATTAAATTATTACATAAATCAGACATGCACTATGGTGTACCCAATTATTATGTCACACCATTTAAAAGACTACTTATTCTTCCTTTTAAACAGCATGGATGGATTTTTAACAATCAAGAGCTCTATAATTGCAAGTGCAGACCTCAGAAAGACTCCAAATTTGGTTTCCAAGATATTTTAATTAAATCCCAAGTCCAAAAAGTCTCCAGAACAAAGCAGACAGGAAGAATATTAGCTGGAAACAAGAAGCGCTATGACACTAATACCAGAGATGAACTTATACTCCTTTAATGGCTGAAGAACATGCCTTTATTTTAGCTTCTTCAAAGATGGAACAGCTACAAAGTAAACCTCCCTAAAAGTTCAGGTGGTTTAGAATCTGCCTCCAGTTTCAGGATCATCTCTGATAAATATTAGTACTTTTTCTTTATTACCCATACATATACAAAATTTTAAGTGTTCACACAAAAGGAGCAAGAACCAGTATCAAGAATACATGTAGCAATCCCAACAGTTGCAGGGATTCAGTTTGGAACACCATCATAATAACTCTCTCTGAAGTATCAAAAGATGTTTTTACCATCATGTTTTAAAATGAAATACAAATGTCCTCAAGTCTCCCTCAGCTTTGACTTATGTCTTAGATAACACCCAAATAACATACGTATAGAAAATGTCCTTCCCGCTGTGGGCCTTCCCACATGCTCTCATTTCAGGAGGAAAACACTAATCTAACCTACCATTTTAAAGCTATTATACTTATTAAATAATTCTTTTAAATAATAAAAATCAGCGTAAGAATTTTAATAGAACATTCGCATGCTCAAGTTTTTTTACATTTTCAGCTTTTTCCCATTCCAATAATCTAAATATTGCAAGATGAATTCTAACTCTTGAGCAGTGTTCACAGTACTTTCTTTAGCATTTTGCTTATGTAAAGCCACTGCATTCGTATATTTCTAGCTCCACAGTTTGTAAAATGAAAACAGAGTTATCTACTGCACCGTTAATTGCTAACCTGACACTGAAACAGTAATTTCACTGTCATGGGTGATGGGACTGAGAACTTCTGTAAAACTCCACTCCCCTAATAGGTACAGTAATAAGCTGTTAGTTCTTTAGTCAAAAGCCATGAATCTGTCAGATAAAGGCTTCATTCTCTGCCAGTAATCAGTAACTTCAGGGCCTTCTGTAGATTCTGTACAGCAGTGCTCACATCTTCATATTGCAAAGCACTGCCAGCATATTTGCAATATTTTTGAGCTCTGGCAAAGTCCTCTGGAGTCAAACGGACTTCCCCTGCAAAAACATAAGTATTACAAAGTTACCATAAAGGAAATCTGATTGAGGCTTCCTTTCCATAATTTGTGTTTTACTTATATGTGCGGTAATATTATGAAAACCAGTAATATTTGTGGCAATATTACAAAGACCAAGCTACGATGTTTCTTCTGTTCACTTTTCTTTCCATTCATGTAATGCTTAACTTCTTTGCTGTTGGCATTCTGAAAAACGTAAGAGGATCTTTCTACACACTGGTATTTATATAACCCAGTGTCTTTCAAAAGTAAGTCAATACCTTTGAGAAAGATCTGCTCTTCATCTAAGACAGCAAAGGAGAGCTTTATAACAACAAGTTAGTTGTAATCAATCTTGTACCTGCAAGAAACAAGGACAGTGGGTTTTGTATACTTACAGTATACTTTTTTTTTTTTGTGCTTACAGTGTAATTACTGTTCAAAATGCAGAAACATTTCTCACTGTTTCTGGTTTTGTACATTTTATATTTCTGCTTATCAGGTAATATTTATGCTTTCAATTTCATTATGAAAGATGAACGAAAACAAAATTGATCTCATTAAATGGGTCCATTTTCGTAATACCAGAGAACACTAGCAAAACAACTCATAGTGTAAAACAATTAACTGTTATTTATTACTCAGAATATTTTCTTGACCTATGTTAAAACACTGAGAATTCTGTACTGCTCAGACACATGCACTCAGTCTTCTAGAAAACATAGTGAGGACTTATGCCTTAACTGGCAGAAGATTTAATATGCGAACAGCATCACTGATGTGTGCATAAAGTAAAGCACAGTTATGTTACTGTCTCTCTTTCCACCCACAAATTCACTGGGAGTTTCAAGGCTAATCCCATGGCACTCCAAAAACCTACGGATAGATTTTAAAACCTTTACTTATGTTCTTTCAGAACAACTTGTCTTATAAAAGACTGAGTTTTATGGACACAGATAATTAATGCAATACTAGAGAAATAAGTACTTATTTAATACTTTTCCCACATAGCATTTTATAAGCAATGAACAGATTTCATAGATTAAGAAAAAATGCATTTAAAAAACACCACAGATGTTATATGAAAATTGGTTGAACAAAGATTTAGCTAAGTACAGCTTCCTAATTTTAAGCAAGGACATGCATATACTTAAATCCATGTTTTTTATGTCACAATTTCAGTTAGCTGGATCCCTTTCTTCCAAAATAAAACTGTTGTTAGCAATACTGTGAGAATGTTTACTAAAAAAATCTCAGTTCTTATCAGAAAACATCTATTATATTTGCGTTTCCTTTTTCCAATATTATTATTTAAGAAAAGCTTTTGAACAAACAAAACAGAAAACCTAGACTAGTTTGCTGGTTTTCAAAACAACCCTACCTTGGTAAATAGCAGAAGGGTTAGTGCTCTTAAGATTAATAGTATCAATTTTTAAAAGATACTCTAGAATTCTACTTAATCCCCTTCAATAAATAAATATGAGCACAAGATTAGTGTTGAGTATTGAGGCATATGACAACTTGGTGGTCTCATTATCATTGCAACGTATATTAATTTACTGCTGAATAAGTGAAGCCACATTAAATCTCTTAAAATACATACATGTATGAGCAAATAGATGTGAAGGAGTGTATAAACACAAGCACACACTTAGGTTATTTTTTGACCCAAATAAAGTCACAGACTAAAAGCAGCTGGGGTCAATCTGCAACCACATTACTGAACATTTTTAAGAAATTAAAACGACCAAGTTCCCCTCAAAGTGGCTTTACGCTATGATGCCAAAAGAAACTACAAAATCATTCTTTAAAAATTGGCCAAGGCATCAGTTCAGTATTCAACTAATTTATTGGAAAGAAGCCTGAATTCACCAGTCTAATCTTATTTTTGCAGTATGAGCTCTATTAATGTTTTCCTGGCATAAAGCCTTATTTATTATGAAATCTACTTCAGATGCTATTATGACATAACTTGAGGGGAAAAAAGTTAACAAGTTAACAATTTTAAATTTATAAACCAAAATTTACACAATAAGGGTGTTGATCTTTTGATGTGCCCCGCAGTGGCCTCAGCTCCTACTGAAGTCAGCACCTCACAATGGACAAGCAGAATAGAAATAGCTCTGTGTTCTTAAGTTTTCAAAATAATGTGAAACTATATTGTCTGTACTTACATTGAAGTTATAAGCACATAAAATTAGTAACTGGCTTCAATTTACATATTCTATATTCTAAGGGTTAAGCAGCTTTGGAGAAAAGCAAAGCAGCTTTGCAGAAAAGGACCTGGGGGTCCTGGTTGACACCGATTTGTCCACGAGCCAATCATCTGCCCTTGCAGCAAAGAGGGGTAAAGGGCATTAAGAAGAGTGTTGCCAGCAGGTGGAGGGAGGTGATCAGTGCTGGTGATGCCAAACCCGAAAAAACTGTGTCCAATTCTGGGTTCCTCAGTACAAGAGAAACTGACATCTTGGAGAGAGGCCCGTGAAGGCCACAAAGATGATTAAGGGACTGGAGCGCCTCTCACATGAGGAGAGGCTGAGAGAGCTGGGACTGTTCAGCCTGAAGAAAAGGCTTAGGGGATCTCATCAACGTAAAGAAATACCTGAAGGCAGGGTGCACAAAGGACAGAGCCACGCTCTTTTTAGTGGTGCCCAGTGACAAGACCAGAGGTGGTAGGAACAAACTGAAACACAGCAGGGTCCTGTCTGAACACCCGGAATCAACTTTTTCTACTGTGAGGGTAACCGAGCATTGGCACAGAGGGATTGTGGAGTCTCCATCCTTGGAGAGATTCAAAAGACAGCTTTTGTATTAACAGTTACATACTTCCTTCTGTGCTGCAAATTAAACCATGGGGAGAGCGCATTTTACAGGACCCCTGCTTGAGCAGAAGGGTTGGATCAGGTGACCTCCAGAGCTCCCTTCCAAACTCAACCATCCTGTGACTCTGAACTCTAAAAAAGCCCAACAACACGGGTGGAAGAAGTACACTGTATTTACACTGAAACAAATCTGCTTTTGTGTTAATCAGAAATTACTAGCACTGTAGTTATATTTATTACTGAAACGTGGTAGACATATGGAATCTGTAAACAACAAGCATCATTCTTTAAGAGGAAAAGAAAGTGAAAATCAAAAGGCAATTTTCATTAGAGACGGTGAAAATCATGCAGGGGAAAAAGTAGGTAGGTTTGGAATGCAAGTAGTATGTATTTTACATGAGGTATCTGCTTCACCCTGATATCCTTTTCTATCTACAAGATGTTTTTCCTTTTTATGAAGTTGCCCAAATACAAAGGAGTGGATTTAGCAAAATTTTAATAATGCAACCAGGTGCATAAAGACAGTGATGGCAAAGGTAACGGAAACTATTTCTGAAACAAGATGCTCTTTTTTCCCGTTATAGCACTTGAGATATTTGAAATAGAAATCCTCAAAGACTTCTTTCCTCAAGATCATGAAAACACATAAAATGTCAAATTATTATTTCTACTTTATGTGTAGGAAAATCAAACATTATATATATACCTAGAATGGACAAATGGTTTCTCTATGCTATGCCATCTGTGGAAGGGAGCATACAGTAATGTAAGATGATTTTATAAAAACTATGTGTAGCACAACCATGAATGCATTTAGTGTTAGTAAAATCTAGAGGTAATAAATTTTTAAAGCAAACTCCACCAAAGAAGTGCTCACACACATTGTACAAAGTCACTGTGTAGCTCTACCTTCTGTTGTCAGAGATGTTAACCAATGCTTCAGTGCATAAGTTTTGACACTTTCAAAAGTCCATGTTAAAGTTCAAAACCTGTTCCACAGGACAGGACAATTATTGAAGGACTCATGCTGACTAAAATCAAAGGAATACTGTTACTTTAGCTTAATTTTCTTCTGATAAAATATTCCACTCTTCTCCACCAAAAGCTTCTCTCCCATAACATCATTAATCAAATTGCTTTTCCTATGTTATGGGATGGAAATAAAATATGCAATTTATTTTAAAAATATACATTTGATAGTACTACCAGAAGGAGCCTTGCAGGAATATGCTGAATATCCTTTCTGGCTATGCCTATACTAGTACATTCAACAGTGCCAGGGAACGTGTCTCAGCACTCAAAGTTGACTGCCTACACCTTCAAACTGCTGGAACAGCTACCAGTATGGTTTTGGCCCGTGCAAACTAGCACTTTCCCAAACAATTCCTGGGCATGACTTGTGGTCAGAGCAGGCTAGAGACCATTCAATATTGGCAGCCTTCACAAACTACCTTGTTTAGAAGGTTTAAAAGTTTAATAGTATGGATGTGAGTGGTTTTGTGCCAGCTGTTCTCAAGTGTTTTTACAGGCATGTGTAATTTATTAGTATAGACACAGACATAGCATCCAAACTGTGGAGCAATTCTAATTCGCACTGTGCTAGCTTTATGCAGCTATCGGAGAGAAAAACTTATCCCTTCCTCCTACCCAAAGGAAACTTCAGTTCCATGGGAATGGTGCATACCAAAGTCTACACTCAATATGCAGCAGCCAGGATCTAGCCTGAACATATCTATTGCAACTCAGCAACTGGGAAGGGCTAATACATCTGTTGTGAGATACAGGCATTTCTAAATCTACTTACAGGTCAGGGAACAAAACTACTATCGACAGAATACTGTTGGCATTTAAAGGACTCCTCGGCAGCACAAGTATGACAACTGCTGTTACTCTTACATGTACAGCTGAAAGGTGGATGCTTTGGGTGATGAGAGGACAGTGATAGGCAAGGACAAACACTTTCCATTGATCTCAAGCTTCTTAATTCTATGCATCCAAAGAAAACTGTTACTGTATCTCTGCTGACATATCCCTTATGTCTTCTCAAACTCCTCCAAAACTGACAGTATATTTTCTAAGCTTTCAAAACTGAGAATCTGTTTGAGTTGTGTCACCTCTTCGGGTGCACTTTTGCAAAACTTCCTTGTAAGAATCACAGATTCATAAGAATCACAGAATCGCAGAACGGTTTGGGTCAGAAGGGACCTTAAAAATCATCTAGCTCCAAACCTCCTGCTGTTCCACCTTCCACTAGACCAGGCTGCTCAAAGCCACATCCAGCCTGGCCTTGAACACTGCCACGGATTGGGCACCTTAAGCTGTTACAAGATCTAAACTTGTAGTGATGCAACAGATGTGCAGAAGAAGGCAGTCATGCAAATTCTCAGATCAAATTAGAGGTTCATCACTGTGCTTAGCAATGGTCTTAACCTCTTATTTTCATGATAGTAGTTACTACAAATTCACAAACACAGGGTATCTTAATTCACTCTATTTCTTTTTATTTATATTTATGTACTTATTAAAGCAGGTAAGTGGCCAGAAGGAGCAATGCACTGATACTATGCAGCTACTGAATGATGAACTTCTAACACTTAAAGAAGAATTAAAGTTTAAATCAAAATTATGATATTTTTGACAACTAGAATTAAACACTGAAACCAAGGAACACTGACAGAGCAGTTACCCAAAAAACTATTAAAATTACTATCTAGCAGATCATGACAAGATGGTTAAATATGAAAGCTTTGTTGACAAACAACAAAACTTGCTTTCCAACTAGCAGTTACTATGGTAAAGCTTAAGTAAAGCCTTCAGCTGTTTTTGTTGAGGAGCTACCAAAACCCCCACAATTTCCCTCAAAACTATCACCAAGTTTAAATGGTTCAGCTACAGGTTTGAGGTACTGTTTTCAATACAACGGGCTGTCACATGAGACATTACAGTAATATGCCAGAGAAACAGTAAGGTGTGCTTTTAGTACTTCAAGAGAATACTAATGCTTAATGTGTCTCTAGCAAAAGGTAATTTTATGACTTTTATTTTTAAGACATGCTCTACAAAAATGGCTTCTTAATATATTAAAATGGACACATCCTTAAGCATTCTTATGATGGCACTCTGAAAACAAGCTAAACAGTGAATTCCTGTTATAATATTCCACTGTATCAAAAAGCTTGTATTTCTCACAGACTCTTTATCAACATAATAAACTGAAATAGCCAACTAAATATTTGTCAACTATGACATACACTAATACAATGATCTAAACTCAGCAGTCATAACAGCCAATATTTGACTGTATTGAGTTCTGGAACTTAAAACCTCTACATATATTACCAGCTTTCCCTGGTGAGGAAAAACTATAGGGCAGAATGTGAACAGATTAGGATCTAGGATGATTTCAACTTTATTTTCAGTCGCCACTCTTTGACAGGGCATGGTTTCTCCAAGGTTAGCATTTATGTGTATACTTCAAAGCATGATATATATATAAGCAGACATAACATACATGTAATATAGGTTATTAGTGATTTTAACATCAAAGACAGTTGTCATTTTAAAAGATCAAAGCCTTGATTAAATGGTATGTCAAAATGGAATCATTAGTAGTACCTTCTTAATTATTTCATTTAATACAGGTATTACAATCAACATATGCACATAACAATTATGCTGCAATAAAAAAACCACTGGAATGTTGTGATTATTTAATTAACTGAAAAAATAAGTTACTGACCCTGAAGAAGAAATTTTAAGTAAAGGGAAAGTGTATTAATTAACAAAAATATAATTTAGCAATGCCATCAGGAATACAGGCTTTGTTAAGTATATGAGAACCTCACCTGACAAGCAACAATATAAATAAAGCCCAATACAGTGCTAGCTCATTGGTTTGAAAAAGTCAGACAGGCAACACTAATCATACACTGTAGCAAAGCTTTCATAAACTATTAAACTCTGAGTAACATGGTATTTAGATGAGGTTGATTCTCTTTAAAATTTCTGAACTAGTCGCGTTCAGGTAACGACGACATTATTTCTCAAACTTTTTCCTTCAGCACATGGGAGACACACAGGACACGGCACACTGCTTGTACAGACAACACAAATGTCATCACCTTACCTGCAGACTGAGCACTGTAAAGGGAAGGATCGACTAGTGGAATATTCTGAGGAGAAGGCTGAATGGTGTTACTTGTCACTCCTGCAAATCAACATAAAAAATTGGTCTTGGGTTATTTTTATTTATAGACTTTAAGCAGGCATAATATGAAAACAGAAAAGGTAAAGCTAATTACTCAATGATTTTTAAATTAAGCAACTGATAGCTTCCCAATCCTGAAAATTCATAGAGTCATACAGTGGTTTGGGTTAGAAGGGACCTTAAAGATCATCTAGTTCCAACCCCCTGCCATGGGCAGGGACACCTTCCACTCAACCAGGTTGCTTAAAGCTCCATCCAACCTGGCCTTGGAAGACTTCTAGGGATGGGGCAGCCACAACTTCTCTGGGCAACCTGTGCCAGTGCCTCACCAACCTCCCAGGAAAGATTTTTCTACCCTAAATCTACCCTTTTCAGCTTAAAATCATTCCCCCTTTCCTGTCACTACGTACTCTTCTAAAACATAGTTTTAAAATCGCAGTTCAGACTATGTTTTATAAATTAATACAGAAGTATTTATAGGTTGTCACTGATTCTATCAATACAGTTTTTCACAGAAATGTAATTAAAAACCCAGGAAAAGCCTAGTCCAAAAGATACTTGTTACCCTAGAGTAGTGAGGAAAACCTGCTAGACAAGAGTAGGAGTAAGCTTTTATATCTGAACTTTAAATTCTGCCTTTTAATATCAGATCCTCCATTATTTTTAAAGTACCATGCCTGCCATCTCACAGTTAAAACTGTCTGCTTCCTAATTCCTTCAAAACCAATTGGTAAGAGTCAAAAAGCTAGCCATATGTAAAAGGGAAATGGGGATGCTAGAATAAGAAATACCACTTTATGTTTGGAAGCATTCCTGTATTTGCATTCACATTTCAGATACTCTCATTTGCGCTGATCCAAACCTACACTTCTGCAGTATGTTCAGAACAAACAAGACTAATAAAATTTCTTTCTACAATATATGTTTTGTAGGAAGATGGTTTAACCACATTATCTGTTATTTCATGGAATGACTGACAGAGTTAAAACTATGCAATGTAAAGAATTCATGTATTCCAAGAAGGTATCCCATAATTTTCAGATGTGGTAAAAACAGAGAGCTAAACATTTACCTAGGCTGACTGTAAAAAACAACACTCTCCCCCTTCCAGACCCAAACAACCCCAGCTATCTGAAGGATTTCCCTTTGATAAAGCTGAAAAGAAAGAGCATGCTGAACTTTTCATAGGGTGAAGCATTTTTAAAATGAGAAAGTAAAAGAAAAGAAAGGGCTGTGTTACAAAAACATCTCATATTTTCTATAATATAAAAATGTATCTGAAAAATTAAATGATCATCAGGGCTGAAATCAAGAGCTTTTAATGTTTTTAGTCTTATGAAACACCATTATAAAAAGGTAACATGAGGTGAAAAAATTATATTCACAAACAATTTAATACAACTTTTTCCTGTTTTGTTTTTTTTTTTTTTTTTTTTTTTTTTTAATAAAGCAACTTGGGAGGAACCTTGGATTTTTAAGGACTTTGTTTTGGTCCAAAAAATGACACAGAATAGGAAGGACATAGGAGCCAGTATGTTTAACAACAGGGACAAAATTTCCATTAATTATATTTTTTTAGGTCAATCACACTGAAACGCTTGCATGGGAAAAAGAGCATTAACCAAATAGAATAAAGTATGAATGGTGCATCAGGCATGTACCATTAAGCGCTGCTGTAACAGTTTCAACATTATGTTGGATACATTCCCACAAAGAACAGCAGTTTATCTGCACAGGGAAAGCTAAATATGAAATGAAGTAATATAATTTTATCTATCAAGTGAAAGACTCAAATACTGCTTTACAGTATAGATGTTGCAATGCATTATTCTATAGAAGAAAAAAACATTCTGTCTGCAAGAACACTCATTCGTTCAGTTCATATCTCTCTTCTGGCAAAGTGCTCCAAAATACAAATTAAATGTTTTAAAAAACAGAAAAGCATAAAAAAATATTCCCAATGGCATTTTTACAATGTTAATTTATAAAGTTGCCTCTGCCATAGAACAACTGTATTATTTTACTTAATATGTAATTGAAAGAGGGCTAGAATTTGCTTCTCAGTAATGGCATGGATTTTTGGGGTGTGATTTAGACATACCTGTGTTATGAGGTACTTCAGCTGGAGTGTTGGCTGGTGCATGGGCACCTGGTGGTATATGTATGCCAGTGTAATTACTAGTTGCTTTGTTGTTACCTTCATATGTAGATGACGATGTTGGTTGAGTTGTTCCACTATGGAGAGAAGATGACTCTGCTTCTTCCCTTTCAACATCTGCTAAGATGACATAAACCAGGAATTACTACAACTCTTCTACACAAACACTTGTAAATTTAGGCTTCTTTCTAAAGCCTTTCAACATTTTTTTTTTGTCAAAAAATTGCTACTGCAATGTTACATAAAACATTTATCAACGCAAACCACCTACAGTTGATTTGACAAAGTAAAAAAGCAACATACCATAGGATAAAAATCTAGGAACTCACATACTTTCAAAGTTCTCTTCTGTTTAAATTGAAGGATCATCTCATTACTGGTCTGAGTAAGCAATCTGTCTCTTTAGTACAATCCCTTATACCTCCATGTACTGCATCCACAGTAGTGGAGCAAGATACTACAAATATGTTGTAACCTATATTTTAATATATACATGAACCAGAATATGGAAAACTGTATTTGCCTTACAAACTCTTTGTAAAAAGAAAGACAGTGCCAAACCTTCCAGTCCATATCAATTAAAAAAAACCAAAAAGAAATAACAAAAAAGGGAACTTTGGGAAAATAATACTGAACAAGAAAACTAAATGCAGCTTAGCCAAGTCATAACTGTAGCTGAACAGTTAGAGTACATAATGCACTATAAGAATGAGGTTCAAAATATCCCATAGAATGTGCAAAGAACACAGGTGTTATTTTCCTATCTAGTTACATTCTTAAGGTTCTGCTCTAAACAATTCAATGCCATTTTGAAGACTAATTGTCCAATTTTAGCATGCTAACAATCAAGTTAATTTAGAATATGGTTGATTTCTGCTCCTTAGTTTGAATTTATCTCAGTTTTTACAAGTTAATTTTCTTTGACTATGCAAGTATCCATCTATGTCAATAATATCAGGTGAAACAAACAGCTTTGGGAATGGCTTTGTTAACATCCAGTTCTTGAAAGGGAGCAAAATGAATATAGGAGCACAAAACTTCTATTGTGTCTAGATCTGACAAAAGATGTTGTTTATGAAATCCACACTGATCATCAACTATACAAGATAATGTGCTATGCAAACACCTCTACTACTTAATAACAAAACAGCTTACTATCAACAATATTACTAATACAAATGTATTGAGTTTTTTCCTTTGTTAAGGTCCTATTCCGCCCAGAAGTAGTTAAGGTACTACCTTTACAAAACCCACCTTTTAATTCATAGTATTATTTACTACAATAAAAGGCTATAATGCAGAGTAAAATCAACAGTATTGTCATTAGGACATATTTACTGGACTTTAATAAATGCAGAGTTAAAGATTATATTTTTGGTTTATATTGCAAAGCTGTATTAATTTACTTTCATTCAGAACATCTATGTACTAATACAGAAATCCCTCAAATCCACAGTCTAATACCAAGAATCTTCATTTAGAAGTATTAAAAGCAAAGAAACCTAGAAGTAGAATTCTGCCAGACATGTCAAGCACTGCTAGCAAAATTTAATATAAAAACACAAAACATAGTTGGTTTTGTATGCTACTGTTGTGAATACTACTTTCACTTGCCGCAACCAATAATTCAGGCTGTAGTTTTATGAAGCTATCTCTGACATATGCAAACGTATGGCAGATTTCTGGAAAGCAAAGGATAGCTTAAGGTGCCAGGTTTTTCTCTGCTGTATTTTTTGCTAGTGACTCATACTGCAATATCATGTAGCTAAAATGCATGGAAGTAAAACTGAATGTGTCAAAACTGGCAAGAAAAGGGTGAGATTCAAAAGTAAACACAGGATACGCTTCCTTTTAAATAACAGTGTAATGATAATAATAAGCCACTGGTTGAAGGCTGTATTTTTAAGTGGCTTTGGTGCTAACAAAAAAAAAAAAAAATTTAAAACCATTTCAGAAAATAAAATTTAATTTAAGAAAAACCCAGACAACATTTGCGCTGTCTGAAAGCTGCCTAAGCTTACTTGTAACACTGTTATCAATTACTTATATCCTGGTCAAACTGTAGCCAAAAAAGTTGGATTTTCCATGTTGGGCATCTGCCTGAAGCTACTATGTGGAAAAAGCTGTTGTAAAAATTATTAAACTGTTTTTGAGAATGAAGGAGTGGGAGAAACCATGCTTTCATTGTACTAATGATCTCAACTAAGAGAAATTACCTATAAATTCATGCCCAGACTGAAACCATTAATGCATTTACTCATTTATACTGCCCCCTGCAGCTTCCTATTGCCCTTTTCTGGCTCTTCAGTCCCATTCTGATTTCTCTGTCTCTGCACCAGGACGTCATATCCTGTATCTGAAAACTCTTCCCCCATACTTCTTTCTGTCTTGCACTACCTCTCAATCTCATCTTTCAGGATATTTCCAGTTTCAGCTCCAAACATCCTCACTGCATAGAGTACATGGTCTCAAGTCACTCCAGTAGAAGTGCAATGCTGCACGCAACACTGTCCGTGGAAGACATGAACTCAAATGGTTAAAGCCTGGCAATGTCATAAACAAAAAAATCCAACCAAAAAAAGTGTTGTAAGTGCTGACCACCCTTAATAACAGTGCTTGTAAGAGGCAAAGTCACAGAAGGGTGATATACTTTTTAATCAGACATATGCATCAAATGACCAAGCTCAACTGTTTGATTTGCTCATTATGCAATTGGTAAATGTTAGGCTGCATTAAACATAAAAGTAGCTTTGTTTAAATTAACTTTTCTTGGGTGTTTAAAGTGCTCAAATGTCATCAAAGCATTGTAAGTATTCTTTCTGCAAAGTAAATATTTAAAATATTCTTTATCAAAGATTAAAGTATCAGAATAATTTTGAGATATGTGCTTGCAGTATTTGTGAAGAGCTTTTTAACAGTACTGCTAAATAGAAGTATTTCAGGCTGCTGGAAAAGAACGTATGTCAACAGACTGGTTTTAAGTTCTGTGGTTAGAACATCTATTACATTCTTGAAAAACAGATTTTTTACAGGGATGGGAATGAACACTAGAAAAATTAAGAGAACTAATTTCTCCTAAAGCAGCAATAACCTAGAATTTACAGTTCCTTGCAATTTGCCTAAGGATGCTGAACACTAGGCTGTGAAACAGTGACATAATTGTTCATATTCAGTTTCAGCTCCAGCTGAGTTTCTTGTCTTGGAACCTCATCAGCCTTTGTGCTTGGATTTCAGCATAATGAGTCCATGCACTCTTCAGATTTTCCTCAGAGCTGCAGTATACCCAGACTATTTGTTTCTTTGGGTTTTAAAATTTACTTATTTATTGAAGGCAAGACTTCATGGAATAAGGCCGATACACCTGGCCCCATAACCAACTGTCCAAATATACTTTCATATAAATAAGAGGATTCTCAAAGTTTAATGGCATTTTCTTGTCCAGTGTAAGGAAGCACTGATCATGCCTTAAATTCAGCAGGGCAGAGCACTAAATTTAAAACCAGAGCCCTCCAATTCTCTGGACACCTATTTTTAAGGATAATTTCGACTAATTTTAATTTAAAAATATTCTTTCTCATTCTTCTGAACTGCTTCACTTTAGCTTGAGATGCTCCTAAAAGATTTACACCTTAAGGTTTTCCTGAAACACTGTTTATTAAAAAAAAAATATATATATATACATATATGTGTATCTTTTTCCACAACATGGAGTAATGGACTAAAAAAATCCACCAACCTTTCATACACTGTTCTTTCTACTAGTTGGGACTATAAAAGTTTCCTAGAATTCTGTAATATAAATTTAAAATATATATTATATATTGCAATGTAAGTGGTGACATTTAACATATTTTACTATGGCTATACCATAACCATTTAGGAACTTATTAATATTTGAAATTGCCTGTTTTTCTTTTCCATTAGTACAAAGTCTTGTTGAATGACCCAGGGCTACTGCTAAGTGAACTTCATGTGTACTCTAGAACTTGTATTCCAACTGCATTAATAAATCAAGCATGTAATTTTAAGGTTTCCATCCTGACAAAAACTTCCATAAATTCAATAGCAGTGCTGCATAAAGCATGCCTATGTTACTGTAAAAACATCTGCAAGAGTTACAGTATGGTTTTCAAGAATCACAAAGAAAATAACACTTTGGAAAAAAATAGTAATTTGTCAAGCTACAGTGACCGAATTTCACACTGTTTAAACAGACTTTTTCCACTTGCAAGGGGAGGAAGAAAATGAGCAAGCAGAAAGGAATGGGGAAGGTCCAGTAATACATTCGAACAATGCTGCTTTTCTTCTCATGATGCACAAAGACAGAACTGACACATTTTTTTTACTGATTCTTCTAATAAAAATAATTTGCATAAAATTTTTGTCTTGGTTGCGTAAAGCATTATGGAAACCCACCCTAAAGAGTTAATTTCCAAAAATAAGTGTGAAAACCACTCATTTAATTCCTCAGAAAACAGAAGTGTTGTTTCTTACTACATGAAATACAATTAAAAAAAAAAAAAAAGATATTGCCAAAAAGATATTGGCAAATTACAAATATTGCAGGCTCCCTATCAACAAGGATGTTTAAATTTTGGATCACTCAGCAATTGTGTCCCTTTCAAACAGCATGAAGACACAACTTGGTAATGAAAACAAAGTCTTCACCAATTCATGCTACTGCTTGTAATGACCTGCAATGAATAGTAAGGATTTGAATGGAGTCTGAAATCCACTTTCCCTCCTATAACAGTTTCTTTTGCAGCCTTGAACAAGTCAGTTACCTTTACCTCCACTTAAAGAAAATGAAGAAAGCCTACTTTTTGCTGCTGAGAAACAATTATTATTTCTACACAAGCTGCGCACACAGACTTTTAGCAAAAGCTCTGTAATCTTTGCTTAGAAATTCTATTTTTGCAATTGTTTATAATTCATCATTCATTTCACATGATCAGGTGAGCTTTGTAAACAACCACACTATGAGCGAGACCACTAAAGAGGACTCATTTAAAGCTAGAAATACTTAATTGGGCTATTCATTACATTCACTATAACAAGAGATTTTTTCCTGCATGTTGTCTTCTCCGTTAAATCATTAGACTGGTGTTAATTGGATTTATAAAGATGCGGTAATGTTTGCAGATGGAGTTGCATCGTAAATCTCTCTTGCTACAGGTGCACCAGCAGTTAAGAAAATTGCCTTGAAAGAGATTGTATGTTGAAGAAGAAACTAGTTAGCCAATGCTTCATTTCATGAAACTCTACAAGGTGGCTCTGTAAGTTAGATACAAGCCACACTCTACAAGTTAGATTTCTCTCTTCTGCACTGCAGATTTGTTTACTGATCCTTTTTATTTGAAAAAAATGTATAATTATAAAAAAAATATATTATTAAATTCAAGCTTGAGTAAAGATATAAGCAAGCATCAACTTAAGTGATACTTAAGTGATGGCCTGACAATTCAAGCCATTCAAGCCATACTAGCTCAGAGGAAAATTTCAAATCATTTAACGTTCTTAGTTGTTTCATTAGGTATGTGAAGAATTACATGTAAAGGTTATTGTCTTTTTGCTGAATTGGTCTGCTTTAATTCCAGTAAGGAAAGCATCCATTCCAAAGACATCTTATTTCCGTAAAAGATTCACATGTAAAACTTTTATTTTAAGCTTCTGCACTGACTGGGGAGGAAAATGAAGAGAGACCTTATTTATGAAATTGATTACTAGGAAAAGGAACTAGTGAAATGCAAAATAAATGAAACATAAAGCATTAAGCACAGAAAAACTTCATAAAACAGAAAAGTAAATGGGTGAAAATATTTTGGAAGTTAATTTAACAATTACATACCATTTTGATTTTGATATATTTCAGAAATTAGTATTTTTGCATACATTTTGTTTTTATCAATAAATAAAAAGCATGATCAGTTTATAGAAAAAACAATCATACTGTTACCTGGTTTAGTCAGCAGTTTAACAAAAAAAGTTTTGTATGTGATTTCATTTGACTACAAAAATTTGACATATCTGAAGTCTGTGGTTCTATACTTTGGAAGGAGAGTAAAATTTATAAGGGTTAGAAATAATACGGTAGATCTGGATTGATTATTTTTAGTAAAAAAGCACATAATTAAAGAAGAGAACAGAGCTGTCTTTCTCTAAATAGGTTAGGATGTGATCTATGTGCTCTTGTAAGAGAGAGTCTACTTAGTATGTGTTCTGTTAATTCATGGAGAGGGTAGCTTGCGTCTGCTCACAGTGGTGGTGTCTGTTTTTTAAAAGCACTAAATGTGAAAGGTTTGGATGCCCCTAAAGTTTTTCACTGAATAGCTAAGACATTTACAGTAGCAGCAAAATTTAGACAGGTCTGAGCGCATTAAATAGAAGACAGTAAAAGTTACAATTTGGAAGGCTTAAAAAAACTTGTTATTGGTAAGCGGCTGTCCTTGGAAATTACCATATTTTATTTAGCACTTAAGGGCGTAACTTCAAGGAATCCTGCATAGGAAAGTCAGGTAGCCAGAAGAGCACAAGAAATAACTAAAAACATGAAGAAAATGGGGATGAGTGAGAAAGTGGCAAGACATCCAATCCAAAAAGAATAGGCCACAAACCTATTCTGAAAAACACATTTTTATAGGGTGAGGAAGGGGTTGTCTCACTATGAGGTGTTTGCTTTGAACTGAATTTATCTACAATCGATCAGTTTTCAACTCCTATTTAACTTCTGAGAAAGGATAAACTGGTAAAGGGATTGTAACTGTGCAGATCATTTAAAAGAAGGACTGTGGGTAGCATTAAAGAAATGCATGGTTCTGGCCCAAAGGTGACCATGTCTTCTTGAAAGTAGTTGTATTCAAAATAATAATCTTCACTACAGAGGTACCAAAAAAAAAAAAAAAAAAGGTAAATCAAATAGTAGCGTCCAATAAAAATAATAGCAAGAGAAGCATAAAGAAAAAGAAGAATGCTTCCTGTAGAGTACTCCCTAAAGAACTGTGCATACCAGCACTTCGGTCTTGGCCTGGCTATCCACTCTTTTAAAGAGAAAAGGGAAACACATACCAAAGCTCTCTCCTTCCATTCCAATAGGCCCAGGCTGAGGAGTCTCTCCGTTCTTCAAGCAGTTATGAATGTATGCTGCCTTCCACCTAGCATACTTCCTGTGCTGGGCGTTCTGGGGAAAGGAAAAAGGCCAGCCATTTTAATCAGTCACTTCTGCAAATTAATGCATTCATAAAAGAAACACAAGTAGGTTTTCCACCCTGAGAAGAGATTATAAAACTAAACTGCTTTCTCTGCTATCGACACCCTTTTAAAGATAAACGTGTGAAATTAATCGGTGAGTTAAAAAAAAAAAAATATATATAAAAAAAGAACAGCTTTCTCAGCATGCAAGTAAAATGTGGAGATATTTAATGAGTGCAGCACATCAGAAAAAAGAAATAAATTACACCAGGACCATCTAGTGTGAAAGGTGCAGCAGTGTGTTGTAATTACTGATATGAAATAAGAAGGAAAACTTCCTATTTCCATAAACTTACATGATTATTACCTTTAGATTTAAATATCTGAAACTCAAAATGCTACTCCTGCTGATCAGTAATACAGTCTAATTACATTATCTTAAATTTTAAAAATGTATTTAAAAGCATGAATACAGAAAAGCTGCTGCAGTTGCAGATTAATGTGGTGTGTGTGATATTATAGGACATGAAATATTTTGATTTAATATCTTCAAAACATGGCTAAAAATCAGATGAAGGACTTTGGCAATACATTAACTATTACACAGAGCAAGAGGTATGATAATAACAGCTTTAAATAAACTGTTAATGTCACATTTAATAGTTCAGTTATTAGAAAAAATAGTAATACCTATAAAAATATATTATACATTGATGGTCAATATAATTTTTTGCAAACTCTGATCTTCTGAAATGGCACTGCATTTGCCTCATACTGACACTTCAAAACTGGAAAAAATGTGGTAGTAACTTCAGTATGTGAAGAAAATCAACATGATGTTTCACTATTTTCAGCTTCTGGGAAAATTATGGGGGAAAAGCATTTTTCACCTGGGTTTTCATAAATTCTTCTTTTCACAAAACATGAGTGATTGAAACAAATGCCAAGAGTTTCAACTATTTTGAGATTTTCCATTTCTCTTTTTAAAAATATACTTTACTGTTCTCAGGTACAACTTTAATATGTCAAAACATGAAATGAAGATTGGTCACTTTTTATCTCCTGGGACTGTTAGAAAAGTATCCAGGAAGAGTTCTTAATTGTTATGAGAAATCTTAAACTGATTATGCAAATCGAATACTTTGTCAAAAGTTGCAACAGACATAACAAGTTTTGACAGTTACAAGCTAATACATTTCAAGGAACAAGGCTGAATATAAAAAGAGATGCGACATGTTCTTAATAAAAGTATTCCAATTCTGGAATATTTTTTTGATTGAAAGATTACCTGCCATGAAGAGCACTGGGTTAGTTACTTTAGCAGATTTTTTTTTCAACTAAAACATTCATGTCTTAATGGCCAGATAGCAAGGCATTATTTTATGAAGTAAATTCACATTCTTCAAACTTATCACCTTTTAAAAGCAGTGTTTGTTTCAATGGTAAAAGTATCTATTCTAACTAAAACTGTACATGATTCCACCTCAGTTATTAGCATTAAAGTTCTTGCTTGAGGGAGAAAAAAGATGGAAGAAGCCAGGAACCTTTCATCATTTTTCTCTATAATAATTTCTACTTGCTCAATGTAATATATGCATCCCACCGTAATCATCACAGTTTGAATTTCTAAGTCATGAAGCATCTTCCAACAGATAATGGTGTCTAATATTTCACATATAATTTCTCTAAAATACTTAGCACAATTACAATGACTAACATGTATCTGACAATATAATTAGAAATTATATTCTTTGAAGTTTGTATTCACAAATTATAAAAACAACTTTACAGAACTAACCAAATAATTTGCACCTGTTAGGAAAAGCAATCAGGTAATACATTGATATCCCCAACACTTACCTCTTCAGAGAGCTCCCCAAATACTGTTAGAACATCTATCAGGAGACTTGCAGTATAAAAGGACTTTATCATGTTTCTGGAAAAATTAAAACATTTCACAAACTTGGTAATGTCAGTCTCTCAGGATCACATTTTTAGAAGTTGTATTTTAGACCATAACAGCTTGTTTCAAACCAGGCATCACTAATTTTACTCTTTTTTTATTCTGATGCTACAGAACGTACTTCACAACGTTTAAATTTAGCAATGTATTGACTAGCCTACTGGCTGCTGTAGTAACTGCTGTAAATCAAGCCACATAATGTATCATCAAAACTATTTTAATATCAGAGGACAGAAACACTCTATGATTCTACAACATGCTTGATGTTAAGCTCCCTATTAGCCTGGGGTTTTTAAAGGCCTGCCAGTAGGTGAGCAACCACTTACAAAAGACAAGGAGTTAGTTAATGCTAGTTAATGTATGAAGTTACAGACATACCAGTAATAACAAATTTAGTTTTCTGAAAGATATAAATTAACACATTAAAGCCCAATTCTTGTTTCGAGTGAAATTAAAGAGTGTGGATATTCAAATTTCCTGACCGGTATCTTAATTCAGATAACAAAACCAAAGATTTTCACCTACTTATGAAATTGTCCAGCTCTGTCTTCATTGTCTGCGTATAAAAACATTTTCAAGGCATAATTCTCCACATGAGCAGAACCAACAATGTCCTGAGTAATTGCTTCATTATCACCAAATTGCTTTTTCATCTTAAGAACATTGAAAAAAAGTTACATTATTAGATCCTAGCAATTCTGCAATAGAATTCAAGCACAAGAAGCTGCCGATTTAGACAAAGCTAAGTACAGTTTAAAAAAGAAAAAGCATACAGTTCAATTACTTATTTTAGCCCTGAATACTTAAAAAAATTCCAAACACCAAAAAAAAACCCCACCAAAAAACCAAAACACCACAAAATACTCCAAACCAAAACCCAAACCTTTAAAATAAACACAACTACAATATTGTGAAGGAATAGCTACAGATATTTTTCCCTTTATTATAAAAAAAAATCCCCAAGCACTCGGAAGCCTGTATAAGGATTCAACACAGTTCAACTGATACAGTAATGCATGCTTTATAAACGTCCTGTAGGTCAGAGCGATCATCTATCTTCCCTCTTGTAAGGCATTTCACTGCAGTTCATTACATTTTCTAAGTCTGAGCCCTACCTTGAGCAGACTAGTGACCTACAGATTTACCAGAATTTTCAGTGTAAGCAGTGCACTGTAATTCAAAGACCTCTTTTCAAAGACGTTAGAGTACAAGGATCCTCAGGTTCCCCAATAAAAATCAGTAAAGCAAATAACCCTGTAACACAACAGGTGGATTTACAGCTTCTGAATAGGCCTACTGTTTCTGTATAAGGAAATCTCAGGTTATCCTTACAGAACAAAACCAGGAACACTGCATGATACTAACCTGCAGCCTTTATTTTGCTGAAAGATTTAAACACAATCTCTGAATGGCAGTTCTTTTTCACTGTTTGTGTGAAGAATATTTAATCATGCAGGCTGCATTTCTGTATTTTTAGATTGCTGCCAACTTTTTAAAACACAGAATGTTGCCAGAAAAGTTACTTGATTTCAGCAGTGAAATAGAAGCTTTCCAATACAGCTTCAAATTTGAAGAGTTTTGTCAAACTCATGCTCCACGTATTTTTGAAAAAATATTTTTTTCACAAAGTGTAATTGTTTTTCTTGTGAGTGTACCACAATTCGTAAGTTGCAAGATATATAACTGAAATGAAGCACTACATTAAATTATTTTTGTGTGTGTATATATACATTTCACCAGCCTATATATACACCTTGTATTTAGAAAATAACTTAATACTATTCTTGATCTGATGTTCAATGAACATGATTTCAAATGCTCAAATGTTACATATATTTCTAAAACTATTGGTGTTAACAGAGTTGTTTACTTTTGAAATTACCCTTCACATAATCTATGCATCAGTACAGCAATGCTGAGTTTTTAAATGATGATTCATAATTTGAACCTAAAAATCAAGCACATTTGCTTTAGTTTTACTATAATTACTTAAATGAAATACTTATCTACTGGAAAAGCAAAACAACACTATTACACATACAAGTATTTCTGACAGAAACATACATCTGGGATACAAAATCACTCTCATCTATTTGGAATATTATGAAGTTTCTTGCAAAGAACACATCTGGTAACTTCCAGATATATCTGCAATGTTTTATTCCTTCATACAATGATGTTTAGTATTGTTTGTAAACTTCTCTCAATATCTAAATCAATTGCAGCAACACAGAAAGCTGTGAGACACATTTTGGGCAGACTGAAAATGGCTGCTTTTCCTGCAGATGTCCAACCTGTCAGTATAACCAAGCTTCCTAGCTCCCAAAATGCTGTATTAGATCTGCTTAGAAGTGCTCTCTCCATCCTTCAACCACTTGGATACATAGAAGGAACTTCAGTACCTAAGCATCAGTTGCCACACAGCCAATTTTACCAGCAACTGGAAGGTGAAACCATAGGGTTTTGCTGCTTTTCTAGTCTTTCAGAATTTGAAGCAAAGAGAACACTGCAGACAGACCAGTTGCTGAAATACCACAAGGGATCAAATCGATTTTAACAATCCTAAGGAAATGTAAAGCAAAATCTTCTGGAGTTATAATCTCGCCTCTCTTCCCCTTTGAACATGAAAATCAGATTCATTAAAGATGTCAAAAATTGATGAAACAACACAACACAGAATCACTGTACACTGGATTTCCCACTACTCTGATTTTCAAATCATAAACATAGCAAGAAGTACAAGGTATGAAAAAGAGGCAAATGGTTCACATTTTGGGGTGTTTTTCTGAAGAATTGAAGGCTATTGCACCAGTTTCACACAAACTCTTTAGGCATTGCTCTGGCTAGATTTTTGATGGAATCTTAATACTGAATACAAAAAGAACTGCTGTTTAATTTTTCAACATTACTTTCTGCTTCCAAATGAGCACTTAAACCTGCAAGGCTATTGAAAACTACAGCATGTGAACATAAGCAGCTCCTGGAACTTACACTGACCATCTGTACAATGCGTTTACCTTTCTTTAACTCTGTTCAGTTTCAGGTTGTTTGCTTTTTAATACTATCGAGTCCACTCAAAAGAGCATGACATCGCTATCTCTTACCCACACAGATAAGACTGTGCTTACAAAAATGAGAAAAAAAAAAAAACAAACAAAACAAAAAACCCCAACACCACTCCCTGTGTACAACATTTCAGGTCAAAAAATTTTAAAAGCACTCAAAGACTAGGCTAGCCTGAAGTCTTCTAGAATATTGGTATTTATTTTGTTATGAATTATTATTTCCCATAAGAATATGTATGAATGAAGTATCATAATTTATGTTATCTATACAAAATCTTATGGCAAATGTCTGCGATATAAAAATCTGTTATCTTTGTGCATGCATACGTACATATAAACATGCATATAGTTTTATCTCCTTTCAATCCTTCTGCCAATTTATTATACACAGAATGCCTACATAAAGAATAGTTGCATAAATGACTGATGACAGAGAAAAGACAGTATTTGCAGAAGCATAGATAAAAATGAAAGTAACATCGTGAACCATTTTAGAGGAAAGCAATAAATTGTACTTACAGCTTCCAACTGGTCCATAAGTTTGGATAAAAATTTACGGCATTCTGGAGTTTTACTATCAATCTTCATCCCTGTTTGCATTGCATACAAACGACCTTTAAAAGAAAGAAAATACACAAAAATCCAGAAGTGATTATCTCAGGCAAAACCCACAGGCAAACAAAGCGATGCCTCCCCCAACAAATCTGAAAGACAAAATCATCTTGTGTTTTAACTACATACTACTGCAGTACTAGTGAGCAATGACAGCGAAATCTAGATATATTCAGTCTTGCAGAGATAGTAAGAGATGTTTTATTTTTCTTAATGAATATTCCTGCTGATTTCAAATTGATGTTTGTATCACTTTTATGCAATATTAAGTGCTTTTGTAAATAATCACCACCCTTGTTTGCAACTCTCAAATGGGAACTTCAAGTCAATTTTTATCCCTAGTTATACATGAATAATTTTTGTATGACTTACATACATGCATGGAGTGTATGAATACATCTCAAAAATGGAACTCCATGTAGCAGGAACCAGTCAACTGTAAACTCCACTTAACAAATGAAGCTAAGCATCTATTACCTCATTTATATGTATCAAACAAAAAGACACATCATATGTGTCATCAAAAGACACAAGACACAAACCGGATCTTGAAATCAGACAAGACAGATTTTACTAAACTTTCCTAGCAAATAAAGTCACCATTTTTTTTATATGATCTTGAAAATTAATGATTAACAATGATTAGTAACTTCTAATTAAAGTTACCTTTTTACTACCAAAAATCTATGAATTTTAGATTGGCACAAGGCAGAATTTTATATGCTTCAAAAAACAGTGGGAAAAATCAAAGAATTATTTACTAGAATTAACATAAAGAGAAAGGAAAATGGAACAAAAGCACTCAGTAACCAAATACAGGACATTTTTCACAAGAAAGCCATTTTACAAACTCTCACTCCTGACCCTTGAGGGAGTCCTACAAAACACTTCCAAATGCAGAGCTTAAGAACTGTAAGATGCAACTCTACCAAATAATATCATTGGGTGGTTATCATGGCATACCACAGAGTCCTTCTCCCTGCAGGATACAGAGGTCTGCAAGTGATTCTTACCTGCTTTACAGCTTTAGCATTTCTTTCCTCGCAAGCCTCAATTCATACACTAGAGATAGTCTTTTCCCTTTGAATTGTCTCAGTAAAAAAGAATATTTAACACAGTTGCTTTAAAACTGCTCTTATGCTGATGTCTGCTGCAGAAGAAGGCATTATATGCTCACAAGCTGCCCTTCCATCTATTATCAGTTTGTCTAATAAAATTAGATCGCTTGCTACAAAACTTAACCTAGGTTCTGCTGGTGAGTGTGATAACTCATTTCTCTGGATTTTAAAATTAGTATTTCATGCCCCATACACATTGATGATGCAGAACAAAGTGTACATTCCTTATTTGAGAGTGCAAAGCTGACAAATTTTTGAACGTTAAAACCGTTGGGTTGCCCAATCATTTAAATGCTCCCTAAAATAATAAAAAACATACTTGTGCCCTTCAATGCTTCTCTACTTCCATATTTACAATTTACAAAACAACCCAGCACCTTTATATTCAAGTTTTCAGTAAAGAACAACCAAGTAAAAGTCAACTCTGAGTGAAACCTCAGGAATCATAAAAGATAGGGCCAACTACAACAAGTGACCATGACAGATGAAAGACAACAATTTTAACAAGAAAATGCTATATGTAGGTTTCATGAAGTGACAGCACTAATATTAAGCTAACTACTGGTATGTACTCTTGTTGTGGTTTAAACAAAGTCAGCCATAAATCATGCAGTCACTCACTCACTCCCCCCCTTCTTGCCCTCCCCCTACACCCAGAGGGATGGAGAAGAGAATAGAAAAGAATGCAATTCCCATGGGCTGAGATAAGAACAGTTTAGTAACTAAGGTATAACACAAATCACTACTGCTACCACCAATAATAATAAAGGAAATAACAAGGGCAGAGAATACAACGCCTCAGCACCAGCCAACCGATAACTCGCCCAACCCCACCCAACCGAGCATCCACTGATACCTCATCCAACCCTGCAGTGAACTAGCCCTTCCGAGTAACTCCCAGTTACATCCTGGGCATGACGTGCTGTGGTATGGAATACTTCTTTGGTCAGTTTGGGTCAGGTGTCCTGTCTCTGCTTCCTCCCAGCTTTCCCTCCTCCCTGGCAGAGCATGAGGCTCAGAAAGTCCTTGGCCAGACCAAACATTTAAGCAGCAACTAAAAACATTGGCTTTATCAGCACTGTTCCCAGGCCAAAAATCAAAACCACAGCACTGCACCAGCTACTAAGAAGGAGAAAAAATGGCTGCTACTGCTGAACCCAGGACAACTCTTAAGCCCACCTTATTTATCTTCAGGATGCTTACATGTTAATATTAAAAATTTAGAGATCAGCACATGCGAAGTTTAAAATACATTTCCAAGAAGTCCAAACACAGAAAGATAAAGATTTGTGTCTAAGGCATTCTAATTTAAGTCTACTGTCAATTAAAATACCATCATATGATGAGGCATCAATGCTTATAGTCAAACTGATTTTTAAGTAGATACTTGATTGTAACTGCCGTGAACACATTTCATGGTATGATTTAATAATGTAAAACTTACGAATTAACATAATGGATGCTAGGTTTATGGTCCATCTAGATCAGTTACTTCATTTGACAGATCACAGAATCACAGAATCCCAAGGGTTGGAAGGGACCTCAAAAGATCATCTAGTCCAACCCCCCTGCAAGAGCAGGGTAACCTACAGTACATCACACAGGAACTTGTCCAGGCGGGCCTTGAATATCTCCAGTGTAGGAGACTCCACAACCCCCCTGGGCAACCTGTTCCAGTGCTCTGTCACTCTTCAGATATTTTTTATAGGAAAGTATATCAGTTTTAGACTGTTATGAGTTAGAATGACAAATTCAGAATACCCTTGGTCATTACTGGATATAGATTTATCTTACTTGCTGAAGTACGCATCTTCATATCTCTTCCACAATTAATTTAAATAAAGAGAACCCTGTTCCCATATAAACAGAAATATTTCAAATATTTAATCGTTAAAAGATCTTCTTATTTATAACTTATTCTTCTGTTAATCTGGTTTTGGGGTTATTTTTAGTGGTGTTTTTTTTACATTCATTTGAAATATATCCATTTAAATAGTGAAAGCAAAATAAGTTTTTTCCACAATAATATCCAAAGGGGTGTATTTACAGAACTGTTACATCTGTATGCTTTGTAGGCAGCCCTACAATGCCAGCCTTTTCCCCTCTGAGGATTTCTGAGACTGAGAAACTCAGGTTTAGTGGCGGACTTGGCAGTCCTGGGGTAAAGGTTGGACTTGATGATCTTAAAGGTCTTTTCCAACCTGGTTACTTCTACAAGTCTATGACCCCTTCAAACACTCCAAAGAATGTTAGCACTTTCTTGCTAACAAAGGACTCTGGGATCAAGGTGCCCAAGAGTCCCCAAGTCATCCAAGACCAAAGGGCTACTATCCAAAGCATCAACAGATTGTCAAGAAAACAGGCGCTCTAGCATCAGCAGTTTACAGATACTAGGAAAGACATCCTACAGAAAGAATATTAATGTCACCTGAACTAAGATGAAATGTGTTCCGCTGGTCAGAGCTATTACATCACTGTGCCACACAGCTGACTGTATGATACAGTTACCACCAAACCCAGATTTGCATTAATGTCTATATAAATTGGATAGTAAGATCTTGCAGGAAATGTCCTAACTAGTAAAAGGTCAAAGCACACTTAAGTTACCCTAAAAAGTCTATTGCAATCTTCAAGAACTCTCAAAAGTTCAGAATTTTTGCACACTGACTTCCTCACACTCAGTAATGTTTGAAAGGAGTGCTACATAACAAAACCTTCCTCTGATGAGGCAATCACTGAGGTAAGGCATAAGCTCTTCCTTCATTCTCAAATAGGCGGTGATTAAGAAAGAATACAATGTTTCTGAAAACTACCACTGACAAAGCATCAACAGCCAGTAGCATTCAGTAATGAAAGAGGATCTGACTCAAATACCATCGATAAAACAACCTGACTGTAAATACAAGGAAACCCACAGGTCATAAAATGAAAACCATATCCTACCAGTCAAAATCTCTTGCAACGTCAGTTTCAATGGATGAACTGACAACAGAGAAGCAAAGTATACTTCCCACAGTTTGAAACTCATCAGTGATAAACAAGGTTATGTATGTTTAAGTAAACTTATTTACTCAGTGCTGCTGTAGACAAAAACGGGGCTTGGGGGCTGAAACCCTCTATCGACAATCATTAAACTTTATCAAGTAGACAGCAAGCGAAATGGTTGATCTGAAGTAACTAGGGATTTATTTGGCAAAAACAGAATAGGATGAGGCATAAATAATTTGGTATTTGCCTCTACAGACACTACTGAAAGAAAAATAATATTATTTCAATGTTTTGAAATTTTGCTTCTGAAATTATCTGCATGAAGAGAAATACGTGAGTCTAAAAGCAGTAAGTAATTCCTTGACTTATTACAAACAGGAAAAAGTGTCTACTAACTAGTTCTACTCTTTGCATTTTTGTGTATTATTATTACATCTTATTCCTAAGGCAAAGAATCTTCATTTATTTCCAAACACAAGTCTTTCCATGACTGCATATTTTGTCATCCTTCTCTTTGATTCTGAAATGTCCCAAGCGTTCTACATGAAAGCTATTTGTAAAACCATGTTCGCTTGTGTTGGTTTTCGTACTACTACCTTTGCTAATTAAGGTGCCAGAAGTCTCTTACATATCTTTGGTCTTTGTGTGTAGTTTACCCCACAAATATTACTATCATGTATCCTTACTGTAAGATTACTATCATGTATCCTTACTGTAAGATCTTCATTTGATCCAATGAAGAAAATCTATTATATCCTTTTCCTGTCTAACCTGCAGTAAATGGGAATATTCACTCCATTCCTGAATTTTCAGTAGCATTGAGCAAAACATAGTTTTTGTTTTTCCTGCATTATTTTGTTTTTCCTGCATTATTATCACCAGTGAAATTTTAAACTGGCAACTAATGGTCAAAGAACTTTTCTCTGTGTTTATGTTGACAGGCAATCTCAGCAGCAAAGAACACATAAGCAAGAGGCTAAAAGTCTGCCACCTACAACCAACATTTTTGCTGAGAAGGCTGAATATAACATGAGTTCAATTTTCCCCCTCCCCCGTATCTGAAAGAAAACAGAGTAATTATTTTAATTCCTTCAAATACAGCTGTTCTGGTTTCTGTAATATTTCAAAAGCAGTGGAATGTATTATTACTGTGCTTGTTAAGCCACAAAAACTGCTTTAATGTGAGTGGTTCAATTTCTAATAACTAGGAGTTAATCTCCTGAATGGTATGGACACCACAGAAAGAAATCCTCTTAGCATTCTGTATTACAATTGTGTTATTTCACCTTTTAAAAAGATTGTGCTTGAGATGCCATTTTACATCAAAATTATTTCAGAGTTTTCCCTTCTGAAATTCTCTGTATACACTGAAAAATGTTTAAAGTGCATGCCTATAATGACCACAGTTAATATACTGCAAACAACTAGATGTACAGGACCTATTTGCCTGGTAACTTCTAATAAAACATTTCCTCTGTGAAAAGCCAAGTTGCTGAAAATTCTGATATAACGGGACAAATAAAACTATACACTGCAGCTGCAAACATTTACAAGTTTTTAAAGCCTAAATGAAGTACTAAAAGAATGTAGACAATCTTAGAAATAAGTGACCTGTAATTCTCGTCTGTTTTCACTATTTGTGATGAAGATCTGGAATACCTGGAAACAAACAAATGCATGTAATTACTGTTTCTTTTTCAGCTTGTTCTATGCGCTTGGCTTTCTAACAGACACAAATTGTATATTTTGCCCCCTTTATCTAAGTCAAGTAGGAAAACATTTTTGTGGCTGACAACAGTAGTATATGCATAAAGTAAAGCACTAAGAAGGTAAAGGAGGCTGCAAGAGTTAATGTTGAAATATTAATTATTAAGTAAAGTCACTTGTAATCTTTTATGCACAAAGACAGAACTGTTTTGCCAATTATTAACTACAAGAGGGTTTGCTCTCAGTCTGCGGGCAGGACATTTATATTCAAATTCATAAAGACTTGGCAAGTAATCATTCTCAGAAAAATGTTTTGCCAAGATAACTACAAAATTTACGTCTTGATTTTTTACCCTTAATCACTCTTCAGCAAATACTAAGTGTGGGTGTGCTGGATGGAATTATACAGTGAGCTTTACAGAAACTTCTCTGCTTTTATTTGTCACGTAATACCATGTTATTTTTCCTTTGCTAATACACAGCACAATTTCAGAGCGAGAATTTTGTCTTTAATATGTGCCAGGCATTCATTCCTAATACACAGTAAGTTATTCCAGATTTATGTTTGGATAACAACTGAAACTCCCTTCACTCCCGGTTTTAAACTAACTCTCTGCCAAGTAAAAATACTGGAGAACAAAAGTTCCAGCCAGCAAGCATGCACAATAGCCTGATTCTATCTTCTAAATTCTGCCCTACTAGCCATTTTAATTTTTCCTCATCTAACAGGATCAAAAGATTACAGTTCTTTTTCGCCACACATATTTAATTCTCTAGTATAGAGAAAAAAAATAGGAACCGGAAGATTTTTGGCATTGATAGTAACAGATTACACTAAACAGAAACAAAAACCATTGCCACAAGCCTCAGCCATATTTTGATTCTGATTAAGGGATGAAAGCTTTTTCAGGCCATAATTTATTACTCATTCATATTCTACACCTTCCTCTTCCCTTTGTCAAACCACTGACAGAAAAATGTTTGTTAACTGCTTGGCACAGGAAGACAACACAAATGTGGGAAGAAAGCGACAAGAAAACATTAAACTGGATTGCACTCAACTACTGCAAACATTTTCATATAAAAATGAAATATTCTTGTTTTCATTAACATTAATGTATCACACTTCATTCATGTAATTTCTGCATGCAGATAATAAATATGTTATTTCTACATGGCTAAATCCAAATTGTCTGAATTCAAAGACTTTAAAAAACAGATTTAACAGCACTGTCAAACCAACTCTGAAGGGCCTTATACCTCCTCTTCATAATATGATGATGAATGAAACTGGCAAAAGGCAAGGTAAGTATTAGGCTGGCAGCATCAAGTCAAAATCTGAAACATTCCAGAGAAAATAAATTACTTTTAAATATTTATTTTCAAGTAACATTAGCTTACAGAAAAACTGAAGAAAAAAAAAAGTCTGAGGCAAAATTGGTGGGGGAGGGAAGAAGACTACATAGAAATTTAACTAAGAAATTCATAACAACAACAACAACAACAAAAGTAGTATCATAACTCCCTCTTCACCTCTAATTATTTTATATTATTCTAAATCCTACAGAGGAAAATGGATTGACAGCAATATATTTCAAGGTTACCTTACATGCTAGGCAAACTTGTCAAGTCAAAACTGTCTCAAGTAAAATGTCTCTTACTTAAAATGACTGTAGAGTTATATACATTACATTAGCATTTGCTATTATTTGAAGAACAGCAACTTGTAAACAAATAGGTGAAACAGAATTTGCAGTTACAAAGAAGATTGGTAATTATTAAGGTTAGATGGCAAAACAAGTAATCTAATAGTACCTACATGAATTCTAGGAAACGATGCCATATTCCATGCAGCCATTCCTCACTGTGCGTTTTGGCCTTGTAAAATTTGAATAAGAGATTTTTATGTGGAATTCACAGGTTTCCATGCTTTTGCACAATATTTAAACTAATTTATTTAGTTTATTTAAACTAAAGTTTTCAAGGCTCGTCTTTATAGTCTAAAAATGAAATGTTTCTAACTGAACTAGAAAAAAAACCAAACAGCTGTATGATTCTATGATAACTGAGATCTCAAGAAGGCAAAAGGGAGAAGGAAGCTACTCTAGTTATGGTCAAGCCCTGTGGATAAACCAGCTTGTAGTGATTAGAGCACAAATCTGAAGTATGCCTGTGGAACACCCTCCAGTTTAAACTGGAAGAAACCTACTTCATACTCTTAAAGTCCTCTGAGAGTTGAACCAAAACACTCTAGATAGGCATAACCATGAGATCAGTTTCCCAAGTGCACTCCTGACCTTAACTGCTAACAGCATCCACAGCTGTATTAGGAGAATCACTGCCAGCACACTGAGGGAAGTGATCGTTCCCTTCTACTCAGCACTGGTGTGACACATGTGAAGTACTGGCTCCAGTTCTGGGCATTCAGTATGACAGACATTGGAAGGGTCACAAAGCTGATGAAGGGCTAGCAACATCTGTCATACCAGGACAGGCAGAGAACTGGGACTGCTTAGTCTTGAAAAGGCTCAGTGTGTCTTATCAATGTGAATAAACACCTGATGTGGGGAGGGTGCCAGAGGGGAGCAAAGCCAAAGCCAGACCCTTCTTAGTGTCACACGGTGACTGGACAAGAGGAAGTGGGCACAAAATTAAACACAGAAAACTGCATTTAAACATAAGAAAAATCAACTGTGAGGATAATCACACACTGGAAAAGGCTGGAGAAGCTGTGGAGTCTCTATCTTTGGGGATATTAAAAAACTGCCTGGACACAGCCCTAACCAATCTGCACTAGTGATCATGCTTAGAGTAGGGGATGGGACCAGCTGATGTACCAAGTTCCCTTCAACCTCAACAATTCTGTGATTCTGCAAATTAGAATGCTGATATTGATGCATTCCTTCTTTAGAAACAACAGCAAACCTGAGGCAGGAAAAGGACAGTTCTGAATTCTACTTCAGAAGTTCAAGCTGAATAAAGATCCACCAAAAAAAAAAGTTAATTCTATAGCAGAAAAATGCATATTATTGTATTAACCGTGTACAACTTAACTTTAGGAGCTTCATACATACCTCAGAAATTATATTTATACAAATATACATACCTCAGAAATTAAGTTTCAGTCTTTGGAGCACACTTGTTCTATTTTATGTTCTCATTCCTCCCTCTGTCAGATTTTTTTTTTTTTTTATATATTACCTATGCAATCAAAGCAAGTACCAAAAGTACTACACAACAGTTAACATAATTTTTAATTTTTGCTTCTACCCACAATTTGCTTTGAGGACTGTGCGGTTTATATATTTATCACTGTTATTCCAGTCACCTCTCACTGTTTTTCTGTCTCTGCAAGCAAACCAGTTTTCCCACTTATAAATCTTTTGACACAAATCAGAGCAAACAAACTAAGACTGAAGACAGAAAAAAAATAAAAAAATAGAAGGCACAGGGGGAACAAAAGAAATTGAGAAATATTTTTAGTTTATACTCATACCACAATCTCAGCAGGTCTTATAGTACATTATGAAATGGGTGTCTACTTCTTAAACATTTAACCAATTAACTTATCCTGAGTAAAGAACAGATTATATCTATTCTTCAGTATGTAATCTCTAATAATAGGCTTTAAATCATTTGTAGTATTAGTAGCACACAGTCTTCTGCCACCAGCAATATGAGAAGATGGAAAACATATTTCTAGAAATGGATATAAAACTAGTACAGAAAAAAATATTAAACTGGAAAGCTCAGGAATCTGATCTTATTAGATAAGAAATAAGAACATTATTTAATGCATTTCAGTTCTACAATATCCCAGTTAAATGAAGGCAGTAAGTATGTGAAGAATCTCTGAAGTGAAATACAGCAAACACCAGTTACTGTTCTTTCCATCAATACTTCTGAATTGCATACAACTTCTAAATTATTCATTCAAAAATGTAACAAGATACAACCAAAAGTTCAATGAATTAAAAGCTCAATAAAAATATTTGTCTGCTATTAGTCCTCACCTTTGAGGAAGGATCAATACAAAATTAACAGTACTGCAGTTGTAAAACTACACAGTAATGGCTTTCCCCCCTGAGTTCCAAGTCAGGCCATGAACTTTATTTTCCATCTTTTCCCTAATAAATTAAAAAAATTAAAAAGTCTTATAATTGGTATGCAAGTGAGCAGCTTATTTCATAGATGTCTGACTAAAGTTGAAAGTAAACAGCCAGTCACATTTAACAGATGGGTTTTTCCAAAAGCTGAATAACTTCTGATTCATGATGATACAGGGTTCGCGTATCAATGAGGATGCCAACTAGTTGAAGGGAAAAAAAAAAATAAAATTTTGCTTTTATTTTCTGCTCAATCCCACAAAACCAGAAGTGTCAACACCGCAGTAAGATTCTTCAGAAGGATTTCTCTGGTCATTTTCTATATCAAGAATTTGAGAATTGTACATTTTCCACACTTTTTTTTTAAACAGATCAAGTCTACTGTTCTCATATGAATGTTTTCTGATGTTCAGCAGAGTATAAAGCAAAAACCATCACAGCACTGTTACTAGAATCACAGTTTTTCATGTTGCATTCACTGAGCATCCAAATGTTGTATGTTAGGATGTTAGGTATGACTGAACACAAATGCTTTTTTGGCAACTCTGGCATTCTTGCAATACTTCTGAATTAGAACCTCAATGGCCACTAAGTATAGATAAACTACTAATCATCTTTGAAAAGAGCTTAACAACACTACTGAAAGGCTGAAGCAACAGCTATTAAGGAAAATCTTGCTTTAAAGGCTAAACCAGAAGTTCCTGGAAGACTGAACTACCTCTCAAACCCTGCAATTTTTTGAAAAAATAACTTCTGAGTCAAACTGCCTATGACACAGTTAGAGATATAATTTCTTTAGTTATTACACAGGCCAGACATTTTTTTTTTAATCAAAGCCTGCCTCCTTGTGTTCGCAGAATAGTATCTCAAAATAGTCAGTTAGACTCATGTAAGCTTTTAAACATAATAAAGTTATTTTATTGACCATGAATCACTTATTTTCATTTTGCTAGGCCATCAACATAGCAGCCTTTATTGGTATTCCCTTATATCTACTGAATGACCTGACCTTTACTGAACCTGAAATGGTTACATACATGAAATGTGAGAAAAAGAAGCATATGGGGAGGTAAGTATTTTAAAAGATGGCAGGTTACCAGAGTGCTTAACACTTAATAAAGTATTTAATCTCTTTAAAAGGAGAATTATTTTGTGAGATCAAATCTTGCACAACTTAGAACATAAACTGTTGAGAACTGAAGAAACCAAGTTGATTTTTTTTTTAAGTAGAACAAATTTTACAACCAAGTAAATTTATGGTATGTAGTGTTAGGAAGCAAATATATATTTTATTGCTTCAATTAATTATGTCCATCTACTAACAGCAGTTAGGGCAAACAAAATATAAAGCTACTGAATCACAGAATCCCAAGGGTTGGAAGGGATCAAAAGATCATCTAGTCCAACCCCCCTGCAAGAGCAGGGTAACCTACAGTACATCACACAGGAACTTGTCCAGGCGGGCCTTGAATATGAGCATATGCTGCTTTGAATTTAAAACCTAAAAATGGAGTTCAGCATAAAGGCTTTGTAAGGAATACACAGAGCTACCTGAAATAAAACCATTTTTTAATTTTTGCAGTATTTCTAGCAAGCACCACAACTACAAGTGTCTGTGATGCGCTATGGTGCACAAGAGCTGTTGAGATAAAGAACTGTTGTTCTTTATCTTTCATCTGGAAAATTATGGGGCAGTTGAAAAAATACAAATCATCCATGCTGTAGCTATCCATACTATATAAAACAGAGATCAATGTTCACCAAATTACAGTTTCTTTAAATCAATATATGCCAGCAATATCAAAAAAGCAGGAGTCCTGTCTTTGCCCCAGGCCACTGTGTCTTGTTCCTTGTCTTTTTCTGTGTGAGGCACAGCTATGTAAGCGGTAACGAATTGACCTGGTTGAAAAATAGCTTATTGTTGGTTTTCATCATACAGTTAGATCGATGCTTGCTTCTGAAGCACATGAGGGTTGGAAATGAGAGGCTAGAGAAGGACTATAGTATCTTCTATAGGTGGCAGTGCTAGTTTATACTAATTTAATGCTTCAAATGAAGTACACCAAAAAAAAAAAAAAAGGGAAGAAAAAAAACCATAAGAAAAAAAAAAGATTTAAAATAGTGAATGCAAATAAAATGTGTAACTGCCATTCAAATTCCGATCCTTGACAGCACACTTCTAGCACAAATGGATGCTGAGAGACAAAAATATTAATATGAGCATTAAGTAGTTCCTCCTAAGAATTGTGTTGTTAAGCTATAGAAAGTAGTTTTACACTGCAAACACATCTTACCAGAGTTCACTTGTTGCTGATACTCAAATTAGTTTGCGTCACAGCTCTTATTATTAGAAATACATAGATGAACTAAAATGAACAGAAATCAAAACTTAGCAACCATATACCCATACTGAAACTACTGTGCCATGGGAACATTAATACTATGACCAAAGCTGCTTTTTTTTTTTTAGGAAAGGACCACTTCTGGCAATATTCCATAGCTATAAACACCTTCCTCCTTTCTGTGCAAACAGCCTTGTGATGGAATATGCACTGTCCTATCACATGACCTTTCACAACAGGGTCCCCTCAGCTGGCTTCTGTGTCACACCACCCCTGCTGGTCCCAAGACATGGAGGCTGGTGGAGCAGCTCCGGCACAGAACAAACACCACAGCTGGTGTGTTCCAGCACACATCAAGCTTTCTTCATACTACTTTTTCCACACAACACATCAGAGCAAGTTTATACAGCTCCTCTGAAACATGTTTCAAAGGTTCAGCAAAGAGATATTCACTTCTTTTTTCAGCAAAGCATTGATGAGAAATGTTGTTTTAACTCCACATAAAATCTGTGTTGCTTTCAAAACATTGTCTGAAAAGCATTCTTCTCCTTTGTGTATTTAAAAGAACAAAGGATCCAAGCAAGACCTGCCTTGAAAAAGAGATGTCACTGCTTTTTGCTTTATCTATGATGCATTGAGAAAGGTCTCTAGAATATAGTCTTCACTAAACTCAGTAATGAATCAGATGTGAACTACTCAAACTAAAATGCTATGCAAATTTTCAGGCTCCTTAGGAGAGACTATGCACAGAACTTTATAAAAAATAATAATTATTCAACACAGTTTGTTTATTTTTCTGTACACTAAGTACACTAACATTAAGTTTCAGAAGGGAAAAGACATTAAGAAAAACAGAGAGCAGCCACAAAAACATTTGTTTTAAAATAGACTTGTATTTTGTTGCCTACACTAAACACTAGTATTTTTCTTGTATACCCAGGCAGGGTGTTACATCTGATTAAAAACACCCCAAAGAAATAAAACCAAAAACCCCTAGGGCAACTTGATTAGCTGGTGCTTCCTGCCACACAAAGTATGATTTGTCCTGTGTTTCTCCTGTAAAAAAAGAGCAAGTACTATTGAGAACATCCAGTGTTCTAGTGTGTGTGTGTCTCGCTTCTCTGGTGACACTTATCCACATTAGGACAGTATTCCTGCCTAACGCATCAAAATTTAAATTACCCTTCTGATACTGAGCTGACAGGGCTTTTTTTCCAAGAGTTTTCTGAAGCCTGAATTCCATGAGTTCATCCTTCTAAAGTTAAGACTGCCTTACAGATTGAACTAGCACTTTTACCTCTGTTTTTTATCTAACTCTTTTTGAAGACAATCTATAGCCAAGTAAGCCCACCAAACTACTTCCCTGGATCTCAATAAAGAGAAAATAACAAACATTTCTGGTGATCTCCTAGTCTTACGATTTTTTCCAAGTGTTGTGATTAACTGTTACAAAAATTTAAGACTACTAAGAACACACCTGGATTTGTTAATTTGCTGGGGAAAGCCTTTTACAAAGGCTTACAAAACCACCCTCACGACCATCAGCTTAGAAGCCACGCTAGCTTGAAATACCTACATACTGATTTTGAAGTTACTGTTAAGATTCTGCTGTGGTCCCTTCCATGAAACAAAAAACAAAAAAAAAGCACCACCTACTCTCCCCCCGAAGAGAACCCTGAAGAAGTGACAAAGTCGCACAGAAATAAAGTAAGCACTATTAAAAGAATTAAAGACTCTCAAACCCAAATTGTCTACTGAGACATAGGACAGAAAGCTCTTTCCAGGAGAAAAACTCTGAAAAGAATGTTCTTAAGACTATCCTAACAGAGGACTTGTGCGTACAACTATGTACTCAGGCTGCTGGCATACCCTCAAAGACTGCCAAGAGGCTTAACTGTAAAAAAGAGCAGAATACATGAAAAGTGAGCTGGGACTCGCGGCTGACGCGGCAGACGGTGCACGCCCCGCACCGCCCCGAGAGGTGGGGCTTCTCCCCCCTACCCTCTTCTGCGTACACCCCACGGGCTCTCTGCGGAACCCAGCGAGACAGAAGGACAGACAGAAAAGGACCGGGGGAGAGGGGGGTGAGGGTGGCGGCGGACTGCCCCCAGCCGCGGCACAGGCCGGGATGCTGGGGGCCGGGCCCAGTTCAGCTCGGGGGCGGAGGGGCGGCGCTGCGGCCGCCTCACTCACAGTAGTACGCCACCACCGGCTCGCGCTTGTCCAGCTCCTGCGCGGTTCGCAGATGGTGCTGGATGCTCTTGAACTGCGACGGCAGCGGGGGAAGCGCCGTGGCCGCCATCACGCGGGTGAGCGGGCGGGCGACGCGCGGCGGCAACAACGGACAGACAGAGAACAACCAGCGGCTCTCACTACCGGGACTGCCGCCGACCGCTTCCGCTTCCGGCACGGGACGGCGGGGCGCGTGCGCGGGGCGGGAGGGCTGCCGCCTATGACGGTGCGGCCGGCAAGAGCGCCCCCTGTCGCTTGGAAGGGCGCGGGCGGCGGATCACCGCGGCTGCGTAGTGCCGGGCGAGTGGGCGAGTGTGTCAGTCCGCAGGGACGTGCTGCCTCGAGCGCGGCCCGTCAGTGTTTGAAACGGGTCCCACTGCCGCCGCCCCCAGGGGCTGAATAACAGCCTGGCCCAGCTCTCCAGGGCCGAGCGTGATGCCCTGCCCGGCCCTTTTTTCTTCCCTCCTTTTACCATGTCAGCCCAAACATTTGTGCAGGCCTTATCCACGGAGGTAGACCTGCAAGTAAGGTCTCATTTCACGTTGAAAAACCTTCCCCTTGGGCTACCCCATTGGTCCAGGGAGGCGTCGGTGCTGAGCCGCAGCTCCTCTCCTGGGCTTCTGGCCATCATCTCGCGGCTGCTTGCTGGAGAAGCCTTATGCTACCGTCGCTTGGCTAACAGCACTCCGCTGGGCCGGGCTGCGTCCGGCATTTTGCTTGTTAAAGCAAAATGGTTTCAAATGGATCTCAAAAATTGCAATATAAATTATTTTAGTGCCTGCTATTTTCTCAATCTGACAACATAGTTAAATGTTTTTTTTAATGTGTTTTAAATGGCCTTGTTGCCAAACTTCTGGTCTCAAAATGGCTGTCTGCAAGGGAACATTAATGCTCGAGGGCATAAAGAAGTATGCATGTTGGAGGGAGGCGCGGGGTAGGAGAGATGTGCCTATATTGTCTCAGTGTTATCATGGGAGAGTGCTGAAAAGAGGATTGGGGAGGGAAATGATGGCTGAACAGAAGAAAGGAAGCCAAGAAGGGAACAGAACAAGGAGCAATTATAACCCTGGGAGGTTGTGGTGGTATAGGAGAAGTTGGCTGTCCCAGAGTAACTATACATTTGATGCAAAGGCAATTGCGTCACTGACTGGGTGTATTTAGCTTGTTGCATTGAAGATGGTGGAGGGAACAATTACCTCTTCTTTAAGTGGGAGCCGAAATGGGCATAATATCTGTCTAGAGACAAAACTGATTACAAATGCATGAGCTGGGAATTCCTTTGAGTGCTGTCTGTGAAAATGAAGTGGCTGGAGTTTGGTGGAAAACAATGAAGAAGTCAGAGAAGCACTTATAATGTGACCCTGATGTAAGCAACAAAAGGACCTCCTACTGTGTTGTGTGAGACAGGACTTTGTGTTCACCATGTAAAGAAATAGAATTAAATCAAAGACTCCCCAGGTGTATTGTATAATTCCTTTCATGTTAGTAAAAAGAAGCCTTCAGGATCATTCCACAGATTTGCTAAGCATTTGAGCTAAAATCAGTGCAATACTGAGGAACACATGCAGGTGTGTTATAAATCTCAGAGGGAGTAAGAGTGGAAGGAAGCTGATAGTAAATGAGGATAAAAGTGGTGGAAGATTGGAAGACTCGGGGAAAGAAAAGTTTAGAGGCTCTTGAGATTACAGTGAGTGCCAGGAAAACAAATGGCAAATACAGGAAAGGGAAGTTTTGACAGCCACGGGGAAATGGTTTCTTTATGCAGACGTAAATCTCCATTAACGTGTTCCAGAAACTACTGATAGAATCAGCCACAGAAAAGCATTTGCACACAAAAGGCAATAATGCATATTCTGGTTTTAAATGGAAAACTGAAACTGAGGAATTTGACAGTTTTAATTTCACAGGATGTTCAAGAAAAAAATCTACATTGGAACTCACTTGGAAGAAAAATGTACCTCATGTTTTAATATATTCCAGATTTTGACCACTAACGGAGAGGGTATGGTGGTGGGTCATTCAGCTCCTAGAGCCTCCCCAGGTAGTCCCATGCCGGTCATGGCTCTGCAAGGCTCTTGACACTGACAGGGAAGTCCCCTGAGGTGCTGAGTGTTCTGGACTCCTCTGACCTTTCCAAAGCATTTTGGAATCTAGGAAACAAGGACAACAAGCAATTGAAATATTAAGCACCAGGGAAAATACTAACAAGGTTGTAATGAATTTTTTTTATTATTTTACAAACATCTGATGAAGTATGATTTGAGTACAGTTGGTCATGACTGTACCTAGCACATGGAAGTAAACTCTTCTTTCTAGTAGTTGTATATACTTTGTATTTTATTTATAAATAAAAATGTGTTTTAGCTGAGTTTACAAGTTTAAATTGCAAAGAATAACTCCAGATGGATACCAGTGTACAGAACAAAGAATTAAACATGTATTAACCAAAGAACACAGCATATTATGCAAACAAGAAGTTACCACGGTGATTCTTATTCAATTTGTAGTGCTTGCGAGTATCATAACTAGTTTAGTATTGCACAAATCTGATCTGATAGTGTTGACTTGACATGCATTTAAAACAAGATCTGGTTTATTTCTGTAGGGGAAAAATAGCATTAATGCTTTAGTATAATGAATGTATTGAAATTTATCATTTTGTTCTTGATCAGCATATTAAAAAAATCACACATCTAGTTGTGATGCACTTTGAATTAGATGGCCCACAATCAAATCCAAGACACCTAAATCATGCAACTGTGTAATGAGGACTACTTCTGTGGGTTTATGAGGATTACTTGGCTATCGTAACCCAGCCTTGTTTGGGGCTGTTCAACTAACAGTAGTGCTGACAGATTTTGTAGTAGTTTTTTTTCCAGAATTTCACAAATATTCCTGAAAGGACACAAACACTGTCATCAGGCTGTCAACTTCTTCTGCTTTCATAGTGAATGTTTTTTTCACATCAGCTTAATTCAAGAAGCAAAGATGTTCTTCCCTTCAGTGTTACAGGCATCAAACTGTGTCCAAAGATGTGGACAATTCCTTTTTACTTTGCTGGCTCCTGGGTCACTGTTATATAGTGATGAGCCTGAGTCTCCTGTTTCAACTGAGATTCAGAACAGAAGTTGTTAAATTTAGTAGCCATATGAAACGTTTAAGCCTCAACACCATATAAAATTATGAAAAAGCAAGAGGAAGAAAACCTCCAGTTTATTTTTTTCTAGAAATTGAGGGTATTTGGTGATGGAAAATAGCTAGTTGCTATGATTGCTATTTGTGCATATTTTATACAGGAAACTACCTTCGCACTTCTTTCTGCTTCTGGAATACTTTTTTTTTTTTTTTTCCCCCATTATCTCACATCAGCACAGGTAATGAAATCTCTTCTAAGTTTAATATGTCTGCTAGTCCTTAAGAAGAAACTGTTGCACAGAAAAACATCTGATATCTATATAAAGTTCAAGACCTAACCTATCCAGATACAGTTATTGCATGGAATAATTCTAGTATGCAGACTTATTTTTAACTGCTATTCTACCAGCTTTAGTCAGAGCAGTAGGAAGTTAGATGTGATACACAGAGCAAAAAATTCTGTGGGCCCAATTCTGCAGTCACACACAAGCAAAACTTACTGAAGTTGAGGCTTGACTGGACCCGAAAAAGGCATTTCTCTGAGATTTTCTTTTGATGCTTCCAAGCCTCTTATGCAAAACTAAGTCATAAAGCCCTTTTACTCCTTCAAAATGTGATCATACAAAACTGGGAGAAGTCTTCTGCATCAGAAGCTAAAACATAAGGCTGGTAAGACATTCCAGTCAGCACAAAGAATACAATGCTAGTCTTTCACTTTTAGTAGGAGATTCACAGCTAGGAGGTGACACTAGCTGGACTGCCACAGAGTAGGCTGGTGTTGATGAAGATGTTGTCACCACAGCCTGAGCAGGAGTCTCTGCCCTGGGGTCTGAGATGCAGGTTGCAGTGGTGGCACTGCTTGGGAAAATATTTGGATGCTTTCTGGTACCGAGTTTATCCACTATTCCTGCTTAGTTCTCAAGCCATAAGAACATGTGAGAAATTGGGAATAATTTTACCTGGAGGGTCAATAACATGATTAACTCCAATTGCATGTGTTTGGGAAAGCTGTGACTAGAAATACGTTTATAAATAACCTCCTCTTCACACACAGACACCCCTCTGGAGTCAAATTATTAAATGTGGCAGGTCATGAAAATACGTTACTCTCGTCTTTTTGACTTTGGTTGGACATGGGAACAAAGGTTATTTACGTAATATGGTAGTTTTGAGATGAGAATAAGTGTCAGATAACTATTCAAGCAGTAATAATGACTGTGGTTCTCTTCTGCAACACTGCATAGAAGACAGAAGGTGTTTTTTTGGTATAAAACTACAGGTGAACAAGTTGGTATATGACTGGGAGTGATTGATCTCAGAGAGTTCTTGAGAAACCTAGCCTTTTACATGAGATCTCAAAAATTTTCGCAACAAAAATCGCTGTAATCACAGTAAATGTGTCCATTGCAATAAGAAAAATGGTCTTTGCAAAGTGCTTTGGTCCCACATACTGAATAATGTTGAAATTTTTTTCAAGTACTCCCACATCATGCAGGTAGATTGCATTCTCTTCGAAACCAAAGAGCTGAATTTGAAGCCAGAGCCACAGACAGCTTCAAGGATAATCCTTGAGAAAGCAGAGAAGATACAAAAACCAGTATAGAATGACTTTTGGTAGATACCTTACTGTTTGATGCTCTTACGTGTAGCATGAAGGTGAAAAAGGGCTCCAGGTGCCAGCAAAATCACCAGTTCTTACACCGTGAATACCTAAAATATGGCAGAAAAGTAGTTGTCAGATGATTTGCAACTGCATCAGGACGGCTAAAATGTGCACGTTAGAACATTTTGCAACTCTGTTTTTAATATATATCATAAGTATAAATGGATGACAATAAATGTAAAAATCAGTAAGATATCTACCAAAAGTCATTCTACGCTGGTTTTTGTATCTTTTCTGCTTTCTCAAGGATTATAAATTTGAAAGTTTCAGTTGTTTTCTGAAACACAAGCATTGTTGCTATGAAGAGTAGACAGCACAACTCCCTGTTTAGTCACAGATGAAAGGTTATTAAAAGAAAAATATAAATGAAAAAGCTAAGTGATAATTAATTAACCCAGCCAGTTACTACTTCTTTAATGGAACAATTATGTTTACTTTTTGCAGTTTATTTTCTTAACATTGGATTTATAGAATAAAAATAATAAAAAAATATATATATTAAAAAAAAAAAAAAAAAAGAGGATTACCTGAAGAGTTATAGGCCTGAACTAGTAACAGAAAAGATTAACCTGTCTTGTCTGGGTCACAGCTGAAATGCAAGGCCTCATTTCCATGAACAGCAAAGCCCCAAATGCCAAGCAATAACATATAAAGTGAACCAAAGAAAAGAGCGTGGAATTAGCCAATTACCATTGGTGGCCTGAGCTGCAAATCACAGGGTTATTCAACATGAAAACAGAACTGAACAGCGTTATTGTTGGAGGCCTACTTGCTCTTTTTCATTATCCAAAACATTTATTTTATTCTACTTATTTTAATAGGAGAGAGTTTGCCTCTGAAGGCTGTGGTATTTTTCTAATGAAATAATGGCTTAGAACACTATCATTGCAATTTTTGATAAATATTTATTTGACTGGCACTTACAGTTGATTTGTTTCACTGCCTCTGTATTCTGCTGGTGCAGAATGCACCAGACAGAGCTGGATGCCTTGACCAAAAGTCCATTTGTTTTGCTGTTGTATTTGTTTGCTTTGCTGTTGTATTCGTTTGTTGATTTATTTATTGTCAGACAATGGCAGTGCCATTTGCAAAGCTAATGATACTTATTCTTGCAAATTAACTTTTGACTTCCCTGAAGAGGCATTTCTAGCACCCAGGAAGGGTGCTTTTTCTTTCTTTCAGTGGGCCTTGTGTCCCACTCAGAGACATTGCAGGAAGGCATCAGCCTGCTCACAAACCCTCCAGCCTGTGCTTGGGGTCATGTCACCCGGCCCTCAGGTGGGGAGCGGGCACAGCAGAAGTGGGGCCTGCCAGTGCTGGATGCTTGTATAGAATCATAGAATCAACCAGATTGGAAAAGACCTCTAAGATCATCAAGCCCAACCATTACCCCAGGACTGCCAAGACCACCACCAAACCAAGCCACCTAGGGCCCCATCCACACAGGTAATCCCCGGCCAGCACCTCCATCAGTGCTGGCTGCCACTGCCATGCCATTGCCGGGTTCTCCCTTGCCCCTGACCTGCTGCCTTACACCAGCCTTTCACCCACTTTGGGGTACCCACTGTACAGCCCATCGCCCCAGCCTGGTTCCCTGCTGTCTCTTTCCCGGTCCTGGTCCCGAGGAGCTGGGACTCCACCAACCAGGGCATAGCACCAGCTTCCTGGGCTGCTGACAGGTTTAGTTTACACCATCTACAGTTTAATAACTTATTTTAACTAAGTCACATAAAGAGTAAGTATGCAACCAAACTTGGAAGCTGTAAGTCCAAAATTATGAATTCAAAGAAATAGCAGCAATATAATTAAATAATATCAACCACTCTGGTATTGCTACAAATAACTTAATGGCGCTGATTGCTGTTAATAACTTGCCAGAATACTCCATATGCACAGTTGAAAGAAGAGCTACATGTGCAAGCTCATGCATGTGCCAGATGATCTGGCTGGTAAATGCCCACAGGGAGGCTGTGCTTCAACATGTTGGTTGGAACCTTGTGGTTGGAACTCACGAGATGCTCTCCCTTGTAACTGCAGTGTGACTTCAAGCTGGTGTAACAAGAAGTATTGCCCCTCTGTGATGTATGCTCCTACACATGGAAACATGGAAAGAAGAAGGGAAGAGATGGGAACTGGGGTTCATTTTATGTGTTGATTTAACTGCTGTGGCTCTGAAAGGTACCATAGTGATTGTATTACTGGCATGGTTAGAATAACTGTTGTTACACATCAGAACACCCTTTGTAAGGGAATTTTACATCCAAGGGGATCCTGCGTCTGCTGAAGCAGCTAGATTATAAAGAAGGTAAAAAGCACTTCAGTGAGTGTCTGTTATTTAGTACAGCTCACTTTTCAGGTAGTTAATTAATGTCTGTTTATTTCCTGGAGTACTGCAAAAGGTGCTCTGTTAGTAGCACTGAGGCTTCTAAACTTTTTTTAATGCAATTTCTCCACTGCTTAGAGAAAATGCTGAGGTTTGTATGTATTGAATGAACTAAAAGCAATAATATCTCAGTCATACGTGGTCTGCAATAAAATGCTGTCATTCTCAGGATGTGTGACTAACCTTCACAAAAATGCAGTAATTGTGATCACAGGGAATTGTTTTCATTCTTGTCATAGTACATATGGAGCTTAGGTATCATCCAAAAGCAATTTTTAATGCTCCTACAATACTATGAAATTACTAAATTAGCTCAGTATGCTTGACAGATGTTTAGTAGCAGTAATATTTTAATAATTTAATTCTTCTAAAATGTGAATTGCTATTGAAAACCTACCATTGAATGTACTTCAAAGAATACTTGCATTTGTATTTCCTGTGATCTCTTTAAGCAGAAATGTTTAGAAAAGCAATATTGAATTACTGAATAACTCCTAATTTCTAAACTAAGATAGGTATTTCAGTGCTATTTATTATGCTTGGTATAGTATAGATTATTTTCACATTAATTGATGAACATGTATCTACAATAATCAGTAGGTTTGGTCAGGAAGCCTTTGATTTTACTATAGATAGAAACAGTAATTATGAACACATTCTAGCTAAAAAGCTACACTATACAAAAGCCACTTTATATGCTTTTATTGTTAGGTGGGGATAATGTAATTACTTAGCTGACAGGATTATCTAATCTAAGACAAACAAATAATTCACTGTATGACCTCAGTAACATTATGGAAACTTAAATTTCTGTCCAGCGATAAAAAATGCTAAAATAAGAGTTAGTGGGCAATGCTCTTCTTTAAGCTCTGGGAATGCATGAGGAATACAGCTGCATTGAAATAAGAAATGAATTCTGGTGACGTTGTCAAATAAACCCAGTACGAACCCCATGGGTGTCTGCACTCAGACCCCACTGAATGTGATGAATGGGCCCACAATAAAACTGTCAGTTCCTTTGAAGTGGCTCAGTACATGTCATGTGAGCTGAAGCACAGGAAGCCCATTATCTTCACACTAGAAGGAACTAATAGGACTGTTTTTCTTTTGTCATATGTGTTTGATAATGTGCTTCATGACACCACATTAAGAGGATATCTTGAGATGGGAACAGAGTAAGCTGGCATTGTGCAGTCCTTTTGAATGCAGCCTGCTGAGGAAACACAGGCTGTTCCTTGGGACTTTCTTGTCAGAAAATCGTTATTTGCTTTGAATCAGCAGAAGCAGCTGTCTGATAGTTGTCTGACATGGACAAATGAGATGGAACTGTTGATATCACACTTATTTCGAAGTGAGTCCTAAACCTGGCTTTCAGCTCAAGATTACAAGTCAGCAGTGTGCTCATTAAACTTTTAGTTAGTTGAAGCCCTACTGTATATTCAGAGCTAAACAAATTTAAACTAAATGCATGCATGAGGATGCACTTGTGCTTAGAGGAATGAACTGCATGTCTAATGTTATGCACCCAGTTCATTGCTTTATTAGTGTGGTTAAATATAATGGCACCAGTTATTCTTGGGTCATAAAAAAATGGCACCATGAAAATAGTACAAGATGAAATGGCAGGAAAAATAGACTGGTATCAGCAAGATAAGCTTTTGTCTGCCAAAAGACATTGCAGAGAGCAGCCTCTTCTGCCAGCTTTCCAGATTTGCCTGGAAGCGCCTGAATTTCCATTTTGGTTTGCAAAATTCCCCATGTTGAAACTTAGGCCCATTGGAGGCCACCATGCAGGAGTCTCCAGTGCAGTTTGGACCTGAAGTGGGGGTTGTCTCGCCTTCAGCTAAGGTGGGAGGCTTAGGAGGCAGATAACTTCCTCAGGCCCTTCTGCCTGCCTTCTGGCTTAGGTTTAGCATGAAGAATAGTGAGCAGGATGCAAAGCCTGGAGGTTGAGAACCTGGGCTTGTTGCACAAGGGTATGTGCTCAGCCATGGCACTCAGTCTGGGGAGATGTGTATCATACATAAAGCTTCTTCTTGACTTTTTATTTCTTTTTAATGCAAAATCTGTTTAATCTAAAAAGCATATTTTGAAAAATTGTGAAATAGGCATGATGAATCACTCTAGCATTCTTTTGTACAGTCAGCATGTCCAGTCACTCAGACTTAACAAAGAGGAATTTCCATACAGGTGTTTGTTGCAGATTTTCCAGGCTTGGGAAATCATAAACTACTGCTTGCAGCCCAGTGCTCCAAAGACAGAGTACTGCTGTCAGACATAGCTCAGATCTGACCACAGAGTGTAGCTACCTCTTCTGTTCCCTGGAGTCTCGAGGTAGAAAGGACTGCAAGGCAAACATCTGACATATTTTTTATTAGTAGCTGCTTCTTAGAGCTCATCCAGGTGCAGCCATAATTAACTTTCAGTGTTATTTTACTAAAAAAGAGTCAGAATTTTAATGTTGAGATACCTATCCTGGGAGCTTAAGGTCTGGCCTTAGAGATATGTCCTTAGAAGCTGAACATTTCCCTCCTTGTAGGCTCCACAATATGGAGTGTTTTTATACCCAGGCAGAGAGCCTTTGTCTCCATCCTCTCATTTCTCCAACTCTGCCTACTTTTCTCAGCTGCTTCTTGGACCCACTTTCAAACACCCACATACTAGCAGCAGCAAACCTTGTTACCTGTTCTGAAGCCTGGTGATGGGGCAGTGATATGTTTCTGTACTTTGTCTTTTTAATTGAGCCCCTGACACAAGAAGCTGAAAGGTAATGGAAGTCTCTGCCAAAAAAACTCAACAAAACAGCTCTCTACAAGATTAAGGAAGTTTGGATTCAAGTAATGAGAAAGAAGACATGACTTACTTTAGGTTATTGTACATTTGACTGTCTGGGAAAAGTCACTTTCTGCCGCAATGTATATCCACTTTTTTCAGCTGTATCTGTTGGTTTAATGCATGATACTACAAAAATTTCTCTGAGGTTTGGTTCCTGATGCTCAAATACTATTTGCTCCTTGTCTGTTGCTTTATTTCTTTTTAATTCATGACTGATGAACAGGCCTTTAAAGATCATCACTACCAAGGTTGCATTTGAACACAGTTCTCATATAGTTTACAAGCACTCATATTTAATTAAAGGCTACTTATTAAAGGTAGGTTTTGTGCCAGATATGCTTGACTTTTCATGGGACTACACCAAGTTTGTTGCAATGTGCAAATCTGGAGCTAGCACTGTAGTTATCAAGTGCCTTGAGCTGAACACACACGAAAGAAGCCTTTTTCCCTTTTCAGAAGCAGTTCTCGGTAGAGGGCGTTTGTGAGATGCATGGAGTTCCTCATTTCTGCATGTACTGATTTGGCATCCCTGCGTCTGGGAATTACTGATGAAGCAGATTTGCTTCCATGTTTCCAGGTTGTTGCAGTGCCCGGACTGTGGTGTTGCACTCCTAGATACGCTCTGTCTGTGTGGGCTGATTTCAGCCTGTGCACAGTTTCTTTCCCACTGATGACAGTTACCTGTGACACTCTCCATTGCTCATGTGCCAAGTACTCTGTCACAGCTGCAGGGTGAGATTGTGTCTAGACTGTAATCTGAAATAACATCCAAAGAAATGTGTGGATTCTTTTGTTTGAAAAGAGAATGATGATCAGTTTGTACATGGGAATCTAAATTCCAGCTGGTTTATCTCAAGTTCTGTGGATCTTTTCCCTCTCCTTTTTTGCCTCTGCAGGAAATTATATTCATGCTGTTTAAGTATGTTCCCTTGTCTTTACATAGACATCTGTTGAATGGCAGTAGAAGCATAATCTAACTTTCTGTCTCCTTTCAGCTGAAGACACTCACAGTCTCCAAAGCTTATTTTCTTGCTGATCAGAGTTTTGAAAATAGAAAGTAGATAAAATTAAGTACTGGTAAAAATCAGAAACATAAATTCCCACTGAATATGTTCCTAATTCCTCAACCTTAGGAATTCCATCTTGTGGACTAAAGGACAAGTGAAACTGACTAGTATAGAAGAAATTCTCCTGGAGGGCAGCAATAGGAGTGGTGGTGATGTGCAACAAAAAGCCAGGGGTCTCACCTGTCTCTATGCAAACTGCAAGAAGTATGCCAGTGGAAGCTTTTAAAGTGTTCTTTTGTTGATATTCATGCAAAAAGACTCAGCTTCCTTTTGTCCCAGATAAATCAATATTAAAGGCATTTTGACTTTAAACAATTCTCCCAATGGAAATCCTATCGATTGTTCACATATAAACCCATTTTCAAATAAATTCGTGAAAGGACCATACTCTGGAGCCACAGTGTTAAAGACACATATTGGATCCAAACAGTGGGAACCAAAAAGACTGGCTTGGAAAGATGAATATTGATGGTCTTGGAAAGGTACTCAGCAAAGTATAGAGTCACATCAATTTAGATAAATATCCAAGACAGCAGTAAGGCTGCCTCGGAGGGAGCGTAGTTGGATTTAACACTCTGGAGAGGAAACTTGATCAGTAACAAGAACCGCTTCCAGAGGAGCTCTGTGGCAACTCCCATCAGCCACCTTGTGGTAAATCTCTAGCCTGATTGTTTCTGAGGACTAGCACTGGCTGGGGTTTCTAATAAACTGGCCAGCATTATATGAATCGGTAATTTACGCAATTTTAACACATTTATATATTCAGAGAAGTGAGAAGAGGCACAAAGATACAGAGAGGTGTAACTTTTAAGAAGCTATAATATTTCCTGTTTGTTAGTAAAAGGTTATTTAAGATAAATTGCTGATGTCTTAAATTTAATTCTTACACTGGACAGCATGTCATGGACAGGCTCCTTCTTACTGCACATGTGACATGCTTTGTTTCCGGCATTTCAGTGGTCAGATTCTTTCTCCCACTTCAGCAAATCCTTAGCATTCATTTGCTTTCTCCATACATCTGTCGTAAGCCTGTAGGGCCTCAAGAGAGCTGTTTTAATAATAAGAACAAGCAATTCACTGCAAGCTCATATATCTTCCCTTTGGAGAAGAGACAGGGAAAGAACTTCAGCCTGGTAGGTCTGCTTCTCTTTCTGAATAATTGCAGTGCTTCCTACATTCATGGCTTCTGCTGGAAACAGAAGGAGCTGTTTGGAAAGCCTGTACATGTGCAGACTCTAGAAAGTAAAAGATACTACCTCAGTGAAAAGCAAGAAACACTAGGGACAAATGCTGCATTTCATAGAGGCAAATGGTGTTTATTGTCCACTGTGTTACACTGTTTGCAAAATAAGTTGTAGATAAAACACATCAACTGTCCCCATTTATGTTTCAAGACTCATTTGAAACGCAGCTTAGTAAATCAATCCTTCAAACTTTAAAGGCAGCTAGTGTCTTTGAGTAGGATCTATTCAGAACCCACAGCTGGCTGACAGGAATAAAATCTCTTAATCTCACTCCCTGTCACTCTGCACTTCAAACCGCGGTTGTGTCACCTGGGTAAGATGCTGGAAGACAGATATCCCGGAGGCGGTCTCACCTTCGCCCGGCGTGGCAGAAAGCTCTCCCGTGTGCCGTACAGCGCCTCTCGGGGGACTGCGTGCGGAGGGCAGCGGCGAGGGGAGAGCTTCCAGCCACCGCTCTCAGTGCTGGGACCCTGCGGGGTGCCGGCAGCGGCGCCGAGATCCGCGTCTCGCCTCCGCGCGAGATCCGCCTTGGGGCTGGGGGCGAGGGCACAAGCGGTTGCCGGAGGAGAGGCGGGGCTGCTCCTCCCCGCGCCAGGTATAAATCCGAGCTGCGGAGGAAGGAGCGGGCTGGGTCTGCGCCTCGCCCCCAGCTCCGGCTCCGCAGCCCGCAGCCGCGGGGCGAGCAGCACCCGCGCCGCTGGACAGCGCCGGCCCCGCCCACTTTCCCCTTGGGTCGGCCGCGCTCCTGTCCGCTCGTGTCCGCGCGGGCTCCTGTCCGCATGGCGGTGCCTGCCCCGAGGCCCAGGATCGCGCCCTCCTGCTCGCCCGGGAGAGGGCTCCTCCGAAGAGCTGAAGGGGAGCTGCGCGGGAAGTTTTAAGCCCCGCAGTGCGCCGCGGACAGTGCTGCCTTCGTGTGCGTTTGTGAGGGGAGCAAACTCGGCCGAGGGGGAGGAGAGGGGGAGGAAGAAAGGCAGGAGGGAAGGGGGAGAAAGTTGGCCGACTTGCAGAGGGGAGAAGGTTTCCCGTGGCTTCCACTGCACTTTGCACTGGAGACCTCTCAGTCTGCCTGAAGCTTGGAAAATGGAGACAGAGCTGCTGCCTGAGCCCCCAGCGATGCCCCTCGGGGGCAATGGGAGCACGCAGATGGTGCCAGACACAGCCCTGCAGTCACCAGGCAAGGGCACAGCCATGTTTGTCGTCCGCTGTGTGATCCCTTCACTTTACCTGCTCATCATCACCATGGGCTTGCTGGGCAACGTCACCCTCATGAAGATCTTCATCTCCAACAGCGCCATGAGGAGTGTGCCCAACATTTTCATCTCCAGCCTTGCTGCTGGTGATCTGCTGCTGCTAGTGACCTGTGTGCCCGTGGATGCCTCCCGGTATTTCTCTGAGGAGTGGCTCTTTGGGGAGGTGGGCTGCAAGCTCATCCCTGCCATTCAGCTCACCTCCGTTGGTGTCTCTGTCTTCACCCTCACCGCGCTCAGTGCTGACAGGTAGGAAAGCTGGGCTGCCCCTTGGCTCTCTGCAGCTTGGGCTAAAGCTAGCTGGAGCTGGCATGAGAGGTAAAGAACCCCTCTGGTAAAGTATCCCTGGTTTGCAGTTCCCTCATTCCAACCTGTGAGTTGCCCGTGCTTCTACTTCCGTCACTGGCTGATGGCAGGTCTGGTACTAACTTAACTTTAAGGGTTTCTGAAAATGGATGATGCAGTTGGGCCTCCATCTTTCAGGGTGCAAGAACTGGGCTAGTCCTGTCTTCTGCACCTCTGGGATGGCCCTGTAATAGACCATGCGTTGAAATCTTATTCATTAGAGGAAGGTTTTAGATGCTAAATATGACACAGGCCAAGCCACAGTGGTATGTCAACAGGCAGTAAGCAGCTTAAACCAAGTGAAGCACAGAGGTATTTTTAATCTATTTTCTTTCTTTTTTTGACAAGTGTATGTGTGTGTGTGTTTGTGAGTGCATGTTTGTGCCCTAGTAGAAGAGCAGGTTACCAGAAGTCACTGCCAGAACTAGTTCAGCCTCTGGGAATTCAGAAACACCAAATTGTTGTGTTGTAATTGTCAGTCTTAAACTTTTGATCAAGCTGTTCTTATTGGCTTCTTCTGAACTTGTAGAAAAGAAAAGGAAAAAAAAAAAAAAGGGCAGAAAACCACTGAAAACAAACTAGAAAGTAACACTTCCAGACTAGGAAGAAGCAGAGTTGGACCCCAGGTTTTCGTCCCAGTTATCATAAATATGTGCTTAAGGGATTTATAGCAACTGGATGGCTGTTGGACTGTGCTTCAGGCTCTAAAAGACAAAATCTTGCAGTGTAGTGGGCAGCCTTGAATTAAATGAAATTGTCTTTTTTCCTTAATCCAAGCATTTATTATTTTTTTTTTTTAGCCATAAATGAAAATGTTTGATTCCTTCTCCATAGCAATTAACCCATTTTCTTTTGTTGGATTTTAAGCCAAACAATGGATTACTTTGGTGCATGATGTAAAGGGTTGAATTTAGTAATGTATCTTCACACAGTAACTTTTCTTTAAAATTTCTAATCCTTTTATAAATAGAGAATTACTTTTATTATTTTTTTCTCTTTATCTAATTCAGTAAAATTGTTTGATTCCACCTGAGGGTAGTGTTCAACGGCCATCAGTTTCAGGGGTATTTGAGTCAGGACCTAAAAGACTTGTGTATAAGGACCTGGTAACTTCTGAAAGAGGGTTATATTTTTGAAAAAGAGTTTGCAAAACGTACCTTAAAGTGAGCACCCATACCTCTTTGATTGCCTCCTTTTAAAAGTATGTCAATACCTGTCCTTGGAGAGCAGAGCAAACCTTGCTGTTTTCTTTCTGCCCTTTTGCCACTGTTTAAAAATATGATTGTGGTATCTTATTTGAAGAGAACATCGTCTCTCCACTGAAATATAATGTGAGAGAATGCTGGTGGTTTAATGTTTAAAGATTCATGCATTTACTTTTTATATAGCTTTGGAACATTCATTGTTTGCTTTTTCCATATGATTTTATATGGCTCTTTTAATATCAATAAAGATCCAAGAAGTAATAATGCTAAATCTGTTTAAACTGAATGCATTTAGAATTACACATCCTAGAAAACAGCTACAGATTGTGTACTGTGACCATATAAGCTCGTAACGAACACATTCCTTCAGGATTGTGGAGTTCACAGTATATAAAAATATCAGAAATTGTTATACTAAGAATTTGTTTCTTTAATTTTGTTTCTTTAAATCTTTGTTTCTTTAATCTCTGCAGTTGCTTTTTCAGTTACTGAGAATAAAACACATTTTCTCTTTAGTCAGAACAACCACTGACTTCAGAGACTAATGTCTAGACTTCCGGAGGCTCAAGTCACCTCTGAGTGAAGCTGGCTGAACTCTCAATAAAATTTGGGTTGGACTTAGGTCTGCTTTTTTGTACAACACTTGTGTTGAGCTAAAGGGGAGGCACTGGTGCGGAGGGTTTTTTTTCCACACTGATTTGTAGCCAGGTCCAAACATGTGTTATCTTGACTAGTTTTGTCAAGTGAAAACTGAAAGATCAGGAGTGGTGGTGGTATTCTGCACCTAAGAGGTGCTGTGGAAGTGAGGTCTGTCTGGGGGCAGTGTTTTCTCCAGGTAAGTAAATCTAGCATAGGATGTTTGCAGTTTGGAAGCAGTGATACCATTAAAAAGGCTTCATTCTATATATTTGGTCCGGTATACAATGTCTTCCCAGTGGCCCTTTCTTTCCATGATAATACTCAAAGTGCGTATTAATATATAATCATTAAAGCTTTTCCTGTTTTTTGCTCCCTATTACCACAGGACTGTATAGAACGCCAGACATTGATTACATTAAGGAAAAGATTTATTAATATTTAGAATTCTCTACCTGTGTGAATTAGGATAAGGGAAGTTGTCTTGTTTTCCTCTTATTCTTTATGTGGGAATTCTGTATGGCATATTACATGTATGTTATACCTGTAACAGCAATGACTACAGAAGCAATAAACTGAACAATAGTTAACTACAAACTGGAGCTATAAGGAAGAAAAAGTAGTATTCATTGCATGCATATCTTTTCTGAAGTTGCCTTATTTCATATGGCTTTTTGTTACAGAAGTCGCTCTCGGCATCAATAGTGCTTTCAGTGTGACAAATGTGCCACTTCTATCTGGAAGCTTCATTATATCGTACCGACCTATTTGGGGTTTGGTTTGTTTGGGGTTTTTTTGTGTGCACAAACTTGATATGTAATTTGTAACAGTACTCCCCAGACTTCCCTAGAGCATACTTGCAGATTGAAATTGGCAACACACAGCAGACCTGCCCAAGGTTGCCCATCATTATTCCAGGAATAGCAGCTGGTGCCATCTCCTGTGGGTCTGGCTGCCAGGTGTCGGCAGTGGTACCCTGCTGCAGCTCCACACATTTTGGAGCAGAGGGGACTGGGATAGCAGCAGCAGTGGTGGGAATGGTGGCAGCAGAGATGATGCAGTAGTGGTGCTGGTGGTACAGTGTGCTGTACACATCTCCCCTGGAGTATAGAAGACAGCACAGGAGCAGTACTGCAGGATCAGACGTCCTGTCTCATTGCCCCACAGGAGATGTGCAGGGGCAGCACCCCTGCCCCTCATGGCCACTGCTTCTAGTGATTTTTATTTATTGCAGAGAAACCAGAACATTCTAGAAGCCTTAATATGTCTCTGGTTTTAAAAAAATAAGAATAAAGCAGAGGGTGAGGTGCAGAAAGACAAAACCAAATAATTACAGTAGATGACAAATGAAAGAACAAAGGGGGCTGAGGGACAAAAATGCACAGAACAAGAAAATAATAGGAAAGTAGGAACTAGTGCAGAACATCTCCAATAGCACTCAGCACATCCTGAAAGTGCCTGCAGAGCTGGTGTATGATGGCCAGGGGTGAGCTTCCTGGAGGTGTGGTGGGACCAGGAATTAAAAATGGGTCACTTGTCAAGCTTGCATCTCCAGGGACCATGGACTGCAGTTTTGGCCAGGGCTAATGGGTGTTGATGGGAAGGTCTCAGGACTTGGTGTGGTCTTGAATAAGAAGGGTAAAAATAGGTGAGAGAAATGTTGCCAGAGGGGCTGCAGCATGGCACTCATGGAGAAAAGGTGTGCCAGTGTCTCACTGCAAAAATGACACATCGGGGTGAACCTGACTTGAGCCATCCCACGAGCTTGTTTGCTGCTCCAGGAAGTGCTTTTCAACTTTACATTATGCAGTTAGCTCAGAATGCAAATTGGGCCCATGTGGCTCTTTACCCTTAAGGTGATATCTTGCCATTCAGTGCCTGGGAAGAACCTAGGGTAAAGAAGTGGAGCACAAGTACAGAAAGGTGAATCCGAGAGCTTTTCAGAGCTAGAGGTCTGGATGCTGCATAAACCTTGGGGTGGAGAGGTGGCTGGAAAAGCTCAGGAGGCAGTGGATTAAAAGTGAGTGCTACATTGTGCACCTCTGGGCATTACTGCATTAATGTGTATGATGATGAAAAGTGATTGTACCCACAAAATGCCAAAAGACCTGGGGTGAATAGATTTTGAAGGAATACATGGCAGCCTTTTAAAACAGCTTTAGTTTTGTCTTACATAGTCTTGCTCTTTGGCTGTCATTTATGCCTATTTTTTTTTCTGTGATCTGTAAAAAGAAATATTAAATTTAATTCTGCTACTTTTTCTACATTGAATTTTCTTTCTAATGAAGAGTTTAAATGTCTTAGCTCAAATACAGTCCTGCTGCACGCTAATGCCAGACAGTTAAGCTGAGCTTGTTGTACTGCAATTGAAATAGCATCTATTTCTAGTCTTTCTAGAAAGTGTGAGAGAAAGTCACCTTTGATGAGACAAATGCTTGAATACACAGATAACAGAGCTATTGTTCATAAGTGCCATGACTCCTTTCCCGTATCTTAACGACAAAGGAGTTGGAAAATTTAAATTAATACTTAAACAACTAAATACAGTGCCTGACTAAGATGCTTAAAATGTGTTATATAGATGTGCATAGTTAAACTATTTGATACTTTTTTTTGTTTGTTTTATTTGCTTTAAATTTGGAAGGTTGCAATCTATTGACAATCTGGACATCTGTAAATCGATGGGTCCGGATGGAATGCACCCACGGGTGCTGAGGGAGCTGGCGGAGGTCATTGCTAGGCCACTTTCCATCATCTTTGGTAAGTCGTGGGAAACGGGCGAGGTGCCTGAGGATTGGCGGATGGCAAAGGTCACACCAATCTATAAGAAGGGCAAGAAGGAGGACCCGGGTAATTATAGACCGGTCAGCCTTACCTCCATCCCTGGAAAGGTGATGGAACAACTTATTCTTGACTCCATCACTAGGCATATCAAGGATGAGGGGGTCATTAAGAACAGCCAACATGGTTTTATGAGGGGGAAGTCATGTATGACCAACCTTATAGCCTTCTATGAGGAAGTGACTAGGTGGAGGGATGATGGTAGAGCGGTAGATGTAGTTTTTCTTGATTTCAGTAAGGCATTTGATACTGTCTCCCACAGCATCCTCATAGATAAGCTAAGGAAGTGTGGGCTTGACGATCAAGTAGTGAGGTGGATCGAGAACTGGTTGAAAGGAAGAAGGCAGAGAGTTGTGGTCAATGGCGCAGAATCTAGCTGGAGGTCTGTGACTAGTGGAGTTCCTCAGGGGTCGGTGCTGGGACCGGTGCTGTTTAATATTTTCATCAATGACCTGGATGAGGGAACTGAGTGCACCCTCAGCAAGTTTGCTGATGACACAAAACTGGGAGGAGTGGCTGACACACCAGAGGACTGTGCTGCCATTCAGCGAGACCTGGACAGGCTGGAGAGTTGGGCGGGGAGAAACTTGATGAAATTTAACAAGGGCAAGTGTAGAGTCTTGCATCTGGGGAAGAACAACCCCATGTACCAGTACAGGTTGGGGGTTGACCTGCTGGAAAGTAGTGAAGGGGAAAGGGACCTGGGGGTCCTGGTGGATAGGAGGATGACCATGAGCCAGCAATGTGCTCTTGTGGCCAAGAAGGCAAATGGCATCTTAGGGTGCATTAGAAAGGGAGTGGTTAGTAGGTCAAGAGAGGTTCTCCTCCCCCTCTACTCAGCCTTGGTGAGGCCGCATCTGGAATATTGTGTCCAGTTCTGGGCCCCTCAATTCAAGAAGGACAGGGAATTGCTTGAAGGAGTCCAGCGCAGAGCCACAAAGATGATTAAGGGAGTGGAACATCTCCCTTATGAGGAGAGGCTGAGGGAGCTGGGTCTCTTTAGCTTGGAGAAGAGGAGACTGAGGGGTGACCTCATCAATGTTTACAAATATGTGAAGGGTAGGTGTCAGGATGATGGAGCTAGGCTTTTTTCAGTGATATCCAGTGATAGGACAAGGGGCAATGGGTGTAAACTGGAGCATAGGAAGTTCCACGTTAACATCAGGAAGAACTTCTTTACTGTAAGAGTGACAGAGCACTGGAACAGGTTGCCCAGGGGGGTTGTGGAGTCTCCTACACTGGAGATATTCAAGGCCCACCTGGACAAGTTCCTGTGTGATGTACTGTAGGTTACCCTGCTCTTGCAGGGGGGTTGGACTAGATGATCTTTTTAGGTCCCTTCCAACCCTTGGGATTCTGTGATTCTGTGATTCTGTGATTCTGTGAAAAGTGAAAAAAGTCTCAAAAACATTTTGTACAAGTTTAATACCTATGTGCTGACTCCTGACTACAACTGGTAGCAGAACAAGCCTACTTTGGTGTGTTCATTGAAGAGAAGTGTGGTTTGGAATTAACTTCACGCAACTTGTCAGATGTCAGAGAAAATAACCAAGATACAAACAATCCAGAAATAACTTAGTGCAATTGCATCTGCCACATATAGATTTAATTGTGTATTTCCAGCTTTGTAAAAGCATATATACTTATAAAATTGTGGTATGTGTGTGAATATCAGAGAAATGGGTTATTCTGATATGTTGTCATTCTATCTTTTATGATTATTTTGTCCTTCATATGACTATCCCAAATATTTTTTTCATTTTTTTCCGCTTATGTTTCACAGTATATTTTGTTTGGATATAGTGTCATGTTTGGGCTTTGGCTCCAAATTTGTCAGATTGTTTGTATTTTAAGGATTACTATATTAACTTTTTCCTCTGTGATTTTTTAATGTTACATTTTTTTATTTTATTTTTTTTTTTACTGTGGTGTGGACTTGCTTTTTCCATCTTTGGTGATTTCAGTGCAAACTAAGGACAGAAGTTGCAAATGAAATTGAACTGGAAACAGGTTTAAAAGTGCCAGACTGGAGCCTTCTAGGTTATGATACTGGAGGAAATAAATGAAGTTGCAGCTTTTCTGAATTTTGAAATTAGAGATTAGGGGTCTAGATTCTCAAATAGTAAAATCTAAGCCTTTTCCAGATACATTAATAGAAGTTTGCTTATTTCATTCTTCCTTGCTTGTAACATTTCTAAATATCATTTAATGTTCTCCTAAATAGTTATGTTATCTGCTATGGCATGGACTATTACTCAATTCATCAAGGAAATGGGAAGAGCTGTTTTGTAACAGCAACAATTTTGTAGAGGTAAATGCACTGAACGTATTTTACAATCAGAATTTCTGCTGCTTGTAACTGTTCTTTTATTGACCTTATGCTCCAGCAGTGGTGGTTTTATGAGATCTTCTCCAGTCAAGTATGTATGGATATCATTCCTGGGAGACATGCAGTAAGCACATGGTTGATATGCAGACAAGCAGATATTGAATTATCAAACTTAAATATAAATCTACTGGGAATACTGTCTTGTATGAACTTCTCTGAATAAGAGCCAGTGAAACAATTTACTATTACTTCTCTCAGGAGGAGAATTAAACAAATTACTGATGGTACTTTTAACTAGTGTAATTATATGCAATGGGCTTAGAGAAGTAGAACTAGAAAGCCAGACTGCAGTCAGTGAGCTACTATTGCAAGATCTGCATGACCTTGTAAGGAATGTAGTCAGCGAATAGGAAGTGAATGGCTAGAGACAGAAGTAGCAAGAGAAATAAAAATTAAGAGAAAAGAGAAAATTCTCTTCTGAAACACTGGGTGGACAGGACAGGTAACCCAACCCACCCTGGGAAACTTATGTTTTGATTCTTTTGGGGGTGGGGAAATCATCATGCAAAAGACTAAATCAGACTTTTTTGTTGAAGCATTATTGATAGTTTTTGGCTCAACAGAGCATGTTTCTACAAAGTGGAAAACTTTTGCCACTTAGAAAAATCTTAGGATTTTCCCCCAGAGAATTAACAGAACATATGCAATTGACATTCATTTAAATTGTGTTTAGACATGATTTGTTAGTCTTAATTTCAAACCTGTTCATTATATTCAGCTATTAGACCTCTGAGATGCTTGTTTTTAGTGAATGTAATTTTCTGCACTGAAGAAGTAAGCACAGAACAAAAATGTCTGAACTAGCTGTAAAATAAATAAGAAATCTACTTTAAAGTGACAGCAATGTCATTTACAACAGAAGCTTTATAATAAGACAAAAGGATACCACCCCCCCACCACCCCCCACCTGCAGGATTAAAATGCAAATTAAATTGAAGTAGTATGGATCTTCGCTGCTTGGATTAGGTCTCTGCTTAGTTTATGACACTTCATTACTATATTTATTTACTTATTTATTTATTTGCATTGTGGTGGCACATAAAAAAGGTGACAAGTTAAGGTCTTGTTTGTGGTAGGTGTTATATGAACTGGGGCAAGAAGAAGGTCTTTGACATGAAGGATGTTAAAGTAGAGACAACAGAAGATGCTGAAACAAAAGGGCAAGGAGATATTGAGGCAATTCTGATTAGAATGGTAGGCTGTATTCATAGTCTGGTGTCTGCCTAAATACTGTCTACTTGTTCTGGTTTTTCTTTTTAATTTGTTTCTGAAGGTTGCCACAACAAAGAACTCTAGAAAAGAGATAACACTGCAATGGAGGGACAGTTTAGGATCAATCATGGAGCAGTGTCTTTTGAAGTCAAATGTGTGGGAGGGAAATAGCATTGTGGAGGCAGCAGAGGTGTACTTCTATGTAGGTAAACTATACTGGAGTTTAGAAGGTGGCAACATAATGCTAGAGGAGAAGGATATTCTTTTCATCAGGTGTTTTTTGGGTTGTGGATAAGGGATAGTGGATAGCTTTATAATTAAAACATGCTATACAAACAAAAATAATCTGCAAAATGGACAAGTTTATGCTCATGTCTGTTGGCAGAAACCACATTTTTAGAGAAAAGAGACTTATAAAAGTATTTCCTGAGGTGGAGTGCCTTTTTCAGAAGTGATAATGATAGAGGATATAGGAAGACAGAATTTACATGAAGGCTTTTAATTAAAACCAAATGCGTATTTATAATTAATTCCTGAACTTCTTGGCAACCTTTAATTTCCTTTTCTTATCAGTGAACAAAAAGATGGATTTTTCTTGCTAATTTGACTAAATAATTCGCACCCTTACTCTAATTTATCAGGTTGTTTTATTGATAGAAAATAAGCAGCTTGTAATTTGGGTGGTTGGTGGTATGTTTTAGCCTTACCTTGGTTTTATACAAAGGAAAAGGCTGGGTGGTCATTTTGGGAACACTCCTAATTTCACTCATTTTACATTTGATTTTGTCTGTAACCTGTCTCTACTCTGCATCTTTTCAGAGATGTAAACAAGATGACAGACTTATAAAGCACTTAGTATCTTTTCCTTTCCATTGACACTGAGTGCTGTGAAGGGCTGAGCCCTAGGAAGAAGAATGCCACCTTGTAGTCATACGAAGTAGAAAGTAGAATTTTTATAGGATTAAATAATTTTTTTGAGCTGAACCCTGCTGTTTATGAGAAAGGACACTCTGCTCCAATGCCTTTTAACTTGGAGTCAGGTTGTAGCCCAGGGGAATGCATGCTATTTGCTGAAACAGCAATATTTGCCAAGGCACAAATATATCCCACATCTTCTGCTAATGTAAAGGCTTCTGAAAAGGTCTCCCACTTAGATATTAATGAGACCAAGTACTGCTAAAAAAATTAATTATGACGTGGTCATTGTCTTGGGTTATAGGGCTGTGGTCAGAATGGTTTGCAGCACTGAAATGGGAAAACAGAGGAAAAAAAGTCTGTAGTACAAAACATTATTTTATCCAATGTCCTCTACCCCTGAAGTCCCCAAACCAGCTCTCCCCAACAATGTAAAGTTTTGAAGAAATGAGCAGATGTAAGGATTTGACGTCACCTCAGTTGAATGAAATGAAATAGAAGGTCTGTCTTTATGTAATGAAATCAAAGCAGACAGCAATAGGAAGCAAATTATTGAATAATAAGGTCACAGATTGTGCTGGGGAACATTAATGCTTTTTGCAGAAGCTTCTATCCTTCCTATGGCAGCATAAATGATTTCCTTACACCTTGGTGTCCAGGGACTTTCTCATTGTGTCTTAGAAGAAATGGCAAACGTAAATTAACAGAAATGGTTTACTGAGTTTTTTCACTCCATGATATGGGTGAAGACACAGTAAAAATCCTTTCTCTGAATTCAGACAGGATATGGACATAAATAGCCATTATTATTAGTTATTTAGTGGTAAGGCAATTCATCGCAGTCTTGAGAAAGAGGACTTCAAGGCACATTTTAACTCAAATGTTCTCTGAAGAAAAAGTGTCCTAGGATACCAAGACAGTGCTCTGCTCCAGACATTTTTATGGCATCTGCGCAAGTGTTGAGGGACTACGAAGTAACTGTCAGGACATGCAAATCAGCCATGAGGAGTATTTGGGATCACAACTCCATTTCTCAGCATTCTCTACAGAAACTATGTTATATTTAGCCATAACCTAAACCTAGGTATTTAGACACCTGTTCATACACATATTTATATTTGTGTATGCATTTATATGTATTTATATGCATTGATAAAGAGTTTTATCACCAAGTAAAGACATCTACGATACAGTTCTTCTCACTCTAAGCTCACTGTATAAGAAAAATGAACACCTAAGAGCATGATTTAATACAGCTAAAATGTGAATCACTCTTTGAAAGTACATCTCCACTGGCTAGAAAGACCTTAAGAATTAAGTTGCATAACTAGAGTATAAAACTCTACTGACTCTCTTCTTCCTGTTAAACTTTTCTTTAGATATTAAAGAAAAATGATTTTCCATTATTCAAAAATTCTGCAATTTCAGGGAAAAAAACCCCTAGTCATCCCAAATCAAATCAAAACTAAAAACAAAATATGGAAGATGCCAAAAGAAGTAACCTTCCAAATCATCACATCTTAGACATGGAGATACTTTGTTTAATGTCAACTTTTTAATAAAAAGATTAAAACATAATGTAATTATATTTTGAAAAAAAATTTACATATAAATTAAAAATAGAAGCAAAACATTAAGGTATCCTTGAAATATTTTTCTCAATGGGTATTCAGGTTAATACTGACGTTTTCTTGTGGGAAGTTTTACTGTGTATCACTTTCTGCAACATTTTTTTTTTTTTAACAGAAGAATTCCTGACCAGAGTCTATTTCTATTCATTTGTTTTAGTTTGCTGGAAAGTGATGTTTCCATTCTGTACATTTTTTTCCTGTTTTCAGTTAATGGTTATGAAATTATCAGTTCTGCAAAGGTTTATATGTAATCATATGAGATAGTTTCCCAAAATGTGATATAAAGCAGCAGCTTCCAGCTATTGATGGGGAAATGTTTGCTTTATTTAAGAGTTTAAAAATTCTGTATAGGCTGTTGGGAGTCATTCCTGCCTGACATTATGAAGATGCGTATATTCCAGACGTTACAGTCGGGACAGTATATCTGTCTGTAGAAAGGCGCTGGGGTGGTAAAGCAAGAGCCGCTGCAGCAGCACTTGTTGCTGATCTGGCAGAGGGTGGTTAATGCTGATTGTTGCCCTGTGCTCCCAGAGGGACGGGTGCACTTTGCAAGTGGGAAAACCCTGCTGGTAGGCAGGGGGAAGTATTTGTGGCACCTGAAGGAGGAAGCAAACTCTAGTTTTCATGTGCTGGTATGAATGCGAAGTATGAAGGTAGGAGGGGAAATGGGGAAAGAAAGAATTGATTAATGGCTGCTTCGGTACGTTCACCAGGCTGGCACAGAATGGACACCTACAGCTAGAGGTGGTATACAGGGCCCCATTTGCCACCTCTGATGTGTACATATATAGTTGAAGCTAGAGATTTAGTGAATGCAAATTTAAGAAAGATTACAAAGCCCTTGACATTTCAAATAAGAACAAAATATGGTGTTATTTTAATCAAAGGTATGCAGTGGCTGTATGCATCACATGTTGAATTAAAAAAGATACCTTTTAATTTGCATTTGCATTTTGATGTATTTCAGGTACAAAGCAATTGTAAATCCTATGGACATCCAGACCTCCAGTGCAGTGCTATGGACCTGTCTTAAAGCCATCGCCATCTGGGTAATTTCCATGCTTCTAGCGGTTCCTGAAGCAGTGTTCTCTGAACTGGCCCACATCAATGACACGGATAATGTCACTTTCACAGCATGCATACCATACCCCATGACGAACGACATGCACCCGAAGCTCCATTCTGTGCTGATTTTCCTCGTCTATTTCCTTATCCCTCTTGCCGTTATTAGTATCTACTACTGTCATATTGCAAAGAGTTTAATAAAAAGTGCTCACAACATCCCTGGAGAATACAGTGAGCATTGCAAAAGGCAGGTAAGCAATTTGCTTTCTACATCCCAATGAAAGACTTGTGTGCTGTATACACTTACAAATGAAAGTACAGGGTCTATAACATCCAAATTGTTGAATTTCATAGAGGATCAGCTCAGTTTCCATGTGCATGAACTAAGTCAAGGATTACCTGAAAAATCTCCTTATTTTGCAATTACTCAGTATTAAGCCCAGTATGTAAATGAATGTGAAAAAGGGAAAGTATAAATTCACTGCCATCAGTGTATATTCCTAACAAGAAATGGGATTGCTATACGTGCTTATATGTGTTCTTACTGTAACCATTACATATGTTATTACTGAGAAAGAATGTTCTTGTACTTAATGCTAGTGGCTTCACCTGTCTCTATAGGCAGCCATTTTGGCAAGAAATCTTGCATGAACTTTTGGAGAATTAGCTGTTCTTGCTTGAAAAAAATGACATAGGTTAAACTTTTCTTAGGAGATCTGAGGTTCTTCTCAGACCAAGGAGCGCTGGAAATATGAACACAGAGCATGAACTGATTCTTTTTGGGCTTTCTCAGTATATCTTTATTGGATACAATCCTAAACTTGCACTTTTCTAATACCCTTTCTATTCTAGATGCTATAAAACTTTCGGTATAGGTTCTGTATACCTTTGAGACAAAGCATTTTAAAATGCTGGACAAAGCCAGCTTCCCTGTAAGGCACAGGAGGCAATAAGATAGCAACAGGCTGTTCATTAGAAGGAGCATTTATATATATAAACTACAGCTTTTGCAGGGAAAGCGCCTTTACAAAAGCATTAGTATTGATCGAGAAAAATGCTTATGCCCGTTAAAACATTTTGGAAAGGTTTTCTCTGCCAATATTTTAGAAAATACTTTTATACTTACTGAAATCTCCTTGCATATATAGCATGAACGTATTCTTTTAAAAAGAAAGACCACATTCCCTCATGTCCTTTTTGCTTGACATTTAATTTCTACTCTAATCTGTTTCTCGTCAAAAAGGCATATATATATTAGCACTTCATGTATTATTTTATTTTCCTGTGAAATATAGAGAGCCTTTTGGCTGAACCCTCAGGATGAAAACAATATATAATTCATATCACATTTCTGAACCGACATGTATTTTCAAAGCAAGAACATAGTTTTTCATTCTACTTAGGTTTTTTCTTTTTGTTAATCTATGAGGCTCAAAACAATAGAAAGTTCTGGTGTACTTACTTATTTCCTAGCAAGAAGAAATAAATTTAGACTATTGTTATCAACTCAAATTTCTTTAGGCCATAGCACAAAAGCATAATAGTCACACAATACCTCTGCATCTTTTAGTCTGCCTTTGCAATGTGTCTGAGTGCAAATCCTATCAAATTTGAATGTTAGTTTTCCCATCTTTTGTGAATTCCCCACTTGTTTTGTTTTAGATAGAGCCAAGAAAACCACTTACGGATTTATTTCATAGATTTTGAAACACTGTTAGAATAAATTAACTTCATTTTGTGGTTGTGGGTTTTTTTAGTTTTTTGTTTTTTTTTTTTTTTTCCTCAGAAATTGGGAAAGCCATAAACCTTCCCTGCCTTTGCAAAACTTTGGTAGCTGACATACATAAGTAATCTTTTGGGAGGAATATATAGAAAGTTTCTGCCTCCCTTTGATGCCTTCTACCTGTCCAGTTTCTCACCCTCTCTCAGTTTGGAACCCCTGCATAGGCTCATTTCCTGTCAGCTTTTCAGCCACTCTTGATATCTACATTGTTATCCATTATAGCTTAGGTACAGTTTAAGGTACTTTTTTTTTCATGTCACTATTGAAGATTAACTGAATCTTTCACCTTACCCTGGAATTAAGATGCTTCAGACTGTGCAATGCAGGTTTTGTGTTTTGTCTAGGAGAGATGTGAAAGGTGAGGAATTTTGGACAAAATAAAGGGATGTAAGTACCATTGTATAGCTAACATCTGAGCAATGTCTCCACATTTCACTCACAATGTCCCTAGATTTGAAAGGCAATGGTTTCTAAATAACTTTCTAAATAAAGCTGAGTTTCAAGCCAAGCACTGAGATCTCAGAAGAGGTTATGTTTCATGACATCCTTTGCTGTGTGCTTTCAGGCTAAAAGCCAGTGTTTACTTGGGTCATGAATCATTTGCACTGTGTATATCATATAGGAAAAGCAAACTTCTGTTACTGCAAACAGCCAAGATTTTTCACTGAAGGTAAACTGAGAATGAGAAAAGTAAGTAAATGAGAGAAAAAGTAATTCAGCTGCTGAAGGAAGCATTTTTACTGGCCTTACTTGGAATACTTGTTAAAGCTAATATAAAGAAAAATGCTACATGTTTTAATTCTGTTATGTGGAGTAGTTCTATTTATTGTTCATTTAGGTTCTCTTCATCTTTTCAGATGGAAACTCGGAAACGTCTGGCAAAAATTGTTCTAGTTTTTGTTGGCTTCTTTGCTATCTGCTGGTTTCCTAACCATGTTCTATACATGTACCGATCTTTTAATTACAATGAGATTGATCCATCGACAGGACATATGGTTGTTACCTTAGTGGCCCGAGTACTAAGCTTCTGCAACTCTTGTGTCAACCCATTTGCACTGTATTTTCTCAGTGAGAGTTTTAGAAGACATTTCAACAACCAGCTTTGCTGCAGGAGGAAAACTCAGCAAGAGAGATCTGCCAGCTACTTGCACAACTCTTCTGCTATTCAAATGACTTCCCTGAAAAGCAATGTCAGGAATACAGTGACTAGCATGACACAACTGAATGGGCACAACTTGAAACAAGAAATGTCATTATGATTTAATAGGTGTGACTTTTGGCTGTGGAAGTTTTGAACTTTTTCTTTGCAGTTTTTATCTCATTTTTGGCTCTTATGCTTAGAGTGAGATGTCACAACAAAGGATCTGCTAAAATCTGGTGAATTGGAGGTTATTCACTTCTAGTCTTACTTTTAGACAGAAGTGAAGAGTGTGTTTTATTGAGAAAACAAAACTGACTGGCTGCATATTGTACTTTAAAGGAGATGCTGATATCTGTTTAACATATAAGAAAATAAGTCAATGGTGAAAGTATTAGTGTAGCTGATCTAACATTACTTTAAAAAGTGTAGAATTTTTTTTGATCTAGAAAATATGTATTTTTAACTGACTATTGTTCCAGACTTACGTGTTACTTAGGTTTTGCATGATTCTAGCTGTGTGGTGTGTACCAGCACTGTTCGTTAAGACTGGTAGGCATTTTGGATCCAATTCAAGAGCCATTGCAAAGCATAGATTCTAGTTTCAGAAAAAAAAAAGTCAAGTATCATGTTCCACATTTTTACCTTATTCGAATCTCCCTGTTTTTTTCACTTTGGCAGACATACATGATGAGAATTTTCTTCTTGGGGGTTCTGTTTGCTGTTGAGGTCAGAAGTTTATCTACTAAAATTAACCTCTTTTCATGATTAGCATCTCAAAAGAAAAATGTGTTCAATGTGCAGGTTTTCTAGAACTCAGTGTCTGAAAATTTATTTCTCTGATGTGTAACTCTGTGACATAATTGGTTTAGAGTGTCTACATGCTTTATATTTGCTACTACTAACTGATCTTGCTGATATCATCACACAGCTAAGAAGGAGTAAGTGTAAAGGGATGGCTGAACATTCAAAGAGGTAAGATTCAGAGTGGCTTTTTCAGAGAGGGTCTGTGGCAAGGCTTCCTGAAGCTGAGAGCAGTCCTTGAATGCAGAACGCAGATTATGTGCCAGACAAAATGCAGCTGAAGGATGTCCTGCAGGAGCAAACCCAACGTGCTCTGATCATTAAGAATCATCCAGCCCACGCGATCAGGCAAATTCTAGTCTGACTTAACTCCCAAGCAATGAAACATGGGGAGCTGGCATTGTTTGCTGAGTACCAGCTGCTTGCTATCTAGGTCTGTTCTTCTTGCACACAGTTTATGAGCCTAAACAAAGCCTAAGTACTGTTGAAAATCTCAGTTTTAAAAGACACTTTTTCTTTCCCTTAAGGTCCTTGTGCATAATTACTCAATGCACATCTGAAAATCCTAGCTAGGTTGCCTAAACAGATTTTCAAATGTTTTTTGTGGGTCATCCCAGTGCCATGGACCATGCATAGGTCTTTATCAGTATTCCCAGGAAGTCATTTTCAGGGTACATGGTCAGAGCAGAGCTGGGATTAAAACAGCAGGGAATGGTGGGTGAGGCTGTAGTTGCCAATGACCATCCTGTGCAGAATTAATTTGCTGTGAGGGCTTATGGTTCTGTCTTTTCATTCACACTCCTCTGCCTGAGGTACCTTATGCAAGGTTTCCAGAGCTGCCCTTCAGACCACAAGAAAGCAAGCAGTTCGGGTCTAAAACATCTCTTTATTTATTTATTTTTTTTAATCAGTTTATGTGTCAACACAGGACAAAATGGCTGAAGCTTGTGGCTGCAAAAACTCATGTAAGGCTACCCATATTAAAGTTTTTAATCTGTCTGAGGGCTGCACCAGTTTTTGCTGAAAGAACTAATGGGGACAGAGCAAATGCCCCCATATACCACTGCATGCTGTCAGACTAATAAGTATTCCCCCCAGGCCAGGTGAGGACTTAGGTGGGGCAAGGATCTGTTTTGATGTGAGCTCCAGAGAGGAGACGCTCACAATATCTTTCTTAGAAGAAGGGGAATTAATGGCAGACAATGACACCTTGTAGAAGCAGGTTTTTTTATGGCCAGTTCATGAGCCAAATGTCATTTTAAATAGCTTTTTCTTTCAAATTAGGTGGAAGAGCTCCAGCACAGATCTATCTCTGTCACAACACTGTAGCATGTACTTCTGCAGTGAATTCTCCAAGGTGAATAGTAGAAAATACAATAGAAATATAGATTTGATTTTGAAAAAAGTCTTGTAATTTCAAAAGCTGATGTGCTAATACTGCAGCAGCTTACTTTGTCCTTATTAATGCACTTGCTGTTACTTAGTTCTATTTGTAACCTTTGAACCAGCTGAAGTTCAACATTTCTCTTGCAATTCCCCTACCATCAAGGTTATTTATACTCCTACCCCAATTTTTAAGGCTACAAAAAGGTATATCGATGTAATCTGTAAATTGTTTTAGCTAGTTACCTGAAAAAAATCCCTAACTGTTACCACTCAACAAGGAAAGTAACAGATTGAAGGTCTGCATGTCAACTAGCATGGTCCTCAGTTCCATATGAGCCCATGTGTTCTCAGAATTCGTCTTATTTTTATGCCACTAATTCTTCCTGGATGCCAGCCAGAATTTTGGATTCCTCCCTTCTGATCAGTCTTGAATCATTTTTACTTATGGATATTTTACACCCACAAAACACAAAAGATTATCTTCCTTTCTGAACTCTTGATGGTGATCATTGACTGTGATCAAATTTCCCTTTTATTTCTGCTTTTTTTTTTTTTTTTTCCTGGTTCACTGCTTCTTGTTTTCATAGAATCATAGAATCATAGAATGGTTAGGGTTGGAAAGGACCTCAAGATCATCTAGTTCCAGCCCCCCTGCCATGGACAGGGACACCAATTTCTCCACACAACATAACATTTCATAGGACTTCTAAATCCATTGTGTTTTTTATTTCCTGAAGGCATTTGTCTGACGTAGATATTACCAGATGATACAGGTACCCTACTGGAAAATAATAATCTAATGTATAGTAGATTTGAGGCTTGTGTTTGATTCATACTCTTCACTCAGGGCCTGAAGTTGCTATGCGATATGGACATCATGAGTCTGCCTTGTGGCAGAACTGCAGGATACAGCCTATTACGTGGGAAAGGTATTCCCAGATAGACTAGAACTCCTTAGTATTAGGAAATCAGCACAATTTTTGTTCATTATTTCCCAGGCCTTGTACTCAAAGCCTGTTTTGAGTATGTATTGTATATGCTTCCTCTCAAATTCTTGTAGCATGGTGTGAGGAATTAGTTAATCTGTCTGGAGCTAGTTAACCTGGAGCATTACTAGATGTACTGCTAACCCAATAAACACATTTTACTGTGCTTTTGTGTGCATTGTATACAAATGCAACTGTATATATGATGCTATTTCCAGACAACACTTCTTGCTAACAGTTAAAAAAGAATATTGTAGAATGCAGTATTTTCTTCTAGCAGTAGTCAAAGCAACAAAGGAAATCTCTAAATGAGATCATGTCAGCTTTTCAGGTACTATGTTGAGGTCTATGTCAAACCAAAGTTGTTAAAATACCATTTTATTCTTCTTTTTTGGTAAGAAAACTTTATTTCAGAAACACCAGATCTTTTCTGTCTTCTTCTCCTGAGTTTTGAGTTGGTTTCTTTCAAAAATATTTTCACAAAGATTGAGAAAAAGAGAGTCTTTAAAAAATGAGAAACAGAGTTTCTCCGTTTTCGAAACAGAGTTTCTCCGTTTTCTCTATGTGAGACATTTTTTTCCTAGACTGAGCTAGTACAAAATAAGTCTGATAGCATCTTGTCACCTCACCCTGCCTGTAATAGAAACATTGCAACGCTGAATCCTGAAAGTGTGGTTGAATTCTCAAGAGACCTGGGGTACTTCATTTAGCATTACATTGTGAAGTGATAGATGTCTTCCACAAAGCCACTTTGGTTACAATATGTAACAGTGCCTTTACTTTTCAAAACACACCTGTCCCATAGATACTTTTTTTAACTTAGTCAAAACAGATTCATGGAAATAGAAGCAAAGAAGAGTCAGTTTGGGAGTAGGAAAGAAAAATGCTTTCTCATAATATAAGTGCACTGATACTAAGTTGAAGATTCACAGTGTTGATTTCCAGTACCTTTTCTGTCTTCACTTATTTCTAAAATGATATTCTGACAATAGTCAGCCTTTCACTAAGATCACAACTCAGTGTTACAGAATCACTGGATGCCTTTGAAAATCCATCCGTATGTTTATACTACCTGTAACGAACAGGGCTTTAAACGGATACTACTAGCTTCTTCCATCTTTCTGGTCCCATGATGAGTCTTCTTATTCTCCTGCCTAGAGAGAGGCCCCATCTACTGTGCCAGAAGTGGACACAGGAGGAGGAAGAATAAAACCAAGGATAGACCAAAAATATATGTCTTCAAATGGTCTTTGCTGCCTCAAAGTGTGCCAGCATGACCGCATTTTGGCAAACACGGTCTGAAATGATAAAAATTTTAATAAGTTAGAGATCCCTTGGCATGTGGATGAGAGAGAAAGACATCTGGAAATGCACAGCTCAAGAGCTGTATATTCCCAAATACTTAGAAAGTTTTATGTTTCAAGAAATATACAACAAAAGTAGAACTAAGTACAATTCACAAGTATGTTCAGACACTTCTGGGATTGGTCCTGATCAAGTGGAGTGAAAAGGGAAGTCTGGCTGAAGAATTTGACTCCATGCTTTACATAACAGCACATTTTACAGCCGCTAAGCTGGCAGGTCAGTGCCAAAAGTATATTGCTTAGCCAGAACTGCTTTTGGTTTCTGTTTTGATTTAGGCAATTGTCTAATTCAGTTTTGACAAGGTGCCTTCATTTCTAATTGTTTCTGACTTGTTTCTGTCTCCCTGTTCTACTGCTGTCTTGGTGACTAGCAAGAATGCAAAAGAATTCTGTGTGAGTTCAATGAATATCTGTTACTGACTTTTAAGCCAGTAGGAAGATGGCAATATAGTGGAGCCATTTTTTTTTTCTCTTTCCTTTTTCTCTTAGGGGCTACATTTGAGGTTGTTTGGTGTATGAGGTAAATTCAGTAATTTTGGATTTTGTATTACAAGATGATTTGCTTTGTATTACAAGATGATTTGCTTGGTAAGTTTCTATAGCATTGATTTGGAACAGAAAAGGTGCAATATGTAGCTATACTTGACTAATCTGGTGAGCTGGTTTTGATCTGTCAGGAGGGGGATTTTGTTACTTCATTCTTTAAACAAGGCGGATAATTTGTCTATCAGAAGCTCTGTGTCATTACTAGCTCAATGCACCTTGTAGTGCAAGTTTGATTCAGAAAAGACACTTCTGTTGAGTAGACACAAGAAGATATTAATGCTGTATCTCTCCCAAGAGGCATGGCACTGTAACTTCGCTGCTTTAAACACTTGTGGTTCTGAGCTGCTCCATGAACCAGTCTATATTACTGCTGCCCCATGCTATAGCATATCTTTGCTGGCATTTGTGATTTTGCAAGACCTTGCTCTATAATGTCTATAGCAGACAGCCCCTCCAGCATTTGCACCATGTAGTACTTACCCGCTTGGCGCATAAAACCCTTCTCATTTCATTCAGCTCAGCATCTTCTCATTTCATGCCCAAGGCATGAGTAGCCAGCTTCTTAAAGTAAAGGACAGGAAAAGGAAAGGCAGGACAGGAAAAAGATGAATGGGAGATGTTTCAGCTGTATCCTATGCCTGTTTGTCCCCTCCCTACATGCATAATGGGGAACCAGCTCCACCACAGCTTTGGAAAGCTAGTTGTGCTTGCCGTAGTTGACTGTGTTCCATCTGAACTAACAGAAATATATATTTTAGGTATAAAAGGTGGGTGCCTGAGAGCCCCTTGTGTTTTCTGTTTGTGCATGCTGACTCACTCTTCTCACTGCAAATCCCGGGCTTACATGAAACCTACAAGCACACCCCAAGATTTGTCTCTTGTTGCTGAAACTCTTTGCAGCACCTGGCCTGGATAGCTAGCTATCGCTTGAGTGCTGTGACTGTTTTTCGGAGCACCCCTATTCTCAGTGGCACATACTGTGTCTTGGCCTCTCTGCAGCACTCTACAGAGCTGTGCACAGCCATTTGCTGAGGCTGAGCTGGGGAGTGCTTTCCTGCCTGCATTTTAAGAGGTGTGAGAGTCTGCAGTTATACTTAGAGCTAAGGGTAGATGATCTCAAGACAATGAAATAAAATCAATATAATCTAAAAGCACTGCCAGTTCTAAAATGACAAAGTGCCCTTACCTTCGAGCATCCCAGGATCTGAAACTAAATGCTGCCAAGCCCCATTACCCCCAATCCAAGAGCAGAGTTACCTAATTTCAGTAACAGTAAACACATTTCAGAAAAGCACAGCATATCTTTAGGTGGGCTTGTGAGTCTACAGCAGCTTCTCTGATCTGATACTACAGCTGCGGAGAGTGGAGCTGTGAACAGCAGGGGAAGTATCCATAGGAGAGAATGCAGTAATAGCAAATGTCTAGCTGCAGAGTGTGGAGCTGTGAACAGCAGAAGTATCCATAGGAGAGGATGCAGTAATGGCAAATGTCATAGCCTTTACTACGCACTGGCCTCAGTTAAATGCTTCTGCAATGTCTAGACATTGTTTGCTTCCATTTTTTCTGTAGGCAAAGTCAGATGTATTTGTCATGTTTCATCATTACCACTTTCCTACAGATTCAAAGAAAACCCAGGGACTGTAGCAGTAGTCCACTCAGTGACGGAAGGACATTGTTCTAAACAACCTTTGTGTACGTATAAAGGAGCTATATGGGCTCCTGTGCCTCAGTTTAACATTTTATCTGTGGTCGTTCTAATAGCCTGGCTCAGCTGCTGGGCCTGAGAACTGATAAAGAAGGAAAATCTAAAATCACTGGTGTTTCTCACTTGTCTTTTGAGTGAGACATCGAGGTGGTTGTTACTTCTAGGACCACAAACTCTTCCACTCCCAAGGAACTCCTTTTTATTCATTGCATGGGGAAGGAGCTAAAGATAACAAGGATCACTGTAAATCCAGCATTTCCTAATTCGGAGATCTTTACTTTATTACATAAATAATTACCTTTTACTATGATTTTCTTGAATATTCTGTGTGATGTTTAAGTGTGATGTTTAGGATGTTTAAGCAAGAGTATTTTAGTGGGTTTAGCTTTTATTGAGAAAAAGTGGCTGGGTCATTGTGACAGCTTGTATCACAAGAAGTCAGTCTGCATTTTCCAGCATACCGGCTGATGCTAACAGGCCCAAGAACAAATTTCAATTAAACATCAAAGCTTCAAATCATCTCATACCTGGACAGGATTTAGCAGTGCTGACCAGAAAAGCAGCTAATCATAGAATGGTTTAAGTTGGAAGGGACTTTAAAGATCATCTAGTTCCAGCCCCCCTGCCATGGGCAGGGACACCTTCCACTAGACCAAGTTGTGGAAAGCCCTGTCCAGCCTGGCCTTGAACAATTCCAGGGGTAGGGCATCCACAACTTTTCTGGGCAATCGATGCCAGTGCTTCACCACCTTCACAGTAAAGAACTTCTTTTTTATGTCTAACCTAAATCTATTCTCTTTCAGTTTAAATCCATCCCCCCTTGTCCTATCGCTACATGCCCTTGTTAAAAGTCCCTCTCCAATAGAGACGTATTTCCAAATAGTATTATTAAAACCTGAGCAGATGCAAATTCATGGTTCATCTTTTTTGCCCACAAATGCAGTAGAGAACAGAGACTTATTGCAGAGGAGAGGAAATGGTCCTTTCACACACTATGTATGGGAGGGCCAGCATGCTGATGATCACACCCTGCAAGGTTCCCAAATGGACAAGTACCTACTCAAAAGTTAACTAACTCCTTTTCAAAGACATGAATATTTTTATGATGATTGTATAATGACAGCAGCAGCCTGAATTGTGTGGAAAAAAAAAAAAAAAAGGTACATTGCTATAGAGTTTTCTACCTTTCAACAGTGTGTAATCAGCACTGAATGCCGCAGAGTAATGACCATTTGTGTGGGAGGTCATAGTGTCCCACACCCTCTGTAAGAACCTCTGTAAGAACCCCTGTTAGCTTTCTTTGGCAGTGCTTAGGTTATGGATGCAAGTGTGATCTGAGAAGTTACATGGTGATGTAGAGTATCAGCATTCAGAGACTTTTAGCTGCCAACAAGCAGAACTGCTGGCAATTCCCATGGCATTGTCAGATCTGCAATTAGACTGTGTAATTGAAGAAAATAGATACAATAAAAGAATCTTCAAGCCTCTTGTGTGTAAGAAAATGAAAGTAAGTAGAAGAAGCTTTCCATTACAAAAAAGAAAAGTATTCTACTTCTTAACAAAACACTTGTTTCATGCACTAACTTAATATCTTACTGTCATTTGGCTAGCCTGCAAAAGCTGATCATCATGCTGATCATACAGAAAATTGTTTTTTAGAATGTAGGTTGCTATTTAACAGAAACCATTTTTTAAAATACAAAATGATCTCTGGAGAAGATAGCTTAAGCTTAACAAGATAGCCTAAGTCCATGTCAAATTTATCTTGTAGAAAATGCTAATCATGTAACTAACTAATTACCATTTAATCATTAACATTTCCTGTTAGACATTTAAACATAAGCAATTGCAGCTATTTCTGACTTGAAATTTGACTAAAAATTATTTAGAGCTTGAGTCAAGAAAGGCTATTTCTTCAGACCAACTGTTTCTTTACTGTTTTTTATCCTGCTGATTCTCCATTGTCTTGTACCTTATGTTGTCCCTTATATAGACAGAGCATGAAGATGCTTTCTGCTCTAAGTTCTGGTCATGTAATTAACTAGTAATCTCAGACACAAGCCCTCTAAAAGTGTCAGGAATTTCCTTAGAGAAAAAAGCAACAAAGGGTAAGAAAATAGTCTGGCAGAGTATCTCGGGTGTTTGCTTAAACAAAAAATCTTTCATGCTGTGGATGAACATATAGCTTGGAGATGTTTGTTAGACTTCTGGAATAACTAGAAATAATGAGTTCAGAAATGTTATTTTGGGCTCACAGTGTTGTAATAGGGTACAAAATAGGAAACTGTGTTTTCTAGGAAGTGTTTCCTGTACTAAAGAATTGAGGTGATACTGAAGTGTCTAAAAGATTCACTTACTTTCTTCTTTACCTTTCCAATAGAAACTTTAAAGTAATGAAATTTAATGTGAATTTATGCATGTTTACTCTTGGCATTGTAAAGCCATAGTACATACATAGTAAAACAGAGATTCTTATATGACTTTATTTTTTTTCTCAAGTATATGCAAAGCAGCCACACAATTCTTATTGATATTAATAGGAAACGCATATGAATATAGAGATGAAAATAAGGTAGTTCTTCAAAGTGCTTGTGGGTTATAAATCACACCATATGGGACCATTATAGATCACACCATATGGGATTCAATGTATTCATTGCACTACCTCAGCAGTTACTTCAATTTCAGTATAATTGGGTTCTAATTAAATTTTTCTTTTGGAGAAAGGTTGCCAATCTTAAATCTTAAGAGCTTTATTTTTCAAGCCGAGAACATGTTGGCAAGTGTTCATTGCAATAAGCCTGTTAAAAATCCATTTATTCATCTCATTTAGCCTCTATAATTCCCACAGAAGCACAAAAACCTAAAAACAACAACTGAAAACCAAACTCAGTTGTCCTGAGTGATAATTTTCACTAGGATTGTCTGGAAAATGGAAGTTATTTCCGAGAAATGAAATGATACAAAAAAATCAACAATTTTTCTTGAAAATGTCGCATTTTATGTGAAAAAAAGTAATTAAAATCTATTAAGAAAAATAACAGTCCTGTCTGAATTTAAACAAAAAGCAGACAAAAAAAATCAGATTTTATACTTAATGCCAGGATTTTTTTTTGTTTTGAGAAGCAAAAAAGCCCTGTCCAATTCAAACTCTCTCGAATTAGCTTTAAGCCTAGGGAAATGTTTGACAGACCCCATGTGAATTAATAAGTGCAAGGGGTTAGGTATCAAAGAATCTGCTCTGTCTACAGAGAATTTTTACTAGAGAGTCTCCTTTATAGTTGACTAAAATACACATGAATCTTATTTCATATGATAGGTTTATGATATGAACAATCACAACATAGTAATTTGACTGAAAAGCAGAAAGTAAAAATGGTTATTCCATCAGACTGTCAGGTGAAAATAAAGATATTTTCTGACAAAGTCTTATATCAGACACTGCTTGTGTGAAGCCATGGCACATCAGAAACTTTCAGTGTGTTCCCAGAACTTGCACAAGAGCAGAACCAAGAGATTTTTTTTATAAAAGCAGTTTTTCTTCTCAGTGAAGCAAAAATGTACACAGCAGATAGTCCTTGAATACACTCTTGAGTCATATCAAAAAGCTTAAAATATTTCCTTTTTTGTAAATGGTCTTACATTGATCCTGTTGGAATAATGTCTTTGCACAATGCTCATAAAGTATCAAGTCTGACTTAAATTCTCCTATGCTTTCAAACATATGGCAAATAAAGTGTGACAAATGAGCAAAATATATTATGGATGGTGTAAACAGTGGAGGATGATGATTTTACAGTGAATCTGTTTTGCACTTTCTTTGCTAAAAGGCAAATAAGTTTACAAAGATATAAACCCCTTAGAAGCTGTAAATACATAGCAGAGAACCAGAATTCACATAGCTGATAATGCTGAGTAAATACTCCTGTAGGTTTTCTGCTGGACAGTCACAAATTAGCATACTCTGACTTCTGTACATAGTCATCTGGTCAGGTTTCTTTCGATGCAGCTCAGGACACATTTGGTTTTCTAGGCTGTGTGTGCTCACTGCTGGCTCATGTTAAGCTTCTCATCGACCAGAACCCCTCTGTGCTGCTCCTCATGGCTGTTCTCAATCCATTCTCCACCCAGCCTGTATTTGTGCTTGCATTGCTCTGACCTACATACAGGACCTTGCACTTGGCCTTATTGAACTTCATAAGGTTTGCACTGGCCCACCTCACAAGCATGTCAAGGTCCCTCTGGATGGCATCCCTTCCCTCCAGTGTGCAGACCACACCACACAGTTTGATGTCATTGGCAAACTTGCTGAGGGTGTACTCAGTCCCACTGTCCATGTGGCTGACAAAGATGTTAAACACCACAAGACTGGTGCAGTCTTTTCCTGGCTGTGATCTGTTTTAAGATAAGTGTTCCTCTGTTTCGTTTCCTCTTCTTTCACTGGCATATCTATTTATCTTGTAAATATGTGTATACACAGTACTTTTGAAGGTGCCCGCTCTTTATTGGTGTTTGAAGCATTAGCATAATGAAACCAATATTAATAAAAGTGTATTGTTATCTATTTCCGAAATCTGGGTTCAATGTTAGGCAAATATTTTTATTACATCCTACTTAAAACATCTACTTAATAACTCAGTCTTCTCTGTAAATGCTGTTACATAAAATGCTTGCTTTTTGTATATCCTGTGACTATCGATGATTTACTATTCAGGACAATTACACAGTCAGATTTGATAGCCTGAATTTTCCTGGTCTTATGGTTTATTTCTTAAAGAACTTTTAATAAACTCAGACTTACTGTCTCCTGTATTGAGCAGACAAATGTATCATTAATTTATATAGACATTACTTTTATTTTCTTGTATAAATATTTGCCTCTTTTTCCTTTTCCCTATCTCAGCATAATAAATACAGTCTCTCATAGAACAAAAATATTGGTCTGAACTGTGCCTGTTTGTTCTTGTTTGAAATTATTTTTGATAAAACTGACAAAATTGTGTTGCTTGATTCCTCATTCTCTCTCTCTCTGAAATGGTTTAATCCAGTTGTTGAAAAGGGTAAGGAACAATATGCACAAAGGTGGTTACTGTGTGAAAAAGAGGGGGAAAAATCAGAAGCCTGATCACAAATTTGCATATATTAGCCTTAGTCTAATAATGTGCCTCTCCTTAATGACAATATTCAATACCTAGAACATAACAATAAATAATTTGTCCCAGGTGGACCCCGCATTTCCAAAAGCTATCAGCAGTTTGGTTCCAAGACCTCATGTTCATGCAGCTGCCAGCATATCTGTAATGACTGCCAAGAAGAGAGTTGATTAGTACATACTGAGGTAGCTTTCTTAATTAAGGCTTTCCTCTCCAAGGGTGTGAATTTCACATTTTGGTAGTAAGCAACAGTGGATTAGACTCTTTGTTGACACAGCTGAATGGAATTTGAAGTTACTTAATCCACTAATGGCTGGCTCCCCAGGCACTTGCCAGTTTGCTTCCCCAGAGTACTATTTCCTAATATGAAACCTCATACCTTTTTTTCTTCAGAAGTTTACAACATAATACTTTTAAGTAGAGATGTTAGTTTGTAATAGTTCTTGCCGGTATTCTGGCTCTGAAGAAAATGTAATCTGTTTTCGTGCACAATTTCCAAAGGATTAATATACATAGAACTGACCAAATAGATATACAAATATGTATTTCTCTCAAATGATATATCCTCTAACTATTTGCTTCAAGTCAGCTTTTTTGTTATGCTGATGGTGTTTCATTTGAGTAAATGATGAGAGCAAACTGGAGGGGAAGGAGAGGGATAAAGTGATTAATTTAGTCGACAGCATTACCTAAAGTAGAGCAGCTGTTAGACTAGCTGTGGAGAGTAGGAAGATGCCAAGAGGCATCAGTACCAGGGATGTGGGAGGATACAGAGGAAAGGCTGTGGTAGGGAGACGAGACCAAGCAGTGACTCAGGATCAGTTAGCTTGGAGATAAGGCACGACAGGGGGAAGAGGCAGCAGGAAACTGGGAGGCAGGGAGCTCGGTCAGTGGAAGCTGAAGCTACTCAGTATGTGTGTCAGTAGGCTGCTGCCACATGACTTTTGGCTGTGCAGAAAGCTCTCATAACTTCAGGGCAGACAGTTGTACTAAGAGATGATGGCCCAGTGACAAAACTGCAGCACCTGTGGAATTGCTTCTGGCAGCTGCTGTAACAGCTTGATTTGTTTTCAACTTATTCATACTGTTTTTCATTAAAAGGTCTATCTGTGAAGTGAGGAGAAAGGTTGCTTATTTTTAGGTGGTGTTGCCTGGTTCCTGCAACACTCTCTGGAGGCTTCCTCTCCTGAAAACAATGTAGTAATGCCATGAAATAGAATCTTCTGTATGCCTGGATGGATCAGTCAAGCAGCCTGCAATTAGAAAGTAACTCCTGGAAAGAGTGAGGGGAACTTTCATGGTCGAAAGCAGAAACATAAATGTCAAGAGAAATAAATTAAAGAGACCAGAGGGAAACAATTAAAGTTGCTGAAGAAAAGATCTTGTGCTTTAAGGAAACAGTGGGATGGGAGGAAACGTGCAGATTGTGCCCAAATCTCATGATACCTTAATTAACTTCAGGTAATTAAGAATGTTGATTCTAACATGGGGGATATTGACTTCTCTCAGTCTCATAAAAATATGTGGGTAAAAAATGATCCAACAAGTTACTTCGGTTGTCAATGTTTTGATGCTGATATCTCAGACTTCTTTATTTCAGTTTTGAAATTTTAATCCCAGAGGTTTATTAATGATTTTGCAAAGAAGGCTTTCTGCCTTGGTGGGAGATGGACTTTGTCTTCCACTAAAATATATTTTCTTGCTTTTTTTTCACACTAGCTATTTTATTTATTTATTTGTCCACTGTGGTGGACACTTATCTGGGGCCTAAGGCAAAACATCCAGTTGTTGACAATGGCCACTGAAAAGCATTGGATAACAAAGGTGTAATGTGAATAGTTCTTACCAGGATAGCAGCTCAGGGTATGTGGTTTGTTTCTTATCATTCTCTACCACAGTCTGCTAACTCATTTGACAGCTGTAAGACTGCTTTTCCTTCATTAGGATTAGTTGCTCTATTTCAGCTGCCACACTGTAAAAAAAAACTTTTTCAGAGCCCAAGGAAGCAGGAACTCAAACAAGAGAATTTAGGCAGTTTTTCCTCAGTGAATTGCTTGCAAATGATGATAGAAAGATGGGCAAACTCATTTTCGGTAATGTGGTAAGAAAGAGCTAAATTAATGGATATGCAATTAGAGAAAAGAGGGGATGATTATAAATGAAATATATTTCATTTAGATTTGAATATGTAGATCCACTTTGATGAGTTAACAAAATGTATTGCCTTTTCAGCACAGTATTAGTTCTTAATAATATTAAAGGCATTTGATTTCTCTGTCTGGGAAGAAAGCCAATCCTAATCACACTGTAAATACTCATCTAATCCCTTTCTTTGTTTTATCTTCCACATAATAGTGCAACATTGTGTCTAGTCATTTATATGCATTACTAGCAGCACAGTCTTCTAGAAGGTATGCTATTTTATTCTATGAATGCTCAAAAGCTGGTGTTGCGATCACTTTCTGAATCACCTTGAATATAGCCACCATGTGTCTTTTGAAAGAGTGTGAATTTCTATTACTACAATTATTGTAGCCAAGAGTGAGAAGAAAAAAGAAAACGAGGTAAGCAGGAAAATGATAGAGAATAAAATACTGAAAGGAAAATAAAATCTGCTTAAAAAAAACCTGTTTTATCTATTCATCATAACTCCTTCACAAGTGATGGACATGCATCATTGTATGGGAACTCAGGCTTAAGAGTTTGCTTAAATACATTTAATGAGCTTTGCTAACTTCTGGAATTATTTGTATTGTCAGGAAATCTCAAATGCATAGTTTTTCCCTGGCTGAATTAATACTGTTGATCTCTCGGGGTGAAAGGAGAGATGTATAGGAGAAGCCTGAAATAACATGAATTGAAAAGAACTTTAAAGGCCTGCTCAATCAGGTCTTTATAACAACAAGTTTAACCATTGATATTTGGTCTCTGATAAAGAGAGATGAAGTCTAGCTTGAAATAAAAGGATAATTCCAGTCATTGTAATTCCATAATCTGCTTTGTCAATGAATACTGTTTACCTGATGTTCAATACACTGGCATTACTGAGCTTTCCTTCTGATGTTTGGGTACGAATCAAGGGGCTGACTGGCACGGGTGATACAGTTGTGGGGGTCTATTACAGACCTCCTGATCAGCACGAAGGAGTTGATGAGGCTTTCTACAGGCAACTGGAAGTAGCCTCGCGACTACATGCCTTAGTCGTCGTGGGGGACTTTAATTACCCCGATATTTGCTGGAAGACTCACACAGCCAGTCATTCACAGTCTAGGAGGTTCCTCGAGTGCATTGATGATAATTTCTTAATGCAAATGGTGGACGTACCAACTAGGGGAGCAGCGCTGCTAGATTTAGTACTCGCCAACAAGGAGGGTTTGGTCGAAGTGGTGACGGTCAATGGCAGCCTTGGCTGCAGTGACCATGAGATGGTGGAGTTTAGGATCCTGTGTGGGAGGAATAGAATACCTAGCAAAGCCACAGTTCTGGATTTCCGAAGGGCCAACTTTGGCCTCTTCAGTCAACTGCTAAGGGAAGTCTCATGGGAAAGTGTACTAGGCGGTAAAGGGGCTCAAGATAGTTGGTTAGCATTCAAGGACCGCTTCTTCCAAGCTCAGGATCGGAGCGTCCCAATGAGTAGGAAGTCAAGTAAGGGATCTAGGAGACCGGCGTGGTTAAACAAGGAGCTGCTGGGCAAACTCAAGTGGAAAAGGAGAATCTATGGATTATGGAAGGAGGGGCTGGCCGCTTGGGAGGAATATAGGACAGTTGTTAGAGGATGTAGGGAGGCAATTAGGACAGCTAAGGCCTCCTTGGAACTCAATCTTGCTAGTCGGGTTAAAGACAATAGAAAGGGCTTCTTCAAATACATAGCAAATAAAACTAAAACAAGAGGCAATATAGGCCCACTGCTGAACGAAGTGGGTGCCCTGGAGACAGAGGATATAAAGAAGGCAGAGGTGCTGAATGCCTTCTTTGCCTCTGTCTTTACTCCTGCAGACTCTCCCCGAGGGCCCCGGATTTCTATAGCCCCAGAAGGAGTCAGGACAAAGGAGGAGTTTGCTTTGGTAGATGAGGATTGGGTTAGGGATCAGCTATGCAAACTGGACATCTGTAAATCGATTGGTCCGGATGGAATGCACCCACGGGTGCTGAGGGAGCTGGCGGAGGTCATTGCTAGGCCACTTTCCATCATCTTTGGTAAGTCGTGGGAAATGGGCGAGGTGCCTGAGGATTGGCGGATGGCAAAGGTCACACCAATCTATAAGAAGGGCAAGAAGGAGGACCCGGGTAATTATAGACCGGTCAGCCTTACCTCCATCCCTGGAAAGATGATGGAACAACTTATTCTTGACTCCATCACTAGGCATATCAAGGATGAGGGGGTCATTAAGAACAGCCAACATGGTTTTATGAGGGGGAAGTCATGTATGACCAACCTTATAGCCTTCTATGAGGAAGTGACTAGGTGGAGGGATGATGGTAGAGCGGTAGATGTAGTTTTTCTTGATTTCAGTAAGGCATTTGATACTGTCTCCCACAGCATCCTCATAGATAAGCTGAGGAAGTGTGGGCTTGACGATCAAGTAGTGAGGTGGATCGAGAACTGGTTGAAAGGAAGAAGGCAGAGAGTTGTGGTCAATGGCGCAGAATCTAGCTGGAGGTCTGTGACTAGTGGAGTTCCTCAGGGGTCGGTGCTGGGACCGGTGCTGTTTAATATTTTCATCAATGACCTGGATGAGGGAACTGAGTGCACCCTCAGCAAGTTTGCTGATGACACAAAACTGGGAGGAGTGGCTGACACACCAGAGGACTGTGCTGCCATTCAGCGAGACCTGGACAGGCTGGAGAGTTGGGCGGGGAGAAACTTGATGAAATTTAACAAGGGCAAGTGTAGAGTCTTGCATCTGGGGAAGAACAACCCCATGTACCAGTACAGGTTGGGGGTTGACCTGCTGGAAAGTAGTGAATGGGAAAGGGACCTGGGGGTCCTGGTGGATAGGAGGATGACCATGAGCCAGCAATGTGCTCTTGTGGCCAAGAAGGCAAATGGCATCTTAGGGTGCATTAGAAAGGGAGTGGTTAGTAGGTCAAGAGAGGTTCTCCTCCCCCTCTACTCAGCCTTGGTGAGGCCGCATCTGGAATATTGCGTCCAGTTCTGGGCCCCTCTGTTCAAGAAGGACAGGGAATTGCTTGAAGGAGTCCAGCACAGAGCCACAAAGATGATTAAGGGAGTGGAACATCTCCCTTATGAGGAGAGGCTGAGGGAGCTGGGTCTCTTTAGCTTGCAAAAGAGGAGACTGAGGGGTGACCTCATCAATGTTTACAAATATGTGAAGGGTAGGTGTCAGGATGATGGAGCTAGGCTTTTTTCAGTGATATCCAGTGATAGGACAAGGGGCAATGGGTGTAAACTGGAACATAGGAAGTTCCACGTTAACATCAGGAAGAACTTCTTTACTGTAAGAGTGACAGAGCACTGGAACAGGCTGCCCAGGGGGGTTGTGGAGTCTCCTACACTGGAGATATTCAAGGCCCGCCTGGACAAGTTCCTGTGTGATGTACTGTAGGTTACCCTGCTCTTGCAGGGGGGTTGGACTAGATGATCTTTTTAGGTCCCTTCCAACCCTTGGGATTCTGTGATTCTGTGATTCTGTGATGTTTATCCTGATTATTTCTTCTGTATATTAAGAGGGTAGTAACTTATTTTCTCCTCTGTAGTAACTAGAATAGTTGGTTCCTGTTCTAAAGTGCTGACTTACATGACCTTTTTCAGAATTGTCTCTCATTCCTTTTTTTCTCTAATAAAGCATTAAGTCAGAGAAGTGTCACAAAAACCACACTCCGATCCCTTTGTCACCCCTTAGGAAATTACTGTTAGCCTTCTGAGTTATATTCGTTAGTCTTGGCATTGACTCATCTTCTATCTTGTTGAATTTAATTAAGAAAAAGAAGGCTGTTCAGAGGAAATAAAAAAAAAAAATCTTATCATGATATATTTTGATTTTCATACTGGAAGATCTCAAAGTGGTTTTCATATTGATTTCTGAGAAGTTACTCTTATGAGCAGCTGAAGTACTGCTAAACACAGTCTAAGCCATTTAACATTTTAGATGCCATGGGAAGTGTCACTCTGTTCTGCTGCTTCATGCAGGTCTCTCAGAGGAGATATACCTTTAAATTGGAAACACCTTACTGCTCTGACAAAGGGATGTCCTGTTACACGTCTTTCCATTCCCCATGTCTTCTTTCTCTGTGATTGCAGATACATCCTGTAAAACCTTATATCCCCTTGTACAGATCTGCTGCTGTTTGCACAATGAATACACGATCATGAAATATGATTCTAAGGAGCTACATGTTCAGGAGAAAAGAATATTGAGGCACAGGAATTTATCTGAATTAATCATTATTTCCTGTCTCTTGGACAGGAAAAGGGAAGACATCATGGATTTAATATTTATTTGTCTTCTCACACTAAACCTAAACACCATCTGTGAGCATCCAAACTAACTGCACAGAGAAACGCTGCATCCCATGATGTTCATTACCCTGGCTACACAGTTTTCAGTTGCTTCCATGATAGCACACATCTCATGCCTCTTAGATGAGGTGGCAGAGGAAAGTCTCTGTACTTAAATTATATTAAAACAAATTATAAATATTCTTGCCTTCTTACCACTGGGAAGAGTGAAAATGATTTGCCATGGTTTTAAAGATTAATGGATTATCTTCTCTTGTTCTCAAGTTTTATTATCTTTTAGAAAGCAAGCTTTGCTCAAGTGACCATGGTATATGAAGGCAGAACAAATAATTTGGCTTCTTTCTTCTCTGCTTTTACATCCTATGACTTCCTGAGACACTTATTGTAGAATATGGCAGGGGCACCAGAAAAAGTAGAACTACCCATAAATTTCCTTATTCAAATAAATTCATTATTTGCATTTATCTCTATAATGAAAACAACTATGTTTTTTATCTCACTAGGAGTCAGTACCTCCAGCAGCAAAATCCATTCTAATATTTATTAGAGAATATGTTTCTGCGGGATTTGAGGAACTGATCAAGTGGAGTTTCTTACAAAATAACACTGTGAATAATACCTAATGCCAACTCTGACTGCAAATCTGAATGCTGGATTACACTTAATTACATTAATCAATGCAGTTCTATTACTGTCTCCACTAAAGACAAAATCTAGACTTATCTGCTTGAATAATTGCTGGCTGTGATCAGGCACCTGACTGAGCTTTTGAAGAAGAATGCCTTTTTACATGAAACTAAAGTGGTTATTTGCTGTTTATGCTTCTGTAAAGTTCAGCTGATAAACATGTGCTCTCTGATTTGCTGTCTGAGCTGAGGATTGATCTTAGGCACAAACACTCTAACAATGCTTTCTAATATTGTAGGCCTTGCAGGTTTTATGAGCCTAAGTCTTGCATCAAAAATTAATTTAAATACCTTACATGGCTGATTTAGTTATTGGTTTTTCTCATTTTGAATTTGAATATAGCACCATCTTCTGATGATTACGCCTGAAATAATAAGCAGCTTCACTAACTACAAGGCAGACAATATGATGAATGGTTTTAAACATTCTGAACATTTTAGAACGTACTGTTACATCCCAAATTATGTTTAGATTTGTTTCTTTTTTCCCTGTTGTTAAAAAGTACCATTTCATAATGCAGCTTTCCTTTTCTGGAGATCCGTGTGGCATTCTGCCTACTCTCTTCTGCATGGTGACCTGTAAGAAGTAACTTTTCTTTCCCCATCTAACAAAAACTGCAGCTCTGCGTGCTAGCATTATGGCATGTTAGCACCAGAAAAAGTGCTAACATTTTACCTTGTGACTACCTGGTCCTTGCTTCACAAGTCCCAGGACAGGAAGAAGCTGGGAAGAGGGATATCGTGGAAGTGTGCTCCTGTCATCTCGAAGTCCATGTTTCATTAAGGCGAGGAATTTAATCTCTTCCTTTCTGCTTTGAAAAGCAAAATAAATTATTTCATGTTTTCTTCCTCCTACTGTTAAGCCTCACAGTTTTAGATGCAACTGCAGTATATGCTAGTGCATTTGAGGGACTAAAGTGAGAATGGAAAAGGTGTGGCTTGAAATCTGTTGCTGTATAAATGTGTCTCATTTATGGGGCCAGTATTCTTGGATAACACAGTAGTGGAGCTGTGTATGCATCAAACATACTAACAGGTTTTTTCCCTGCAGTATTTTTGACAAATACAATTCTTCCTCTGAAAGTAACTTATTACAAACTAAGCCAGGTATTTGCTAGAGTGCAGGTGTATTGGTTTACACAGTCAAAATATGATTAAACATTAAAAAGTGAATGCAACTCCTTAGAGTGTGTCAGTCAATTCTTATACTTCCATGTTTGAATATCTACACATCTATAGCTGCCTTCTGTCTTAGATGGCATAAAAAGGAGAAGCTGTCCTTTTATTCAATATGTACACATAGCCATAGTTATTTCTTATTCATCACTAGGTTCCCATATGCTGTAAAAGAGTAAATAATAAAGTGAAAAAAGAACCACAGGATCATTACTACAAGTAAATAATGGTACATCCATTGATTAACTGGAATGAAGCCATAACACTGTGAGGCTTAGCTGTGGTCCAGCTCAAAGACAGAGGTATAGTCCCATTTGCATCTCTAACATTACTGGAATTACTAGCATGTCACACTGACATTTGTAACAGCTTTGTGTCTGTATATTGCCTTAAGTTATGCTAGCAACAGCACTCCAATCTGTGTGGCTGTATGCACTGGTTGTGGCTGGGATAGAGTTAATTTTGTTCACATTAGCTTGTATGGGGCTATGTTTTGTATTTGTGCTGGACATAGTGTTGATAACACAGGGATGTTTCTGTTACTGCTGAGCAGTGCTTAAAGTCAAAGCCTTTTCTGGGAGTGTGCAAGAAGCTGGGAGGGGACACAGCCAGAACAGGTGACCCCAACTGACCAAATGGATATTCCATACCATCTGGTATCATGCTCATCTAGGGGAAGAAGAAGGAAAACATTTGGAGTGATGGCATTTGTTTTTCCAAGTAACCGTTATACATGATGGAGGCCTGCTGTCCTGGGGAATGGCTGAACACCTGCCTGCTGAAGGGAAGTGAGGAATTCCTTGTTCTGCTTGCTTCTGCACACAGCTTTTGCTTTGCCTATTAAGCTGTCTTTATCTCAACCCATGAGTTTTCTCACTTTTACTCTTTTAATTCTCTTCCCCATCCCACTGGGGAGGTGTGAGCATGTGGCTATGTCAGGTTTAGCTGCTGCCTGGGGTTAAACTATGACACCATATAAACAGAAAACCCAGATTGTCCCATGAGCCTCAGTTCCAAATTTGGTCATCTCTGTGTCTGCTGAGAGGAGGAAAAAGTGATATGTCCTCAGCATATATAGATAACTTTACATCCTCACCTGGATCCTGGAAGTGAGCATCATTTAGACACTTGGTGTACAACCTTTTCATTGTAGGCTGACACATTTCTCTGTAACAAACACATATCCTTGTATTTTCAATAGTGCTGTATTTTCAACTGCTTTTTGCAATTACAGGATCAGTTCTATTCTTTTTTTTTTGTTTTTTCTTTTTTCCTGTAAATGCAATCAGTTCAGGAGTTCTAGGCATTTTGCAAGTGTTATTCCCTAACTATGAATTAAACACTTTAGTTATATCAGATTACATCAGTATAAGGTACATCAGACAGTAACACAAAATGTTGACTTACAAAATCATTATTGAAACAATAGTCTGGTTTTGTTTTTTGCTTAATTTTGGGGTGACAACCTAAACTATTTGAAGGTTTTGATGTTTGTCTGATTTTTTTCTAATAGTGAACTATGAAATAAAATCTGTTATAAAATTTCTGTATTCCATTGCACCTAGTCCAATACTTCAGGCCTTCTTGTTTTCGTCTGTAAAGAAAAGAAAAAAAGAGAGAAAATTAAGTTTCAGTTGTTATTTTTAATGAGCCTTCATTATAAACTAAGTACAGTATCCTGAGTTTTGTTTTATTTTTCTTGTTGTTGTTAAGTTGATGAAATAACCACTGTTGCATTTCAACACAGCATTTTGATAAAGAATAGTATTTGTTTTAAGAATAACTGCATGTATTTTCTGTTATTATCACTTCATATAAGGCCATAATTCTCTGCTATTTTAAGGCAATTTTCTCAGCAAGAGACTGAAATGTCACAAAGAATAATCTCCTGGTGAGCAGAAGCTAATGACAGATTTCTCTCAGCAAAATGCAAATTATTTTCATGGGGTTTTGCTCAGCCTAACAAAGGGAAGCATAGTAAGCATACACATTTGAAAGCTGTAATTGACTGAGAGGGCTGGGACAAAATTAAACAGCAAAATCACCAATATTCAGAGTTTGTAGCAAAGATGTGATGATTCTTCAGGTTTTATGTTTGGATTCAGAGTTCCTACAAGTTTAAGGATAAAGGTCACATATAAGTAAATTTGAAATATCTGTATTGCGTTTCTACTGATATACCAAATTTTAGTAACTAGAATGGTGCCTTGTGAAATGCAATGCTTTGTGCAGTGTGTAGGATGTTTGGTGATAATATTGCCAGTTCCTGGAGGTTCAATGGATTAGAAAGATCATCTACTGTGCTGGCTGTTATTGCTTATGTCACACTGACCAACAATCTTTTCATCTTCTTTTATAGACAGCCTGTCATGACACCAGCGTCAAATGCTGTTTTAATCCTGAAGACCATACATTATTTTGCTTGGTGAGTCACAGTATTATTGGGAATAATAACAGAAAAAATCATGCTGGATTCAGTCGATAAAGAAGTGGAAAGGGGGAATCTATTTCTGTACATCTACAATATTTTTCTAGGTCCTTTCCTTTCGTTCTCCAAAACTCTCAGCGTGGTTTTCTAACAGTAAGCTTGCATAGAGAAGGATTTATCTTAGAAGGATAAGGAAGCTCTAGGGAGATAATACTTTAAAAAAAGCTTTTATATCTGAACTGCCAATAGCACTTGCCTGTTCAACTGATAAATTCATAAAGCATACTGGAGGAGATCGGGTAAGGTTGTTTCACATATCAATTCAAAAACTACTGCAGTATCTGAAACTATCTGGAGAGTGGTAATAAACTCCACTGTTCCTAAATTCTGCTTCAAAATGCAGCAAAATGTAATTTTTAGAACTAAAAACTAAGCAGATGGACAGTCAGAAAAACACTGCAGCTGACATCAGGACCTTTCTTATAATACTGGAATTCTGTGACTGTGGCTTGCTAATCAAAATACTTGCAGCACAGAGTGAGTTAGCCCTTATACCCTCAGACAATGCTTTTGGCCTTGGTAACTCTGTTTCTAACATTTGAGGTGTTTTTTACAAGCAAAAGTACAACACTGTAAGATTATTGTTTTCAAAACAACAGCCTAGGATTAGAAAACAATCCTAGACAAACAAATGTTACTTCATGTAGAAGATTACCTAATTCTTTTAGTTACTGAAAGTTTTGTACAAGGAGAATGGCAGTCATTTTGTAATTACTCAGCAGATTGGAGCAGCCAGGGATAGCTGGCATGTTTATGTAGTTGTGGCCTCCTGATTAATTTAACATCTTCAGAAGCAGCAGATACCATGGAATGCTAATGCTCAGCATGCATGAGAGCATGCTTGCAGTGCAAATGGAGACTAAGGCAGAGAGCCCCTAATAACATTGGATGCATGTTCACACGGTGCTGCAGAAATGCCTTGCAAATACAGCAGCACAGATCCTTCCATGGTCAGGAGGTGCTGTTTCTAGTCAGGGCACATTAGCTTAAAGGAAGTCTTTGGTAAACACAGTTTCCAGGATTAGCTTTGGTGGATTGAATAATGGGAGCAACAGTCTTAGTGGTCAGTTGGCTTGAAAGCCTTCTGGAAAATTTTGCCTCAGCAGAGTGCTGTACTGAAGCATTATCTTCAGTAATATACCACCTACAATCTTGATAATTACACTGAAATGTACCTCTTAAATGCCCACATAAAATGCATTGTTTATGATGCAGCTTTTACACAAGAACACCTTGTGTTTTTCACATGCAGTGTAATATATATGTTTTTCCTTTTTAGATCAATACCAATACTATTTTGTAAGCTAATTTACCTTGCTGGCCTAATTTTTCCTCCCTGTTTATGCATGACAGAGCCAATCCCAAACTGTTTGAAGTCAGCAGAAGGACTGCTACAGACTTCAAAGGAACCTGAATGGGTTTTCAAGAATATTTCAGAATGAGTCTTCTCCTGGTCTGAAGGGTTGGTTAACAAAGGGGATGTGAAGTGTAAGCAGAGACAGTATCAGGCTCTGTCATACCCCATAGGAAAACACAGATTTTTCAAGAAGAGCAGCTCACTTGTGCAGATTAGTTTTCATGTTTGGGGAGATAAGTTTGAGATGGTATTGAGTAGTTTAAGAAGACATAGACATTTTTCTTTTTTCCCTTGTGCCTGGTGATGAGGCAAGAACAGTTTATACAATTAAAACCCCACTGGTAGAAAAGACTAGACATCATGTTCGTAACACATCTTTGCACTGAACATGTATCCTGAATTAAATCTGCATTAATCTGATTTCAGCAAATCTGCTAATGTTAATTTGACTATTGCAGAATCCCACACTTCCCTCCATTCAGCCTGACTGATTTTAAAGCAGACATAATACTTTCACTGTACCAGTGACCCATTTGGTAAGCCAAGCCGGTTTAGTCATGATGTCTTAAACAATGTGAAATTTTTACGAAGCAGAGGTTCTGATTTCAACATCTGGAATGGAAGGAATCATTGCCAAACCAAATTCACTTAAAAAGAAAAAATAAATAAAAAATACCACGAAATATGTCTACTTATGTCTGTTTGCTTTATGTTTTGCTAGAGTATCCAGATATACCAGCTGGGTGTTTTTTTTCTGTGCAAAGGAAAACACTCTATCAGTCTGCTCTGCAAAACACATCTAGATCAATCCTCCCTGCAAGGCTAAAATTAATGAACTTAGTGGCTTTGTCTGATTGTCAACCAAACCAGCTAATTGTATCCACATTTTTCTCTGCTTGTTGTTTTATAAATTATGACTGATATAAATAACTTTGCACTTTTTGCATTGCAACTGGCTAGTCACTTCCAATTTATCCTGTTTTGTGCAGCAGAATGCATTACTGCTTAAATATACAAGCGGTTCATGAAGCAATATCCTATTAAATCTGTGTGCATACTGGTTTCCTGTTTCATTCTTGTCATGCTTCCATCTCATGATAAAGGCACAGGCACTGCTGGGGGAATGGGTGTTGCAATGCAATTGCAGATACCGAAGATAAATAAAACCTTTATCCACTCAGGAGAAACTTCCCTGTTTTAAGCATGTGCAGGAACTTGGATAGCTTAGGCCAAGTTAGTGGTTATTTATGTTGTGAACAGAATTAGAATCTAAATGATGCATACAGAAGCACAACAATTTGCTTGAGCGATTAGCCTGAGGCTAATGTGCTTCCCTGGCTGGCGATGTGACTCTGTGAGCTCTGTGTTTTAAATAATATTATCCATATAATTAATATAGATTGAGGAGATGTTCAGAATTATAATGAATATGGTAACTCTTGAGCTAAACAGATAATTGTATCAGGAGGAAAGAATTAACAAAATTGTGTTGGGTTTTGGCAGGCACTAACATTGGATAACTATATTCAGCTTCATTTGTTCCCAGTTGATATAGGCAATCCAGTCTCCAGAGATAAACAGATGTATATAGTTCACTCTGTCACCTGGTTCACCATCCTTTCATATGTTGTGTTCTCTCTGGCAACAGGGTGCTACTGGTAGAAATCTGGCATAGAGACTTAGGATTGATAGATTATTCATCTATCTGAACACATGGAAAGATTTTGAATTATTGCAATATCTTCAAAAATATTTTTTATTTTTTTCCCTTGCTTTATGTGAATTTTACTAAATCGAAGGCATCTGAAGCCAAAGCATTAAGGCCAAAGCAGAAGCTCATTATTCTGGATTCAGCTGTCATAATTTTATCCTCTTGGAAACAGTTAAAATTGCTGTAAGTGATTTTAATTTGAAACCTTTTGATGCCGATAGTCTGCCTGGTGTCTTTTGTTTTGGTCTTGGCAGTTTCAAAGTGCACACCAGTTTAGTCCTTGCTTGTATGCCAAGTAATGATTATCACCAGTGATAATGTTAATTAAAGTTATTCTTTAAAACTGTGCCAAAAATGTTCCTCATTTGGCAAAGAGAATGTGTATCCATGTTATGAAAATATAAAGGCCTTCCCAGAATTATAAAATTCAAAAAAACCAGGGATTTTATACAGAGGCAAGTCTTTTACAAAGTCTTTGATCAACATTTCATAGACGCTGAAACCAAAATGAATGCCAAGATGGCAAATGTTATAAATGCAGGACATTTATTTATAACGTATATGTTATAAATGCAGGATATATATATATATATGTGTGTGTGTGTGTGTGTTTCCTGAGTTTCTCCCACCTTGTTCCACAGTACATTATAGCATATTATTTATTTGTGGCTTGTTCTAGATCATATAATATAATCAAATTATATGCATACGTGTCTATGAACACGTATTTGTGTATATGTGTACATTTTATGTATAAAAATATAAGTGTAATATATACATATATAAATGTACCTGTATATAGTAATATGAGCAAAGCACAAGGCCATGAATATTTTTAAGATTTCCTAAGTTTATCAGCTGTTTCCTTCTTACTTTTGTTATTCCCTAACTTTATTCAGAATCACCTATGAAGCTACTTTTTCTACAAAACCTAGTGAAAATCTCATTAGTGCCACTATGTGCCATCTGCATGTACTTGTGCATTTCAGAAGACATGGGCTTCAAAAAAAAATTTGTGTTCTATTTGCCTTAGTCATTTCCTGTTTCTGCTTTCACACCTTGTTTGCTAAAGTAAAGGGTAACTTTCGTGGTGCTAATTTCCCTATAAGCACTTTAATGTTTTCCCTTGTAATGAATCACAGAATCACAGAATCCCAAGGGTTGGAAGGGACCTCAAAAGATCATCTAGTCCAACTCTCCTGCAAGAGCAGGGTAACCTAGAGTACATCACACAGGAACTTGTCCAGGCGGGCCTTGAATATCTCCAATGTAGGAGACTCCACAACCCCCCTGGGCAACCTGTTCCAGTGCTCTGAATGACTCACATTTTTGCTCGTAGTGTGAGATAAAGTGTCCTACAACTTCTTAATTCCAGGCAATTCCTTTTTTTTTTTTGTGGATTCATAGCACCAGTAGTGCTTAACCAAAAAGTATAAAGAAAATGACTGCAAATAAAAACAAAATTTAAAAAAAAAATTATTTGGTGTATTCAAAGAGTCATTCTTCCTTGGAAGTTTTTAATAGCGACTGTATATTATAGACCTTAAACATGAGCCCCCATTGTGGCATCCTCTGTTTTTATCAGTATTCTATCAGAGTGATGCATATTTACTTTTTGTAGGAGAAACAATATGAACTCTAGTTTTCCTTGAAGAGTCTTCATTTTATTAAAGTTACGCGATGAGAAAAGAGAGACAGTTTCATTTTTTCCTACTCAAGAGATATTAGGAGTTATCATTCAGAACACTAAGTAAAACTTTATTAAGCTTTTTTTCCCAATTAAAATTCCTTCATCAAGTTATCAAACCTTTGTGTTCTGACATCTCTCACTTTTATTTTCTGACTGTAGCATTGCAGGTAAGGAAAAGTTGTGACTTAAACAACTGTGTAGACAAAGGACTACTCTCTTTCAGGAAAGTAATACAGGACTTTTATTGAGTGTTAATGCTACTGAACAAATTGTGTCTTTGAGATTTGAATGATGTGCTTTCAATCTATGTGATCCAAATAGTAACTGGTTCAATTTTGCTTTTTATATGTAAAGCACCTGTGTATAAATTAATGATCACAAGTTACAATTCAGTAGTTAGGAATTTTCTGCAAGATGAATGTGAAGATATAGATTGATAATTTAATTTTTATATTGCATTTTATTACATATATAAAATATTATACTGTCCTGGGTTTACCAGGAGCCGTTTTGCTCCTTAGTAACTGGTGCAAGCTCTGTGTTTTGACTTCCAGCCTGGGCAGGGAGCTGATAACACCGATTGTTTTTAGTTGTTGTTAAGTAATGTTTATTCTGGCCAAGGACTCTGTGAGTCTCATGCTTTGCTGGGGAGAAGGGGAGGCCGGGAGGAAGCAGAGACAGGACACCTGACCCAAGCTAGCCAAAGAGGTATTCCATACCACAGCACGTCATGCCCGGAGAGGTAACTGGGAGTTACCCGGAAGGGCAGGCTCTCTCTCTTCGGGGGGGTCGAACTCGTTCGGCGGTGGTATCGTATTCTCTTGTTATTTTCTTTTATCAATATTATCATTGGTGGTAGCAGCAGTGATTTGTGTTATAGCTTAGTTACTGGGCTGTTCTTATCTCAACCCGTGGGAGTTACATTCTCCTGATTCTCTCTCCGGGAGTGGGGAGGGTCGGGGCGGGGGTGAGTGGACAAGCTGTGTGGATCGGTTTAAACCACAACATATACAAACTAACCAAATAAAACAGATTTATCAGTATAATTTTTCGAATTTATAGAGCAAAATACTTTTACTTGTTCCATACTGGTCATGAGAATTTCTTTTACATCACAAACTTGGAAGTCTTGCGAATTATACTTACCTCTCTTATATGAATAACATTTGTTGAAAAATGGTATTACTTTTCTGTTTACAGTAACCACATAGTCAATGTAAAGAAGTAGATGTAAGTCCAGGCAGAGTATACACTTACGAAATTTTGTAATGCAGTTGTATATATCTTCAAATTTTACCTGCACACTCAGATGATACAAAAGGTCAAGTTTTCTTTATACAGAACAATATTTAATAAGTTACTGTGCTGTCATCGTGCATAGCATGTTCAAGTGAGCATCTGAAACTTCATGTCTGATATTCAGCTAAAATTTTACAGGACACAAATGATTAAAAGGAAATTCTTGGATTGACCACAGCTCTTCAGCAATTCCAGTCATCATGAGCACAACTTAACTACATAGCTAAAGTGAGTTTGCATGGTCAAAAAAACATAATGGAGCATTCGTAGGTAGAATGTAATCTTTAGGGAGTCTGTGTCTATTAAAAAGTACATGAACCTTAACAAAAATGTTGGAGTACTGAGTTCAGACACACTCACCAAGATACTGTTTTTTGCAGTCTTTACAAACATACATAGCAATAAAAGAGGGAGAAAAAAAAAGTTCCTAAAAAAATCAGTTGTGTAATAAAGATCATACCTGCACAGGACTGAAAACTACTTTGTTTTCAAAATGTACTTTTTCAGATTTAGAAATGAAAAGCCTAATGTTACGCATTTAAAACAAAAGTCAGGAATGGGGTTGAGCATTGTGATTCGAGTTCTCAATCCTAGAAAAATGTTTTGTTGAAACCACCAGAGAGATCAGAAGATTTGTAACACTCGTATTTTTATTAATGCTTTTTATGTCCCTAAACCTGAACACATTTGGATTAAAACCTAGCTCTGGTCCCTTTCAGCAGCTTGTGGCAGGTGTGGTCCATGACACTAACTCCACTTTGACTTCTCTTCTGGGTGGCACTGACTCTCTCATTGAAGAAGAAAGCTGGGGAGTTAAAACCATTGCATATATTTGGTGGTTAATTATCAGAAGCCTAGTATGATTTGTGTTGGAAGGGACCTTAAAAATCATCTAGTTCCAAACCTTCATATTGTCACTTGGTCTTAAACCGTGACAGCCATGAAAACTTTCTACTTATTTTAGTGACCTTTGGATCAAACCCCAAGAGTTCTGGCTTTGAATTTGATTAACCACCATTGTTTCAGAGCTTTTTTAACAAACAGCCAAATCACCAAACACAGTGGAAAATCCCAGTAAGGTTCTCCTTTAGGAAATGAAATTTATGTGCAATCTATCAGTTTAACTAACTGCTCTATGACTCATGGAATGACATGCTTTATAAGTTTATAAAATTAAATTTGTAGCAAAGAAGCCAAATAGGGAATTTAATTAGTAAACCAAACAGTTGTAATCCCTACACATTGCTCTGTTTGTGCAAAGGATTTGTTTCATCTTTCCACGATAATATTATACTAAATAGAATTATTAACTTAATGAACCCCTAAAGTATCTCATTGACTTCCAATAGCTTTCACGACTGATGATGTTCGAATGTCCTCAGAGTTGGTAGTTATAAAAAAAATGCAAAGCCCTAGAAACTTTTTGCATTTGCATAAGTACAACCTTTAGAGGCTCAAGTATTCTACAGGAAAGCATTAATGCTTTATGTTTATGAAGATAACAAGGCAGCTGCCTGGACTGATTGGTGGTCTAGCTTAAAATCCACAATATTATTTTAGAAAAATTGTTTGATCCTATTATAAACTTCTTGTAGTATTACATCCGCATTAGGATAAAGTATTCCAGACAGGGTGAATTTAGGGGCAACACGTACTTTGAAGATGAGGGCTCAGTGTGATTACAGTTTAAGGGATAAAATATATTGCTTACATGCCAGCCAAGCAGAAAATTGTCATCTATATGTTCTTTATTTCTATGTTCTTAGTTACTTTTAACCACAAATGTTTTCAATTTTCTTTAAAAAAAGAAAATCTTCAGAAAAATTCAGTAAAGTCAGTCTATGGTTTGCAATTAAGGAGAAAAACTTCAACCCCTCCACTTCTTTTCTTGCATACACATTGCAATCACATCAGATCTTTACTTCATTTTCATGTCAAAATAGTAGGGGAAATGGAGCAGAAGAGACTCATCACGTCTTTCTTGTCAAGCAGGAAGAGTAGGAGGTTCTACAATCTATATGAATTATCTGCCATTTTGCTCTGGCCAGGAAATTAATTTGCAACAGTTTTTAAAATTTTTAGTGTCCATCAAAATAATTTAACATTCAGAAGTACTGAAGTACAATGAAATAGAAAAAGAAATCCTACTTGTCTTATCCTCTTATGCACTAGCTGCAGTCCTTTCTCTGACAGTCCTAGCAGAAAGGAGAAATACTGATTTTAGCTGATACCAAGTGCTTAGTTCTTGATTATCAGTCTTGGAAGATCTTTTGTCAGTTTTCTAGTGCTGCTAGGCAATTAAAATCTGAAACCTGAATAAATTGTCTGCCTTGAGCCTCTGTTCCACTGACCTTAGTCTCCGTCCATTATACTGTGTCATCCATTTGTTGTGACCGTAAATTCAAAGCTGCAAATTGTAGGACATGTTTTTCATTAGTTCTGCAGAGCATTCTTGGTGGTCCCTTTGGGCATCAAAGCAGTCACTGATATCAGACTCATTAGCCTGTGCTTGGCTCAACTGCTTCCAGTGCTGAGATTTTGTACTGCTTGGCAACAGTTAGACACGAAAATCTCATTACTAATTGTGAGACTTTGCCCTGGAGTAGGAGCTGCTTGCAGGCTGCAGGAGAGTAAAAGGCCACATATAGCTGTCTTGCACCATATCACACAGTTGCCCTAAATGAAATCTACTTTACTGAGTGACTGTTAATGGGAAAAGGGAGTGCTACGTCCAAAACTATCACTTGATGTAAATCAGTGTTACCGATGTGAATAGAGCTGTAGCAGTCTATGCTGGCCCATGCTCCTCAGAGTGTATTTTTCTCTGCATGAAATTTTCACTTTCACCCCCCAAAAATATTGCTTTACTCTACATTACCACAAGCATGTTTTATTCATGGCTAATAATGTCCCAGATAATTTAATGTAGTGTATCCTTGCTACTTAATGCAAATAACAAAACTATCACAAAGAAGCAAGCATAATTTTATGCAAAAGGCATGTTAGTTGTTTATTCTTAGTATCTACATGAAAAGCTGTTACTATGATATATCTTCTAGGCTAAATGTTTCTATACATTTCAGAGGCACTTAGCTGTATAAAAACCCAAGAAAATATATTTGTTAAATTTACCTGAGTCACAAAGTTTTTTCTTAAAATGGTTTCTTTCAGACCATAGAGAGAATTTGTACTGTTTGGTACTTCAAGTAGAGAGAATGTTGTCTAGAAATTTTTTGTCCCTTTGTGGTTTTCATTTGTAAACCTATTGTGTATCTTGAAAACATTGTTCTGGTTCTACAGGAAATTATTAATTTCCTCTGTTTAGAATTCTTTATTTATTGAGAAAACTTCTTAAGAAGCAGAAGAAAGAAATTACCTTTACTGAATGTGACTGTTATGGCAAATGTTTCACTTTGTATCTATTAGCAGAGAAAAACTCTTGAGTACAGATGGGATGTTTGCTTTGCTGGGTGTTGCAAGGTGGGAGGCATATAAGGGATACTGACTCAAAGGAGCTGCCTCTGGAAAATGCACATCCCAAGGAAAACTGAGATTCAGTTGTAGTTTCAGAGAAATTTGAAAGGACATTTCAATATAGATAGAGAAAGTGTGTTAACACTGACCTCATGTAGAGGAGTAAAGAAAGAATAAATGTGTAACATTTGCAAACGTTACACTCTAAAATTTTCAGGGAAAAAAAACCCCAAACAAACAAAAAAACCCAAACTCCAAAGCTGTTCCAACTCTACTTTCGAGAGTCAGAAATCAAAAAAAAAGCAAAGCAGTTCCTGCAGGTTTTCTTACTGCATTGAGTGATACGTGACTCTGAGGCATGGGTAATATCAGAGATGTGGATCCTAATAAGGGTATATATTGAGATCCATCCCCACAAAGAGCTTGTCACATCTTTCTGAATGTTTCTTTTCTGGTCCTGTCAGCATGCAGCCAGCCAACTATATATTTAAAGATATCTAGTGATGAGATTGTTTCTTATCATGCCTGGATGGTCTGGCCAGTGACATTTATACCTACCAAAAATTTACATAATTTACCTACATAAAATTTACTGGGAATGATGAAAAATGGGTAGCTACAGGGAATAATCAGTAATGTATTGTAAACTATCAGAAGATAGTGCATAGGGTCCAAGCTAGCCAAAAAATAATCCTTCAGGAAAAGCAGGTATTTACTTCATGTAATGCCTCTTTGAAACATTTCTTAGTCTGGGGGGGGGGGGGGGGGGGGGAATGCGTGATGGGTAGGGAGGTAAAATGAGGAAGCTGTATGTTTGGTTGATTGATTTTAATATTTCCTTTACCATTCTCTCTTTGTAATGGGCCTGAAGGAATGTCCGTGTACTTCAGATTTGGCTTTTTTTTTCTTTTCCAGCAGGACACATTGCTCAGGTATGAGATGAGGACAAAGGTCCATATCTGTAGTGATAATAACATATCTTGTAAAGAAAGGTCAAGGCTGGTTTGTAATAAAAGGTTTAAGTTATTGCAGTTGCCCATACCATCACAGCTATGTCTCTTTCCCTTAAGACAATCTCTTGGGGACAAAATAAAGGGGGGGGGCTTGGAAGGAAGTTAGATGACAAAGTGAAAAAAAGAAAACAAGTCAGGAGGTTTCAGTTTACAGCTAATTGAAGTCTTAACAAGAGCAAAGCTGAGTCATCTTGGTATTTCCTAAAACATTTCCAGAGTTGTCTTCAGACTGATCAAACCTATTTGTGTGATTGCTTTTTTTTCTAGCAGGTCCTCTGTGAGCTCTTGTCACACTGGCACCAGAGAAATGCGAGTATCAAGAGTGAGTACTTCCATCTTCTTGTACCAAGAATGAAAGTTTCTTACCCTGTCCTGTATATGTGGATCTGGAAGATGCAGTACGATTACAGATCTCCCTGTCTTTGTATCAATATTCACTCTTCTATTGTGCAACTTGTACTAATATTAATAAGTGTTAGGAACAGTCAAGATTTGTAGTATGTATAAGTAGTCACTAAACCCACTATGCTTTCTAAATCTGTTTGCAACACACATTTATCTTGGCTTCCTTGCAATTGCTATGAAATAGAGTTTTAGATTATTAGTTACCTGCTGTGTTACAATTAGCATGTTCCTAATAGCTTCAAAATGGAAAACTAAAGCTGTACATCTGAGCCTAATTAACAATTCATGTTGCACATTACAGGAACTGATACTTGTTACTTTTGGCAGAGTTAAGAGCCAACAGAATAGCATGTGTAATGGTCATATTAGGGTGCCAAACTTAAAAATATAATTAGTAAAAAATGGATGTATTTTGATTTCTGGATCTTGCTATATGAGGAAGAGGGATAATGTTATGTTATGTTGGAAGACTGTTGCAAATGAGAGAAAATGAACTTGTATTCCTCACAGTGCAAATTCAAAACCAGTAGAAATCTGATTCATTTTCATCAGCATTATTTAGTGTAAAGATCACACAGAAGATGTATCAAGGGAGCCTGAAAAATCTATCATTTGGATATCTGCAGCTGTAATCTGTCCTAGTCTCTCATCGTTTGCTTAGAAAATGATGGTACGGATGTCCTCTGCATAGAGTCATTTGGCAAGTGCCTTTGAGTCAGCATTGTCAGTCAGGCATGAAAATATTGATTCTTACTTCTCTCAGGACTTTCTTGAAGGGGTAATTAATACAGCTTAAGATAATTTGAATCTCTGTCTGGGCACAGTCAGCCTTGTTCTAATTAAATAGGAGCCTTGGAAGAGCATTTGTCTTGAAATTTATTATGAAAAGTGAATTCTTCTTTTCTTTTAAAAAATACGTGTTCTTGCCGCCGGCAAAAATACTTCCTTCCTGGACTTCCTCTGGTTCTATGGCTCTCCACATAAATCTGCCTGTTCCTGACATTGGTATTAGCTTCAGAACTGCTCTTTCCATTCTTCCTCTTGTATGTATATTTCAAATGTTTTTTATTACACTTCATGAAATCCGTCCTTGAATTCTGGTCTCTGCCTGATTCACTGACTTATGTGTGTGTGGGGAGAGGGCTAACTAGCATTTTCTTTTTTATAGAATCATAGAATAGAATCATAGAATAGTTAGGGTTAGAAAGGACCTTAAGATCATCTAGTTCCAACCCCCCTGCCATGGACAGGGACATCTCACACTAAGCCATGTTACCCAAGGCTCTATCCAACCTGGTCTTGAACACTGCCAGGGATGGAGCACTCACAACCTCCCTGGGCAACCCATTCCAGTGCCTCACCACCCTCACAGTAAAGAATTTCCTCGTTAGATCCTATCTAAACTTCCCCTGTTTATGTTTTAGCCCATTACCCCTTGTCCTGTCACTACAGTCCCTGATGAAGAGTCCCCCCTCAGCATGATTAGATGGTTTAAGTATCAGGAATATGAAGGAGTTTTTAGTGTTTATAACTGGAGTATGTTCATTGTAGGAACTATCCCAGGCACTGTGCGAGTGCTGGAACAAGAGCCTTTTAGAACTTAAATTATTATAGGGGTGTTCTACTAAAACAAGATCGTGGCAACTCATGTTGATACTTGAGAAGAGGAAAATCAAGTATAGAAGAAGCAGTAAAGCATGAAAGACTAACAAACAGCAGGAAAACAAATTGGGAAAAGTGCTAAACTTCATGAGAGTAATAAAAAACAAATAATAGAATTAGTTACATGATTTGTTCCATTAGGATTAAAAAAAAAGGATAATAATCAATAAAATACAGGTGCATGCTTCTAATTTAATTTTATAAAACAAGACATTAAAGTGATCCAAAATATTGCCACAAAATATGGTAGCTGGATATTGTGGAACTTGCAAAATAACAAATGTGCATATCACTGAAGGCAACAGATGATTTGTATGTATTAGCCAATGAGTATATATTGTATAACAACAATAGAAGGTTTCTAATTGCCAGTGCAGTCAGCCTTCATTTTGGAATAGAAGAACCACCATTTTTTTCAGTTAAGTGCCCAGAAAACTCCGGGTTTGTCACTCAGCACATATTTTGATCTTTGCCTGAAGTCTAGACTCCCTTGTCATTCACACATTTACAGATAAGCAATAGTCCGGCAGAAACATAAGTGAGATTTTTTTCTGCAGATATAAGTGCGCTCGGTTTGCCACAAACCAGTTATCTGGCACTTATGCCTTAATGAGCTCAGTGTGAACATTTTAATTGTGACCTACAGACATGTCATCAGTGTGAAAAACAGGATGCTTGAAGAAGGAGGTCCATTCCTGCCCTGATAGCTCTAGACAGCCTCTTTCCCTCTAGAGTTATTTTGACCTTCAGCTGTTGTTTCAGACTCTTTGTCTCTGTCTTGTACACTTGCCCCTCTCAATCTATCTATCCTTCCATTTTTGCAGCTCAACAAATCCATAAACCACATGGTTTATCTCTGACATACCATGCAGATTACTGCACTGACCTGACCATTCATCATGCTTACTGTTTAGAGCCCTAAGGGTTCCATTCCCTGAGCCAAAAGCACAATTCTGATGTTTTTATTGGGTTGAGTCTCCAATCCTCATAGATCCAAGTGATTCGTGGATTGTAGTTGTTAGCAGCTTTGAGTATAGTACTATTTGTAGAAAAGTTTCCTTTCTTCCACTTTTTTTCCAAAAAGCCAGCTAGTTACAATTTCTACAAAAAAAAAAAAAAAAAAAAAAACCAAAAAAACCCAAACAACCCAACCAAAAAACCAAACAAACAAAAAAATCCCCAAGCCAACCCCCCCCCAAAAAAAACCAACTAAACCCAAACCAAAACAACCCCCCCTGAAAACAGTTTAAACACCCATTGTCTCTTAATTTGCAAACCTACTTAGACTGGCAAAATGGATTACAATAACACATTCTAGTTCAAATAACTCCTAGAGAAAACTGGAACTATTCCAAGCCTCCTGGGCTTTACTGGCACACACTTCACTTTTGCCTGACAGCTTCCACTAACTTGTTTTTAATTCTCCCACAACTGTTATGACAAACTGTAAAGACTGAATTCTGGGTTACACTTGCAAAACCTTTTAGTAGAACTACTTTATCAAAAATTAGAGATTCAGTATCAGTGGCAATTTCTCTCTATAATCAACAGGTTGTATCCTCTACCAAAACAACCATGGCAACTTTTTATGAAATGGCTACTAACCAGTAACAGCAACTAAAGGAAATATGATATGTCAGTAGCTTTAAGATGCCATTAAACAGGTCTGATTTGGTACTGGACATGAAATACATAGAAACAATGAGAGAATGGAGGGAATGCCTTGTAGTTCAGTGGTAAATGGCACAGACATGGGATCTGATCCAGCCATTGGAGAGATGCACCAAAGAGCTGACCGCTAGAGGGGGGCACCTCCAGACATCTCCAGTATGAATGTCCCAGTGAGAGACTACAGAGACACTGCTCTGCCTTACCCTCCCTGCGTAGATTCAGACCAGCACAGTAAGGTGTTTTTTTACTGCCATTTACTGTCATTTACTGCCTATGCACTTAGTGTGGTCTGTTTGCCAGGCTTTTGTGATTTCTTCCCTTACATTAATTCACTTTTCAGCAGCGTTTTCTATCTTGGCGACTGATCTCACAATCCCTTCAAGTTTCCTTATTTGTTGTAATGTTATGTTGCACAAGAAGCATGCAACTGTATTTTTGAAGTGTGAGAAATAAAATCTGCTGTTTCATCTTTTTCAGGATTAAAGGCTTCCTGTTTTCAGGGTGTTTTTTCTAACTGTCCCAAACTGGTTTTAAAAAATCCATGACATGAGACATTCCCATTCTGTATGAATCACGCTGTTATAACATACAGCTGCTTCACAGAGAAAGACAAGTTATTCTCTGTGTGAAAGAAAGTGCATACTGTAGCACTGTCAGATAATAGCCTGAGGAGCCAGATTATTCCAGTGCTATGCCAAGGTGACAGAGACTTCTCTTCACACCTTTCCAAAGTTAAAGGCACTCTTCCACTGCTAGTGAGAGGAGAGCATATGGGAGGCAATCTATATTGATGAAAAGGTAAAAAAAGGCCTCTGTTTTTCTTATTTTTCCCCAATTTCTTTATCATTACTTTGCTGAATTTCCCCCCTGAGTTCTTTCTCTGGGTGACCTCTTTCAGTTTCAGAGGCCTCTTCACAGTACATGTTGTGTCTGTTATCCAGATATAGGAATATACTGCTTGCTCCTTCTCATCTCAGGATTTAAAAGCAGACAGAAGATCACTGTAAAACTCATTATTCTTTGCCTTTCAGTATATAGATTAAATTGTCACTGTACTTTTTTCCACAGTGGAATCAACTGAGGATATTTCTTTTACAAGATGACTAGTTATGGCTGCAAAATTATCCGTATCCTGTCACTTCTCTAATGACAGGAAGTATCCCTTTCTGATCATCTTCTGGAGGTTTTCTTGGCAATTCAGTATGCCTGAGTTAGTTCCATAACTTACAACTATACATTGTAACTTCATAGGTAAAACTGTCTTTTAGAAAAATGAATCCTTGTACAATGGACAGCAGATCCATGAACTTTGCTAAGATCCACCTTACATGTGTGTGTGCTTTGTCTCACTTTGCCTCCATTAAGAAGCCAAATTGTATGCTGTCATTCCTAATTCTGAATGACAGTAATGTACGTATAATATAGGTCCCTATTCTGACTGTCTGAATACAATTTTCATAATAATTGCTGTAGATGGCAAAGGTCATATTCAATGCATTTTATGACATTATAATTTTTTTTCAGACCGTATAATGCTACTGATGTCTTTAGTAGCTTAGAGTCACAGAATCACAGAATCACAGAATCCCAAGGGTTGGAAGGGACCTAAAAAGATCATCTAGTCCAACCCCCCTGCAAGACCAGGGTAACCTACAGTACATCACACAGGAACTTGTCCAGGCGGGCCTTGAATATCTCCAGTGTAGGAGACTCCACAACCCCCCTGGGCAACCTGTTCCAGTGCTCTGTCACTCTTACAGTAAAGAAGTTCTTCCTGATGTTAACGTGGAACTTCCTATGTTCCAGTTTACACCCATTGCCCCTTGTCCTATCACTGGATATCACTGAAAAAAGCCTAGCTCCATCATCCTGACACCTACCCTTCACATATTTGTAAACATTGATGAGGTCACCCCTCAGTCTCCTCTTTTGCAAGCTAAAGAGACCCAGCTCCCTCAGCCTCTCCTCATAAGGGAGATGTTCCACTCCCTTAATCATCTTTGTGGCTCTGCGCTGGACTCCTTCAAGCAATTCCCTGTCCTTCTTGAACAGAGGGGCCCAGAACTGGACGCAATATTCCAGATGCGGCCTCACCAAGGCTGAGTAGAGGGGGAGGAGAACCTCTCTTGACCTACTAACCACTCCCTTTCTAATGCACCCTAAGATGCCATTTGCCTTCTTGGCCACAAGAGCACATTGCTGGCTCATGGTCATCCTCCTATCCACCAGGACCCCCAGGTCCCTTTCCCCTTCACTACTTTCCAGCAGGTCAACCCCCAACCTGTACTGGTACATGGGGTTGTTCTTCCCCAGATGCAAGACTCTACACTTGCCCTTGTTAAATTTCATCAAGTTTCTCCCCGCCCAACTCTCCAGCCTGAAGAAACAAAAAAATTAAGTAAGATGATAAAATTAAGGACTGTGCCCTAATACACACAAGGGATAAATTAAGATTGCATAGATCATCTTAAAGTTTTGTGAGATATTGTTGGGTAAGATTAAATTTCTGTGCTAATTCTAGGAAAAGATGGTTTGAAGACTGTCTTTGGAATGTAATTTCAGAGAGAGCTAAAGTTGACCAACATCTTTAGAAACTGAGCTGTTCACTCTCTAAATACTTTTGATAGAATTAGAAAATTTGGGCCCATATGTCTGTTTAAGAATCAGGATTCTTGATTCCTGGTTCGCTGCTTCAATTTAAATAGCTTCATGCTTCCTGCTTCTCTCTTGCTTCCTGCTTCTCTCTTGCTTCCTGTACAACGTATTTTTAGGACAGAAGTACATGGTGCACTCCTATGTCATAAAGCAGTCCCGCACCTAAGGATGGAGGAAGCACTGAGATGTATAACTTTCAGAGCTGCAGACACCTCAAGTGTCTGGAAAAGCAAAAAGGTCTTTCTGGAAGTAAGAAGAACAGTAATTATGGACATGGTGTGGTGTGAAATGCATCTTGGTGAACATCATAGAATCGCAGAATCATATAACCACAGAATACCAGGTTGGAAGGGACCTCAATATTTCTTGGTAATGCATGACCTAGACTAGATGTTCCAGCACCCTGCCCAGCTGAATCTTATAAGTGTCCAGTGTTGGGGAATCCACCACTTCCTTGGGGAGATTATTCCAATGGCTGATTGTTCTAATTGTGAAAAATTTTCTTCTTGTGTCCAGCTAGAATCCCTGAGAGTAACTTGTACCAGGAAGATAATACTTGTATTGAGTAGAAAACGTCTAAGGCAGTATATTTGGCTCTCTTCTCTTCTTGTGTACCATGGTTCAGCACATGCAGACTTAGATATTTCAGTCTAGAGGCTATGTAGTTGCAGATTCATGATAACAGGATAGCAGGTATGACGCAAATATATTTAAACTGATTCCAGACCACAGATAGTTTAGTTATTACCAAGGCAGATATCTGCACACCAGCATCCCCATTTATTTGGTGTGTGGAAAGGATCAGATTGGTTGTCCATGTCTGTATTATTTTAAGCAGAGCCAAAGTTTTTGCTGTTTTCCTTAATTGGTTATTTAAATCTCCGAAGGGATCACTGTATTTAATAATTCTCCATGAATGAATAATAATCCTAAATGAATACTACAGAACTCTTTATTTTCATTTTGACTGCCTTCCATAAAATGGACTTGGCTAGATTTTAGGCAGTTAGGATGATTTCATTGCACATGTGTCATCATGATTACACAATCTTTCTCCAATATTTTAATTAACACAGATACAATTGCTGATAGTGCATTTATTTTCATTTTATTGCAAGTGGTGCACATATGTGACCCAGACAATTTAATGAAACAGTTAATTTTTGTAGTTTTAAACTAATTGGATTGTTCTGCAGCTAGCTGGCTGGGTTCATTTTAAATAGAGTTTAAGACAACTTCACTTTCATATAATAGTTTACTTCAAATAGCAACTGCAAATAAATACATGGTACATCATCTCATTCCCAACAAGTTTTCTGTTTGGCCACTATCTAAATAAGAAGTTTCAGTTCCAGTTCTGCTTAAAAATTGTTAACTACCTCTGATAAGTGTCTGCCTCATACTTGAGAATATAACCCTTTGTCCTAGTACAGAGAGCAACATCTGATAGGGTTTTGACTAACACAAGCACAGCCAGAATATTTGCTGATGTCAAGGAGACTTTAAAATTTTAAAAGGCACAATAATGCAAATCTTACTGCAATTTTTCACAGTGCTGAAACTAGTGAGCTCTGAGCTCCTCTGCTTCAGCATTGCAGGTTTTTAAGGCACAGCCCCACAGCAACACAGCTCTGTGGTTTTCTAGATTTGTGCTTGTGCCTCCATGTCTTCTGTGCTGCTCTCCTAATAGTTCTGGGTCAGTGTCTCTGGGTTCAGCAGTAGCAGTCATTTTTCTCATTCTTAGTAGCTGGTGCAGTGCTGTGTTTTGACTTTCAGCCTGGGAACAGAGCTGATAACACCAATGTTTTCAGTTGCTGCTCAGTAATGTTTACTCTGACCAAGGACTTTGTGAGTCTCATGCTCTGCCAGGGAAGATGGGAAGCCATGAGGAAGCAGAGACAGGACACCTGACCCAAATTAACCAAAGAGGTATTCCATAACACAGCACGTCATGTATAAACTGGGGGCAGTTACCCAGAAGGGCTAGATCACTGCTCAGGTCTGGCTGGGTATCGATCGGCGGGTGGTGAGCAGTTGTATTCTCTTCCCTTGTTATTTCCCTTATCATTATTATTATTGGTGGTAGCAGTAGTGGTTTGTGTTATACCTTAGCTACTGGACTGTTCTTATCTCAGTCCATGGGGGTTACATTCTTTGGATTCTCCTCCCCATCCCTTCAGGAGAAGGTGAAGAAGAAAGGGTGGAGTGAGCGAGCAGCTGCGTGGTTCTGGGTTGTCGGCTGGGCTTAAACCATGACATTCAGTTGTGCCAGAGTGTGCATATTTCTATGATTGTGGAGTGCATATTTCAAAGCTGCTAAAACCATGTGGAAATATTTTATGATAGGATGGAGGGGAGTCAGTATCCCCATACATCTCATCTGGGAACATTTAGAAAGATAAAATAAAACAAACACCACATTTTTGGTGCTACCTGATGGACTTGAAAGGCTATTTGCTATTTGCAGATCTTTTGATCACCATGAGAAATCATTTCACTGCACCTATGTGCAAGAAAGCAAGAAATCTATTTAAGGAAAAAAAAACCACAACAAAACAACACTGCAGTTCTGTGGCCAAGTGTGTGAATGGTCCCTAGTACTTCATTCATTCTTGGGCTTTAGGAGGGAACAGTTCCACATCAAGACGGGCTTGCACAATTTTGAAGGAGAGAACTTGCAGACCTCTTCAAAACACTAGAACTGATAAAAATGAGTAACCAGTGCTGGAGCTTTTAACTATGGGTTGACAGCTTAATAATGGTCAGGTTAAAAAAGACCACTGGTAAGAAAAGTGCTCAACAGCTCTCAACACACAGTAACATAAACAGGATGTCCTGAGAGAGACAAATGTTTCGGTGCCGGCATTTTCAAGAACCAGTTCTACTTTCAATAGTAAACAAAATGGAGTCATGGATGGAAGCTTCAGCACCAGACCAGGCACTAAAAACTAAACTAAACAATGCTGAAGAGAAGGCTGCACTATATGCCTTGTGCACTGAATAGCAGCTGAGCTGAGATTTACTACAAAGGAAGGGTAAAATTCCATGCTGAAAGGCAAAAAGAAACAATGTGCAGAATGACCTTAATTAAGATCTAATATTTTCATAATTTTTTGTGGAAGGGGCAACAGATCGTCTTAAATGAGGTTTTTTTGAATGCATCTGACTCATTCAAGAAGTTACCCCCATGCTGAGTTCATCCCACTACATTCAGGTAGAATTTTTCTTCTTAAAAGGACATGCTGTCTTGTCTAAGGACAACAAGAGACAGAAACAGCAGTATTACCCTTGGTAACTGATTTTCATGGTTTAATCAGTGACAAATGAAATGATGCTTAATTTTATAGTTTGAATTTATTTTTTCAGTCATTGATTTTATTATGCCTTTCTTCACTAGATTAAAGAGCTGTTTTGTGTCTGGTAGTTTCTCCCTGTAAGGTAATATATACCTAGCAAACAAATACCTTCATCATCCTTTAAGTTTTAGAGGTCTAAGTACTTTCTCCAGTCCTTCATTAGTTTCCCTGTGCTGCTCTAAGCGTTTTCTTATTTCTACCACCCTTTGAAACTCGCAGAAACCAGAAATAGATGTATTACTCTACTGTCATCTCATTAAAGTTCTGATTTTTCAGAAGTAATGCCACTTGCAAACAGTATGCTGATTTCTAAGACACGAAATACTGATCCTGTTATTGATTTATTACTTTGCATTTGCTATGCTGAAACATGCTTAAGCAAGCTTCGTTTGACAAGCAATTCAAAGCAGTCTCCCTGACTGCTTTCTCCTAATCAGTATTTACCACTCAGCTTTATGTCATCTGCAAACATTATGGGATTGCCTTCGTGTGCTTATCATCACTGAAGTACTTAGAGCTTTCAGTCTATCACCAAGCTCTGTAAATGCTAGAAATACATCTATTTTATGGTGATTCCACCTTTAAAATGGCATTTTGTCATCACTTGATTGTATAAATTTTAATCCATTTAATTTATGCTTCATGGATGCTGTGTCTACTAATTTTTTATCAGACTCCTGCTCAGCACTTCGATGAATGTCTTGGTTGAGCCTGTATTGTGCCTCTATTAGGTCTTTATCCACTGTAAGTGAAAGCCCCTCCAAGGGTATCACGTTTGGCAAGATCTTGGTTCCATGATCTGAGTGACTGATATTTGTTATATGCTTTCTCTGTAATTCTTTATGAGATAATTTAAACTCTTTATACTTTTACAGGCTAAATGTTTGGACCAGTAGGCCTACAGACTGACTAACCAATGCATGAATGGAGCTAACAAAGAATTGGCTGTTCCAGCTTCACCTGATGCAAGATCTGGATCTGGGTTTTCTCAGTAGAGCATCCCATAGTAGCCATTGTCACACCTCCACAGCCCCCCCGCCAGACCAAACCCCTTTTGGACTGCAGCAGCACACTGTGTTGCTGTCACAGTTTGGCACATGGTTGGTTGGGGAGTGCTGGCTGCTTGGGAGCTGGTCAGATGCTCAGGAGCCTGATGGGTGCTTGGCAGCCTGGAATCTCTTTTCCTGAAAAAAGCACTGGCACAGATGGAAGCAACTCATGGGTCGGCCTGGATCAAAACAGCTGAATAAGCTGGTAGTTTTGGCCAGGAACTTGCACAATATTCCAGACTTTACTAAAAATATGTATCAGCAAACTAGCTGTTGCCTCAGCCAACGCTTTTGCTGCTCTGTGTAAACCATCTGCAGTTCCTTGGCTTGCATTATTTCTCTACTATCCACCTAGGCAATTAAAGCCTTCCTTAATTATTAGTATAATGAAAAGTACTTCAACATTCATATGTAATATAACAGCTTCTTGCTTCTTTCCAAGTATAAATCAGAAATATTTATTAAACACTTCACATGTTTATATTTAATAATGTTTTGGCTATTCTTTCCCAATTCAGGTATCTGGGCTTTTTTTCTCCTTTCAAGCAATAAATCTGCTGTGTACTATTGGTGTCTAAAAATTAAGTCCTTGCTTATATGTTCATGGTACTAGTCTGAAACAGCTTTTTTTTTTTTTTTTTTTTTGGTGCTTTACAGGAAAGGAATCTTCAGATTTAAAAGGTTCGTCTATTGTTATATCAGTCTAGGTTTAATCGTTACCTTATTTTCCAAATCTATAATAAAAATATAATTGCTAATAAATATAATTTTAATTCTACATGGATGTGAACACTTTTATCCAGAAAGATTAGGAATATTAATCTTTATAGAGCTTCTTCCTCAAAACACAGCAAGCCTGATTTTCATCTGGCTCACATATTGTCAGAAAAGAAGAATCAGGTGCGTTATTCCTGCTCTATGTCCTTCCTTCACAGCATGTATCCAGACGTGGTAAACTTCATTCCCTGGAAATTTTATACATTTCTCTTTTGAGTGGGAGGGTAAAAGATGCATTCATGGATACTTTTTTGACCTTATTTATAAGCTGGATCTGAAATCTTGCATAGAAACCAGTACTAGTGCCAAACCGATGTCTCTTTTGAGCAAATCTTCCTGTGATATGTACTCTGCATGTCATCCTATGTCTGCCACTGGGTCGAGAATGGACCCAGACCAGGCTGTGCAAAAGCAGTGTTCATTTGTGCATCTGTATCTCAGTAGCTAGAGATATGCTGTTTCTGCATTATGTGTTACTCTTGACTGAGAGTAAAGGGCCTGATTTTATCTCTTTTAACATTTATTTACATACCAATGTCTGTAACAAATGAGGAAAGTGTCCTTGGGAGGGAGGAGACCATGGTGCTTAAGGCACCTTGGCTTGAATTAATTGGGTCAAAGGAGTTAAACCACAGAGAATTTAAGTTTTTGCAGCACTGAGGCCACTGTTGTTGCAGAAGGATATTACATTTTGTTTCCTCATTTTAGATATATTACTTTTCGAAAAGTTGACCAAAAGTTTTAAAAAGTAATGAAACAGTGAGGTTTATCCATAGAAATAACACATATCCAGCACTTCCAGCACATCATTCCATGTTCTAATCTATTCAGGAAACTTGTTCCGCAGCCATAGCTGCTTTATTTCCAGCACTTTCCATTTCCTGGGCTTTGTAAGCTACATTGCCAAAAACATTAAAATCTAATCTGAAATAAAATGCAATGAGTGAATGACAAAAAATAGGAAAAAGAACTTAACACAAATGGCTTTGTTGAGCTTTGACAAAACTGAGGTATTTCAGTCTCCTTGAAAGCCTGTTCTTCATCATATTTAGAGCTATGTGGATGAGAACACTAATAATTGAAAAATACTTAAAATTGTATTTTTAATTTTTTGTGTCTGTAAAGGAATGGAAGCATGTATTATCTAAAAATAACTCGAATGTCTGTTTATATCATATTACTTATGTTACATGGCTAATGAACTTCTACTACTTTATACTTGGAGAACTTCTATATCATCTCAAAATGAACAGAGATCCTGAGATTAAGAAGCTGGAGAGAAACAGTCTTCAAAGATTTTGATGTTGAAGAACATACCAGTACAGGAGTTCTGAAGAAGTTCAGTGTAAAGTAAATCCTGTTTTCTTATTTGTAAGAATTTGAATACCTGAAAGTGAGCCAATGTATTCCCGTTGCTCATTTTGAGGAAGTTTGTGAATGGACATTGCATATTGTATTCTACTTCTCAATAACTTTCTGAAGCACTACAGGAGTGTAGATTTTGATTAAGAGTACCAGCAAAAATATGTTAGCCTGTCCCTTGTATTATTTTTTTGGGGGAGAGGATGAATATATTTCTCAGTTACACCCATAGAACATAATAAATAGACATTGGATTGTTGGTGCTCCAAAACACAGAAAATTGCTGTGATTTCAAGTATGTTGAACTGCATCTTGCTTAGCTTAACTGGTAATGATGGTAATTTGTTTGTCCTGAAGTATATTTCATAATGCTATACAATCAGCAATGATATCTATCTGATGTTTTATCCTAGGTGAAGACACCATTGATCTAACTTACTCCCAGCTAATGTTAATTCATCAGCATTTTTCACCTGTGAACTGCTAGTATTCAAGTCGTAACACTGCAAGGGTTACCACCTAAAAATAAAGAACTTCTTTGTTTCCACGTTGCATGTAGCAGAAGAATACTGATTATTAACTGAAGTACCCTTAAAAAAATCACCCCTTAATACCAGATCAGAAACAAAAGTGCAAGCACTAAAAATTATCATCACTGCAAAGCTGTGGAAACAAGAAAAAGAAGTTAAAGAATTTGGCACCCGGATCTTATAGAAATTCAACGGGAATTGAGCTTCTCAGACTCAACTAGAGTTTGGGGCCAGATTCCAAACAGATTTTACTTATTGAAGGCAGATGTGCATATAAGTATGCTCAGACACATGCTGGATGTGTAGCACAGTGATATCTCCACATCAGTGAATACTTTGATATAAAAATACTAAATATCTTTACTTTGTTACATGTTTCTATAGCTGGAGCCAAGTAATACCAAAAGTTGATAAAGTGTCTGAAACTCTACTACGTTTTCCTTGTTGACTATTGATTACTTATATTTTTAGTCATTTAATGGAACTTTATAGTACATTTATTCTTAGGAGATAAAACACTTGATAGTATATGGTGGTCCTGAAATTAGTGTAGTAATCATGAACAATCTTACCTATCCTAATTGTTCTCAAGAACATTTTGCATGAATTAAAGTGAAAATCTTTCTTCACAACAGTTCCACAAATTAAATTAATCTTTCTTTATTGATAGTATCAATAAAAAATGTATTTCCAATCCATTATTGATTAAGTAAAAGACTGTCTTTTAAAGCTTTTATGCTGCTTATTTTTTTTTAATTGTCACACAAGTAATTTCAGAGAACTTTAATAGCAGAAATGTTTTTCAATTAAAGTTTCTCAGGGGAGGTTTAGATTGGATATTAGTAAAAATTTCTTAATTGAAAGGGCTGTCAAGCATTGGAACAGGCTGGCCAGGGAAATGATTGAGGCACCATCTCTGGAGGTATTTAAAAGATGTGTAGCTGTGTCACAAAGGGACATGGTTTACTGGTGGACTTTACAGTGCTGGGTTTATTGTTGGACTTGATGATCTTACAGGTCTTTTCCAACCTAAACCATTCTATAATTCTATAATTCTTAAACAGCTGTTGTGGAAACCAAAATAAAAGACTCAGAGATTTGTATAATCCAGCAATGTTAGCTACACTGGAAAGTTATCGTTTTTTTAAGGCTTGAAATAAAACAATAGGCACAGTTGTAGGTTGTATGTATACAAACAGTATATAGCAGTATAAGTTGTATGAAGACCTTAAGAGAAAAAGAAAATACAACCCTGAAACAGGAACTTTATATGGTAAAGCGAAGATTAATTTACCAACTTCTCCTGTTCCCAGCTGAAAAGAGAGCAGAGTGATAGTGAATTAAAAATCCTATCAATTATTTATATGGAGGGAAAAGGGGGATGAGGAACTGCTTGGGAGAACAGGCTTAGAGCTGGCCCTTCTCAGGTCGAAACCACCCTCAGACCAACCAACCTGATGTTAGGATTCTACTGAAAAAGAAGGAAGGAACTTGAAAGAATTGAAGTGTTTTCTGCTACTGAAATAGAAGAGAGAAAAAGAGATGCAAAATCCCAAAGAACTGTAGTAATCCCTGTATGAAGACCCCCAGTTAAAGCAGTTCTCATAATGTACTTTCTAGACCCCACAATTCTCAGTAACAATTTCACAATCTTTTTGACTCATAAATTCATTGACTTCTTTTCTGTATTAGTAAAAAATTTCACTCGGCTCCCAATAGATGCATTAAAAAACAGTGATCATGGTGAAAGAAATTACTTAATAACACCCCTGCCTCTTCCCAGAGACTGTCAACTGGCTCCTTACCACATGAATCCCACTGCGGCAGTAGCTGCCTAATTAAAATTCTGTGCAGCTCTTTCATTGAAAGTGGAGCATATTTGTCTTAAGATGATACATACTCTATTTAAATGCCTTGTCTCACTCTGCTATTTACTAAATGCTACATCTGTTTGATACCTACAGTGCTATTTATAATTGCTAACAGTCTCATGATGCCTAACAGGCACATTCAGTTACTCCTGACCTATACATTTTTCTTGGAAAATACTAGAAGTATATTTCATTCTTGTAGCTACATCTAGCAATTGTGTTCTGGTACATAACTTCTCATTTTGAGAGAACAGTGTGGAGGCTACCTTGGCAGATGCAGTTTTGCACAAAGTATCCTGAACAACTGTTCAGATCTCAGGGAAAATGTTTATGATGCTTCTATTACAAGAGCTTGCTGCAAAGAAAATGAGACAAGTGCAGCAAACAGATCCATGCTAGTATTAATGGAAAATATTTGAAAAAGCATACACTGTGATTTGCCCATAAGTATGAGCAGGGATCTGTGGGGAATTGTGCCTCTATTTAACATATAATGCCTTCCAGTGATGGGACTATTGATTATTGTCGCCCTCTGCACTCAATCTGTCCAGTTATGAATGAATGAAGCATCTGGGAGTGGAACTTACATAAACAATTTATTGTTTTGAAGTCTACTGTCATAGAATAAGACCACTAACGTCATTCAAGACGTCTAAGACAGGGCTCATTAATCACCAGCTACCCATAAACTGTAACAGCTCCAAAACTTCAATGCTCCATAGAGCTTTTTCTTACAAAATACGTATTTAAGCTAAGCATGCTTCATTGTTTCTCTACATACCATGCGGCATATTGTTAAATTTCCTTTAGCATATCCATTCTGTTGTAAAGATAAGCATTATTTGTGTACTGTTCCCTTTCCTCACCCCTTGTGCCATTAATTATGGCTGTAAAGTAGTCAATTAGTTTAGATTAAAAGATTTGGTTACAGTCCAGACCCCTGGCAGTATGATTTCAGTCAGCTTTAAGTTTATCTCTCTGCTATCTTTTTTAAAGCTAAGGCCATTACTAGACTTGAAGTAATGACATCATTGTAACTAAATCCAAAAGCATTTCAAAGAAGAGGTAAAAATAGAGTTCCTGAATATGGTAGCTTAAAGAGTAAATGCTTTACAGATATTGTCTACTAGATTTAAAAAAAAAAAAAAAAAAAAAGGAAATGTTAATTGAAACAAAAGAAGAAATAACATCTATTTGGGAATGATGTAAATCAACAGCAGCTAATCTGTTGCAGTAGATAATCAAAAGCTAGTTTCTTCCAGTATTGTGGCTTGCCAAGAATAATCACATAATATTGAACAATCCAGTCTATTTAGACTATAGTCTGTTTTACACAGAAACTGCTCTGTGCTTGCAGAGTGCTTGGTCTACTCTATTACTCCCTATTATTGTCTATTACAGAGTAATAAGCAGTCTCTTCCCCAGTTCTGGGACACATTTAGCTCTGTAAACATGTTGGTTCTTGTAGCAGAAATCAGGAATGACTAAAAGGCCCTAAAATAGATTCTTTTTTCCAAATGTCCACTGCTAGGATGAAATTAGAATGTATCATTTAAGGAATAAGAACTTCATATAAAATACAAATGTTACATAAATATATATAAATATATGAATTTATACATTATTTATATTAATGTATTACAAATACAATTTTGCCTTTATATATATAAACCTAATTTAGAAAGTCAATGATCTGATTGCACATCGTGACTCACTGCCATTTTCTAATGCAGTTTTTGTATGATTAGGTGGCTTAGTACAGAGGGTATTGCGTAGTAGTGAATGACTGGCTAGAGGAGGTTGGAAGTCTGAGACACTGCTCACGAGTGTTAATGATGTTTCAGCGCTATTTTTTATGCAATTATCTGGCCAGGGCTATTTAGAAATTAAAAACCAATCACCTAAAGCACTTTGTTTTCTACTCACAGTTTTTGTAATTTTAAAATACAATCCATGTTACATTTAAAAGGCTCATGGGGATCCTTGAGAGTTTACATTTAGCTCTACTAGTGTTCAAGGAGAAATAAAGTACATTTGGACCATACTACCATGATGCAGCTTAGATGTGGAAGTCAGCAAACTACTTACATTCTGTGCAGGTTCCAGGTTTAGACATTGCTCAGGTGTTGTTCATGGTCCGCAGTGGTCAAAATGATGACTACAGGGCCTGGCACACAACACTGAATTAAGGATACTGTTGCATTTCTGATTCAGTATTTTTTCTTGCCAGCAGAGAACCACACTCATATGAACTCTTGTTCTTCCAGTTGTTTAGTGAGGAAAACTTAGGAGAAAAAGACAACATGAAAGGGTATTACAGGTCACAGTACAATTTCATCTTTCTGGGACTAAAATCTTGTGTGAAATTTCAAAGTGGTTTTCAGAGAATATAAAAAATACCCACTGGAATTCTGGCAATATCTTAAAATCTGTCAGTTCATTGTGAGGATATTATGTGCAACATCATATCCCCAGTGGATATTTCTAGCCCTTGTTTTGTATTAAACTTTCTGTTAGTGGCAATAGCCTTTTATTAACTTTCAGACAAGATATCACATGAAAATAGCAGCATTAGCAACATCTCTTTGTAATAAAGAGATTACATGCATACAATTTACAGTGTCGTTATCAATCATGACTCTGCATAAATTATGGTCAGACCATTCTGTCTTCAGAAGACAGATTTAATACAGTTAAGACATTAAAAACCAGCATGAAAGAGGGTGATAGTGTTCCATATAAGCTAGTCTCTGAGGCTTTGCTCTGAGATGATGTCTAACTGTGATGTGAAGAATGAGCTTTACAGCAAATTTTGGCATGTTGAATTTGGTCATTTCTGAACCTTTATTGACATTGTTGGTTACTGTTCAGCTACAGAGCATTCTTGATCTATTCAAGAAGAGCTAAACTTGGTATAACTAGCAGTCAGTGTGCATGACTACATCTGTATCTAACCTGACTAGAGGCAAAGCACAAAGTATGTCTGGTTGTCCCCATTTAGATATTCATCCTTAAGGTAAATTCTTCATATGAGAAGCAGGGTTCACAACATTAATGGTGCATAAGTCCAGAGTCCCAGGTTAATTCTGCTTAACTGATAATTTGTTCATAGTGCTTGTGGCCTTCAGGACAGCTTCATACCAGGAACATTATAATACAACTCAGGTGAATATAGACAAGGTTACATTTACAAGAAACACTTTCAGCTTCTGGTCAGACAATATGACACTTTCACAGATTCACAGGGTGGTGTGAAGAGTTGGAAGGGACCACCAGGGGCCATCTAGCCTATCCTGCTCAACACAGGTCCAATTAGAGCAGGCCATCCAGTGCTTTGTGTGAAGGATAGCCACAGTTTCTCCTATAAACTTCTCTTTCAGTTAATGAATACGATAAGTGAAATTAAAATAAACAAACAGATAAACTTTTTTTTTCTATACAGACCTTCTCCTCAAGTGAAATTCAGCACTGTGATCTGAATCAGCCCAGTCTGAACAGCAGGAACAAATCTCAGTCTCTTGGTCCTATACCATACTCTGAATGTTCAAATATTGCTTTACCTTCCAATGCTTTTCTTCTTCTTTCATTTTTATAAGTGCTTTCTCTTAATCCTTTGAGATATTTGTGAAAGGATTGTACTGTGCTATGCAAGTAGAATGAGCCTAGCATATCGTGGTCCTCCTCACCTTGGCTTCCTGGATCCTAGTTTAGTATAATAAGACTGCGTAGGATTCACAGATGAACAGTGGAAAGCTGACTGTAATGAGGCATCATATCACTGCATAGAAGAAAGCACAGGTTTATTCTAAAATACGGTGTTCCCATTCGCATCAATTAAAATGACAGGGAAATATATATTTTAACAGAAATACTTCTACACTAATTAAGTGCATGTCAAAAGCTGAAAAACATGAAACATGACAGATATCTTCACAATTTCTTTTAAGAGTGGAATTATGGTAATATATATTAAAGCAGCACAAATGTTTTTCTGTAGCATATGTTTTGAGATAACGAAGCTGTTAGGGAAATGTGTGACCTTTAGTCTTTGATACGGATGACAGATTTTTACCTTATATTTGCAACTTTCTGATAAGAAAGGATAACTAGAGGTCGGAGAAGGTAGGGAATAAGATGAGTGATCTTAGACTTTCTTTAGAAAGAGAACAAAGTACAAGTAGGCAGTAAAACTAATCTAATTGAAAGAAGGAATATGTATTAAAATGTTGTTTTCAGAATCAAAAGGGTAAGAAATCAAATATTCAAGAACTTGTCTGGTATTCCTCTCCATTTATATCACACTGGTAGCTAAGAATCACCTCTGGCTTTTCTGAGCCCAGGTCCAACAAGACTTCTGTAAGGTGGCTGAGCTTTGGCTTTGGATAAAATCAATTACGTGCAAATGTTTGCACTGCTGCACTTAAGTAAGCTGTAGGATAGGAAAACACTGCAAACAACTCTGCAGGTAAGTGTTCACAGGCATAGAAGTGTAAACAATTTGTCCAGAGAGGTTTCAGTTTCAGGGACTGCTGACCTTCAACCTTTTCCCATCCAGAATTCTGTATTGGAGATTACACTCCAATAAACAGTATTAACTATGTATATCTGAACATAACATAGTTATTTGTATAATGCATCCATTCTCAATCCTCCCTTCTAGGGGGAAGTCTCCAAGTCTCTGGTTAGTTGCTGCTTCGGGTATTCTTTGTGATCTGAATAAAGTTTTGAAAGTTGTTCTTGGTTTAACTCTAGATAAAATCTATGTGTCAGGGATTTCAGTGTAGTATTCCCTCCCTTCCCAGGAAGGAGGGAAGAGAGTGGCATCCAGTTATTTAGTACATTCAGAATGATTTCCATTCTCATATTCAGGGCTCTGACACCCTACCTTGCTTACTAGACAAATTTGCATGAATATTCCTGTAGACAGTTAAAATATTGCAATCCGAAGAAGAAAGGACTTATATAAATATGCTATTAATGATTTTAGGCTGTGGTGCCTTGAGCACCTTGTCCATTCCTTCTGCACTGACTTTGGTGTCTACAGAGCTGTTGCTCTCACATATTCTCACTCCTCTCTTCAGCTGCAGTTGTGCAGTCCATCCCTCCCCTCCTTCTTAAATGTGTTATCCCAGAGCTACTACCACTGTCACTGATGGGCTCAGCCTTGGCCAGCAGTGGGTCTGTCTTGTAGCCAGCTGGCATTGGCTCCCTTGGACACAGGGGTAGCTTCTAGCAGCTTCTCACAGAAGCCACCTCTGTAGAGTGGTCCGCCCTTCCCCCCCCCCCCAACACTTCCACTGACAACTGTAACCTTGAATAAGGCCAGTGCGAATTTTGTCATTGTTTCTTTGTAGTCTGTTTTTCACCTTCAAAGTATTAATGTGGAAGTGAAAAATGCAAACCAAAAAATATCTCAGATGAGTAGGGGACTACCCTGGAAGACTTAAGGCTGAGGTTATTTTGTACTGTTTCTGATAAAAGTGATATTGAACTGAGAATAACTGGATGGATATTATTCCAGTGGTAATAACTGTTGGGATAATGCAAAATGAGAAGGCTGACAAAAGAAGAAAGGCAGTGAAAAACCATAAGAGATCAACTCAGCAGTATGGGTAACATATCATCAGCGCTGTGGTACCTGTACCAGAAGTAAACATCATGTTGTATGTTACAGCTTCAAATCTGAAACAGATCTCATACTCAAAGTTCCTTGTGGTGGTAGCTTCATGGCTAAAATAGACAGTGTCATAGTTAAATGCATGAACATTATAGATTGAAATTGCAGGCATGCATTCAGATATATGTCTTATATTAAAGAAAGTGATTTAGACTTTCAGAGCCACCTCCAATTTAACAAATACTCAAGCTGAGCTGACTGGCTTTTAACTTCAACCAAGTGAGTTACCTCTTAGTAGATTTCTGAAACCTTTTCAACAAGCTTCAAGGGCTAGTGGTAGCTGCATGTGAAAAATGTAACTATAGATCCATTGATGCTGAATCTTGTTTAAAACAAATTCTCAAGAAATCTGTTTTATATAAGAAGCTTTGAAATCTGTTTTTCTTCTTCTCTGGAACTGACGTAGCTATCCCCCAGGCCTAGATGCTGCATGTGTCGCTTCTCTTATTCCATTAACTGTTGAAGTTATGTGAAAGGTCTCACCACTGTTCATTTCCTGCTATTCTTTTTCTTCTCACACCTCCATGAGAAATGTAGACCCAAAGGATTTCACCAGAGACTGTTCATGTCTAAAAAACTGAGATCAAGTGAAAAAAAAAAAGATATCAGTCCTTGTGACTCAGGAGGTCAAGCATTCTGAAAGTAAATGTAGACATGGAAAAGTCAGAGAGAAGAATGCCCATTGTCAGCACACGGTCCCCAATACTTCTGCAGGACACACAGAGAGCGTCATAGAAAGATCCAAAATTAATTGCGGACTGAAGAGTTTTGTTGACTCCCTCCCCAGTATTGCATATAAGCATACCTACCTGCAGTGTGTTCTGAAAGATTTACACTGATTATTCAGCTTGTGCCGTCCCAGTGACTTATTATTAGGTGTTAGTTAAGTAATTCACAAAACAGCTATCAATAAAACCTGCTGGTTAGAAGACAAGCAAACAAACCCCAAACATTCTGAGCTGGTTTGAATATTTTTCCCAACAATTTTATTTTTGAATCTGTGAGTTGGCATATCATATTAGAAATGGCTGATTACAACAGTAAGAAATGTAATCCATACTTCTGTAGAATTCCACCTTTGTAGAAGTTTAAAAGAAGTATAGCAATTAAAATTGTTTCTTGTTCCTGTTTTCTAGGTTATGAAGTGACACATTAGAAACAAAGTGTAGATAGTTATTGAAAAGACATGTGATTAGTCTGTTCTTAAATAAAACATTCACTAAATTACTATGGAATTAAAGAAATAATACACTGCACCCAGGGATTGCTACCGTAATTGCGAAGTAAGCAGATGTTTGATTATATTGCTTTAGAAGTGAAGGAAAGTGAAATTGCTGGTATTTCTCAATCATTAGAGGTCCTGCAGGTATTTTCTTCTCCCTAAAAAAGAGGAGTAAACAAATGCTGCTAGTCATTACATTTCAGTAATGACTTGCAAAGACCAGCACTAGGAAACTCAGGAAAAACTGTTTGTTAAACGAACATAAGTGATCAAATAAATTGCATGTTTAATGAAAATCCATTCTAGAATGTAATGAGGAAATGAAATGATTTATTGAGATTACCTTTTTACCTTTTGGTTCTAAATCCAGAAAATCTAATTATTTTGTTCATTCCCCATTGACTTGAATGAAGAGCTCTAACTAAACAGTGTTTTGGATCCATCCTACATAGTTGCAGGGCTACGGTAGAGAATCTGGGACACCAAAATTATGCAAACAGCTAAAGTTGGTCGCAGTACTAGGTTTTAACACATAAAAAATACCATGGATGAAAAATAAATTGGTTTGCAGGCTTAGGATGATGTTATGAGGAGTCCATTATAGAAGAACTTAATTTACCAAACAAAATTAAAGTCAAGTGATAACTTACAATATAGTTTATGTGAAAATGTGAGAAGAATATGTAATATTCAAAGTTGAGTTATATGGACAACTATTTAACTTAGCATCTTCTCCAACAGACTTATCAATCTTGTGAGGATGACTTTAACTAAAAGGCATTGAGGGATGGAATTCAAATACCAAAGTGGAGAAGAGAGGGAAGAAGGACAGTGGAATACAGTGTGATGACAGGCTGTCCAGGAAAGTGGTTGAGTGACCATCCCTAGAGCTGTTTAAAAGACATAAAGATGTGGTGCTTAGGGACATGGTTTTGTGGTGGACTTGGCAGTGCTTGGTTAACGATTGGCCTTGAAGATCTTAAAGGTCTTTTCCAACCTAAATTATTCTATGATTCCCTGATTCTATTTCTTTTAAGAATAATGAAAACATCACATTAAATACCTAATAAGCAATACTTTTTATATAGTACTGAAGATCTAGGACAAAATATTTAAAGACTTTGAGACCGCAAGTGTGTATTACATAACTGAAGGAACTTGAATTTCTGTAGCTAAAGGAAATGTTAAAGAAAAATTTCATTACCATTTTCAGTTTGATAGATATTTTCTACTAGATTTTTCTAACTTGCAGACAAAACTCAATTCCAAAGATTAAAGAAGCATACTATGTAATCCAAAATGCAACATAGGAAGTTGGAAAGTTGCAAATACTAAAGCCACCAGTAGTGAGATTGCAAGATTTAGCAGACTTTTCAGGGATGTGCAAGCCAGCACACATTAACTAACCAAGAAAGACAAAAGGCTCCAGGTACACTTTATAGAATCTTTCCAAAGAAGGAAGCCTAGAAGAAAGCTGGAGAGGAACTTCTAACAAGGGCATGTAGTGACAGGACAAGGGGGAAGGCTTTAAACTGAAAGAGGGGAAAAGAATATTTTTCTTTTTTCTTACACGTGGTGGTTATTTGGTATTACGACTATTTTAGAAGAGCTAAACCTTTACAGAGAATACAGAGAAGTATATCCAGCCCAACCTAACCAGGAAACATTACCTTTTTTTTTTTTTTCTCAGTGTAAATCACTAAATCTTTTTGCTTTGTTTTACATCCTATGGGTGTCAAAAGAAGAATTAAATGTGATGGTAAGTTGAAGCTCAAGAAAGTAGCTTGACAGCCACCAAACCACTCAATTTTCCAGGACAAAATAACAATTTTTGAAGTGAAGACTGAAGTTCTTACACAGCACATAAATGATTTCTGGAATCCATTGTCAGCAGACATTTCTGAGGTCAGCTGCTTAGCCTGAATGAAAATTAATTTAACACTTCTACATGCATTTAAATGCCCAGTCTTATGTAAAGAATATCAACTATGAAGTAATAATACTCCTTTAGTTTGAGGCATAAGATTATGGTAGAAATTGAGAAGGGAAAACAAATTTTCCCCTTAGGCAGGCTATTCCATGTTGAGGTTTCCTGTACCTTTCTTTCACTTAAACATTTGCTATACTAAATAATGATTCTTACAGCTACCAGTGTGAAACTTGCATGACACACCGCAGCAGATATAATTTATGAAACACAATTACATAATCACACTTTACATATAATTTATTCAAGGACATACATATTCACATCAGGCCCAGCGCTAGTGAATGAACACCTCAAATGTCATTTCCCATGGTTAAAACCACCCGAGGCACACACATCAGTGACATACATTTGCCAGAAAAATGACAAGAGCAGAAGGCTTCTCTGCACCAATCTCAGTTATTTACAGGGACTAGAGCAATGCTTTCTCCCATAGTATGTGACATGGCCACCAACTTGCAGCCCCTGTACCCAGCTGCTTTCTAAGTGTGGTGGCAGCACACACTTCTATTAATCCACTCAGCTTTATGTTATGGTTTATATGGTAAAAAAAAGGCAACCAATGTTTCCTGAAGGAATTTCTCCTCAACCAGTTATTTATGAGCAAGTAATTGGGCACACAGGGAACAGATCGGTATCTCAAAGCAGTCAGTGTTTGGGCCCCTATAACAGTGCAGCACATTTTTTGGCAAGTTTTACTTCTGAGTCAGTTTAGTGTGGTCCCTTGGACCAAACATTCTCATAGGATTTGTGGTTTGAAGCCAGTCAGACCATTACCTTCAGGAGCTGGAGGCAAAGCTTCTGATATCTTAAAATGCATTTGAGCTATATTCTAATGTCTAAGGAACACAAAACTAGGAACAACATTTTTAAATGCATGTTTGGGGACTTACTTCATTTCCAAATCACAGTTCTACTAAACAGGAAAAAAAACCTCTCTGCTAAATCATAGGCAAATCAAACAAGAACAGAAATAAGGTTGCTACCCACTATTAAACTGAAGCTTAACTGTGTTATTTGCCTCTGAGGTAGAGAATTAACCTAGTGCATACATATGTGAGCACTGTATGTAACTGTTTTCTCTGGAGTTTCTTATACCTCCTGCAGCAGTGGGATATCAGGCTCTCTAGCAGGAACAAAATCAGGATGTATGAACAATCCCAGATCTATGACTTCCAGGAGTCTGCAAGAGTCTTTCACTTGCCAATAAAATATTTCTCAAGCTAATGTACTCCAAACAATTATTATCTTTCAGACCATAAAGTGTCAAATGAAACCGTTAACTCAACTTCAGAGACCAGATGGATGTTTTTACACAGTTTATCATTCAGTACACATAAAAACAAAAGAACTGTTAAATCCGACAAGCCTTTGTTATCTGTACATAACTGCCAGAACATATACCACAAACACCACTAATATGTTTGTCAGAACACACTACAGCTGGGCCTGTTGGACCCACTCATATCTGGCAGTGAATTTGATAGCATCTGCATTTTGGAATCAACTGGTAAAATTCATAACAAGCTTAACGTGAAAATCTTATCCTTTCCATGCTTTTAGATAAAGCGATGGTCCTGCCCTGAGTTCTGGCTGAGAAAGAGCATCCCTGGTGCAGGAAGTGTGGAAACAAACACAGCTCTTCTCCCAAAGGAACCTTGCAAGTCCAAATATGTGGGTATATTGAGGACTGGTAGTTATCTTATCTTATCAAACTTATCTTGCGGTTTACCATGGAGAGGATTCAGTGCATCTAGATCTCTTGATCTCTTCTTACCACCAACCCTCATGTATTTCCTGAAATGACCAAACCCTGCAGTGATTTAAGTATGCACAGTAACATTGACTTATCTCATCAGAATTACAGTTATTGCCTGTTTGTGTCTTGTAGTGCTGAACAAACCTAGAATTACCACATGTAAATCCCCAGAAATAAGAAGAATTATAAACTTTGAATACCAGGAATACAGTTAGACACGAATTAGCCTTTACTTGTTGTACGGCATACTGGGTTATATCTAGAGAGGATATTCATAGAGCCCAATGTCTTCACATCTGCCCCATAATCTTTATTCTATTCTGAGAGAGAAGGGAGGGCTCCAAGTCTCACTAGAAACGATAGGAAGGACAGTTTTTCTCACTAAATCTCCTACTAAACTGGAGAAGCTATAAAGAAGGAACTCTGACCATCGCTCTACAAGACACGATGGGGCTCATGAAGATTTAACAGTCTCTCCCTCATCTCTGAGAGGTGTTTTCAAATGAGTGAGAACATCTACTGAATACCCCAAAGTGCCTGAAAAAATGTCTATAAGAAATCTGACTGAGTCTATCCATGACAGTGAATTTCTGCTACCTTTTCAGTGCTTCAGTAACAGGGCACCTACTACTGGCTCACTTCTGGCTTATCAAACATATATTCTATTTAGAATCTTAGTGCTTCCTTACAGGACTTCAGGGCAGCACTGGCAGATACCCACATGCTGGCTTCTCAGGATGGGATTTTCAAGAAGACAGTTTGAATATCAGCCCAGCTCCACACTAGGTTCCCTGTGCTTATAAAGCAGAAGTCAGCTAAAAAAAAAAAATAATAAAATAACAACCTGTAGTCTATTAGTCAAATTGTTATTTAGTAAAAAAAAAAAGGAAATATTCTTGCAATTATTACAGATGGAAATATGTAACATTTATTAGTAATTTACTTTCTCAAAATCTGTATATGTGTATATATATATTTTTTACACTTATAGGCACAGGCAATAAGACTTTTTTCAACCACTTGTAAATCCCTCACATGTGAAAGTTCAAAGACACTGCAGATTGTTTTGTTTCTGTATGCCTAAAAAGCCTCCGTAGCTGTCAGCTTACTAAGCACATTTGATATCTTTTACGGTATGGGGTGACTCTCAACTCCACAAAATTTGTTGTATCATCATCCATTATTGCTCCAGTCAAATCATTCCAGAAGCAAGAGAACATAAGATGCATCTTAAGTGTGACTACTCCGAAAAAAAGAAAAAATAAATAAAAGAAATGAGGCTGTTGATTTCTCTTCAGTCTTTGTCATGAGTCTGTAGGAAATACTCATATTCCAGGCAAAATAAAACAAAAATTATTTTTCTGATGTCATTTTTCTCTTTACTATTAATGAAGTGGAACAGTGAGCTAAGTTGAAAATGAATCACCATATAAATTTGAGAAACTGAAGCACAAACAAATATTGGTTTAGATTCTTTATGCAAATAATTTCCTATGCAGTTGTTACGATAATACATTTTTTATCAGTCAAAACTCTCTCATCTGGTATATAACTTAGGAGTAATAAATACATTGTCAGAAATACTTTTTACAAAAATAAATGCCAGTAATCAAGCATGTAATTTACTATTGCTGCTTTCACATATTTCAGATAAAAATTAATCTCTAAATTCTGCTCTAGATTCCTTTTCAAATGCAGTAATTTTTCTACCAGATATATTGTATCTGTCATGCATAAAACTAATTAAACCTTTTTAAAAAACATTTGGCTGTAAATTTTGTCATGCATCTCTCATAGGTGAAGTACTTGTATTTTATTTTACTTTGTGTGTTAAGATTTTGATTAAGGGAGAAGGCCTTTGCTAGCAAAGTGGGCTGATACTACACATTTTTGAGCACATGATCTCATTGTAGCTCAGCCTCAATTTAGGTGACACGACATTCAACAGAAGATGATCTTTCAACCAGTACCACGCTGCTACAAACATTTGTGAGCTTTGAGCTGGAGGTTTGATAACTAGATAGAATATGAGGGGGGTGGAACGGTGAAGGGAAAAAATGATCTTAATTCTCATTTGGAAACTGGTCACAGTCAATTACTGTCTTAGGGACAACCAAAGAAGACATGCAGCAGGATGTTTCCATTGCAGATGAATAACAGTTTGTCAGACTTTCCATCTGCAGACAATTACTAAATAACCAATTGAAATATGCCCAATATCACAAACAGCTTCAGGAAAATAGAGGAAGTAGAGGAAACCAATATTTTTACCAAGATAATTCTTATTTGATCAGAACTTCTGTTAGAAAAAGCTGTCTAATGACAACTTTTTCACAAAGTTTTAAAATTTCTTATTTAAAAATTTCAAAAGTGAACTTGTTCTTACCTCCTTTAGATATTTATGTCATTAAATGTATTTGAAATATTCCTTCTTGTGACTTCTTAGCTTTGCATGCCAGCCTATATCACTTGGTATTCTGTTTCTCATTTCCAAATTGACCTTTCACAGAAAAGGCTGCAATTTATGTCCTTTGAGTTCCCTTGTACGCTCCAAGGAACAGACACACAACACAATATCCATATTCACATCTGCATAAGTCTAGAATGCTAAAATTGATTGTAATGGTAGCTCAGGTTTCTTTTCAAAGAAATTATTTGCTCCCAACTTGGGTCCATTTTCAGCCTTGCAGAATGTTGTCCTTATGCATACACATCTCTCATAAACATTAACTTCTGGAATCATGATTATAGCTAGCTTCTGCAACTGCTAGGTAGGGGTCCTTCCACATGATCTGTCTGTATTGTTTTATTTTTTACCTTGTTCTTCCTTGACAGAATATTTTCCTTGTGCAAACAGATGGTTTTGGTACGTGTTTGCTGAGTCAGTCCAACAGATTTAGTGGGTAGCAATTTGACTCAGTCAGATGTTGAGAGAAAACACTCATGCCTTTTTGATGGATATGAGCACAGAGGTCTGTTGCAGACCACTACTAACTTAAGCCAACACTGATACAAGTGTATAGTATTTTTGCATTCACATTCTCCAGACGTCCTGTTGTTTAACGCACCTATACAGTCTGATGGTTGCTTTAGTGAAGTATCATGGGACCTAATTAATAAGTTCTTAACAAATTTTAATTACTTGGTGCTCATTTTCCAGTTAGAGGGATTTTTCAGTCTGCTGTATTTTAAATAACTTATGATTAAAATTTTCACTGGTTCTTGGACTCTAAGGTTATTTCAGTGGAGAAGTGGAAAGTCCTGCACTGTGGCAACAAATACAAATTTTGTAAATAGAAGAAAACACTTTCCCGCTTTCAATTTTCTTCTGCACTAGGACAAATCCACAGGTCAACTTATTCTTGACAGGATAAGTCATTATTTTGTCTTTATGCATTAAGCTGCTGAGAGACTGCTGCTGAACACAGTATTTGTTCACAAATCCACATCTCCTATATTGTAGTTTAATGTTAACTTTTTGAAATAGTAAGCCTGAGAGGTGAAAAGACAATTCCAGATCAATTCAGATAAAAATCATATTAAAGCAAAAGCAGAACTTTTACAGATCAGTAATTTTGCATTTTGACAACCTCCTGCGATGTTTGGAACATCAGTGAAGAAGTGAAAGGAAAGATTGTGCTAAAGGATAGACAGACTTTATAGGAAGGGAGGGTAAGAAGAATAGGTGGTGCATGCTTGGTTTAACAAGGGCTTACGCATGCTGTCAAAGTTCCTAACACAGCACAACTTGGTATTAGTCAATTAAATTAGAGGCATCTACTTAAGTTTAATTACTTGGCCTAAACAAGAGGAGACATAACAGATAAGAAAGACAGTTTTGTGCTTTGAAGAAAAAGAAAAGCATATCTAACCACTGTAGTATGGTCTAAATAACATATTTTTCTTATGCATTGAATTTTTACAGTAACAGTATTTGGTAGTTTCTTCTTGCCCACAAAAGCAAACCCAATTTTACTCATGTTAGGAATTTCAATTTTATCTGAAGTAATACATGATCAATTGCATTTAAGTACTGTATGTAGTATGATCATTTTTTACTTGAATTATAAAGAGAAATTACAATGAGTTTTCTTACCTAATGTATGATCTTCTTGTCTTGGTAGCTTTGCAGTTACACGTACCTGTAAAGCAGTATAATCTAACCCTTTACTCAGATACATTATTTATAACTGTAAAAGTGTGTTTCATTTCTTTTACAGTAAATTCATACACAGTTCCTAAAGATGGATATATATTATTGACATTGCTAACCAGTTCTTATGTTGGAGGTGAACACTCGGATGCTCGTTATTTCTGGAAGCTGTGCCTGGAAGGCCTGGTTTAAACTTCACCTGATTTTGTGCAACCTGCCAACTAAGAAAACGTAAGTGGACAGGATTCATGCTCATACCGAAGTGTACTGATAGAGCGATGATCAGTAACAGATCTGGAAGGACAAGATCATAAAATCATAGAATAGTTAGGGTTGGAAAAGACCTTAAGATCATCCAGTTCCACCCCGCTGCCATGGGCAGGGACACCTCACACTAAACCATGTCACCCAAAGCTCTGTCCAACCTGGCCTTGAACACTGCCAGGGATGGAGCATTCACAACCTCTCTGGGCAACCCATTCCAGTGCCTCACCACCCTTACAGTAAAGACCTTCTTCCTTATATCTAACCTAAACTTCCCCTGTTTAAATTTTAACCCATTACCCCTTGTCTTATCACTAAAGTCCGTAATGAAGAGCCCTTCCCTAGCATCCTTATAGACCCTGTTCAGATACTAGATATAAAAGAATAATCCCTTTGGTTTATTAATACTGATGAAAGAGAAATTGTTTTGCTGTGCAAAATTCAGAGCAAAGTTGTTTTGAAGTTTTATAGTTATATGTAGTCTACCTATCACATGACTCATCACTTAATGATTGGTATTGAATGTCTTCAGAATCACTGAAGAGCCCTTTTTATTTAATTAATGAGCTGTCCACTATGCAAAGCTAAGCCTTGCCAATGAATTTGTTATTTGCTCCGTTAGTTAGTTGTGTCATCTCACTGTAAAACATGAGACATGATTGGTACAAAGAATTCACTGCTCTGGTCCTGAACAAGAGCTAGCATGGGAACATAAAATTCTCCAGCAGTTAGCCTGACACAAGCTTCAGATCTGTGTGGGACTTGAAGACCTACTTAACTGGCCAATCTTATACATTTCAGTAACAGACACCCTCAGGTATGACTCATTCCTCATGCTTTCTCTTATGGTCTGCCTCTCCAGCTGCTTCCCTGGAAGTAGCTGGCCTGAGACCCATTCCTCAACTTGTCCTTTTCATCAGGTTATAGCATGGCAGGTGGTTTCCACACCCAAAGGAGCACCATAAGCTTATGCATTCTTCAACAATACTTGGAGTTTAACCTAGCTCCTGAAGCAGAACCAATGTGTCAAACATCCCTTCGCTTATATGAAGCATTTCTTGATCCTGGAGACTAGGTTAAAAAGATTCTCAAAAATTACTTCTTACTGCTGAGTGGCTCCAAATGTTTATCATTTCATGCATGAGACAACACAGCTTTACTGGAGCATACATAACTTTCACTAGGTTCTAAAACTCATTAAAAGGTGGTACTTCTGATACCTGGGAAAGAAGTGCATGAGGAATAAGATCAATTAAACACAAAAGTAAATAGTTAAAGAAATAGCTAATACATTACTTTTGCACTTCCATAAAGAAGTGGGAAAATTATGTTGTTACATCAAACACATCTCTGCACTGAATTATGAAAATATCCAGAAAGAATTTAAAATCAGATTAACACCACCATGATTAGTTAAATCCTGTGACCTCATGAAAAAGCAACAAAACAAGCCTCTCCCCACAAGCAAAACAGAAAAAACCCACAACCCCAAAACAAACCAAAAACCAAACCAAAGAAATCCAAACCCACAAAATAACCCTCAAAAAATCAGTGCCATCTCTGTTATAAGAAAAAGCCTGATGCCTGACTATACTTAGATCTTTTTGGACAATATCCTTCACAAACTACCTCTACAGATACTTTTAATGTCCTTGAGGAGGTGTTTACAGATTTCCCTTCATAGCAAATGGTTCAAAGGGTTTGTATTCTCATTGCTTTGGTGATTTTTTGCTTAAGATTGCATTCCTTCATCTTTGAATATTGCTGAGGGAAAACTTTTGAGAGGTGTGGTGGAAGTAACTCTTTCAAACACAGAAATGATCAGGTCTCTGAACAACGTTGGACCTAATGGGCTGAAGACTTTCACAGCACTTGGACCTCCAGAGTCCTTTCATACCACCTCCAAAGATGGGATACTGCTCTCTGAAGTGAACAACCCCTCTCCTTTATAAGCTGTAAGAGGGCATGAGAACTGTATGCTAGGAATATTAACAATGATCACATAAAACAAAACACTTTGCTCAAGTGATCATATCTAGAGACATGCTGAGCAACTGAGGATCAAAACAACTCTTAGTTGTGCTAGAGGGAATGTCAATTAACCTCAAAATACAGATTGAGAATTTTGAACTTTGGAAAGGATAGAGTAAATTGTAAAATGATCAGTGGATAAATAGATGGATTTAAACATGTAAAATATACTCATTTTAGCAGATATTTCATATCATCTAACTATACTGGAACGTGCTTTAGCAGAATCTTGTAAGATTGTTTTCTAAAACAGGAGTGCTTATGAAGTTTTAAGTAGAACACCTAGTCCTATATTTTGAATTGTGGGGGTTCAAGATATAAGCAGCATAGATTATTTCCATTTAGAAAGAAAGAAGGTTTTTGTGTTCCAGCTACAGTTTTTCTGGTATCATAGTTTATGAAGGAAACTTGGGGTTTTGGTAGTCTTTCGTTCATAGGCCTGTTACACTCAGTACTGCTTTGATTTATAGCTGTACTAAAATTGTGATGAAAGAAATCACGGGAGACTATACCTGTTAGTATGCAAGATATTATTAGAATAATTATTAAAACATTCTAGCCTTATGAATAACTGCTATCAGTTTCAAGATGGTCTTAAAACATTACAATTTATCAGTTTCAAGATGGTCTCAAAATATTACAATTCAGCTCACTTGCATAAACAGAAACAAACTTGGAAAGGATAAATCACAAACTATTTAAAATTTACAACAAAACTTTTTACTCTTGCATTCTAAATATATTGAGATTGATAGCCTTCATAGAGTACTGCAAATGAAACATTATCTCAGGAGCTATTTTATTTGTGTGATGACAAGAATACAGGCTGTGTTTAAATATTCAGTGTTTAAAGTACTCAAATCTTAGTAAGATAGCATTGCATTACATGCAGTTTATATACTTCTGCAAATGTAAGTAAAACCGTTCTCATTTGTGAATATGTTTATTATTGAAAGCTAAAAAAAGGAAAATGAGATATTTATTGGGGGCCATATGACCCTGAAGAGTTTTCTTCTACACTGTAGAAAAAAAATCTGAACCAAAATAGTAATTATTGTCTCTTGGTCTTGGCTGGATCTCATTCATGTGATCAGAGTGGGAAGATTTCTGCAGGGTTTTTTTAATAGCTTCTTGTAAGAGTTCTTCTTTTTTTCTAAATACACTTCCTCCTTTTTGCCTCTTCTTTTACCTCTTTAGTTTGCTCCTCAGAAATGTGTACTCCCTTGTTAACCATGAAATATCTCATCCTTTAGGCCACGTATTATCTGTTTTTCTTGTGTCACAGTGTAGAAAAGCAATGTGGTAATAAAATATCACAACCAGCATTCATCTTGAAGAATGACTACCTAAACCCTAGCTACTGTTTATTCAAAGTCAGGGTCACTGGTATACAAGCAAACCTTACTTTAAACATACAGCATGTGTTTTCTGATTTCATAATACAACTTCCTAGGATAATGCAACTCAACTGTTCTCTTTTCTCTGCAGCTTCTTATTAAGGTGCCAATCAGCAACATAATAAAATAATTAACTAATGTAAAGCTGAAATAGATTAATAAATAAATCACTATATCTAAACGGAGTTCTCCACTACTTTTACAGATACAAAAATTCCTTTTGATTTCACATATTTTACAATGTTTTGCACCTGCTACTAAATTATAGTGTTTGCTTTCAAATAAAAAGAAAATAAATAAAATTTACCAATGTTTGGCACTCAATAAAAAACAAACAAAAAGTCAGTTTCTGGATTACATTTTCTTTAAGATCACACATTATTTGGCAAAGTTTTTGACATACATACAGCTATTATGTATGCTATTTTTTCAGGGTTGTGATATTATCTTAGATTTGAAATAAAATATTGTATAGCACATATTCTTTTATTGCTCTCTCTGAATAATCTATTTCTGGTCACAAAAGACCTGGATAGAGTTCTGTATTGCTAAAACATCAGAGGTGACTGTCTTTCAAATGAGTTTGAAGATGATTGGAACTGTATTGAATGACATTTGAATATCACTGACTTTATTATTCCTATTGTGCTGGTTAGTTAAGTGATCCCTTGCCCTGGACCTTATTTTAACAATGAGAAGTTTTGACATTAATTAGAAAACATTTGGATAACAGTTATTGCTTTGTGAAGGGAGCAAATTATCAAAGGCAATTACACTAACAATGACAGGTAGAACACAATCCTCCAGCCACTTCCTCACTTGCATGTGAAATGAGGTCTGCAAATAAGCTTGCTGTGGAATATCACTATGTATAAAGCTACTTACAAACTTGTGAGACCTGGTTTTCCTAGATCACCTCCAAATTAGTCTTATAAAACCTATTTATTTACATAGATGCTTTACTTTAAATTACAAAAAGATACTATTGCATGTTAAGAAAATCAAAAATTGATAAATGTATACACATCTACAGATGATCAAATGGAAAAAATATAGATGTCTGGGGAAAAAAAAATGTCACAACTGTTACCACCAGAGAAACCCAAACAACTTGAAAGCATATCTGATTTTTTGTGTAAAACTGAAATCCAGTACACCTTTTTTAACAGGTCCATTGAGGTATATGACCAATTTATTAAGCTACTTTTCCTGCATTGAAAGTTAAAACATTTAAGCAGAAATATTTTGCCCAAACTGGGCTGGTTTAAACAGGTTGTGAAAACTCCAGTGTTATTTTCTAATATCCAATTATAATAAAGGAAGTCATGGTAAATTTGCTTTGTTGTGAATTTTGATTAATCACTTTCATGACTATTACAGCCAAGTTGAAAGCTAATAAATGAAAGTCACTATATTTTGACAAGAGTTGCTTTGTCAAATACTGGGGAACTGGCACAATCAAACTATTCTCAAGAAAAAGGAGTAGGTAACCTTGCTCCCACATAAATACTATGTTGTAGTTGAGAGAAGTAACATGAGAGGTAAGACAATTTGAAAATATTTTAAACCCCACCAAACCAAAACAGTACTGTATCTGTAAATAGGAATAACAGTTTCAGCTGTAAGCTGAAAACTGTTTTGCAGTGAACAAAAAAGGTAATATCTAGGTAGTATTGATCACTGATATGATTAAGGGGTACCACTCTGATGGTGCTGGAAACCTTGTGATCTTAACAAATAACAGCCAAAATATTTCTGTAAGAGCATCATTCATGTGATTGAACATGATAATTATAAGATTGTTCTGGAAATATCCTGTGAAATGCTCAAGGAAGCAGGGATACTTTTTGTACCTGTTGTCCTCCAGTTCTGTATTTCTGCTCAATAGGCTTAAACTAAAGCAGATAGTCTTCTTACTATGGCTGTGCTGATTGACAGTTTCCTTAAAGAGGTGTATTAAATTCCATATAACTTTAATTAGTGATGAAAAAAATACACAGTTCTTCAACCTATGCAACAAAGTACTTCTTACACTATATAAAATGTTTCAATTTATGTCACTTACATAGTCTTACTGAATAATGTTACTAGGTTCCATTTCTAGGTATTACTGACAAGGCTGTAGGCTTTAATTTGGAGTCTATGAGGACCAGGGTGACATATACCATCAACAATAGTATCATTATGTGACACATTCACTTCCCAGATATGGTTTGATAAATAAACATAAATAGTAGTGCCTGTGCCCAGTAATTCTCAACTGTTTTAGCTAGAAGTTTTCTGTATCTAGCAGTCGCTATATCAGCCATAACAGATGATAGTATTTGTACTCTACCTTTGGAAAGAAATTAGGAAATTACATATGATTAATGATACAATATAATCTTGATAAGAAAAAAAATCACATGCAGGTTTGTTTGAAGTTAAACAACAAGCATAACTAGTTGTGTAACTCGAGGTAAGATTTTTGGAAAAGTAAACCTGAATAAATTTAAGTAATAAGCTAGCAAAATCAGTTGAACTGAAGCACTTAGATACTTGAATAAATAATACTTTTGGAATGTCACTAAAACAAAGGTGGCAAATCAGTCTGGAATAAGGGGCGAAAACTGTATGAAATTTAAATTATAAAAAGGGAAATTGTAAGAAGCAGTGAATCTGTAATGTCTCAGCAAATATATTGAGAATAAATAAAAGAATTTTAAAGACTACAGTAAAAGGGTGTAATTTGCAAAAAAGCCTATCATAGAGAAACTTCTGAGGAGATTTAAACTAAGATTCCAGAAGTTACTCAGCCAAATAAGTTAGAAATAAACAACAGAATGAAGTGTTCTAAAGTTAAGGTAGAGGAGAAAACCAACCTTTATGTTGTCTTCAAACTTGAACATTTTGTAGAACATGAAAATTTTAGCAGACTGATTCCCCATCTTTTCTGCAGCTAATTTTGTGAAAAGTGGTCATTAGCCCTTACACCACCTCCTTCTCAGTGAACAGTTATGGAAGTAGTGTCTTCACGTTTCATTTCATAAAGCCTCTTCAACTGCTACCCAATCCCTCTACTTTATTATCAACTGCCATTGCTATTAGTGCTTTTCATACCTTTACTCAAAATGGTTACTACTAGAATCACTGGATAACCAATGGGCTGCTCCACCAACATTTATTTATCTATTAATTAATTAATTGGGAACAGACAGGAAAGGAAGATTTAATCACAGACACAAACAAGAAGTGTGGCCTAATGACTTTTACTGTTTTCTAAAAGAGATATAGGTCATTGGTCTGTCTTGTTACAAGGAAACACAGCATGAGTACTGAAAATAGTGTAGGAGCATAGATGGCCATGCAAAGGGTTGTAGTAGCACTATGAGGCATGGATTAGAAGGTAAGGCTGGTCGCCTTACCTGCCACCAGCAGAGAAGACATTTTTTATTTTCTGTAGTATCAAGGCAGTGCTGTGCATTCCTCCAGAACATGTCACAGAGCAGTAGGAAAAGTGAGTCCTTGCTGGTCAGCAGCATATATTGCACAGCCCCTTTCGTAGCATGGATGGAGAAAATTGATGCAAATACAGGCTTCTAAATATATGTTTCTTTCTGTATTCAGAAATTCAATGTAATTTTAGTTGTAATCAGTTACTTAGGAAGAAAATTGGAATTAAGTTATTTATAGTATGGATAAAGTTTAATATTTACAAGTCAATAGCTTGGCACTGGAGGTGGACTGTGGAACTGGTTGAAAAAAACCCTGGATATACAGCTTCCATTTATATAAGGGGTGACCTCACATGTGTGACTGAAATGATAGGATCTGGAATCACCTTAGGATCTGCACTCTTTTTCTCAGGAGTCTATTTCTGTCCTGTCTGTGACATCAAAAATACCCCTTCTTTGTACATTTGAGTTAGGGTCTGTGTAGGGATATACTAGAAGAATTCCATAACATGTCCTCTCATCTTTTAGAGTTGTTGAAAGTTCCTAGAAACAGAGGCCTCTCAAATTAATTTCTATGTGCAATGAGACCACATCTTTCCAGTAGGGGTAGAAGTCTTAGAAAAACAAGATGTAAATATTTTTTCATTTATTTACCCTCATTCTTATAATGGCTATTATTTGAGATCATTTTAAAATATATAACTTCTGTATCTCCAGAGGTCCCTCCCAACCCTATTCTTTCTGTGATATCCATGGTTGCAGTTACAGTATATCACTTAATGTCATGCTAATCCAGATGTTTGTAATAGGAACTAGCTCTCCCATAATGTTGCTAGCTAAGAGATGGTCTAAATTGAGCTTGTATTTGTAAAATATTGTGTGTGTACTTTCTGCTCCTTGTTTAGGAACACAAGGGATAATTAACTGAGAAAAAAATTGCTGCTTGCTGGCAAAACCAAAATAATTACACAAACTCCTAAAGTTAGATCAGAAAGCCAATGAAGATTACTAAGTGATGGCATGACAATTAACTCTGAAACCCATAAATCCAGTCACTGATAAGAGGGCAATAAACAACTAAATGCATCCTTATTCTGATACTGTGCTTGCAGTAAACAAGCATATTTATTTTGTCAAGCTCTTGAATTGTAAGCTAGTGACAAAAATACTTTTCAACATCATCTTCCCCCCCCCCCCCCCAGTCCTATTATTACAAAGGATCATGTCTACCCTTGAAGTACAAGTGATTGGGTAATTTTTTATATGACTTCTTTCATGAACTATGGGTTTTATTTCTAGAATGTCTTTTGTGATAGGATATTGTGTTATTTCATTGCTGGAGAAAAATTTGTAGAGAAACATGGAGAGCATTAGACATATCAAGTGTGTCTTCTCTATCCAGTAAATATTTAAAGAAAAATATTTCAGTGGCTAATGTGAAAAAAAGGCGAAAGTGTCTATTCCTTTCTAGCTCTGAAAACTGTGTGGAAAACATTAATTTTATTCTAGAGTCTAGGAATTTTGATTAAGAATTGAGATTTTAAAATAAATATACACTACAAAAAAAAAAAAAATAAAAAATACGGAAGCAGACCCAGATCACTGAGATTTTTCATCTTCCAAAAAGAGACATTTCCACCACTCAATACTATTTTTAGCTAACATTTTTCACAGGCTTTCAAGTATACTTTTTTATCTTTTTTTTTTTTTTTTTTTGGGTTATATTTTTATAGAATGACTCAAACCTTCCTTTCTACTGGTGCCTCAATCAATCAGCCTGTATGAGTTCAGAATGAATGTATATGTATACCTGGGTCAGAGGGCAAACATTTTAGATAGAATTTCAAATTAGCATAATTTTTGATGGCTAGACGGGCATGGATATGAATGCAGAATGTCCTTTTTGCCTAGCATCTTCTTTTTTCAAAAGAGAAAGTACCGTCCTGGTATTTTAGATGATAGTGTGAGGGCAAAGCAAATATCAGCTCTCCACCCTGCCCACCGCCCAAGACAGCAGATGCTATTGAACTTTGCAATAATAAGTGCTTATCTTCCCAGTGAGAAGTTTCAAGTTGCCAGAAGTAAAATTGCATGTAAGAATAACTGCTTTCACAGCCATTTTTTAGGTGCAACAGTGGAGAAGATAGCTTAGTAAACTTATATTCATTAAAAAGTTATGAACCCATTCCAGTATTTCTTCTAACTCAGAGACAGCGTTCCTGAGCCTAAGTGTACTTGTTCTACTCCTGCTTGCTTGAAAGAGGGAGTTTTACTTGGAATTTCTGGGTATATAACATGGGTTAAAAGCAGATTCCACTAGATGTAACCCAGCTTTCACCTCAGATAAACATCTCCATATTCTGCCTCTTACCTACCAGCCTGAGTTCCACTCATGTCAAGGTAACTGTATTTTGAGAATTGCCTTTCAAAGTAACTGTCTTGATAATGGTATAGAAAAATGTTATTCTGCAAAAATGTTTTTTTTCAAATAGATTTGAGGTACAATTCCAGAAAGGAAATTATTTGACTGGAGCAATCCCAACTTGGAAAAAATTAAATGGCGTGGCTGTCTGGTTGAATGGCTGAGTCTTGGGAAATGTGTACAAGTGTACATATGTGCATGCATTTTATTTCTTTTAACCTTCTTTAGTTTAAAAAAAGTTATTTCATGGGGTGTTTGTGAAAGGATAAAGTCCAGTTTCAGTGAGATAAATGTGTGGCAAAAATCCTTAAATTAAACACATCTTACCCTCTTACTGAGCTAAGTATAACTGTAACATTCATTTAAACTTTAATAATCAAATGCAATTCAGTGTTATATGAAACCAAACTGATGCTGCTTTTGATAAATTTTCATTAAAAACAGATAAGGATCTGTGCTGCAGCTGTTTTCTTGTAAAGTAGCCAAGAATTGTCTAATTTATAATAAATGTCTGTCTTTAGCTATGTTTTGAAATACTGGTTTATAATGGTTTAATCTATTTCTAAATGGTGGAAAAAATTGCTCTTGACCTAATGATATAATGGCTTGAATACAACCTGGTCAGAGAAAATGAAGCATTATTTTAAGGGCCACAAGGATGATCAGGGGACTAGAGCACCTCCCGTATGAAGACAGGCTGAGGAAGTTGGGGCTGTTCAGCCTGGAGAAGAGAAGACTGCGTGGAGACCTTATAGCAGCCTTCCAGTACCTGAAGGGGGCCTATAGGGATGCTGGGGAGGGACTCTTTGTCAGGGACTGTAGTGACAGGACAAGGGGTAATGGGTTAAAACTTAAACAGGGGAAGTTTAAATTGGATATAAGGAGGAAATTCTTTCCTGTTAGGGTGGTGAGACACTGGAATCGGTTGCCCAGGGAGGTTGTGAGTGCTCCATCCCTGGCAGTGTTCAAGGCCAAGTTGGACGAAGCCTTGTGTTGGATGGTTTAGTGTGAGGTGTCCCTGCTCATGGCAGGGGGGTTGGAACTAGACAATCTTGAGGTCCTTTCCAACCCTAACTATTCTATGATTCTATGATTCTATGAAAGTAACAAATGAAGTAATCATGCTTGGAGCCATTCCCAAATTTAAGTACAGAGCATTGATTTATATTGTGCTGCTTTGCAATCAATCTTTAGCTATCTTTTTCTTAATCTTTTAAAGAAACTCCTAAAATAAATTATTTCATTTGATCTCCATGTAAAGATATTAAATTATATGTGATATGCCTTATAAATTGCAAAGATACATAAAATTCCATAAATAATCCACTTAGAAATATTACTAGGCATTTGACCTATGTACTTCCTTGCAAATCCACAGAATGGTATTTAAAAGAATTTGATAGGTTTCGAAACCTATTATTCCCAATGATTCAGCGGAGCCAGAATCTTCTGGTGTGACAGAAGTGACAAGAAGTTTTTCAATAATTCTACTGAATCTGATGAAATTCTGCCAGAAAATATGGTAGTGTGCAGAGTTTTCTATATGAAAGAAATGCATAATATATTCTAATTAAGGAAAAGCTCATATGAAGGTAGCCATACTTATAATTTTGCTGCTGCTGTTCTTTTGGGATGGTTTTGTGTGTATGGTTTTTTGGTGGGATATCTTTCAAAACCTTCATTCCTAAAAAAACAGTTGAATTCTATGCTTTATGAAAACCACACAGGTGCTTTGTTCTTAATTTCTGCTGGTTCAGAATTGACAGCTAGTCAGAAACAAAACACTGCTGTACACTGCTTGGATGCAACAATGCGTTTTTACTTGCTACCTGGTTTGGAACTATGATTTCACAGAATCACAGAATCACAGAATCCCAAGGGTTGGAAGGGACCTAAAAAGATCATCTAGTCCAACCCCCCTGCAAGAGCAGGGTAACCTACAGTACATCACACAGGAACTTGTCCAGGCGGGCCTTGAATATCTCCAGTGTAGGAGACTCCACAACCCCCCTGGGCAGCCTGTTCCAGTGCTCTGTCACTCTTACAGTAAAGAAGTTCTTCCTGATGTTAACGTGGAACTTCCTATGTTCCAATTTACACCCATTGCCCCTTGTCCTATCACTGGATATCACTGAAAAAAGCCTAGCTCCATCATCCTGACACCCACCCTTTACATATTTGTAAACATTGATGAGGTCACCCCTCAGTCTCCTCTTTTGCAAGCTAAAGAGACCCAGCTCCCTCAGCCTCTCCTCATAAGGGAGATGTTCCACTCCCTTAATCATCTTTGTGGCTCTGCGCTGGACTCCTTCAAGCAATTCCCTGTCCTTCTTGAACAGAGGGGCCCAGAACTGGACGCAATATTCCAGATGCGGCCTCACCAAGGCTGAGTAGAGGGGGAGGAGAACCTCTCTTGACCTACTAACCACTCCCTTTCTAATGCACCCTAAGATGCCATTTGCCTTCTTGGCCACAAGAGCACATTGCTGGCTCATGGTCATCCTCCTATCCACCAGGACCCCCAGGTCCCTTTCCCCTTCACTACTTTCCAGCAGGTCAACCCCCAACCTGTACTGGTACATGGGGTTGTTCTTCCCCAGATGCAAGACTCTACACTTGCCCTTGTTAAATTTCATCAAGTTTCTCCCCGCCCAACTCTCCAGCCTGTCCAGGTCTCGCTGAATGGCAGCACAGTCCTCTGGTGTGTCAGCCACTCCTCCCAGTTTTGTGTCATCAGCAAACTTGCTGAGGGTGCACTCAGTTCCCTCATCCAGGTCATTGATGAAAATATTAAACAGCACCGGTCCCAGCACCGACCCCTGAGGAACTCCACTAGTCACAGACCTCCAGCTAGATTCTGCGCCATTGACCACAACTCTCTGCCTTCTTCCTTTCAACCAGTTCTCGATCCACCTCACTACTTGATCGTCAAGCCCACACTTCCTCAGCTTATCTATGAGGATGCTGTGGGAGACAGTATCAAATGCCTTACTGAAATCAAGAAAAACCACATCTACCGCTCTACCATCATCCCTCCACCTAGTCACTTCCTCATAGAAGGCTATAAGATTGGTCATACATGACTTCCCCCTCATAAAACCATGTTGGCTGTTCTTAATGACCCCCTCATCCTTGATATGCCTAGTGATGGAGTCAAGAATAAGTTGTTCCATCATCTTTCCAGGGATGGAGGTAAGGCTGACCGGTCTATAATTACCCGGGTCCTCCTTCTTGCCCTTCTTATAGATTGGTGTGACCTTTGCCATCCGCCAATCCTCAGGCACCTCGCCCATTTCCCACGACTTACCAAAGATGATGGAAAGTGGCCTAGCAATGACCTCCGCCAGCTCCCTCAGCACCCGTGGGTGCATTCCATCCGGACCCATCGATTTACAGATGTCCAGTTTGCATAGCTGATCCCTAACCTAATCCTCATCTACCAAAGCAAACTCCTCCTTTGTCCTGACTCCTTCTGGGGCTATAGAAATCCGGGGCCCTCGGGGAGAGTCTGCAGGAGTAAAGACAGAGGCAAAGAAGGCATTCAGCACCTCTGCCTTCTTTATATCCTCTGTCTCCAGGGTACCCACTTCGTTCAGCAGTGGGCCTATATTGCCTCTTGTTTTAGTTTTATTTGCTATGTATTTGAAGAAGCCCTTTCTATTGTCTTTAACCCGACTAGCAAGATTGAGTTCCAAGGAGGCCTTAGCTGTCCTAATTGCCTCCCTACATCCTCTAACAACTGTCCTATATTCCTCCCAAGCGGCCAGCCCCTCCTTCCATAATCCATAGATTCTCCTTTTCCACTTGAGTTTGCCCAGCAGCTCCTTGTTTAACCACGCCGGTCTCCTAGATCCCTTACTTGACTTCCTACTCATTGGGACGCTCCAATCCTGAGCTTGGAAGAAGCGGTCCTTGAATGCTAACCAACTATCTTGAGCCCCTTTACCGCCTAGTACACTTTCCCATGAGACTTCCCTTAGCAGTTGACTGAAGAGGCCAAAGTTGGCCCTTCGGAAATCCAGAACTGTGGCTTTGCTAGGTATTCTATTCCTCCCACACAGGATCCTAAACTCCACCATCTCATGGTCACTGCAGCCAAGGCTGCCATTGACCGTCACCACTTCGACCAAACCCTCCTTGTTGGCGGGTACTAAATCTAGCAGCGCTGCTCCCCTAGTTGGTACGTCCACCATTTGCATTAAGAAATTATCATCAATGCACTCGAGGAACCTCCTAGACTGTGAATGACTGGCTGTGTGAGTCTTCCAGCAAATATCGGGGTAATTAAAGTCCCCCACGACGACTAAGGCATGTAGTCGCGAGGCTACTTCCAGTTGCCTGTAGAAAGCCTCATCAACTCCTTCGTGCTGATCAGGAGGTCTGTAATAGACCCCCACAACTGTATCACCCGTGCCAGTCAGCCCCTTGATTCGTACCCACAGACATTCCACTTGCTCCTCATCCGACCCCGGACAGAACTCAATACATTCTAGTTGCTCTCTCACGTAAAGAGCAACTCCACCACCTCGCTTCGCTGACCTATCTTTCCTAAAAAGGACATAGCCATCCATGACCACATTCCAGTCATGTGAACTGTCCCACCATGTCTCTGTAATCGCCACTAGATCATAACCTTTAGCCCGCACACAGACTTCTAACTCCTCCTGTTTATTCCCCATGCTGCGTGCATTGGTGTACAGGCATTTCAGGGAGCCAGTCCTAGTACTCTTTTTCCCCTGCGGGACAGGGTCTAAAGAGCTATCCTTTCCCACAAGTGAAACAAGAGATTGATAGTCCTCCTTAGCCCGCCATCCTTCAATCCCTAGCATGTTCCTCTTGGGCTTGTCCCCAACAGGCCCAGTTAAATCCCCTCCCCCCTTCCTAACTAGTTTAAAGCCCTGTCAATAAGCCCTGCTAACTCCTGCCCCAAAACCCTTTTTTTTCTCTGGGACTGGTGTATCCTGCCTGTCACCAGCAAACCAGGTGTCCCATACAGCAGCCCGTGACTGAAAAACCCAAACCCCTGCCTTTGGCACCAGTCACGTAGCCATACATTAACCTGCAGAGTCTTCTTATATATCCCTTCACCCTCGCTTGCAACAGGTGTGGAGGCAAACACCACTTGCGCTCCAGACCCTTTAACCAGCTGTCCCAGGGCCCTGTAGTCTCTCTTCATTGCCCTTACGTTCCTCATAATAATTTCGTCACTGCCAACCTGAAAAACCAGCAGTGGGTAGTAGTCAGACGGCTGCACCAGTTCAGAGAGCTTCTTTTTAACATCTCTAATCCGAGCCCCAGGCAGGCAGCAGACCTCCCTGTGGGGTGGATCCGGTCGACAAATGGGCCCTTCTGTTCCCCTCAGAAGGGAGTCACCCACCACAATTACTCTTCTTTTCTTCTTGGTTGGGGAAGTTCTGAGGCATGTGGGTGAGTGACTAGCCCTGGGTGACTCACTAGATAGATTTGCCTCACCATCTCCATTCACCTGGCCCTGAATTTCCAAGACCTCATACCTGTTATTCAAGGGCAACTGGGAGGGAGGAAGGGATTGTGAGGGTTTTCGTGTACCTCTCCGAGGAGGAACCTCCCTCCATCCATCCTTGTCCATTAAGCTCTCTCCTTCTGTCTGATGGTAGGAGGGAAGGGGATCCATAGCTTGTTGAACCACTTCCCTCTGCCCTTGCCTTAGGGTGTGGTTCCACCAATCTATTTCACTTTCACACTCTCTAATGGCTCTCAACCTTTCTACCTCCTCCCTCAGTTCAGCCACCTGCCTGAGCAGGTCATTTATTTGCTCACAGCGAACACAAGCAGTGTCACTGGCTCCCTCCAATACAAGTGCCAGGCTCAGGCATTCGCTGCAGCCAGAGACCTGCACAGCTGCATGTCTGCAGGAAGGCTCAGTCTGGATACCCACATTAGTACTCACTACAGCTTTCGATCGTGTTGTAACCATGATCTATCTGGTCACTCAATCCGTCTACGTCCCTCAGCACTCCTTCCCCCTCCTGTACTCCAGGCGAGTCCTCTCGATGAGGCGGTTGGAACGCTTCCCTGCCCGCTCGCCTGCCCGCTCGCCTGCCCGCGCGAACTGCCGCGCAAACTGCCTCGACCCTCTGCCTCGACGCTCTCTGTTTGCCGGCTCTGTTGCGCAAACTGCCTCGACCCTCTGCCTCGACGCTCTCTGTTTGCCGGCTCTGTTGCGCAAACTGCCTCGACCCTCTGCCTCGACGCTCTCTGTTTGCCGGCTCTGTTCGCCGCGCTCCTGGTCGCCGCGCTCCCTAGGAAGGTTTTTTAGCCACTCCCAGCTGGTGCCACTCCTCCTGGCTCCGCCCCCTGTGAGTCAGCCCCTCGCGGGAGCTGAGCTTCCGAGTCCTGGGCAAGTCCTGTTGAGGACTTGAGGCTCCCTCCTGAGTGGCTCTTGTCGCTCTGAGGTGAGGCTCCTGGACGCTGATCTCTCCCCTCTCCGCTCCGGTGTTGCAGGCGTCCTCTCTCAAGCTACTCACCTCAGCAACTCAAATTTCAAACGCAAAGTCACTGTGGAAACACACTCTGACTACAGAGATAAAATGGCTAGAAGCTAAAAGTAAACTGATGTTTGAGGCCAAAAATAAATTAAATACAAAAGGACATTTTGCACTGTAAAAATTAGTTTAAAAAATGTATTACTGTAAATACTAATACAAACCAGGGTTTCTAATTTTGATAGCTAAAGACTCTGCAGTCTGCAAAACTTCACAGTATGGAGTTCATAAGCCTTTTAATTCTGTCTCTACCTCGGTTCCTTGCCGCTTCTCCTCTCAAAACTGCTTTTGTCAGCTCTCCATGTTGATGGGGACATGGTACCCTTGCAAGATGTATCTCTATGGCAAAATGGGGAGTTATATACACTTCTAGAAAATTCATAGTGATTTTATATTCCAGAATAAGTATTTTTTCATTGATGTCTTGAGACTGGGAAAGAAGATGAGTCCTGGTGGAAAGTGATACAGTATCTTCACATGCTAAATGATGATGGATGTTTGTGAACAGTTCAGTGAATGAAGTGGTTTCATCCTGGGAAGATCAATTCAACTACTGCTCCCTCTGGTGAGCTCCACTACGTAACAACAAAATACACTGAATGGAGTGAACTTCTGAATGGACGAATTCTTAAGCCACAAATCATACCTGGTGACAAATGGGACCTCTTATCAAGCCAAAGAGAGCTCTGGAGTAGGAATAGTTTCATATCTGTTCTTTATATAATTACAAAGTTTCTGGTATTTACTTATGTGTAGGAATTTCAGAATCGCCCCTCAATGCCACTAAAATGTGCAGTAAAACTGTTGATGGATTAATTCTGAGTAGTTAATTTGGAGTTCCTAAACTGTAATGCATCTCCAAATAAGTTCTTCTGCAAAACTAGGCAAGTTTCTCAGGAAAAGCTGAATGCACTTTGTGAAGTTATTTAGTCTGACTTTCAGGTGCAATTAGACAAAAGAACAAAACCTCACTGGGCAGTGCAGAACTATTTCTTTTATTTTTAGACAGAGGTGAATGTGACCTGAAAAATCCAAACTGAACTTGAATCAAGAATAAAGATCTTCAAATTTTGCAGTATAAAGAAGAAGGATTTATGATTTAACAGATTGGAAAAAGGTCCTGTTCGAAAACTCCATTTTCATAATGGGTATTTCCAAAGCTTTAGCTCTACTTTTATTTATGATTGTAAACCCTACTCTTTCAAACTGACTATTGCTTTGCATTAGTTTGGTTTATTAATATTACTACATGAAGACTGGAATAAACAGATATTTTAACTACTGGGAACAAGGTGAGAGGTTCTATATTGAGTTCATTTAACCTCTCCTACCCCCATCTTCTTTGAAACAGAACATGATGGTTGATACAGCTTATCTCTTTCAACTTTTGTCTAGTTTTTGTCAGAAACTCTCCTGCTGCTCCTCTTTTCTGCGTGTCTGATTACCTGTTAATCCTGTTTCATGCTACAGGAAATAATGGGATGCAGGTAAACCTGAATAGAGTTTATTTTAAATGTCAGAATCCGGCAGAACTCTCACAACTATTTCCAGCCTTCGTTACAGTCCCTCTTATGGGTCAGTTTGTTCAGAAACCTTTAGCAGGGCATCATCATGTAATTGGACAGCAGAAGGAAGGCTCCCAATGTGTCTTTCCTGGGCCACCATGATACTGTCTCCCAGGGCCCTCCATTTTATCTGTTCCCAATTTTACCTCACTCTTATAAATAAATGCTTTTTTTTTTTTCCACTTTTTTTACTGAGGCAGCTGATGCCTCAAATGGTAAAATATGGCTGAGCTGCTTTTCAAGACTTCGGTATTCAGAATGACATCTGAATACAACTGCCAAATTAATTTTAAAATATCCTAACTTATGCTGCAAAAAATCTTCTTGCTGGAGAAGAAAGGACAATACAATGAATTTTCTCTCCTATGTGTAAGATTTGCTCAATTGTTTTTATACTCCCTTTTTTCCCCCAGTAGCTTGAACAAGGATTCCTCCCCCTGCATTCTTCTTCTGTTACTGGGGGAGCTTATTCCCTTGTATTATTATGAAGGGTTAGAGGAAAAGGAGAGAACCAAAGTTTCAACAGCTGCTCTTCCACTTCCAAGGTTGCTTTTTTTTTTCTATTATGAAATAGCTGTGATTTCTTTACTGACTTTTCCACATGACTCACCTAAGGCTGTGAGGAAGAAGTTATTCTTTAAATTCTTTAAAAAGAAATATTTCCAAGTCTTTCTTCTTCACTCCTTTCTTCCACTGGACCTTGGTTTGAATTATATAGCAGTCAAATTAACTTTTTCTTGAATTTCTCAGATGCTAATACATTTTAATATCTTTTTCAAACAGACTTTTCTGAGTAACTTTATTCTGGCTCACGCAAAGGTTGGGGTTGCATATACTTATGTCAACTGGATGCGTAGTGGATATGAAAGAGCTGCTGTGATTTCTGGTTATCAAACTTGTAAGTACAAGTCACATGATTTTTGCCCAGCTGTGCAGAAAAAGACAACAGTCATTTAAGGAGTTCTTTGTCCTTTCCTATGTCATCCAGGAAAACGTGCAAGCTGCTTTGCAGATTGCTGGATTAATGCAGGCTATCCTCAGAGATCTTCTGTGGTAAAGAGTCCCTTCAGTTTATTACTCTGCAGCCTCTCTGGGGACTTGCTATATCCTTGGCGAGACTTTAAAGTAGATGTGTAAACAATCCTTTCATGAAGTAAGTCAAGAGCCAGTTCGATAATACTGTGATAATACAACTATAACAACAACAAATACGTATCTACAAAAAATCCCATCAGAACATTTTTATCCTGCTGTCTCCTTTTCAGGGACAAGGAGAAAAAAGTGGGCAGCACTGTGAATAAAATCAGAATCACAGAACTGCAGGATGGTTGAGGCTGCAAAGGATCTAAAGAAGTCATCTGGTCCAACTCCTCTGCTCAAGAAGGGTCACTAAGAGCCAGTTGTTCAGGACCATTGTCCAGATGGCTTTTAAATATATTCAAGTAGGGAAACTCCACAACATGTCTGGGAAACCTGTGCCAGGGTCTGGTCACCCTCACACTGAAAAAGTGTTTCACAGTGTTCAGAGGGAACCTCCTGTATTTCAATCTATGTGCAATGCTCCTGGTTCTGCCATTGGGAACCACTGCAAAATGCCTAGGTCCCTCTTCTTACACCCTCTCTTCAAGTATTTATACACAGTGATAAAATCCCTCCTGAATCTTTTCTTCTTTAGGTTAAACAGTAACAGCTCTCTCAGCCTTCCTACATATCTGAGCCCAGATGACTAGAACTTATTTATGTTATGTGCTTCATGTTATGTGCTAGGGACTTTATCTGGTATAGTTCTCACTGAAACCAAGTCAGGCTGACTTCTATTGGCTTTTGGCATAATGTATCCGTGAGAGGAGAGTCCAAGCCACTACGTAAAGCGAGCCCTTAGGCAAACAGCTATTGTGCTTGCAGATGGTTTCCTTCCAACATGACATTCAAATATGACATAAAAGAAGAGAATTCACACACTCCATCATGGTCCTTTTTTGCAGCTGGGACCACTAATGCACAGAGGAAGTAGCTTTCCATTGCAAGAAAAAAGGTTCCTAAATACACAAGACAAACATCTTTTCTACTCTTACAACACTGCGAAGTGTCTTACAAAACTGGTAAGAAATGGGTAGGAAAGAAATTAAAGGCATAATTTCATTCCACTATTTTTTATTTTTATGGTTATTTCATGTAATAGGTGAAGCATTGACACAGATGGCATGAATCAGAAACAATTTAAGGCTTGTACTGTATTTTCCCAGCTAAGTGAAGTTTTCCTAGGACAAAGTGACTTAGAAATAACAATAAGTCATGGCTACCTAATCCCAGGTGGGTTTGAACCACCTTGTATTTGAAGCCACTGAAGGTCCATTATTTTTCCTTTATGGAAAAAATACAAGGATAGGGGAGATGAAAGGAAAGATTATCCTGACTTCACAGGGAGAACAAGGTCACTGATGTGTATATTAAACCTGCCACACATTCATGACCTTTGCTTGTACCCTAGCCTGTACAGCAGTATAATTTGAAAGTTCCCCATTCTACAGGGCGTACAGTAACATTTCCACACTAGGATCCCTAGCCACTGACCCTAAAGAATGACCCTTGTTTATAGTGAAGTGCCACAGACAACACAGGATGAGCTGCTGATTCCTTTCCACAGCAAACAGCCGTACATTGTCATGCTCACTCTCCTGTTTTCCTGTAGCTCCTTTCACACTGGGGTTTTAAGCCTCCTTTCATATGAATTCTCATAGCTTGTTGGATTTACATATAATTATTTTTATTTTAAAAGCAAATCAGCAATAAACCAAAAAGAGATTCCAGGTTTTCCAGCCTTTGCTGTGCTGATTCCCAGCCTCTGGACTAACTTCCATGATGCAGGTGGCAGGATACGAAATAAAGATGAAGAGTAGAAGAGATGTTACAAGGCTGCAGGGTATGGAGTGGTTTGCATTTTTCAAAGGCTTTGTACTTCAGCTCAATAACCTGTGGGGCTTGCCATTTACCTGTCATTGCTGTTGTCAGATTGAAAGACCACATGAGGAATAAAGTTGACAACATCTTGTTTTCAGTCTTCACTCCCTCCAAAATCACAAACTCAAAAGAAACAACTGTCTATAGACATTTGTCTGTTTGCACAGAAGTAGCAGATGGCCATGAAACATCATATGGTGCCCTCCCTCTTTCTGTACATTAGTAAATTGCAAAATCTGCGGCCAGGGGCGTTGATATTGATTGCTTGTTCTCTATCGTGATTTCAGAGTGCTGACAGTTTAACAGAATTACCTACATTGCCTTAGCCTTCCCTTCTGTCAGAAGCAGACAACTCTGAAGGGTTAAGCTGCCTCCAGCCACAACTCATGGATTGGCCATATCAAAGTAGTATAGTGCTCAAGGCATGATGTAGATATAGCATTCCTTGAAAAGAGATCTCAAAGTATATGCTTCTGAAACACAACAGTAGAAACTTGTCTAATTTTCAATGGCATCACTTTTATGATCTTGTATTCCAGTGCTAAGCTATTGCTCTGCTTAAAAAACCTTGCTTTCCATTTTGCTGCCCTGTAATCCCAACGCTTCTTGCTGTATCTAGAATTGATATGGAGAAAGTGTGCTCCTTTCCTTTTTCTTGTTACTTTTAATGTACTTGTCATTCTCAACTCACACCAACCCACAGGAGTTAGAGAGCAGGAGGAAAGCAGGACCACCACACAGGGATGCAAGAATGCAACAGCAATATGCTGTTTAAAAAGTGGGAGCACAACCAGGGTTTGATACATAGATGATATAGGCTGCGATGGCAGTCCAGCAGGTATTTGAAAGCATTTTGCTGCCACCTAGTACTTTGTATTAGTAGAAGCACTACTCTTTAGAAAAACATTGAAAAGAGGAATAATATGCAGAAAGGGACCTCATCCCTAAGTGTGTAGCATCTAACATGAGCTTCACATTTCAGAAATGGAAGAACAAATCATGTAAGCCAATGGCTCCATGTGTGATACAACTGTCTATACATCTGTCTAATTTCCCTTCTCAAAATGAGATCAATAATGTAGCAGTGTTTTTGTGAATGGTAATTTCTAACTTGCTCTAGAACTTTTCAAACTTGCTGTAGAACTGCAAGCATAGGGTACTAGATAATTGCTTGCTGCAGTCATCTTTGAAATACCCTCACACATAATTGAAGGACATGGTGAGAGAATGCAAGAGTACTATACACTGTACAAATTTCTTCTCTGAAACATGACATTTATGAGACATACATTAATGAAGCAGTTACATATAGATGTGGAAAAGATCCTAGTTTGTTGCTCTTTCAAAAATAGGTAGTTCTTTTTGTTTCTCTGTACACAATTTTCTATATCTATCATGGCTACAAGACCAAACATAAATTTCTGGGAGACTACAAATCCTTCATCGTGACACGTTTTACAAATGCATGTTGTTGTCCTGTTAACCTTGGCTACCCACCTACAGCCCCAAGATAGGCTGAGGAGTACATGTATGGATGCACAAATACACATCTTAGTAAGAGCTGTTCTTTTAACTTCTCCTCATGGGGACTAAGTTGCACTGTTTTGCAGGGCTCCACACATCTATGAAGAGTAATGAAAATTCTGTGATTAACACACAGTGTATATTTCTTTAGAAGATACAAGCACATTTTATGCATTGAAAGATTTTGACCTTTCAGATAACTTGCCTTCAGCACAGTTATATCAAATACGGGCATTCAATTTAGTTCCACACTGTGATTCCATTTCTGAAAGCCGATGTGCTCTGAAAAGTCTGTGTAACCTGTCTGCATCTACAAGCAGCAGAATATAAAGGGACTTTGTTTAGTCTGCATGACCACGAGCCTTGGCATTGTATTTTATATACAATTTGAATCCTCTGAAGTGCTTTGTTTTGTTTTGCCTTGCCTTTATATTCAGTTCTCATTTTGAAGTTTAAAATCTTGCCACAGGGATTTAAAACATCTGTTGTTTTTTAGCACAAGGAATGATGGATATTTTCTGGTTGGTGTAAGAGAGTTAGTGGATAAAAGGATATATTAAAGTTGCCTGGCCTACAGATTAGAACTAGGTTTAGAATTCAAATACCTCTATATATTTCACTTAAGCTTTTAAAGGAAAACAGGTATAACATTTATCTTAGATATAAATGATACAGAAAAAAATTGTGTTCAACACTGGTGGGGTTTTGACTCAAAACAAAGTATGTGTGAAATTCCTCCCTTTTCAAAAAATAGGTTTGGGAAATTGTTTGCAGATGCAGAATGTAATTTGGAAAGAAATGACTGGTTAGAAATTCAGCTGCTTTCTACTTTCCCTTTCTCCATAGGATCTCATTGGTTGTTGAGCTTATTGGGATATGATATTCACTTTTAAGCAAGTACAACCTTACAAACTAACAAACATGCACTAAACCTATATGCAGTATATGATGATACATTATACTCTGGCATCAGAATATTTTTGCTATCATTATGTTGCTTATTTTTCAGTTTATCTTAGAGAAAAACATTAAAGGTAGAACCTATTTAGTACAGATTGAAATGTCTTATTAAAAATATTTCCTATTTATATTTTTAAGTGAGAGAGCGTGGCACTGAATGAAAGCACAGACCTGTTGAAGTATCATCTATTACACTGGATTCCTTATTGTCAGTTACCAAAAGCACGTAGGCTTTTCCCAAGTGCAAAGGAATGATACTGTCAGATCTAACAGAGAGTAAAGTGGTAGCAGCTCCTATGGACAACACGGAATTGATAACATAACTGCTCTTGTTGGCCAACAAAAATACCCCATAAAGGTAAAAACAGTTCCAACCATACAGAACTAGGAAGCATCAGCACATAGTTTCCCAGGGCTGTGTAATAATTTGCTACTTCAGATAAAAATGGCAGTGCTGGCGAAGTAGGAACAAAAGAGTAGGTCACTTTTGCACTGATTACCTGCCATGTTTTATGTTTCACAGTAGGTAGAAGGAAAGTTGCATAATCAATGTGTTCTGCCTCTCACTTTAAGAATTGCCCCTCAGGTGATGCCTGTGGCTTTTTTTCACTGATACTGCAGGACTTTCGTTGGATTCATCCAATCCAAACTGTTGACAGTTTTGGTAGCTTGAACTTCTGGTGCAGCTGGCATTTGGCATTCTGCAATGGGAGGAAGCGCTTCAGGGGATTTGTGTAAACAGAAATACCTATCTGAATTTTCACCATTTTCTCTGCATGTACTTGTGAGCTAAGGACAATCTTTAAATACATACTAATAATGAATGCACTGTCTGTTATTCTTACCTTTTTAAAGGAGATTCCCATTAAATCATTTGAGTTAACATCTGCAGGAAATTGCCATGGATGATGAATTATGTCAGATCGTGCAAGAAAGAATTTCATTAGGCAAATGAAGATGTCGTCCCAAAGAAACTCCGGGTGAATCCAGGGAAGAACTGGAGAATACAGCTAGCCTAAAAATGTCTTAACCCATTTAAATCTAAAGTAGTAAAGCCTTCATAGGTGTTGACAAAATATGTGCTAATTTATGCATAGAGACAGCAAATTTACATTTCACTCTGAAAAACGTGGTACTTATCTGTCCATCCTCCAAACAAAGCTGACAAGAAAAAGCAATAAACTGTATTTTGTTTCCTTTAAGGACAGTTAATTTGAAAGAAATAAAAACCCTACCTCATGTCTCATTAGAAACCATGTAACATTTTCACTGGAATTTAACTCAATGTGCTACTTTATAGGAGAAAGTTGCACATTATTCAAGTGAATGTAAGACTACTAATGGCCAAAAATATTAGGATGTAGCATTTACTTCAGTTTATTATCCCTTTTCTGCTTTGTTTTAGACAAATGTTTGTAGTAAAATTTGGAGCCTGTATAATTTTTATTTTATTTTTCCTAGTTCATCTCATGCACTGAAAATCTTCTGAAATCCCTAGGTAGTTCAGGAGAGGAGCTAATTCTGAACTGGTTATTTAGTAGTATAAGCCCCTAACCTTAGTCTGAAGTGATTGAGCTCTACTTATGTAGCAACTGAAAGAAGAGGTGGAAATTAAACAGAAAAACTAATATTAGTAGTGGTACTAATAAGGTGTAATGTTAAAAGCTATACATTTTCTGTCAAAATTAATCACCTAACAATAGATAAGTTTGTTGCATAAACTACTAAATGTAACAGGTGCTAATCACAAATTGGACAGAGTAGGGTATAGTTGCAGCAATGCATTCTTTTTGTTACACTGTTGGCAATACTGAGTTACAGCCAGGTGCCTTGGGAGAAATCAGAACCATGTTAACCCACTGACGGATAATGGAGAATTAATTTTATTACACGCTATAAGCATGTATGACTTTGATATTTGAGGACTAGACCTCTAAATGCATACTGGTGATTGCCTGCTTGTTTGCTTCTAATATGCAGGCACTAGTAAAATCTTAAAGTTGCTACTCAGTTGCTTCTTAACCACATAAATGACTAAATTTCAACCTAAGAAAGCTTTCATATTCAGCTCCCGTCTGCTGCTATTACAGGTAACTAATCCTATGAATCACGGAATCATAGAATACCAGGTTAGAAAGGACCTCAAGGATCATCTAGTCCAACTTTTCCAGGCAAAGCATGACCTAGACTAGATGTCCCAGCACCCATAATTTTAAGTATAAATTTTATAGGTTTACTGAGATTTATTCTTGTTTATATTAAATATTTTTTTACACCAAATATGTTGTTTTCTATTTTCATTTGACCAGAAAGCCACATTAAAAATGCTTAAAATAAATTTATGCTATTTTTAATTTCCGATCTTATATACCTCACTTCTCATCTTTTGAAGAATCCTTTAAATTTCTGAGACCATAGGCCTTATCTATGATTACTAATAAAATAATACAAATGCTACTTTGACAAGCAAAACTGTACAGAAAATATAACCTAGGTTTTGTTTTTAAGACTTGCTGTTGATAAAAATTTGTAAATTACCAGGATTTTAAAGAATTAATAATAATGGAAACACTGTGCCCTGGATGTCAGCATCTAGTCCAAAAGAAAAAAAATATGTTAGTTTATTGATGCTGTGTTTTGCACTGTGACTGTTACACTTTTAATATTAAAATATAAGCTGATAAATGCTTAATTTTTTTCTCAGTTTTTCCATAACAAAAATTAGCTTTATATATTACTACACTAAGAACATACTGCTACAGAGCAGGAGAAAAAAGACTACTCATTTTATCTTTATTCAATAAATTACATTTTTTTACAACCCATCTATTCTTAAGACCATGATTGTGCAGAAAGTAACGTATTTTATTCTTTACATAAAACAAAATGCATTTTCATTAACACCGAGTATGATTTTATAACAGGAAGTACATTTTTTCTGTTCTCACTATCATATATAAAGAACTAATTTAACCAGAAAGAAAGTAATTTTTAGGGGAAAAAATTAAGTAAAGCAAAAAAAATCTAATTAACCAACTAAATTAATATCTTTCCTTGGCTTTCTGGGTCTTGAATGCCTTACTACAATGCACTATTAATGTTCTCAGTTATTAATATTATTAGTAAGAGAGCAGTGAAACTTTAAAGCAGAATTATTAACCTATATTTTTGTAGTTAGCTATGCACTATCCTGAATACATATTTGCTGTAGAAATAAAAAAAAAAAAAAAAAAATCAGTTATCCTAACTGTAGTGAGTTCTTTTCACCATCCTTCATTTTCCAGAACAGGATATCTCACTCAGAACATAATACACTGAGCTGTAAAGCAACATGGAAAATAACATAATGAATGGATTCATTAATATATTCTAGCACAGAAAAATTACTAGTATGGAAAAAGATCTAACCACAGTCTGCTAAAAATTAACTACAGCTTGTAAAAGCATTCAGTTTCAACTTCAGTCACTCTGGCTCAGCCAAAGCAAATCTGACAGCCTAGGTGACGATGTTTGGATGGCGAATTTAAGAAGCTGTGATTTATCACTTTGAGCTGCAAGTATGGTTATACAATAATTTCAGCTTGGAAACTCCAGATCTACATAATTAATATCGAATTTAACAATATCTACAACTTATATAAAACTTAGGGGGCCTATAGGGATCCTGGGGAGGGACTCTTCGTCAGGGACTGTAGTGACAGGACAAGGGGTAACGGGTTAAAACTTAAACAGGGGAAGTTTAGATTGGATATAAGGAGGAAATTCTTTCCTGTTAGGGTGGTGAAGCACTGGAATCGGTTGCCCAGGGAGGTCGTGAGTGCTTCATCCCTGGCGGTGTTCAAGGCCAGGTTGGATGAAGCCTTGGGTGGAATGGTTTAGTGTGAGGTGTCCCTGCCCATGGCAGGGGGGTTAGAACTAGATGATCTTGAGGTCCTTTCCAACCCTAACTATTCTATGATTCTAAAACTTAAGCCTGTGGACAGTAGGACACTTCTGCCTCTCAACATCAGGAATATGAAGTGTGCAAATACAGTTTCAGATAACTGAGGGTTCCTGTTTGAATTTCAGTGTTTTCTCTTCTGAAATGATTATTTGCAATGGATTGGCAGTGTCAGCAACCTGCACTGTCACCCGAACTGACACCTGGCATTCCTGTTGCGCTAAACTGGAATAGATGCAGTCTGCAGGCCATCACTGTGCTTTATCCCCTTCTATAGTATGTTCATTGACTAGCTGAAGGGTGTGTAACTTTTTGAGTTTGATCCAAGCTCCAAGCAGTTGAGCTTGCCATGAAGTGTTAAGAGGCATTATCGAAAGACAATTACAAGTTATGAATTCAAATTAAAGAAACTACCCACGCACAAGTTGAAGTAGCATCTTTAATGTTTTCAGGGATTAGTAAGATCTTTAGTGGTTACAATTTACTTTTTCCAACTGTATGCGCTAAGAAGTAATACTTCTTACTGCACTTGAAGCCTGACTGTATCTGACAATACCACTGCTACTGCTACTACTACTCTTCTTAGTACTACATATTCACATTAGATAGCTACACAACAGCACTGCTAGATATGCCTGTACTACAGATGCATAGCCACATCATGGCACTATTTATATCATCCTTTACATCTGACACAGAAAGAAAAAATGCTGCTGCAGGCAGCATGGCAAAACTCTTCTCACCTCCTGTCTTTGTCAGCTTTGCCATGCAAGTCCTGTGTTTCAGACCAGACCATCTTTGTTGGCAGAGGTAAGACCTTTAATTATACCAAGATAAGTCATGCTAAAAAGTAGGCAAGCTTTTGGTTTTACAGATCTGAAATAGAAGCAGTACAGTTCAAAGTTATATTCAAGACAAGAAAAGTTACACAGGGTTTAATTAGTTACATATGAGAACAGGAATTGGGAGATACAATAAAGTTTTTATTGCTTTTGGAATAGGAGAAGATAAGTTAGGGTCAGAGGAGTCGTAGTATAACAACAAGTTTTACTATCAATTAGTATTTCAATAGAAATACTAGGCAAGTATTTTTATTGAAATTTGTTTTCCAGCAGTCATGAATTTTGGTTCTCAGTCTCATTTTTGAAAGATGTTCCTTAGTTCTTTGATGTTCCAAATCAGAATTGGTATAGAGTAAATGTTTTGTAAAAGATATCCCTCCACTTATAATTGTAGACTTTGTAGTCTCTATTAAAAGAATGGAGACAAAGAGATGGGAAAAAAATAAAGTGATGCAAAAAACTGTTCAGATAGAGACTGGAGTCATGACAGCAAAGAGCAGAGAAAAAACAAACACTCAGCTGGAGTCAAAATAGTGTCTACACACATAGGCACTTCAGACAAGAGAAAAAAAAGAAGGGTTTACCAATAATGAATATAATATATTGTAAATTCTGTTATATATTTTTCTACCCTATAAAATAAATCTATTTTTGTTCCATATTAAGTGTAAACCTTTTCTTACATATAACATTATTGAGAAAAATCAGAACATGCTTAAAATTCATACCGCAATAATTCTTCCTTTTTCATTACGAGCTCTGCTGTTCCATTGTGATACAACTGAAGCCTCAAAAAGGGATGTTTTGGAGCATGGGGTGTAAACAGGAAAGAAAAGGTAGGTTTTTGTGTATAAGAAAATGCTTCAACTAGAAAACAGTACAAAAACCGAAAGACTATAGATGTCAGTTGCCTCTGGACCACAGAAATCAGGAAGACTATGATTTATTTTATAAGGCAGAATTGCAAAGTGCTATAATAGTACATAATATTTTCCATTCTTTCCTTAATACTTACTTCAAGCTATTTATAAGTTCTGATTCCTTGATGTATGTGTTGCTTTTCTAAAAATTTGCATTTCAGTTTTGTTCTTCCTGAAGAAATCAAAAATTAGGTTAAAATAAAAGGTTCTCTGTTTTGGAGAAAAAGATTTAGTAAAAATTGCATTTTCCTCTGGCAAATTATTGTAATGGGAAGTTGTCATCTCTATGCATAGTGGGATACTTATCTTACAAGATTATACTATCAGAAAAAGAGGAAAAAGTGAGAGACACTGGTAAGCTCTCCTAGGAGATATATGCAGAAGCCAAGGCAGAGGCAGAATAAAACAAACTTTTTTTTTTTTTTTTTTTTAATTTTATTCCAGCCTTAAAATATGATAAGAATGCACAGCTTGGTGTCTGCATAGGTTTGAGCTATCTCAGAGGTCAGCCATTTCACTGTTTTATAGTTTGGAGTCATTTGTCAGTGTGAAAAGGAGAGAGGCTCATCAACCCATTAGTCCTTCAGCCTTTGGTATTCTTCAGACCATGATGGATGAGTGTCCATGTAACTACTGCACTGCGTTCACTTTCAACTGCATTACTGTCTCTAGACATCTTGCTAATATGCAGGAAGCAATAGTGACTTTTTAGTGTTTAAAAAATGAGCTGGAAAAACAATCAGTGGAAATTTTTCCTACTGTCATTTTCAACTCTGCTTTAATATTGTCTCAAATCAGAAAGGATTCAGAAAAGGCTAACGCTCATAAGGATGAAAGTATTATAAAAGAATGTAGCATAACATTGCCCATGCCACATTTACTGACTGTCCAGCATAATTTCTTATAGGAATCTCTGAGCTGGCTAATAAGGCTAATCTCTAACAAGGTAGCTAGTGTGACAACACAGCAGCATGCAATTTTAGTTGCTGGGTAGTGCATATATTGTGCTTAAAAATAGCATTTTTGTCTGTTCAGTTTGTTAAAATACATTTCAAACATGAAAAAGAGGCAAAAAATCTTCCTTTTATAATGAACATTAGAAATATGCAAGCTTTAAGTCTGAGAGTGCAGCAGCTGGGGAAAACTGGGCAGAGAGCTATGCCCATGTAGACTCAGTTTCTCCTTTCCTCCAGGATGCAGTGTGGCTCAGGCACTGGCCTAAAATAACTGACAGGCTAAGTGCGAAAAATGCCTTGCTTCCTCCAAGGGATATCTCAGCAAATTGCTCTATAAGCTCCTGGCAATCCTAGGAAGTCTGGACATCTGCCCTGCAGGCGTGGTGAACTGATACAGTAAGCAAACACCGAGCTACTTCATGTTGGGTGTAAATTGGCATGCTCTTTAGGACTTGCATTATGCAAGCTTTTTCTCTCCCTCTTTCCTGCTAGGCAGTTGACACCATCAGTGACCTGATCGGGAAGTTTCCAAGGAGAATAGAAAATTTTCGTGCCTGAAACCAGTGGAGAGATTTGATGATCATTTACAGGGAAGTAAGTTATCAACTGCTGTCAAGTCCTTATGGAAAAGAGATTGAAGGAAAAAGGATCAGAGAAAAAAACCCCAACAAACAAAACAAAACAACAAACCACACCAGCATTAGCAGCTAAGTGCTGTTTCACTTTTTCTATTTTATTTCACTTTATTCAGTTAGCCATTCCATATGGGTTAAGAGAGAAGGAAGCCAACTGCTTCACAAGCGCACTTTGCAGAAATCTCTCAAGAAAAACAGAGGCTCTGAAGAAACCTGACCAGTAACAATTACAGAAAGCTTAGAGTGTGGCTGGAAGTGTGACGCACCTTGGCAAAACCACAGAATTAGCAAGACTTCAAAAGGCTTTAGTGGTTTACATCAATATATGACAGTCTCAGTAAATAACTCTGATGACAGTTTGATGAATCCTGCAGGTATGGTATGAACAGTGTGAACAGTGCTCATTACAAATGTAGTGAAAACAACAGATTTAACGGTAATCAGGAAAATAAGATACTTGTTGGAAAAGATTCTGGAAATAAAAAATATAGCTCAATAAAATCTGTTCTTAGATACATGTCCCAGTGGATAGAATGCAGAAATAAATTAAAAAGAACCTGGTTGTTTTAATTCAGATAATGGAAAATCCATGAAAAATGCCATGAGTATAAATGCCTACAGTTTTAAAACTCACTGTTAAGACCCAAGCTGCTGTTACACATTAGTACAATTAAACATATCTGGAGAATTCTTGATGAAATAGTAGAGGAAGCTTTATCATTCTCCAAGGAATACTTATGTGGGGAAAAGAAAGAAAGCAAAAAAGTTCTTAAGAAAGAAGGAAAAAAATGACAAAAAAAAAAAAAAAAAAAGAAGAAAAATCAGAAAGCAAGAAAGATGGACAGGAAAGAAATGACGAAAGATTCTTTCTTCCTTTCAAGCCTGCTTTCACTCTTTCCTTCTTTCATTCTTTTTTCTTTATTTTTTTGTTCTGTCTTAAGAAAGAATGAAAAATAAAAAAGAAGAAAGCAAGCCAGAAACAAAGACAGACTGGAAGGAAAGGAAGAAAGAGACTTTCTTCCCTTCTGGCCTGCTTTTGCTCTTTATTTATTTCTCTGTTCTTTCTCAAGAAGGAACAAAAAAAAAACAAAACAACAAAACAAACAAAACACAAAAAAATGAAAAGAAAGAAAACCAGAAAGCAAGCCAGAAAGAAAGAAAAATAGACCAGAAATAAAGGAAGAAAGATTCTTTCTTCTCTTCTGTCCTGCTTTCACTCTTTCCTTATTTCATTCATTCCTTCTTAAGAAAGAGCGAAATATAAAAAAGAAAGAAAGGAAGCCAGAAAGCAAGAAAGATGGACCAGAAAGAAAGGAAGAAAGATTCTTTCTTTCTTTCTGGCTTGTTTTCGCTCATTCTTTCTTTTATTATTCTTTTTTTTGTTTTTTTGATTATTTGTTAACAATGAACATTAAAAAAAAAAAAAAAAAAAAAAAAAGCAAGCCAGAATGAAAGAAAAACAGACCAGAAAGAAAGGAAGAAAGATTCTTTCTTCTCTTCTGGCCTGCTTTCACTCTTTCCTTATTTTGTTCATTCTTTTCTTAAGAAATAACACAAAAGAACCCAAACAACAAAAAAGCCAAACAAAAACACCCACCAACGAATAAAAGAAAGCATTCCAGAAAGCAAGATAGATGGACTGGAAAGAAAAGTAGACAGATTCTTTCTTCCCTTGAGGCCTGTTTTAGCTCTTTCTTTCTGAAAGTATTCTGAAAATAATCAGACATTACAGTGATCAGTAACAGCGTAGAACTCTAATAGGGATTCATGGCTTTAACCAAAATTTCTGTTAAAAGCATTTGCACAAATGTTGAAAATACGTCAAACTGTTCTGGTAAATGAAAACTAAGGGTTATAGAATAAAGAAAGCCAATGGCTATTTGAAGATTGATTACCGTGAATGAGGCCCCACATGATTGGGACACCTGAGAAATCTGGATGGGTTGGGTTAATTAAGAGAAATGGACAGCTGCTACCATAACAAAGGACTTTGGGAATACATTGAGTTAATTTTACTGAGATGAAAATAGATTTTCATGGAGTATCCTTTATTCTGACTCACTACCTGGCTCATAGAAATGTTCTTTTCTTTCAGTTAGAAAAAAATATAAAAAGTAAGGTAGAGTTCTAGTCTTATGCAAAATAATATTGATCTTCAAGCTGAGTGCAATACAATGAAACCTGTATGCCTAAGCTATACCTAAACTTCAAAGTAGAGTATTTGTTTTAGAGTATGTTGACATTAATGCTTCTGAATGCTTACCAGCCTAAACTGAAGTGTCTTACAGTGGTGAACTTCTCTTTACCTGAGGGGACAGCTTTCTCTAACATTAAAAAGACCCTTTTTTTTTTCAAATATCTCAAAAAAAGAGAGGTAATGTTCAAGAAGATTTATGAATCTCTAAGCAACTGTTCTGGAGATTAACTTGCTTTAGAACCCAAACAGCTTTTCGAAGAAAAAAAAAGTAAAGCCAAACCCCATACTTTCTTGTTGAGGCTGCTTGTATCCTCTGCTGAAAGTAGCCATGACACGGCTTTAAGAAACCTTACTGAAACAGCTAAATAGAAGCTATCAATATTTATCGGCCAACAATTTCATCTTCTTAATGTGTTGGTAGGAGAATAAACGTTGGCTGCAATCTCATAGCATTTTGAAATAAATTAAATTATGAATTGTGGTTTTGGACTCATCTGAATGTACTTGAACGGTTGCCTGAAACGTATTTTATTTACTTGGTTGAACTTGTATTATGGTTAATTTTCTGCTGATTATTTCGTTCAAATACTTTCAACTGAAGGATAACTCAGAAAAAAAAATCTCTGGTATGTTTAGAACAAAGCCTGTAAGCTAATAGAATGCATCCAGAAGATTTTATGCATCCACATCATTTATCTCAGACTGCAGTAGTAGAGATTAATTTAGTTATGCTTACATTTCTGGAGAAAGTAAATGGCTGTTTATTGGGTTTGTGAAGGGGATTTTGACAGTGCACTGTGCACTCACAGTATTTGAAACCAAAGGGACTGCTGTGACGCCTCCTTTGTAACACAAGAATTTGTAAAGAAATATGTGCTTTTCTTAGGTTCATCCATTTCCTATAATTTCAAATAAATACTCCTGGTTTAGGTATACAATGTAGAAAGTACTAAATTTTGTTTAATTACTCAACACAATATTTCCTGAAGTTTGGAGCTGAACTTCAGTGGTGTCCTGCCCTTGGCATCAGCAAAAATACTGAAGAGGAGAAAATATCATTTTTAGTTCACTATTTGAGATGCTTTTAAGTGCAGCTGAGATGGACTGATGTGTTAGAGGTCACATGAGATAAAAAACAAGACTGAATAGTTTGGAAACTGCAACTCTGAAACAGTTGGTTGATACATCTGGAAATGTACTGAGGTGTTAACTCTAGAGGGGCCAAAATAAGCTGCATACATTTCTCAAAGGATTTATGGCAGGGTTTTTTTAGTTAGTTCATGGCATCCAGAACAGCATAATGATCTGCCAGCAGGTGCTTGGGGACTGCTGTCAGCTCCCCTGGATTTTCTCAGCCCCAGGTTGAGCCAGTCACTGTCCCTCACTCCCTCCTCATAGTCTGTTCGAAGGAATTGCTGTTTTATTCCATCCAGAGGCAGCTGAAGGATAAATCAAACTCCTTCATACTAAGGAATACTAAGGTTCTAGTTAATACAACACATTAGACAGTATCATAGGAAATACAGGTTATACAGGTGTATTAATACAATACAATTCAGTACTATGCATTGCATTAAAAAAGCTTCCTTAGATTTTAATTGTTTTAAGCCCGAGAGACCTTATCTGTGATTCCAAGGCTAATGAGGTGCTCAGTAGTTTCATCATGGACCACAAAACTCACAGTGGGAAATCTGCAGGGCTTAGTTTCTGCTGGTAGGTCTCTGCTCTGAATGTCCACTGCTTTTGCAAGATCAGCAAGGCTGAAACAGATCAGATTTTTTTTCAAAAAGATACTTACAGTAAGATACCTAAGCAGTGTCTCTGGAAGATTATGGTAGTAAATGTAAGCCTAAACCCTATGGTTATTTCCTTCTTCAACTCCACTTCTTCACTCCGCACTCCTCTCCACCCTCCCCCAAATGCTGGAGGAGTGGGTGGGGCAGGTTGTGTTCAGCACACAGAGGTTACTCTCTGCTGCTTCTTACCTCTCACATTTTCTCCCTGCTCCAGTGCAGCCTCTCAACGGGCTGCAGCTCCTCCAAGAATATCTAACTGCTCCAACAGGGTGTTCTCCACACAGAAGCCACTGGCTTCTCTTCAGAGAGGGAGAATGGGCACTTGATACATTGATAGAAATGTCAAATAATCCAGTCAATGCATTTTCACCCGGCATGCACTGATTTGTCACTTGTACAAGAGCTATGAATAAAAATCATGAAAGTTTTAAAAAATCAGAGAAAGATTTAACTCCAATCTAAATAAGTAAATTTTTCTCAGGCCTATCAATATTGGACTCCTTGGTCCTCATGAAAATGTTTCTGTTATTACCAAATTCTGTTTCAGCCTGTTAAAAAAAAAAAAAAAAACAAACCAAAACAAAGCACCTTAAATTTAAAAAATAGCAAGTGTAATGTCCTAAAATTTGGGATCACTTTCATTCTCTGATTTTCACAGATGAAAGAAAATGTTTAGTAAGAAAAGTGCAAGGAAAATCATAGAATCATGGAATGGTTAGAGTGTTCAGTAGATCATCTAGTTCCAACCCCCCTGCCATAGCCATATGGGGACACCTCACACTAGACCAGGTTACCCTGGCATTGAACCCTGCCAGGGTTAGGGCAGCCACAGCATCCTCAGGCAACCTGTTCCAGTGCCTCACCACTCTCACAGTAATAATTTTTTTCCTTATGTCTAACCTAAATCTTCCCTATTAAAGTTTGAAGCCATTACCCCTTGTCCTATCACAACAGTCCCTGAATGAAAATGCCAGCAGCAGATCTCATTAAGTTAAAAAGAGGCAAATAGAAACTCTGATCTGAATGAAAATATATCCTCTGACAGTTTGGTTCCAATGGAATATAGCAATACCACACACAGATAAAATAATGGATAAACATGTCACATCTGAGTGTTTCTTTTTATGTGTCCTCTTGTTTATTAATTCCCATAGGTCTGTTTTTATAGCATAGACACAGTAATGTGCTCTCACAGAAGGGAAGGAATATTGTCTTTCTAACTCTCCTTGGAACAAAACTGATTTTGTGTGTGTGTGTGAGTGCGCACGTTTAGAGGCAAGCAGAATGTAATAGTGTTTATCATTATGCTGAATAGAAAAATGCTCATCTAATATTCCAAGTTAATTAAAAAATGAATATGCCAATATCTGAAGAAAGTTTGTGCATGTTACTTTTTTAGGGCCAGAGAATCAAAAAGACTGGATGTCTTTCTGCCATAAGGGCATAAATAGTTTTCTGTTGGACTGGTACAAGTCCAAAGAGACGCAACTGACTCTTAAGAGTTACTTCAAATTAACAGCGTGTGACTCAAAGCAGTTGATTCTTTGGATTTAGATTAGAAGAAAATAACCTTACTGATTCTGGGAGATCACAGATATTTATATAGTATTGTTACTTACAGAAAGCATACAGCATAATTAGCAAGCAACTGGAAAATTAGAGAATATGAGTTTGTTCCTCAGCGTGGCTGTTGTTTCATCAGCAAAACCCCTTCTGCTCTTATTTACACCTTTTAGCATTGTAACTCCACTAAAAGCAATGCTTCTGCCATAGGGATTACCAGTATGAGATGAATGAATCAATGATTCTAGAGGAGCCGATGCCATGACTGACATAAAATTATATCTGGCTGCAGGAAGGTTAGATATGAAGATCTGGGAGCACTGCAGGTGCAGTGCAGCTGTGTGCATCACCACAGTCACCATCATACATAATGTGGAGTCATATTTCACTGTGCCTTGGTGTAGAGCTCCTGAAAGTAAAGAGGTAGATCCAACTCACCCAGCAGTTAACCCGTCAACTGCAAGACTTAAAATGCCAATGAGCCCTAAATATTTGATGTTCTGTAAAGCTCACTTTTTAATGTACTTTTTTGTCTTTTTATTTCCCAGTTCTTTTCAGCCCTGATTTAGATATTCACTGACCTTCTACAAAGGATTGCTAATCTAATTCCTGTAAAGCATATTTTTTGAATGTTAAATGCAGCAATAAGCAGAAGCTTCCATAGTATGTGTAGTCCATTCTTCATGGTTTATTTATATAAAAAACAAGAACAGTTTGAATTTATTTCACTCAACTAGGAAACATTCTAGTGTCATTCTAGGAAACATCTTTTTGATGAGTACAGTGCACATAATATTCAGATGAAATAGGAGTATTTTTTACAGTGAAGTGCAGATGTTATAAATCACAGTGGGTATACCTGTAAGACCAGATGTTGTCATGATGAATTCATCTCACGTTTCTTTTATTTTTTTAATGGTAAATGAAATGTAAGTCCCTCTCTTCAGTTTTACTTTCCTGAGATTAGACATTCTATACAAACTCTGAGCCACAGTGGGGGACTGAGTATGCAAAAAGTCAGGTAGCTTCATTTTCATGTAGTAAAGAAAACCAAACCAAGTAGCACTAACTCCAGATCACCTTGCCAAGCAAAGAACTCTCAAGTTACGCTGTAATAAGAATTTAATGCAGGGCTTATTGTAAATGAAAATTACGATGAATCCATTATATATCATTCAGGATGTTTTGTGAAATTCAAAAGGGCTTTTTCTGTAGTTCAGCATTAATTAAACATTAGTTATGAATGCTTAGATACATGACTGCCAATTTGCCAGGTTTTACACAACAGACACTACGTTTTATAGTGCATTGAAATGGCACAATGATAGTCACAACAAATGCCACAAAGATAAAATGAAGAACAATGTAGAGCTTTATTTCTGTAATGCACATTTCATTTTGTACATACTTTGTTTCAAGAACTAACATCTATTCTGCAATTCAGAACACTTACTTCCAGGTACATTATACTCACCCCGTGTTAAGCAACTGCCGTTTGCTGAAATTTAAAAATGGGTAACCTGGCTTGTGGTGAGCTATTTTGTTAGGAAGGCCAAATGAACAGTAATGTATAAGTCCTGATTCTGTAATTGTTCAACATATAATGACCGCCTGAAATCAGGGAGAGAAATGTCTGATTAGTCTAAAAATTATTCCCTGGTATCATTCTGGAAGGTTCTCAGCAGCATTTTTAGGGTAGGCACGAGGTACTGTTTTAGAATCTGTTTTACTTTTACCATATGTAACGATGTCTTAAAAAGAAGTACAATCATTTTTTTCCTCTTTAGCTACTGAAGTCTAAAAATACCAGCAAAGATGAATCTATCATTGTCAGTGAGTACCGAACAGGTCCATACTTCAGCGGATGCCCCATTATTTATGTGCCTAGGATCTATAAATAGGTATAGATCACAGGATTTTGACTTATCTATAGCTTTATATGCTACCCTTGTTTACAGTAATATCAGTATTATTTAGCAGCAAGTTAAGAACACAGCACATTCATTTCCTTGTTTGGCATTTCCTTGTAATGTAATGTAAGATTACTAGATAAATACAAACAAAGTCTGTTAGACACCTTGGCTTTCTTCTGAAGGTGTAGTAGTTCAGATGACTGTTCAAAGTGATTATTTTAAATAAAAGTTTTCTTTGATCTACTGGATCTTGGCATATGGCATTAACAAGACCCATGGAGAAGGCATGAACAAAAAGGCACTTGTGCAGAAAGAAGAAATTGTATAAAGATGATCTGATAATAGTCTTATGGGGCATTAATAGATATTGCTTGGTCTTCTAAAATACCTAAATTTCACTAAAGGAATGAAAATTCAGCTGAGGTGTAAAAATAGTTATCTGATGCTAGCGACTAAAGTACAGCTACAGTTTGCATGAGAGACTGCAGCATCTTCTGCCTTGTTTGTCTTCACAAAGAAGCTTAAAAATGCTTTTAATATTTATATACTTGGCTAATTCTGCCTTGGGCAGACTGATAGAATTAGTGGGTCTGGCAGTGATCTAATGGTAAGAATCCTTCAATTTAGCCTGTCCAGAATTTTTATTTTGGGAACTCTATCTTCCTGATCTTTGAGCACTGTAACAATGTGTTAAACACAAGACCTTACAGGTTTTCTTCATGTAAACTTTGTAGTTAACAGTTTGCTGTTAGTATCATGAATCAAAACTGTAAAATTTAATAACATTTTTACAGCTGGGAGTTTGGTTAAGAAATTGCAGAAAGGAGTATGCGAGGGTGAAAGTGAGTAATCAGTACTGAAATTCTATAGATCAGTTGGCTTAACACATGGATTATTGCATGCAAAAAAATCTGTTTTAGATCCACTTTAATTTGATTTGATACCCTGGAGGATAGAAGCTCAACTATACAAGTGGATTAACAAATACATTCTCTCACTTTAATCCTTCGATGTAATGACAAAAATGTCTGATAAGAACCATGTCTGCCAGCCATGATAAAACACTGCAAATGCAGTGGTGAAGAGCAGTAATGCTAAAACTGTTTCATGACAGTTCTGACTGAGTAAAAATATATGAATCTAGCAACAAAGCCTCACAAGGACCATACAATGTACAAATCCCAGTTAAGATGGCTGAATTTCAAGTCAAAGTTCTAAGACAATAGAAAAATACAAAAATAAAACCAAAATAGGTCTCATTTCTGAGTGTGAAGCTGTGGAATTATTTTTTTCTTCTTTGACAACAGCTGCATAGCTGCATGCTTTCTTCTCAGTGTTGTCATTGTCATTGCAGTTAACAAAACCAGAGCAATGACATTTACAGCTCTGAAAGGAGAATGTGTGGAAGCATGTTTCCCTGGAGTATCTGCTTCCTATAGGTTCTTTGTCTTGCCACTCAGATCTATTGGACTGAAAAGAACTTTTCAATATCCATGCCACCCCTAAACAACACAGATTTATTGGTAAAAATAAAAAAAAAAGGGATTATGAGTTTCTTCTCTAAAATACAACAATCACAAAAAGGGACAAGTACATTAGAATCATGTTCAGAATAGTAGCAGCCATCAGCTATTTTGATATCATTGTCCTGGAATGGAGTGGTAATTGTGGAGAATTAACATAAAACATAGCATTGTGTGTTGGCTGCTATCACAGAGAGAAAATACTACAGAAATGCACAAAGGCTTCCATAAGCACTAAGAGTTTATGAGAGACCGATCTGAAATCAGACTCCTGTCCATTATCTCAAAGATTGGTCTGAGGAATTGAAATGGGACTCCACTGACCATTGTCTCAGAGATGGGTGAGAGGAGTTGAAATAAGACTCTTTCATCCATTGCCTGAGAGAAGGGAGTGAGGAATAAATTGGGAATCCACCATTCATTGCCTGAGGGATAAATGAGAAAGAGTTGAGAAGACTCTTCCATCCATTACCTCGAGGATTGGTGTGAGAATTGCTGTCAATTATCCCAAGAATTGCTGCAGACACCTGTGTGCATGCAGACATGTGCAGTTCGCTGCAAGACCAGGGAAACTGGTCCACCAGGAACAGGAATATGTGACATTAATCATAGAATCATAGAATCATAGAATAGTCAGGGCTGGAAAGGACCTCAAGATCATCTAGTTCCAACCCCCCTGCCATGGACAGGGACACCCCTCACTAAACCATCCCACACAAGGCTTCATCCAACCTGGCCTTGAACACCCCAGGGAAGAACACAGGTACTCCACCCAGCTCATGACAAAAGGGGGAGTAAAAAAATCGCAAGGGAGCCATGGCCATGAGGATGACTACAGAAGGACACCTCAGCAAAGACACTCTCCACCAATGACTACTATGGACCCTGAGGGACACCCTCCGTGAGACATCGCCATGAGGGCAAATCCATGAGACACACTCCACAGGGTACCTTCAAAAGGACTCCAGAAGGATGCCTCCACGAGGACACCCACCGCCGACTGACTCTTGGGGGACATTCTGCTCTGATACCATGAGACTACGAACCCTGAAGAACTCCCACCACCAATGGCGACGACAATGGTTCCCTGGGACATCGCTGGATCCATGGTGCTTCATTTTCTGCCTTTTTTCCCATCTGTCCTATCACTATCCCCTTTATTAAAATAACGTCTTTTTTTTTTATAATAACTGTCTTTTTTGTAATTTGTAACAAACAAACTGTCCAATTACGGTACTTGACCTCGTTTGTGTCTTAATTTCACTCTTGGGATCATAAACTGAAACAGGGTCCAGCACTGGGTTTTTTTCTCCAATTGGACCCTGACAGAGTTTATTTAAAAACTCACTACTACTGCCACTGCATTTTCCAAACATGGGGGTTTTTCTGGTTCCTAGACCACATAAAGAAAAATAGTTCTCTCTAATCAAAACCAGCATTTTGGTTAATAACAAGGAGAAAGAAACAAACAAAACCCATAATACTAGAAACAAAACCTCTGCTACTGGAAGGAAAATGTAGGACTAGTTGAGACTATTTCAGTAGGTTAGATGTGTTTAAATTATCCAGACTATGTAAGTCTCATGTAGAAATATTGGAGGAAATCCTCAGACTTGTGCCTAGTGGTTATCCTTAACCCACAGAACACAAATCAAGTACTAGAAGACTGGGAAAAGAAGTAAACAGCCACTTGTATTCAGATAGGGAAATGAAAGCATTAGAAGAATTATAATTAGTCAAATATTTATGCTTCAGAATGCCTTGTCATAGGTTGTAGAGCCACTAATGGGTAATATATTTCCATGTGCTGAGAGATTTAATTCATGTAATGACTTGCTAGTCCTGTAATCCTAGAAAAATTCTTACAGTTGTAGGTGATAAATAACGCCCCATAAAACTAGCTGGTACTATTAGGCTGCTTATTGTTTACATTTGGAGAATCCATTTTCAGCCTTGAAAAGCAGCACTATCCTGCATCTATTAAAAGGTACTAAGCAGTAGAAAGTTGTCTTGTCATTCATGACTTTGTTTTCATTTTTATGTTAAGATGGTGAGGACTGGAGTGGATGTTACTCAATTGACAGCAGTGGTAGCTGAAAGAGAGGGAGAATATTCACACAAAACTGAGCCACCAGAGAGACTTAATGTTGGTGATCCATGGATAAAACCTGACCACTTTCCTTATCTGCCAGTAGCCATCAATCAAAACAGATCAGATTCTAAATGATTTTCAAGGATTCTGAGAGCATTTCTGATGTTGCAGAGTAGCAATACAGATAGAGGTGTTGGAGATTCTTCATTTCTAACCTATTAGGCATCTATGGCAACTTCTGCAGCTCATGTTAAGAGGATGATAAAGTTTAGGGAGAAAGACTGGAAGCATCTTCTTTGGTTTTACCAGCTGCAGAAAAGAATCTTTAATTATATTTGCCTCTATCTCTATTAGCTCTGCCATAAAAGCACAGAATGTGTGTGTATTTAGCAGGTAGGAAGGCTAGCAGGGACCTTTCATTACGCCTCGTACATATGAAAAGCCTTATGGTATCCTCTATGCAGCAAAGCACCAGTTCCTGCTTTTCTATGTCATTCTTGCAGATTTTCAGTTGCTAAATGACACAGGAGTCAGGAAGCAATTATATAAGCATGAGGATGAACTTCTGTACGTAAGATGCAGAAATGGCAATCTTTTATTTTCTGTCTCATTTCACTTGACAGATTGAGGTAAATGCTAGCTGTCTTCAGTAACCGAAACATTACACAGAACACAAATCTATAAATAAAAAAAAAAAAGGAATGTGCATTCCTGGTCTAAATTAAAATGCTTCATTCTATGTGCTTCACCATTATTTTTTTTTCCTGTCTGATTCTTCTTTCTAATGCCTAATAATTCTACATAGTTAATTATATACTAGTAAGTACATGGCCCCACTGCTTGATCAATTAGAGCAACGGTTTACAGTCTAATTTGGAAATCTGTGCAAGAAAAAGAATGAAGACCATTAACATTATTTAGGGGAAATGCATACTTTCTATCAGCATATTATTTTTATTTTCACCATCTCTCCCACTTAACGGTATTTCTTGTCAGTTAAAATTAATATTTTGTTACATACCACTATGATGTGAGCATCAAATAGTAATTGATAAATTACAAATATTTTTAGAACATGAGAAAGTAATATCTAAATAAATGAATGAAAATCTCATATAACCTCTCACTGAGATACAAATTGGAACTATTGTGAAGCATTTAAGTAGCATGAGAGATTTGTCTCAGAGTAGCAGGAGCTATTACGGCACTCAGAGATATTTTTTTTTCTAGTTAGACGAAGCTTACTTTTAGCCTAGAAACTCCTATTTTTACCTCTCTCTCCCTCCCTCCTTCCCTTTCTTCCTACAAGCTATGCAACTATTTTGCCATTGGTGGAGCAACAGATCCTTCAAACTCATCCTAGTAGGCAAAATAACGTGATTTTACTGCACTTTGTCTAAATGAAAACTAATGTTATCTAGGAAAAACACATGCAGTTTTTCATCCTTATTGTATTACAGAAAAAAATGCCAAAATTCTACTAGGAGTATGACTGGAAGAAATTGGCATTTAAAGCATGTCCCAGTCTGCTTCCATTATATTCATATACATACAAAATCATTTCAGTGGCTCCAAAGTAGACCTCAGTGTAAGAACTTGAGATGATTATCTGAATAGTACATAAGCACAAAATGGTTTCTAAATAATTCAAAATAATTTTTGAACAAAACAAAGTCTTTTCCTCAGTGATACTGTAAACGAAAAAATTTCCCATAGAAACAGATTTTTGTGGTTTAAGAATTCTGTTCATATGAAAGAGGTAATTATTATTCCTCATTTACACTCATAAAGATTTATCTAGAACTAGATAAATCCTTTAGAAAATCGAAAAGCTGAGATTTAGGTTTTTAGAGATTCCAGAGCACATCTTTTTCCTCTCTTTTTCAGCCTGTAGTTTTGTCTGCCCTATATGGCATCTCAGTAGGTGTGGAAATCAGGAACCTCTAGCAGTTTCTACCAATAATGTGAGTATCCCTTGACCCAGGGCACCTCAGAGCTTTGCTGCAGCTGCCCTCCTAATTAGGAAGGGTGAAGCATCCTTTCAGCTGGTGCTGTCTGGAGCAAATCTATGTAAGATCCAGGCCCAGAGTACAGGTAACACATATAGCAAGGTGTGTAGAAAGGGTCATGTCTCTGTTCAAACCAGTCTGAGCAGTCTCCGGCATAGTGTTGTGCCACAGGGCAACTTCCTAAGCAGGTGATGGAGTGGCTGCACTGCCAAGGCGAAGGCTTTGCCCCAGACAGAGCTTCTGATGGTGAATACAGCCCTCAAAGTTCTAGGTTGCAAGGAGTGCCTGGAGCCTATTGCTGAGGCTGGGAGAGATGGCCTTCAAATTCACTGCCCTCAAAACTGAGGAGGAGCTTTGTCCTCTTGATCAAAGCAATGCAAAATCAGTAGGAAGATCTGGTAAGTGACAGTAATGAAAGACTTCCTACTGCTCCCCCTCTACTGACCTGGCCTGTCTTCCAGAAAAGTTTTATGCTTGCTGGCAGACTGGATCCAAGATGCAGTTGAGATACCAGCCTTTTGGCCATTACCCTTGGCTGCTATTCCATGTGGGTAATAAGGATACAACCAGGGGCAATCTAGAGAGTATCAGAAGTGATTACAGAGACAGCTTTCAACAAAGAATGATAGAGGAGGGAGAGAGTTACCAGCAGCCCTGAAAGGGAGCAACAGAGGGTTGATGAACAAAGGGCCTGGAATAATGTCAGTGAAAAGGAACAGAAAATCAACAGGACTTAAACACATCAGGAAGGGGAAGTGCAAATTCCTGGCCCTGTGGAGAAACAACCCCATGCACCGGTATTTTTTGGAAGCTCCGCAGCTGTAAAGCTGCTTTGCAGGAAAAGGAGGTAGGGACCTTATGGACAACAAATCGAACGTGAGCCGGTAATGTGCCTTTGTGGCAAAGTCAGCTAATGGTATCTTGGGCTGCATTAGAAATATCGCCAGCAGATTGAGAGAGGTGATCCTTCCCCTCTGTACAGCACTCATGGGGTCACATCTGGGGTACTGTGTCCAGTTCTGGGCTCCTCAGAACTACAAGAGCAATAGGGACATACTAGAGAGTCTAAAGAAAGACCATGAAGATGTTTAAGGGACTTGAGCACCTCAAATATGTGGGAAGGCTGAGAGAGCTGTGACTGTTTAGCCTGGAGAGAAAAGGCTCAGGAGGGATTTTATCACTTTATATAAATACCTGAAGAGACAGTGTAAGAGGAAGGAACCACACTCTTCAGTGGTTCCCAACAGCAGGACCAGAGGCAATGGGTACACATCAAAACACAGGAGGGTCCTGTCAGTTCTTCACTGCATGACCAGGCACTGGTACAGGTTGCCCAAAGAAGTTATGGAGTCTCTGTTCTTGGGTATATTCAGAAGCCATCTACAAACCTCTACTATTCTGGCAACAGAACTGGTTTCATTAGATGAAACAAGTTTTGTTTTTCTACTAGATCTTGTTGACTTGACTCAATTTGATTAGTGTAAAATTTCAGGAAAAGTTGATAAACATTGTTAGGCAATTTTCATTAGATTTCAAAAAGAATCTGGGGGATGGCAGGAAACATTTTAGAAACAAGTCTGTAGAAGCAATGTTCTGCACACTAGAAAAAGACTTTCACTGATGGAACATCTGGAAAATGGATTTGGATACTGGGCTAATAAAATAAATAAAAAAGCTTCTTTAGCAGAACTCTGTACAGAAGTTTTCTTCATCTGAAAGTTTAAACATTGTGATTAAACATATATAATAAGTTTTAGAGTGATACCTCAACATTGTAGATATTTGTAAGTTATTGAGTGCTATATAGCTGGCTACTGTCAATGTATTATTTTTCTTGCTGCTATGTTAAACATTCTTGTGAAACAGATGCTCATTCATGTTTTACTTTCAGAAGCTTTAGTTCTATATAGTTAAGCAGTGGGAGGTAAAGATTATGCAGAGCCATTCTAGTGATTTTGGAGAATGCAACTCTGCTCCTAGGCAGATTCAAAAGGGTTCATAATGAGCCAACTGTGAAGAGAGTGTTTTGGATGTGGTTTTTTGTTTTTCCCTCATCACTTTACCAAAGGTGAAGATAATGGTTTTTTTTTCCCCATAAAAACAGATTAATCTCTAGGCTTTAACCAGTCTTTAATGTACTACTATAAAATAATCTTAACCTCAGAAGCTAAAACAGAAATTAAGAGTATCTATACATAAAATAATTTTCCAAAATATGTGTGGAAATTTTTAATTATTATTTAGGCAATTTTTTTGCATTAATCATCTTTTTCAGCAATAAACACTGTGTACTTAGATTCTTTGAAATGCTTAATAATTTTTTTTTAAAGCAGTGTTTCAGATTGCGCCCAGGATGGCAAAGTCTATTTTCATTTTTTAACCTTTGTTACTATTTTTCAAACATAAATAAAAATTACATCTTTCAATTTATATGAGGCCTGATACTATGACAGGAATATAATTCAAGGTAATCTTGTTCCGTATTTTAGACTCTAAAAATTGCAAAGACCAATAATAGTTGGCCTCATGGTGCAGCACACAAAGCAGATCATTTTCTGTAGTCTGGCTCACCTTGTAGGTGGCCAGTATATTTGCCTTTGTTTTGCCACCCAGAAAGTCCAGTTATTGTTCTATTAAAACATTGACCTAGAATGAGCATCTTTGCACAGCTGGACTGAAGCTTAAATTCCAACTTGGACTCTAGAATCTACAGAGAGACACATACAAATTCACCCCTTCAGTCCTGCAGCAACCAATTGATTGAAACATACTCAGTTATTGCTTGAAACACCCTCAGTGATAAGTGCTGGTAGAAATTGTACAACTGGGTACCAGGAATGACTGTCTTTTCATGGGTGGAATCAGCAGATGCATGCTGTCCTGTGGTAGAAAGGATGTATCAAGTTATGTCACAGACAGGAGCATAAAACGCATACAAAACTGTCTAACTTTTAAAGAAGACATCTCTAAAGAGACACAGAGAAATTACTACAGTTTTTGTTACAGTAGTGTCTTCAGTGCTAGCTTTTGCAGTTCTTTGTAATACAGCTTCTCAGGTGCTGAAAAACCTTAATGAGGCCACATGCTGTCAGGGAGATGGTAGATCTTGCGCAATGTATTCAAAGTTTTTCTTCTACAGCTTCCCTTGTTGCTATGAGTCCACATGAGGAAAGTAAATCCAAATCTCTTGTATATTATTGTAAAATACTGCCTTAAAGTAGTTACCTGATATGAGATAGTTAAGAACACTATGCAAAATTCCTTGTTGGTTCATTTCCCACAACAATGTGAGAAATTGCAAAGTAGTAGGAATATGTTTGTTTATTAAAGTCTATATAAACACAGCATTTTACAGTATCCCTCACAATAAAGCAGGATATCATGCCTTTGGGATTGCTGGCTGCTTCTTGGAGAAGGTGCTGCAAATGGGGAATACTGAATATGTTGGTGCTTTTTTGCAAGCACATTTTATTTCAATTTTCTAGAAATAGATTTGATGCAGTTAGACATAGTGAAGCATTAAAATATTTTTAAACAGCAATTACAAAATTAATTTTAGTTTAATGTAGCTGCATCACTATCTTCAATAATGCTTCAATATTCCAATGTCTTTCTTTTACCAGGGAGTCTAAGCTTGGACAACTAGAGCCCTCTCTTTTGCAGACCTCTAATATTTTTACATCTCTAATTTCTAAACAAAATTATTACAAATTTCAGTTTGAAATAAAAACTTTTTAAGTCTTAAAAGAGTTAGTTAAAAAAAATAAAAAACTTCAGTATCACCTGATTCATTATTCTTTCTCCCCAAGTCTGATATTGTCAAGGGTAGATGCAGATTTTCCTTCACTTTGCTTCAGAATGTCCTAACAGGAAATCCTTTAGAAATTCCTTTAGGAATCACATAGTCCAGGACACTGTTAAGTTTCTAAAGGCAATAACTCTTTTCCTGTGCACTAGATTTTCATTACTGTTTGCTTTTAGCTTCAGTGAAGCAGCCTTCTTAATGACAATCAGCCAGCCTTCTGTCAGACTGAAATTATGTTGGATCTGACCTTTATCCTCATGAGGAAAGACAGGTAACATTGACAAATCTAGGCAAATTAAGCAGAACAGTAATGATGAGGATGTGGCTGGTGTTATTATCTCTTATAAATCTCTTGCAATTTCTTCTGAATCCTTGCTCTTTCAATAAGAACATGGGCAGAAGAAATGCATTAATTCTGACAGCAAGGGAGTAAGATATTTTGCTGTCAAACAGCTGGAGCAGTCAGGGCCCAGACATGTTTTGTGTATTGTATTTGTTATTTCTTCATCTGCATTGTAGACAGTGGGTCCACTCAGATATTCCTTAAAGCTGAGATTCTGGCATGTTGTTTAAAGGTGTCTATTTTGCTGGTCCTTCAGGCACTCCGTAAACATAGTTGATGCAGAATCACATATATGTGTTTGGGAGGCTAATTTTCAAAATTGAGAAGATTCTTGTCAAAGAAGGTGTATGAATCTCTTTCTGCCTGACAGAAAATGTTGAAAAAGACGTGAGATTATATAGTGAAAAGAAACAAGTTTTGTAGAACAGCAGTTTGAGTTCCTGAATGAGTAAGCAATGGAGCAGGAGAATCTCTTGTGTCTAGAGGGGCTGTGCCAACATGTGTGAGCCAGAAAAGACTTGGAACCAATATAATGATAGGTAGAAAAACCAATTTATTGTTTTATTTATTTATTTTTTTACACCTAGAAAAGCTTTTTCTATGAATTTATTAATAAGACATTCTATAGCCTCACATCTTTGTTATGTGTATTTGATTTATACAGATACTTCAACCACTTCTTCGTGCAGCACTGGGGAGTCAGGCACACTGCTTGTGGTAGTCGTATCTCCTGTGATTATACAGCATATTCTTACAGATTCAAAAGGGCATGTACCCCTTCTTATCTATGTTATCTTCATATCTATGTTCAGGCACTTTTTACCAATTGCAAAGAGACTTTGTAAGCTGGATATACAGAGTTTAAATGTACAAATTAATTATTTATTAGCTACAGAATAGTTATCAATAAGGTGCAAAGTTCAGCATTAATATACTCACTCCCACCAATGAAATAGCAGTGATATTTTACTTGACATGCAGTCGCTGCCACATGGACAGAGACTGCCTTCCTGTGCTCTTAGTGCTGATGAGCTGCCATCTAAATCCATGATTTCCCCCCTCAACCCATTCATTGCTAACTCTCACCATATCAACAGTCTTACCTCTGCCTTTCTTATTGTGCATGGCTCTTGTCTACACACTTTCCCAGCTTTTACTCAACTTAGAAGTACCATGAGAAATAGATGTCAGGTTTATGCAGATGTACTGTATCAAAACCAGACCTTGGATCACACTGAACAAGATGTGTATATATGGGTTTCATGTAAGCCTCATGATGATCAGTGGGATTTTTGGCTTTTTAGTTTAAAGTACTGTATTTCTCATGTTTTCTTATTCCGTGCTTTTTCTCACCAAAAAAAAAAAAAAAAAAAACCCAAAAAACTCTTGAGTTTCTGCAATACAATATTGAGGCCAGTTCTGACAAACTGTTACCAGGAAACATTTTTCAGCATGACAGAAAAATGTAAACTGCCTTTGTGTTGTAACCTTTGACAGCTTTTACCTGTCCTCAGGGAGAATGAACATATCATGTAAGAGCAAGACCTTTCAAATGACAGAAGACCACCTCATTAGTCTGTCTGAGCAACTTGGGCAAATGAGTCTGGCAGCTTGGTTATGGACTGGAGTTACAGAAGCACTGGCATGCGAAGGCAGTTCAGTCCCTTTTTACATCTTTCCAAGTCAAATATTACACATAGCTCTGGGGTAAAAAGATCAAACAATCTCAGAGAAAAAGAAACAGCCTTAATATTTTTCAGGTATAAATTCATTGTATCCCAGCATGAAAGCAGAATTACCACACCAATGAAAGGAAAAAAATTAATCCTGTATCAATCTGCATACTTCTCCTAATGTTATAATAGAACTGGATAATTTTATTTCTTTACTGTTTCTAGGTAAGACGTGGGGAGCACAGGCATGGCTACTCTGACATCAGTAGCTGGAAAAGTAGAATCTGGAGCATTTTGGGCATGTGTGTACTGGAAATATGATGCGCAGTCATTGCAAAAACAGCTTTTGGAGGGAGAAAATATAAACATCAGTGGGTTTAAGCACAGAGTGATGCATCTGTAAAAGCCAAAAGATCAGAGGGGGTGGAAATAGGGTGGAAATAGAGTAGTGATAGAAAGAAATGTGAGCATCTCACTAAAAAGTAAAGAAAAATAAAACTTATTGTTTTTTTACTTAGGGAAAACAAATCTGGGAATATAAATATATTTTAGCAGAAATTGTTTTAATTGTGTAAGATGAACTACATGAAACAGTAATAAGGCACGCTAAGTTAAATGCTAACATTTGTTGTTGATACAGTTAACATAGAATTCAGAGTAAATAGCATCCTGCATAAGCTTATGAATCCCATGGATATAACAGTGAAATTGTGTATCTACTGCTGGCACTGCTGTCCCAAGATGGTAAGTCTTGCTACTGAAGACATCTCCGTTATACAAAAATGAGAAAATGGTGTAATTTTAATGGTATAGAAGGTATTTTAAAAACATATAGAAAATTGTGTGTAGAGATAAATTTGGATTATAATTTTTCATTCAGCCATGGACTAAACCAATCAGAACTATTTTGAAGTTAGCAATCCTAGGGGACAGCAGTAAGTAGCCCTAAATTTTAATCTATCTCACGAGTGAATTGGTTCCTCAATTCTGTCATTATCTGAAAAGACACAAAGCATTCAAATGAGGAATAGGCTTTTCATTTGTGTAAATGAAATAAGTATAGTATCTGAACAAACCTGATGACATTTCAGCTGTGTGAATGAAGGAGCTCATCATTTAAGAAAATGACTCCATTATCTGTCCAGCTCATGAAAAAACATTTCTCACTGTCTTTTGTGGTGATCCTGTAATGAAGAAATGAATGCTTTTATATCAAGATATTTTTTTTAATTACTATGTATTTTTCATTTGCATTTAAATTAGAGTGCATGCATTTGCTGTGTTTCATCTAATGCATGAAATAGTTGAGCTTTGAAGGTTTTGGGTGGTTTTTTTTGCTGTTTTTCTTTAATCTCAGTGAATTTAGCATTCAGAGGCTATATCTACACTCTGGATTAGGCACATATGATATGTGATATAGTGGATCATAGATATGGTCAAATCATCCCAACAACGGTAAGAAGTTGAGATTGGTTCTCTAAATCAATGTTTCAGTTTCTAGTCTTACACTCAGTTTCTAGTCTTGTGCTCATAACACAAAGGGCTTCTTCACAGCTGTTACTAGTCTCACAGTGTGAAATGACAATCACTGTACTCGTAAATTTGTAACTTGCAAATTTGGAGCAGAAATTTTAAGTCAAGCTGGCTGAACACTTATGCTTTGCCACTAATTCAGCATTCCGCCAGCTTTAAACACAGTTATTGATACTACAACATTGTGCTTTGCAATGTATCTGTCTGTCGTATCACACTCTTCTCTGTGACACGACGGATCACACTCCTTCAGCTGAGTTCTAATCCCTTCTCAGAAATGGCACAAACCCACTGTGCATTCAGCAGACCAGTAGCTTTTACCAACACCTAATCTCCCTCGAACACTTTTGTTGTAAAAGCACTAAATAGTTATGTTACAGCTTAAAAATGCTGCATTTGGGCAAACAAAATCTTTCCATGGGCAAAACCAAAAGCTATGATTTGTATAGGACACTGATGAGGAATGGTTTAATGGTGTATTATTTGATCAAATGAATTACAAAGCCCAGTGCAAAAATGTTAACTGAGCTCTAAGCAACATTTGCAGTAAAATCAGATGTTGAGAACATCTGATTTTGGGAACAGGAAAGAATACGAAAATAAGTATGATCAAATAGAAAGTCACTTGATTATGAAGTCAAGGCAGTTTTTGGGCTGGTGTAGAAGCAAATGTCTGAGGTGACAGAATCAGAATGTGGATCATGACTGGATGATGAGTAACCTTGTGTAATGAGTTTTTTGCCTTGCAACTCTCAGGATTTTTATTTAGTGATACATCTATAAAGATAGAAAACAACAGAAGAGTGACTATTGTGTCCCCCAATATCTTCTCACATCGACTTGTTTCTTCAAGCAACAGGTATAAGCCTGTGGAGACACCAAACACAGGCAATGGAGTGGCAAGTTAGTGATCCTCAGGAAAAGAATCTGATCAGAAGTTATTGCTATTAGGGAGTCTACAATGCTGGTGGCATAACCAGTGGAAATTGAAAGAAGATGCTTGCTGCTATCACAAAGCATCTCAAATATCACATGTCAGTGCTTTATAAGAGAGCACATCAAAAATACTCTGTGCTGACTGCAAACAAAACCACTTGACAGACAGGAATGGCAGCTTGAGATGTCTAAATGTTCTTTTAAAATGCTCCAAAGCTATATTATATTTTCCATATGCTTAAGTAACTCTGTTTCCGTAAAAAGATCTCCAACATCATAAAATTCTGTATACAAAAATACAGCAACCAAGCAATCAAAGTGGAATTTTGGAAATTCTGTGGAAAATACACCTTAGGTTTTTGAGGGATGCTAATGAAGGCAGTCATGTAACTGAGAAAAGTTTGCAACTTCCTGCAATATTCTAGGACTAGGAAAGTCGTAACTCCTGTAGGACTTTGAAAATTTAGGTGAGTATTCATTTCTTGTGGAAAGCAAATATTTCCAGATTTATTTGTTTACTCAATTGAAAAGCCAACAGTGAATAGCTTTCCAACAGAGGAATCATTAGACCATCTGCTTGTTTTAATGCTGTGCTGCCTAATGTTACATCTACTGTTATCAGGCTGTTATCAGTGAAAAATGAGATTGATTTATTGTTGGTAAAAGCTGAATATTCCACTTCTGTAAGCAGAGAGGACACCTGCATAGTCACCCCACATTTACAAGAATTCATAGCAAGGAAGTGTCTTATGCTTTGCTTTTGAAAATACTTCTGAGGATTCTCAGAATTTCATTGTAAATGTGGTTGTTCATCAACTGTCATTCAAGCTTGGATTCACAGAGGTTTACATTGAAAATACAAAACATCTAAATTACATCTCTGGAAAATGTACTATATATTTTATTGGTTACAGTTACACAGTAAGACCTGAAAAGTATTAATTTTGTTCCAGTTCAGTGTCCTATCTAATATGGAGGGAATTCATTTAATACAAAAGAAGAATAGTGTTTTAATGCTAACTAGCATATCATATTAATATTTTCTATTTTGTCTTTGTATCAGTGTATTTGAAGTTAGTGCATTCTGTGTTTGGCTCACATGTTGTTGGAAATTTCATAGTCAACACTGTCTCAGTGGAAACCTAGAATAAAGCCGAGACACTTAATCTAGTAGCAGATGCAGTTGCTAAATATTTTAATGGAAGATATTGCAAAAAATAAAATCGAAAGTGTCAGATTAAATGATACTCAGTACCAATACAAAAAAAACATGTGTGTGAAGAATATATATTCTCCCGCAATCCCATAATACATATGCATACAAGAATATCCACGCCCAGACTCCACTGTTGTTTCTACCATCATTACTTAGGACATCAATGCATCTGTTACAACACTAACAGGAGAATTTTAAATCCTTTTATTCATTTTCTTGAAGCAGCAGGAATGCCGTCATTAATCCAAGCATTCTGAGGGTAAAGGGGTGCAGTGATCTTAGCATTTCATAGTGATTCAGATGATTTAGGATATCACACTAACCTCTTGAAAATATGCTCACTCAAAAGCATTTTTCACCATTATTGTTATGATCAAATCTAGATGTAAATAGCATTCACCACCTCTATTCAAATTAATCATCTTAAGGGAGCATACCATTAAAGCAGTAATGTCAATTAATAGAAATAAACACAGTATATTCTTGGGGACATTTCATAAAATTACAAAAACAGTTAGTTCAGCCTGAAGAAGAGAAGGCTGCATGGAGATCTCATAGCAGCCTTCCATTATCTGAAGAGGGCCTATAAGGATGCTGGGGAGGGACTCTTCATCAGGGACTGTAACGATAAAACAAGGGGTAATAGGTTTAAACTAAAACAGAAGTTCAGGTTAGATATAAGGAAGAAGTTCATTACTGTGAGGGTGGTGGCACTGGAAAAGGTTGCCCAAAGAAGTGGTAAATGCTCCATCCCTGGCGGCGTTCAAGGCTGGGTTGGATGGGTCTTTGAGTGACCTGGTCTAGTGTGAGGCGTCACTGCCCATGGCAGGTGGGTTGGAATTGGGTGGTCCTAAAGTCCTTTCCAACCCTAACCATTCTATGAATGAGCCACTGAGCTACAGTTGTGATGTAAAAAGCAATCTGCTTCTTCCTCTTCAGAATAATAATCACCTGAAATCCTTACCCATTCATAAAGTCAGTAATGTCATAAATCATAAGGATATAAGAGGGAGGAAATCTCAGAAGAAAACAGCAGGATGACTGGGGAAGCTGAAGGGCTGACTTCCAAGGGAATATTTGTAAAGGTTAGCATATATACATATGGTATTAGACAAAGAGTTATATTTATGAAGAATCTCAGACATTATAAACAAACCTGATAAAAAAGAGATTAGGAAAAGGAGTATATATAGGAAAGGCATGGATTCTTTCTCCTGCTGAGACGTACTTAATTTCAGGCAATACTCAAATACTCCCCTGCTCTTTGCTGTAGGTTTATGCACAGTAAATTAATTTCTAGCTCCTTTCCTGAAGGTTTTACTTCTGAAGTTTGTTAGCAGTAATTTGCTAGTCTAAAGGAAATTAGCTATGCACTTGTAGCGCTCTACAAATAATAAATCAATAGTAATTATGTTGTACATCAAAAGAATTAGATTGGCAGCTGTTGAAAATTTTCATTTGCCAGGATAATATTGCAAAATGATTACATTTATAGTCAAAGAAATGATTGCAGCCTTGAATATAATAAATCAATTTTCAATGCTTGCATCTGAAGGGCCATATACTAAACTTGTTATCATTTACCCATTACTCTTACAATTTGGGATGAAAAAAATGTATCTAAGAGCACCTGTGTTAAATGACTTCCAAAATATCCGGAGAAACCCTGGATACCAGTAGCTTGCTGCAAAAACTGGAATGGAACTTCTGGCATATCTTCAACAAACTCCTAATTTCAGTTATGTTTGTTATTGGCTTCAGACAGAAGAACTGATCTATGATATTTTATAGCATCTCCCAAACTGCCTGTATTCATCCTTCCAACAGAGGAAATTGTTAGCCTAAATTATTCCCATGCGAGAAAAAATGGGATGAAGAATATGAGAAAGTATCACAGCAGTGATTTTAAGAAAAGAGAGACATAGCAGCTCCCAGCATGTAGGAGGAATGAATGTAGGGAAAGGTAGAGTGCAACTTAGGGAAGAAAGTAAAATTAAACACATCCTATTCCCTCATGCATACCAACTTTTATTATGGGAGCAAAGATGATACTTAACTCAATTTCATTATGTGAACATATAATAATTATGGGGGAAAGGATTATCTGGAAAGACAGAATGGCACACACACAAAACTGCTGGTACACACAGTGAGAAGAGAGTAAGGGAGGTAGGAGAGGGTAGACAAAGACCCTCACATGGTCAAAGTACATGAAACAGTGACAAAAAAGGGGTTGGTTCTGGAATGTGCATGAAAACCATGTGAAGGAACAGAAAGGGCAGTGGGGGAAAAGAAAGCAGGATACCACTCAAGGCAGGGTGAATGAGAATGAGAAGATATGGAAGGGAGTCAGAGAGTTGCAGCCTATCCCTAGGGAACAAGGATGTGCATTCATGAAGTGTATAAGTAATTAATTTATTTTTAGTCTCTGACATGAGCTGTGTGCTCAGCCTATCACAGAAGTTACATGAGCTTGGCTTCTGTGCTGTGCCTGTCAACACAGAGTAACTTTTTATCAGAACTCTTTCTAAATCTCTGACTCTGCCCTCCTTTGGGGCTGCTGGACTGTATAATTTTTCCAGCTTGAACCTTCTGTTATGCTAACTGAAAAAAATATGTTTAGCTACATGTTCCTGAGAGCAAAGTTTTTTTACTCTTTTTTTTTTTTTTGTTTTGTTTTCAGACAAAGATTGATAGCAATAAATATCATACCTTGTTTATATCACTGCTTCTAAAAGCGGATTACAATTTTATAGGACTAAGGGGTGACCATCATCTGCCAGTCAAGAAGGAATACAAGGAAGTTAGCTTTACCAAAAGCACCCTAAACAAATATAGAGGTCACTTAGTTTTAAGCATAAATACTGTGATCCTGAAAGCAAATAAAGTTTGGAAGTGTAACTAAACTGGATGTGAGATAGCTTGTTTCCTAGATTTGAACAACACCTGTACATTGCAGATGATTTAAAGCAAGTGAACTTTGGTCATTTCCATCTTTTTGGAAATATTTTTTATTCCAGCACAAGGCAGTAATAAAAATGAACAGAATGTTCCTATTCTCAGTAACTTCGCTGCTGAGTTGTTTTTTTTTAATCCTTTAGTGGCAGCCATGAGGATTGTCTTTAAAATGGAAGAATCAGTCCACAAGTGATGAGGGTGAGAGTTATTACACTATCAGTTTTAAGGCTGCACTTCTTTCAAGGGTGATGTCTGCTTAAAATCAATGAACACATGGTATAGAATAGTTTAAGATAAGGCCCTTGGAATTCGGATTGGAGTTTCGTGCAGAGAGGTCATTTAAACTCCAGCCCACACAGGAAAATTTTCCTGTTGCTTTTAGAGAATATCAGCAATGTGTGACGCTGAACTGCAGGTGAAGAGGCTATTCAGTCATATTCAGCACTACCTCACAGACTGTGGCTGAATATTATACTGACTCTGCCTAACAGCTTTACACAGCTTTTGTAACTTTGTGGAATTGTTAACACTCAGGAAATCATTGTTAATAAGAAAGAACCCATTTGGGGAACTAAACACAGTTATCTTTAACTTCATATTTATAAATGAATTTTAAATGGCTGTTGGTTAAAAGGAGTTTCCATTACATGGAAAATGAAGACCAACAGCTTGGATCTGTGTTTTTCCCATAGCTGGCTGCATGGTTAGGTATTTAATGTTTGTTTTGAATGCTCTTTTCTCCTAGAGAATTGAAGACTGCTATTTTTCAGACCAGACATGGTTCATCAACAGTGAGTAAATTTTTTTCATTTCTTTGCAGAATGGGAACAGCTGGAAAGTTTTCAAAAAGAATTAAAGGTGTGGGGGAGAGGGTGGTGGGGTACTACGGGAAAAGAGTAAGCGAGGGACTTTTGAAAACCACACGCATATATACACACACGTCACATAATTTACATAGGTTGTAACTCACCTTTCTTAAAATATTTATAATACTATTTTTCAAATGCCACATTATTCTAAATACGGTTTGCATACTGAGTTTCTTGGAACATACATACTTCCTTTCTTCCATTCTTGTTCTGAATGTGGTTTGGAGCTGCTCAGGAGGAATGGTAAGGGTAAGAGAAAGGAAATATGTCTGTCTCTACATCTTAATTCACATGAGCTGTTCCAGAGAGAGAGAGAAGAGATGGGAAATGTGACAATTTAACGCTAAAAGCCTGCAAACCATAACCTCAGAGACTACATCTGGAAACAGGTTGATGACTACAAAACACAGATTCTAGAAAATCTGATTTCTCAAATGAAATACGAACTTATAGAATATTTTGAAAATTAGTGCTATAAAATATTACATATTTATTTTCCTAATACTGTGGAAGATGGTATCATCAGTAATAATACTGATCTTTTAATAGTGATGGTCTCAAAGCTTTTAAGCAAGGAAAATTTTTATCTTTATAGTTTGATATGACTGAATTGCCAGTAGTTAAAATAAGACCAAATCTCTTGAGTGCATAATCTTTCCTCAGAAATCACCCCAGTCCCCAGAAATAGTTGCCAAAGGTTAATCTTCAGTCACAGTTATCTTTAGTCTGTTCTGAATTCATGGTTGATATTGATAAAGCATTTTAGAGATTAAAAAAAAAACCCAAAACAACACAGAACACAATGTATAAAAGTTAAATATAATTAATATTATGTAGTGAACTTGAAGAATGTCCTTAGTATTTCAGAGAAGGCACATGGCTGTGTCAATAACTTAATTTACTGGCATAAGGAGGCAGTGATGGAGGAGATACGGTGCTCTAATGCAATGATGAGATAAATAGTAACATCATATCATTACCAATACAATGCTGTATTTAGTGTGCTTAACAGTTGGACATAACCACAAGATGGATGATTATTGATTGGATAATTTTAAATAAATTCTCTGTGGAAATTTCCTATGTTTGTTTGCATCCTCACTGTTATATTTATTTCATTTTTTTCAGATATGTCTATATGGTGTTCTTGGGACATCAACAAGCAATTTATGCAGAAGTACATAGGCTGCGTCAATCAATACCTTGGGATGTGTCCCCTATTCAGCTCTCCAGTATGAATTTCCTGTCACTCTTCCCACTCCCTCGGTCTTAAAAAAAAAAAAATCCAACAAAACAACAACAACAACAAAATCCCACCGTCTAGGAGATCCAATAAGTTGAGCAAAATACATTAAGGGTACATTTCTTTCAATGATATTACCTCATAAGATAGGCTGTTCCTCCTGAATGCTGGGTATGATGGTGCATAAATCATGATTTTTTCCACTGTCTTTGTATGTAATATTGTCCAAGATCCTGTTGACAGGAGAATGGAAGGTTGTTTTCATGGTACTGGAAGCATCTTCCAAGATCAGAATAACATTCTACTGGGTGCTTCTGCAAACAGAAGCAGATTATCTGCTGAAAAGAACGTACAAAGATTGATACCTTTTCTAGATATCCAATAACCTCAATGGGAAGATTATGCTCGTTATTGAATTACTTTTTTTTATAATCAACAAGATTTTGTTAGTAGAAACAGATTAAGGCCAGTTCTGAGCAGTCTTTTTGATAATGTCACACCAACATTATTTAAATGAGAATTAATATCTGTTTTTTTCAAGGAAAGAATACTTCTGTGAATGGTGGTAGGTAAAAACTAGCGCATAATCATTCACTGAGGAACCTGAACAGCAGATTTTTTTGCCTTATTAACTCTTCGAAGGTCCTGGAAAACAGAAATAGTATTATCTTGCTGCTGACCAGGAACAAGACTTGTTTTCCTTGTCCTATTGCTTAATGGTTTATGTATGATTTAGAAACAACTCTGCCAATTCAAATATTTCTTAGTGTTACAGTGATATCATTCACAGTTGCTAGTAATATAGCAGTCATGGTAACAAAAAGAATTGTAAGCATTCAATTTTTACTTCTATGCTTATGAACCAGTGAAAGCCATACTTTCCAATACCAAATACCCAGAGCTAAATGCCTGAACTCATAAACATTCTAGCTGTTAAAAGTCTAAAAGATTTCAGCCCTTGTTGTCTACCAGAAAGACATCTGATTTCAGAAAAAGAAATCCACAAAATTATCTCAGCTGCAGTTGGCTGTTTGAAAGGGTCATCAGCAAGCAATACCTTTAGAAATTGGGCCACAAATTTATTTTCTTCTGAATAGAAAACCAGTACATATGGATATCACCCTTGCTTTCACCTCAACTCCATTACTTCAGTTTCCAAAATTATAGCTAGAAAGCCATTAAAATAAGTACTTTAAGCTCATTAAAAAAAAATAGGGATAAAATATATTTAGCTGATTGGTAAAAATCAGCATTTCTAAAGGAAGTTTAGAAATGGGTTTCAACATAGAGGTATTATATGATGTACTATGTCTTCCTGACCACAATGATATCATCATAAATTGCTAATGATGACATCTAAAGTTATTCTAATTAATGACCTAATCTGAAGTAATTCAGTCCTTAAATCATCTTCATGTGCTAGCTGGTAAATCTAAGCAAGGGTTATAGTTCTTATTGTGAGGAAACTTTGTTTCTCCTTGTGTTCTTTAGCTTAAAGATTTTTCTTGGGCATCTTGGTAATTCAAGAAGCAATGGCTGTATGTTAATTTAGAAAGTAAATGTCAATCACTTTGCAAAAAAGATGTGCTAAAAAGTGCCCAAAGTTTCTGCATTGTTTATGAACCAATAAACAAACAATCAAACAAATCTAGTTACTGTGAGAGCAACTTGCTACAATTTATTTGCTCTTTGAAGTAACAGACATAGGAATCATTAATCTAGACCTAAGAATTTATTGTTGATCTTTCTGCTGTGCAATATGGAATGCATTCATTAGCCATTCTTATTCAAAAACATACACATATTTTCTAAAGGCCATAAATAACCTAAGAAATCCCTGTTCAGTCTGTTTGGTTTTTTTATTTTTTTTCCTGAATGTGTTTTAATACAGTCTGATAGCAAAACAGTAGTTTTTTGTTGAATAATTAACATCATAAAAGCAAACTTCAATTTAGGAAAGATTCTTTTTACTGATTGTACTGTAGATCAAGTTTCAGAATGGTCCTAGAAAATGTTATCAAATATTACTGTGTAATTCTTTTCAGACACAGGGGAGGTTTTTTAATAGTTCTTAAAGGATCAATTAAAAGTTGTATTCCTCCCATTACATAGATCAGCAATTCGTATATCAGCGTTAATTCCTCTGGAAAATCCTTTTGTAATGAAAAATTCTAATTTGTATCTGTAGAGAAGCTTAGATTATTACAGAAAAAAGGGCATTCTGAGATATGGACACAGAATTCTACCATGAAAGTAGTTCCCTCCACGAACAAAATCACATGCAAGGAACTTACAGAATACTTGCACAATTACTTCCTTTTAGCCTTTAATTTCTACTTGCAGAAGAAGTTTACTTGGTTAATTTTTTTTTTTCCAATCTGAGGTAGCAAAATATTGGAATAGGTGCCTAAGGACATTGTGGAATCCCCATCCTTATGTATCTTCAAAACACAGGGTCCTGAGCAACATGACCTAGTGCTCCATTTGAATCTAACTCCATGGCTGGGACCTTAGAACTTGGACCTTCGAGGATAGACCAGCTAACTTCTAGAAATCCCATCCAACCTAAATTATTATATGATTTAATTGCAAATTTCAGGTAGAATCTCAGCTTCCTTCTGGGTGTGTTTCAGAAAATATAGTTCTGCAAAACTTGCCTCTCTGTTTTGATGCTGCTACTGGGGTCTGTATTTGCTGGTCAAAAAACTCTATGCGAGCCTTGCACAAGCTTAGTCTCTATCTGTAGGTTTAACTGACAGCAGGGCTGAGTCTTGATGAAGTAGAATTTGAGACAGTATCTTATATCTTGAACCAACCTTCTGACACATTGTCATAGAATAGCTTGGGTAGGAAAGGACCTTTAAAGGTCATCAGATATTAAACACATATTAATCAAGAGGTATCTAGTACTAACATGCACATAATACAAATTTCACTTTTAAGGGACATTTTATACATAACTTTCTTAATACACAAAAATTTCCATATTAAGTTTTATAGCAAGCAAGCTCACTGTAATGAAGCATATGAGCCCTGTGAGGATCTAAGAAAATAATTGGATTTGCTCTGTGGGTAAAAGCACGCAAGTGCTTAGCATCAGCTCAGGATTACATTACCAGCTGAAAGATGTAAACAGGGATTCAGCCAGTAGCAACGGGTAGTTTCAGATGCCTAGTGAATGCAGCATTAGAGAAATGGAATCCTTCTGGGTTCAATCGCTATAAAATTGAAAGACAACAGCACCCACACTCACTGGGGCTGTGGTGTTTAGCTTGGGGCTTTCCACGGTGTAAAATGAATAACAAAAATCTATAAAAGACAGTTGAAACAGTTCTAAGTCTTGATTATTCTCTGTTTCTGAGAAGTTTAAATCACTTTAAGAAAGCAGAATGTACAGGAATTTTTCTTAAAACAAAAGGTCTTTTGTGCTCAGATCAGGCACGTCTCCAGGAATCACCTTTCCTAAACTAAATCTGATTCTTTGTGTTTCACTTAATCATTCTTTTTAAAATTTAGTTTCTACTTATATATGTTGTACTTCAAAGACTTATCCATACTTGGTCTGATAAAGCAGACCTGCCTGGCACATGTTGTCTGTCCCTTGTATATAACTGAGATTAAGACATGCACAATATCATGGAAAGTTTGGTTTAATTGTTGGGAAGAAAATAATGGCATCATGCAGATCTTTGCTGTTAATTTTACTATGTGTTTTACATATCATGGTGGTTCTAAAATTGACATATGCTGAAGTGTTACTTCACTAAATTATCCAGAATAAGATTTGCTGGAATTCGTACTGCAAGATATGGGGAGACATTCAATTTAAAGTACATTTTCTAAAATCTGAGATATTTTCAGAATTAGTTTGGATCTACAATTGCCCTTTAAAAACTCTCTTATTTAGAATGGAGAGAAGAGGCAATGTTGTGTCATCAGTGGAGTCACCACATTATTTGATACATTTGCAGTAAAAAGCAAACACTTCAGGAATCATTAGTTATAAGAACCAAATAACTTTATTCTCTCACTGATAACCACAGTTGTACTTAGCAGGTATCTTTTTCTAACCCAAAATGAACATTAAATAAAACTCTTTAGAAAAGATTTTAAGCCATTCTGCAGATATTTTTCTATTGATGTAGCCTGTTGAAAGTTTTACTTAAATACTTCAGTTATGTGGGCTCAGAGGTCTAAAAGGAAATCTAATGTCAATCAAAGATTTTTGCAGCTTTTCAAGTATAACTAGATGTTAAACATCCAGGATTACTTCAAACAAAGAATTTTTGAGGACATTTTTGTTATTTTTAACCCTTTCATATTGAGTCACTCCTGCACCAAGAAAAGCTTCATTTCTTTCAGATATGTGTCCAATGTGCTGCCATTTTCCAAGCTTTTCTTTTGCACAGATCTTGTAAGATGCCCAAACCAGAAAACAGGGAGGTCAGTTTTGATGTCCTAGAGCTCTGTCACCTGCTTGTTAACAGCAGCTCTCTGGCCAACTGCAATCAGGTTTGACATGTCATGAAAGTCCTCTGCACCCTTACCTCAGTCAATTTAACATTTTTCCTCCACCTAACTGCTAATCTTTGAAAGAATAATTTGGCTGAATACGACCCAAATTACTTGAACTATTATGGCTGGTTTGCTGACAGATAGCATGACACCACAAACATATTTCCCTTATGAAACCAGGCCAAAACAAGATTAAAATTCTATTTCCTTTGTCAGGGATTTTTATCTTATTTTGCTGTCACTGATATCAGCACTGTGTCATTTGAATCATCATGATTCAATAACTTTGAATTACAGAACATCAACAAAGGGTATATCTCATTGTGGAGCATGTTTTTTTACATTTATCTGCAGGTGACTTCTGGAAAAGAGAATGACCTACTCAAGTAATAATTTCTCAGTCTGAAAAGCATAAGAATAGCTTAAAAAAATTGATGTTGGAATGTATTCACCTAAGAGTGTACACAACATTAAATACAAAGTTCATCAGTGATTAAAAGTAGAGAGTACAGATTTTTTACATATACGCATTGCCTATTCTGTACTTGGATGTTCATTACCTGCATGCAATTAGTTGGTCATATGAACAAGAAGCATCTGGGATTTGATCCAGTGATATTGTGAAAAATAGTTGGATTAAAATAGCATTTAAATGATGTTGAGCTATTCGGCATTAAAAAATGCAGGGGACAGCTTGTTACTGAATGTAACCTTCTGTTGCCTACTAGCTCCTGGGACAAGATTTATCCAGGCTCATCAAAATATGCCTGGATATCCTTTATTTTTCCCACACATGGGAGAGCAGATGAGGGAAATACAGAAATAAGGTGATATATATATATAGAGAGCACCTGAAAGTAACACTCTCAGAAGGACCTATTTCTTTCCTAAGCAATGCAAAGCAAAAGTGTTGTGTGTTAAAGGAATATCTGCACTCAGGATAAGCTTTTCCAAATGGGAGTTTGGAACCTCAGACAGAAAGTTAAGTTCAGAAATTTATAATAAACTATATTATTTTGGCACTAAATCTCATGGGGTTTAAGAGATTTTATGTTGACATACACAATATCATGGAATTCAGGAGCATATTATATTGTTTGAATAGGCTTGCAGTAAAAGCCAAGAGCTGAGTTGATTTACACCTTTCTATCCATATTCTCAGTTTCAGAGGCATATTTAAATTGGTATGAAGTATGAGTGTACCATACAAATATATCTTAAGTGGATTATGATAATTAGACCACTGAAAAGGAGGCCAATAAAATATAAAAGTAGTGTTAAAATTCTGTCTGGTGCTACAGTTAGATCTAGTGGCTGTTTTATTTTGAAATCACATTTATTTCATAGTAATTTTTAATTTGTAATACTGCAGCAAATAAAACATAGATCTATGATAAAGTGAGTGGTTCTGACAACAGCATTCTGAATTTGGATACCTACTATTTTGCATTTCAATTACAACTGAATTACAGACAATGTGTACTGACAAATCTCCAAAGCTACTTTCGTTTTGGCATGTTTTTTACAGCAGTTGTGATAAAGTTGTTTGGGAAGATTGTGAGGCTATTGCACTTCAATCACAGTATTACTATTAAATAACAGTACTAAAGAAGGGAAGATACTAAAAAAAGGAAGAAAAAGAAAATGTTTCTCTTAACCTTATGTACTGTACACAGCAGGATGAGCTGCAAAGGGAGGTATAGAAGGATTTCTTAGCACATCTGAAGGAAAACAATGTACCTGGATGTAGGCAAATTCAGACTATGTATGCGCTTTTCCTGCCTACAAGGCCAAACATCTCATTCTTGTGGGCAGGCTAGTGAGATAAAAGAACCCAATTTTTTTTCATGGGCTACTCATATGTCATATAAGCTTACTTTATTAAAGAGAACACATGTTGTAGGGGAAGAAACTTTTGACTTAAGTGAACTATCCATAAATAATCTGTTACTGAGGGTAAAATGATGGTATACTCCTCACTGTCATTTTTCTTCTAAGTTTCTTGAGGAACTTACATAGAGTAAATCTGCATCAAAGATATTGACTCTCACAGCTTTCTTTTTTTTAATTTATTTCTGCTACATAAGTACAGTTTGAGTGAAGAAATGTGGGAGTATTTTATTTTTTAAAGGTTTAGAAATGATTACAATGCTCTCCAGATATACCAGTTTAATTGCTGTGAAGCCCAAATTCCTTATTTTATACACTTTACAGTCCCAGTATTCAAAATATCAAGAGATGCCTCCACATTGTTTTTCCTTGAAGTGACCTAGAGGAACAAATTTAATGAAAAAAAAATGAATAGATCAATCTTGGTGTTTATGCAGTCTCTTGTGTTTGTGCTGAAGCTGTAAATGTGTCTGTTATTGCTTTGTGTTTTTTGGACACTGTTGCTATAGAAAATCCATTGGCATTCCCTTCACACAGTCAGAAAAGCTTTGAAAGGTTGTGTATACTCAGAGTAACATATTTCTAGCTAGGGAAATATAGAATATTTACTATAAGTAATCCTGAGTTGTTTTCAATCTCCAGAAATAAGAAGCACTGCAAATAAATACAGAGTAGATCATTCTAAGAAAGTTTCCATGCAGGAAATGCAGTATAGTGTAAAATATCCTAGAGATGATTGTTTCGGATTCTGAACTTCAGAATTAAAAAAGTCTTATTGCTACTTCAAAAATTTAATCTACTTGAATCTGTGGAGATTTTTTTTATTTTAATTTGGTTTCAGTTTGGTTCTCTGGTTCTACAAAGGGAAGACAAAGACATTACTGGATAGGGGAGTAGTGGGTAAGGCACTTCCCTTGACATACTTAGTTCACCTTCTATAATTCTAAGCAAACATTTGTCATCTGTGTTTGCCTGACTGATAGTCAACATACTGAGCCCAAGTAATAACCAACAGCATCCAAAAGTATACAGCTGATACCATGGATAGCCAAATGGATGATTCACCTATCTGTTCTACTTATCAAAGGTTGATCATTGTTCTCCTTTGAGAATTTTGGTGTTTCAAAGTAAATGACTGTAACTGTTTGACTGGATTTCTTTTCTTTGCCATAAATTACTTCAAATGTGTTTGAAGAAAATAATATGTGCAATGTTGAGGTAGAATGGAAATAAAGAGAATCTGTATAAAAAAAATAGCTTCACTTATCACTGAAATGTTACCTTGGAAATGTGACATAGGTAGGAGAAGTTGCTCTCCACCAGAGTTTACCTCTGGTAAAGCTAAACCGATGCATAAATTTAGAACAATGTCAATAAAGAAAAATAACTATATGATTATTTGAGAGTTTTAAGGATTAATTTCCTAAAATGTGAGCTGGGTAGAAAATAGGTGTTTTATAAAAGGTCATGAAAATCCATACTCAACCTCTGTCCAGTTCTAAAGAAATCTTAGCTCTACACCTATACAGATTCTTACAAATGTGTACCTTGCTGTTCAGCATGAACAGAAACACTCTGATTTAAGGCTTAATAATCTCACCTTTTATCTTACTGTTGGTAAAAATGGAATTTCTTGTTTAGCTACTTGTTTGAGGTTTGTACTTGTAAAAGGTTTGAACATAAAAGTCAGATCTGGAAAAGTCTAATAGCTCAGTCTCCACACAAAAGATGTATATTTCTCCCTCTCTTAAAAAAACCCCATATACCTCAAAATAAATCAGCTTTCAAAAGGTGAGATACTGAAAACTGGACATAAAATACAGATCAAGAATTTCCTCAGAGGGATGAATCACCAGGTTATTCAAAACTGGGCTGAATCTGAGACGGGAAAAACAGTGATGTTGAAAACTTTGTATAGTGAATTATTCACTAGGTCTAGGAGAAAAAATGGTCTCACTCACGACGGTATTAGAATGACAATATTTCCAGTGTATCTCAAAGTCAGTTTACAATGATCTGATTTTAATGTCTCCCATATTAAAGAACAAATGAATTAATGTTGTTAACTAGTTTGGACATGTGGGGAAGCTTGCATGAGGTCCTTGCCATTTCTGGCCCAGCAGCACCTGTAGCAAACCAGTATGACCCTTGTACAGCATGCTTTGTGCTTCCCAGCACACCAGAGAAAGAAGTGAAAAAGGAAGAGAAATATAAGTCTGTGAGCAATATCAAAGAGTCTTGCAAGTAGCATATTTGAATTTCAGCCATAGACTGAGGACCACAGGCTTGAACTTTACAGGCATGAAAAGGAGTGTTTAACTACTTTTATCTCAGGTGCTAAATAAATCCTGACAGAGATAATTTGATTTCTGAGGAATCACACAACTGAATTAAAACTTTGAATTTAGTAAGACTTTGTCTGTAGTTACCCACCATTTTGAATGGGTTTCCTTTTATTCCATTTAAATCCCTTGCCCTGTCTTTTCATTTTACTGTTGTCAGTTGCTATTTAGAAGATAAAATAAGCTGTTGAATCTTTTATACATGTTTTCTAATTGCTTCTATATTTGTTTTCACTCCAATCTTGAAAGTGAAGTTTGGGCGAAAAGTGGCAACAACCCTCATTCTGTGTGCCAATGTCACCTGCTGGATTCCTCCATTCCCACCAATTCTCTGCTGCACTTGGGCTATTCTCTTTCAAATGCAGAATGAAATAAATGTCTTATTGGCTTGTATTCAGTGAGCCAGCATTACCTTTGGGTGTCCTCTCTAGCAAAGCAATCATTTATGCCATTTTATAGTTAGCTGCTCTTTCCTTCATAGAGCCATGCATTTTTTTATTTTTTTTACCAGATATGACCTTACTGGGTTCCAAACTGAAAGGTATTTTGCATGGATTTTCTGCACTGACAGGAAATGTGTTCAAGAATCAGCTCTCTCTAATATAATAGCATTACCTATCTCAACAATCTGTACTGAGAAAAAAATTTATTAAAAGCCCTCAATCCCATAGTTGATTTTCACTAATAACTGTGTCTTCCAACAGTCTTCTTTGAAGAATTTTATTTCCTCTGCTGAATACATCAGACATTTAATAAATGCAATGACTACAAATACCAAACACTCATATTCTTCAGGAGACCACAGAGACTTATGTATGTTCAAGTAGCATTCAGTTTATATATGGGTTAAGAGTTATGACCATCAATTTACAGTACAAATTATTTAATTTCACTGTTAGTAACTTTTTATTACTACCAGTTGGTGAATATTTCTTATGTTCAGAGATTTAAAAAATGGATCAGATGTCAAGTTGCTTTCTAAAAATGAGGAGGCAACCAAAACTAAGTTTCTATGGCATAAGGTGTAGGTGGAAAAGTTCATAATGCACACAACAGGTTAGACAGATAGACTAATATATTTTTTAAATCTTTTGATTTACTGGCTTTCAAAGGTGTTAGCCAGTTCCAAAGGGAGGACACCAGATATTCCTTACCATCCAGCTCAGTTGATCCTTACCCCATACAAATGTCCAAGTCTTGGTCTTTAAAGAATTTTTATCTAAATCACAGAATCACAGAATCACAGAATCCCAAGGGTTGGAAGGGACCTAAAAAGATCATCTAGTCCAACCCCCCTGCAAGAGCAGGGTAACCTACAGTACATCACACAGGAACTTGTCCAGGCGGGCCTTGAATATCTCCAGTGTAGGAGACTCCACAACCCCCCTGGGCAACCTGTTCCAGTGCTCTGTCACTCTTACAGTAAAGAAGTTCTTCCTAATGTTAACGTGGAACTTCCTATGTTCCAGTTTACACCCATTGCCCCTTGTCCTTTCACTGGATATCACTGAAAAAAGCCTAGCTCCATCATCCTGACACCTACCCTTCACATATTTGTAAACATTGATGAGGTCACCCCTCAGTCTCCTCTTTTGCAAGCTAAAGAGACCCAGCTCCCTCAGCCTCTCCTCATAAGGGGGATGTTCCACTCCCTTAATCATCTTTGTGGCTCTGCGCTGGACTCCTTCAAGCAATTCCCTGTCCTTCTTGAACAGAGGGGCCCAGAACTGGACGCAATATTCCAGATGCGGCCTCACCAAGGCTGAGTAGAGGGGGAGGAGAACCTCTCTTGACCTACTAACCACTCCCTTTCTAATGCACCCTAAGATGCCATTTGCCTTCTTGGCCACAAGAGCACATTGCTGGCTCATGGTCATCCTCCTATCCACCAGGACCCCCAGGTCCCTTTCCCATTCACTACTTTCCAGCAGGTCAACCCCCAACCTGTACTGGTACATGGGGTTGTTCTTCCCCAGATGCAAGACTCTACACTTGCCCTTGTTAAATTTCATCAAGTTTCTCCCCGCCCAACTCTCCAGCCTGTCCAGGTCTCGCTGAATGGCAGCACAGTCCTCTGGTGTGTCAGCCACTCCTCCCAGTTTTGTGTCATCAGCAAACTTGCTGAGGGTGCACTCAGTTCCCTCATCCAGGTCATTGATGAAAATATTAAACAGCACCGGTCCCAGCACCGACCCCTGAGGAACTCCACTAGTCACAGACCTCCAGCTAGATTCTGCGCCATTGACCACAACTCTCTGCCTTCTTCCTTTCAACCAGTTCTCGATCCACCTCACTACTTGATCGTCAAGCCCACACTTCCTCAGCTTATCTATGAGGATGCTGTGGGAGACAGTATCAAATGCCTTACTGAAATCAAGAAAAACCACATCTACCGCTCTACCATCATCCCTCCACCTAGTCACTTCCTCATAGAAGGCTATAAGGTTGGTCATACATGACTTCCCCCTCATAAAACCATGTTGGCTGTTCTTAATGACCCCCTCATCCTTGATATGCCTAGTGATGGAGTCAAGAATAAGTTGTTCCATCATCTTTCCAGGGATGGAGGTAAGGCTGACCGGTCTATAATTACCCGGGTCCTCCTTCTTGCCCTTCTTATAGATTGGTGTGACCTTTGCCATCCGCCAATCCTCAGGCACCTCGCCCGTTTCCCACGACTTACCAAAGATGATGGAAAGTGGCCTAGCAATGACCTCCGCCAGCTCCCTCAGCACCCGTGGGTGCATTCCATCCGGACCCATCGATTTACAGATGTCCAGATTGCATAGCTGATCCCTAACCCAATCCTCATCTACCAAAGCAAACTCCTCCTTTGTCCTGACTCCTTCTGGGGCTATAGAAATCCGGGGCCCTCGGCGAGAGTCTGCAGGAGTAAAGACAGAGGCAAAGAAGGCATTCAGCACCTCTGCCTTCTTTATATCCTCTGTCTCCAGGGTACCCACTTCGTTCAGCAGTGGGCCTATATTGCCTCTTGTTTTAGTTTTATTTGCTATGTATTTGAAGAAGCCCTTTCTATTGTCTTTAACCCGACTAGCAAGATTGAGTTCCAAGGAGGCCTTAGCTGTCCTAATTGCCTCCCTACATCCTCTATCAACTGTCCTATATTCCTCCCAAGCGGCCAGCCCCTCCTTCCATAATCCATAGATTCTCCTTTTCCACTTGAGTTTGCCCAGCAGCTCCTTGTTTAACCACGCCGGTCTCCTAGATCCCTTACTTGACTTCCTACTCATTGGGACGCTCCGATCCTGAGCTTGGAAGAAGCGGTCCTTGAATGCTAACCAACTATCTTGAGCCCCTTTACCGCCTAGTACACTTTCCCATGAGACTTCCCTTAGCAGTTGACTGAAGAGGCCAAAGTTGGCCCTTCGGAAATCCAGAACTGTGGCTTTGCTAGGTATTCTATTCCTCCCACACAGGATCCTAAACTCCACCATCTCATGGTCACTGCAGCCAAGGCTGCCATTGACCGTCACCACTTCAACCAAACCCTCCTTGTTGGCGAGTACTAAATCTAGCAGCGCTGCTCCCCTAGTTGGTACGTCCACCATTTGCATTAAGAAATTATCATCAATGCACTCGAGGAACCTCCTAGACTGTGAATGACTGGCTGTGTGAGTCTTCCAGCAAATATCGGGGTAATTAAAGTCCCCCACGACGACTAAGGCATGTAGTCGCGAGGCTACTTCCAGTTGCCTGTAGAAAGCCTCATCAACTCCTTCGTCCTGATCAGGAGGTCTGTAATAGACCCCCACAACTGTATCACCCGTGCCAGTCAGCCCCTTGATTCGTACCCACAGACATTCCACTTGCTCCTCATCCGACCCCGGACAGAACTCAATACATTCTAGTTGCTCTCTCACGTAAAGAGCAACTCCACCACCTCGCTTTGCTGACCTATCTTTCCTAAAAAGGACATAGGCATCCATGACCACATTCCAGTCATGTGAACTGTCCCACCATGTCTCTGTAATCGCCACTAGATCATAACCTTTAGCCCGCACACAGACTTCTCCTGTTTATTCCCCATGCTGCGTGCATTGGTGTACAGGCATTTCAGGGAGCCAGTCCTAGTACCCTTTTTCCCCTGCGGGACAGGGTCTAAAGAGCTATCCTTTCCCACAAGTGAAACAAGAGATTGATAGTCCTCCTTAGCCCGCCATCCTTCAATCCCTAGCATGTTCCTCTTGGGCTTGTCCCCAACAGGCCCAGTTAAATCCCCTCCCCCCTTCATAACTAGTTTAAAGCCCTGTCAATAAGCCCTGCTAACTCCTGCCCCAAAACCCTTTTTTTTCTCTGGGACGGGTGTATCCCGCCTGTCACCAGCAAACCAGGTGTCCCATACAGCAGCCCGTGACTGAAAAACCCAAACCCCTGCCTTTGGCACCAGTCACGTAGCCATACATTAACCTGCAGAGTCTTCTTATATATCCCTTCACCCTCGCTTGCAACAGGTATGGAGGCAAACACCACTTGCGCTCCAGACCCTTTAACCAGCCGTCCCAGGGCCCTGTAGTCTCTCTTCATTGCCCTTACGTTCCTCGTAATAATTTCGTCACTGCCAACCTGAAAAACCAGCAGTGGGTAGTAGTCAGACGGCTGCACCAGTTCAGAGAGCTTCTTTTTAACATCTCTAATCCGAGCCCCAGGCAGGCAGCAGACCTCCTTGTGGGGTGGATCCGGTCGACAAATGGGCCCTTCTGTTCCCCTCAGAAGGGAGTCACCCACCACAATTACTCTTCTTTTCTTCTTGGTTGCGGAAGTTCTGAGGCATGTGGGTGAGTGACTAGCCCTGGGTGACTCACTAGATAGATTTGCCTCACCATCTCCATTCACCTGGCCCTGAATTTCCAAGACCTCGTACCTGTTATTCAAGGGCAACTGGGAGGGAGGAAGGGATTGTGAGGGTTTTCGCTTACCTCTCCGAGGAGGAACCTCCCTCCATCCATCCTTGTCCATTAAGCTCTCTCCTTCTGTCTGATGGTAGGAGGGAAGGGGATCCATAGCTTGTTGAACCACTTCCCTCTGCCCTTGCCTTAGGGTGTGGTTCCACCAATCTATTTCACTTTCACACTCTCTAATGGCTCTCAACCTTTCTACCTCCTCCCTCAGTTCAGCCACCTGCCTGAGCAGGTCATTTATTTGCTCACAGTGAACACAAGCAGTATCACTGGCTCCCTCCAATACAAGTGCCAGGCTCAGGCATTCGCTGCAGCCAGGGACCTGCACAGCTGCATGTCTGCAGGAAGGCTCAGTCTGGATACCCACATTAGTACTCACTACAGCTTTCGATCGTGTTGTAACCATGATCTATCTGGTCAATCAATCCGTCTACGTCCCTCAGCACTCCTTCCCCCTCCTGTACTCCAGGCGAGTCCTCTCGATGAGGCGGTTGGAACGCTTCCCTGCCCGCTCGCCTGCCCGCTCGCCTGCCCGCGCGAACTGCCGCGCAAACTGCCTCGACCCTCTGCCTCGACGCTCTCTGTTTGCCGGCTCTGTTGCGCAAACTGCCTCGACCCTCTGCCTCGACGCTCTCTGTTTGCCGGCTCTGTTCGCCGCGCTCCTGGTCGCCGCGCTCCCTGGGAAGGTTTTTTAGCCACTCCCAGCTGGTGCCGCTCCTCCTGGCTCCGCCCCCTGTGAATCAGCCCCTCGCGGGAGCTGAGCTTCCGAGTCCTGGGCAAGTCCTGTTGAGGACTTGAGGCTCCCTCCTCAGTGGCTCTTGTCGCTCTGAGGTGAGGCACCTGGACGCTGATCTCTCCCCTCTCCGCTCCGGTGTTGCAGGCGTCCTCTCTCAAGCTACTCACCTCAGCAACTGATCGAGAGTGGCCCTTGATGGCCGGTTTGAATCTGACACCGAGCCTCCTGGCTCCGCCCCCTGTGAGTCAGCCCCTCGCGGGAGCTGAGCTTCCGAGTCCTGGGCAAGTCCTGTTGAGGACTTGAGGCTCCCTCCTCAGTGGCTCTTGTCGCTCTGAGGTGAGGCTCCTGGACGCTGATCTCTCCCCTCTCCGCTCCGGTGTTGCAGGCGTCCTCTCTCAAGCTACTCACCTCAGCAACTGATCGAGAGTGGCCCTTGATGGCCGGTTTGAATCTGACACCGAGCCTCCTGGCTCCGCCCCCTGTGAGTCAGCCCCTCGCGGGAGCTGAGCTTCCGAGTCCTGGGCAAGTCCTGTTGAGGACTTGAGGCTCCCTCCTCAGTGGCTCTTGTCGCTCTGAGGTGAGGCTCCTGGACGCTGATCTCTCCCCTCTCCGCTCCGGTGTTGCAGGCGTCCTCTCTCAAGCTACTCACCTCAGCAACTGATCGAGAGTGGCCCTTGATGGCCGGTTTGAATCTGACACCGAGCCTCCTGGCTCCGCCCCCTGTGAGTCAGCCCCTCGCGGGAGCTGAGCTTCCGAGTCCTGGGCAAGTCCTGTTGAGGACTTGAGGCTCCCTCCTCAGTGGCTCTTGTCGCTCTGAGGTGAGGCTCCTGGACGCTGATCTCTCCCCTCTCCGCTCCGGTGTTGCAGGCGTCCTCTCTCAAGCTACTCACCTCAGCAACTGATCGAGAGTGGCCCTTGATGGCCGGTTTGAATCTGACACCGAGCCTCCTGGCTCCGCCCCCTGTGAGTCAGCCCCTCGCGGGAGCTGAGCTTCCGAGTCCTGGGCAAGTCCTGTTGAGGACTTGAGGCTCCCTCCTCAGTGGCTCTTGTCGCTCTGAGGTGAGGCACCTGGACGCTGATCTCTCCCCTCTCCGCTCCGGTGTTGCAGGCGTCCTCTCTCAAGCTACTCACCTCAGCAACTGATCGAGAGTGGCCCTTGATGGCCGGTTTGAATCTGACACCGAGCCTCCTGGCTCCGCCCCCTGTGAGTCAGCCCCTCGCGGGAGCTGAGCTTCCGAGTCCTGGGCAAGTCCTGTTGAGGACTTGAGGCTCCCTCCTCAGTGGCTCTTGTCGCTCTGAGGTGAGGCTCCTGGACGCTGATCTCTCCCCTCTCCGCTCCGGTGTTGCAGGCGTCCTCTCTCGATCTGGCTCTACTTGCTTAGCCAAGCAGATCTTCTCAAAGCTGGATCTGGCATGGCTTCAGTTAATTTTCTGCTCCTGCTATGCAAATGATTATTCCATTTCACTATCACTTATTCTTCCTCTCCAGAATAAACATAACTCGAACAGTAAAAGACCTTAACAAACTACCATAGCAAATAGACTGTGTGTAAAAAAACCCAACAGAACCCCCCCCATAACTCGCTCATATTCCAAAAGAAGAAAAAAAAAGAAACAATGCCCATCTCCCAGTCAGTATCACAGAACTGCTTTTGTCTTAATGTCCCCCTTTTATCTATTATTTTCTAGATAGAAAAAACTAGTCTGGTAGTCATTTGTACCACTCAATACTTATCTAATTTTAGATAGTCTACAATTGTTTTTCTCCCCAATGGATATATTTGAAACGTGAGAGATTCAGCATATTTTATATTAATAATAAAGCTTATTTACATGAAATGTACTTTTGTTCAGCAAGAAGGTACAGAAAATCTTATAATAAAAAAACCCTTACAAGTTCAGCAACATCTGTTATTTTTCCTTGAGGAAATAATTTCTTTAGCAAAGATAACAAGCAAACTGAAAGGTGAAGTAAACCCTGAAAATTAATAGACATTAATTTTGCCACCATGAAATTCTACAGCAAGTTTCCCTCGGGCTTTGCAGGAAACAGAATTGGCCATATGAGGATAAAAGGATTTTGAAGAAATTAATTAGGTTTTAAATATAATTTTAAGACTCTTTCAGTTTTTGTTTGTTTGTTTTCATGTCTTAATTTTTCTGCCATTTTGGGGAAAAAAACCCCAATCTTAATAAAATTCTGAAAGGAAAACTTTATTTTAAATACCCTTTGTTTCACTTTCTAATTCTTGCTGCTGTTATCTATGTTGGCTTTTAGGCAGTCAGTATGGCTAAAGGTTTAAGGAGTAGGAAATAGTTGTGATATCAATGCTTGACTACACAATAGAAAACAGTTTCCTTCTTTTGCCAGGGAAATTATTTCATGTAAATAGAATACTGTCCTGGGTTCAGCAGTAGCAGTCATTTTTTCTCCTTCTTGGTCACTGGTGCAGCGCTGTGTTTTTGACTTTCGGCCTGGAAACGGTGCTGATAGCAGCGATGTTTTTAGTTACTGCTCAAATGTTTGGTCTGGCCAAGGACTTTCTGAGCCTCATGCTCTGCCAGGGAGGAGGGGAAGCTGGGAGGAAGCAGACACAGGACACCTGACCCAAACTAGCCAAAGAAGTATTCCATACCACAACACTTCATGCCCAGGATGTAACAGAGTTATCCAGAAGAGCTAGTTCACTGTGGGGTTGGACTAGGTATCAGTAGGTGCTCGACTGGGCTGGGGGGGGGGGGTGAGTTATCGGTTGGCTGGTGGTGAGGTATTGTATTTTCTTCCCTTGTTATTTCCTTCATCATTATTATTATTGGTGGTAGCAGTAGTGATTTGTGTTATACTTTAGTTACTAAACTGTTCTTATCTCAACCCGTGGGAGCTACATTCTTCCAATTCTCCTTCCCATCCCTCCAGGAGCAGGGGAAGGGCATGAAGGAGTGGAGTGAGTGAACGAGCTGTGTGGCTGGGTTTAAATCACAACAAATAATAAACAGACACTTTTTTTTTTTTTTAAGAAAAAGATGAGGTTTTTCCAACATTTCTGCATTGCACTTTCATCATATCAATATATTCTTAAATTAATGTTCAACTTCAATTAAAGAAAAAAATAAATTTTTGTCTTCCTAAGGAAAACATGGAGGAGGGAATGAACAAAATGAAAAAAAAATTGTAAAGGAATTTCCATGCTGTCTGAAACCATTTTCTTTTATAAAACCAGATTAAAAGGTGGTTATTTACTGCTGTCCATCTCCAGTACTTTGATTTTTCTCTGTATTCTCCTCTTATTATAAGGAATAATTTTAAAAGCTACAGTGAAAGAGCCATGAGGTGCAGCAAAATGAAGAAAATAGCAGTATAAGGGGTGCAGTTACTACTTTGTTTGTAGTTTGGTTTCCATCAATACATTGAGAATTAATTATAAGCACTGGAGACTTTTTAGAGGAAGTGAAAAAAAAGGAATGTGAAAGACTTTGGTGGGCCCTCAGTGTTCACAGAGATAAAGCAAAGGTAACGATACCCGAGCCTGAATATCTTGAATTTGCAGTGTCTATTAACTTTTCTGCGTTTCTTTCTTGTCTGTTGCCTTCTTGCTCAGAAAAGAAATGATGTAAGAATTAAAATAGGAAATGCAATAGTTTAAATGTTGTGAATCAAATTAACACTAAAGCATGTCAGTATTGCCCCTCATATTTTGAAAAGGAAGCAGTCCCTCCAAAAGGGAAAGATTTACTGTTAGAAAACCTGTACTGTTCTCTGTCCCCTGCTTCCCCTCAAGGTAGATTTAGAAGCTCATGTAGTTTTTTCCTTGTTTCCTACAGTTTGATATCTACATGTTTTGCCAGCATTTCCATGGGTACTTTTCAATTCATTGTACAATTTCAATCTAATTTGACAGATCAGAATGTTAAAAATAAATAAATAAATAAATAAAAAATCTTAAATTCTTAAGAAAACTAGAAGAAATGGAAGAGAAGTCAGCAAATGAATGAGCAAAGATACAGAGTAATCATAGGTGCTATTTTGCCTGACCCACAGGCTGCTCCAAGGATTGAGTGACCAAAGAGTTAGTACAGCACTTCTATCTGCTAAATACAAATACAAACAGAAGTATTAGAAATTTGGAAGAAAAGAATTTTACATATGTGGACATAATGACAACAAGTACTGGGCACTGAATGCAAGAAGTCTTAGGGTAATGACTAAAACTGTGTGTAACTAGTATTTCAGTGTGTAATTCACTGTGCATAACAGAAGAATTGCTGAAGATACGCTAAAGCATATGTCAAGGATTGCTTTTTTTCAGAGATGATGACAGATGTTAAAGAATTTTCTACTATGGCCAAAATACAATGTGAAGACAGTTACTTTCAGTAACCAGAAATTAAGCTGGAGATACTAAATAATGAAAAAAACAATAACAACAGAAATTAAACATGAGAACTCCTGTGAGAAGGCTCACATACAGTAAATTGGAAGCAATGTCGAAGGGTCTTCTTTCAAAAAGTCAATAAATTCAGCTCCTAACCAGAGTAACTTTGTGTAATTTCAGGTGCTCTACAGGATTCAGGACATTTGCAGAACATCTTGTGGGCAGCCTGCAGGCCTTTTTGTTTTCCTGTCATCTTTCCCAATACCCTGCAATTTTGTCTTTGACATGTAATGTTAAAATACAATATTGATTTATAGAAACAACTCTCCTGTTTCCTAAGAGAAGAGTTTCTGAACGAGGGAAATAGATAATAGGTGTCAGAAAGGTAATTTTACTAATTTTCTAGATCCAACACAGAATAGCAGGAAATAAGGAAAATAAAAAAGCCCAAAAGATGCAGTTCAAAAATCAGTATTTTCAGGAATGAGTAGAAACAATGTGCGTGTATTGGGTTTGCCTGGGGTGGAGTTAACTTTCCCCATAGCAGTAGCTAGAATGATGTTCATAACACACCAGTGTTGTGGCTACTGCTGAGCAGTGCTTTCACGACATCAAGACTGTGTCTCCAACTCCACTCCTAACAATAAAAGCTAATACCAATGAGGAGAATGGGTGGCTGAATTCATTATTAAGTCATTTATCTTCTGAGGCAATCACTGTGCGTATTGAGCTACTTCCCAAGAAGTGACTGGACAACTTGTTGATGGAAAGGAAATAATCTTTCTTTTAATCTTTTCTGTCTTTTGTATGCAGGCTTGGCTTTTCTTTATTAAACTGTCTTTATCTCAACCTATGAGTTTTTAATCTTATTTTCTCCCCTCGTCCCACCAAAGAGCAGGAGTGAAAGAGTGGCTTGGTGGTTACCTTGCAGTCAGCCAAGGTCAATCCACCACAGAGCACTGCACTATGACACAGGTTTTTTTTTTATTTAGAATGTAACACTAAAATTTATAGACTGTGATTAGCATAAGGATCTCCTGAACAGCACTTCCAATGTGTGTTAATTATTGTACAGTTACCTCTTCCATCATATTTAAAACTGGATTGGAATATTCTTAACTTTTATGGTGTCTCAGCATACTGCTGATGCGGAAAGAGCACTTGCACAGAACTTCCTCTTTAAAACTGCTCCTCATGCAGTCTTGCTGAATAAATGAAAGAAGATATTGTGAGTATGGCAATGATCCCTTTCTTGCAAAACTATTAATGAGTACTTTGCATAAACTTGCTTACCTTGAAGACAACCTGTGCTGCTACCAATGGAGATATTATCCTGGATTGTGTTCTTTTAGACTGTATTGTCCACTTAAGTCAGTAAATTTATCATAAATTCTATCTGGGTTAAGAGTATACATGCTTAATAAAGAAATAAAACTTAGGTAAACTGGAAAGACACAGAAATGGCTTAGTGCTAATCTGTGGTAAGATTCCACCTACTTAACACCCATTAGCAGTTGGACATCTTAACATGTCCTGGCCCAGAAGCCAGTATTTCCAAGAAACACTGCTTTGTCTCCTTTGTTTACCAGAATCAGTAGAGTCATTCATTAAGTGTAAATTAAAGAACTGACATGGGCAGGGGGTTTATGCTGGGTTCTTTTCTTACTTATATTTCAAAACATCTCCTCCAGGTTTAATCTCACTGAAACAATTTATAGTTCCTCTCAGAACACCCACTCTTAAGAGATTAATTCATCTGCATGGAGTTTCTAAGGTTTTATTTAGTCTCTTCCTATCTTAACATTCCCAGAGTAACCACTTATATTCAAACACTTGGGGCAGATTCTTTACCAGAAACCTGTTATTCACAGCCAGTTCACTATTTACTGTTTTATTTTGGCTTTCTGCTCTGAACTGTAATCAACCCCAGATCTTACGAAAATCAAAGAATATCAAAGTAGAATACTTGATACAAAAAATTCCAGGGTTTCTGCATAGTAACATTGCATGGTGCTAAAAGCTTTCCAGCTGACTAAGAGAAATCTTAATTTTCCCATCCAGAATTCAGAAATAACTTTCCAAGCTACGGGACCCTTTTTCACTCATCTGTTGCTATGTACCTTTCATATCTTGGACCTGAAATTAGCTTCCCAATATAACAGGTTCTGCTGTTGAAAGACTGTGATTGGCTGCATGCTTCTACTGCTCATAAGATACTTATTCCCTTTCTCTTATTTGTGATGACATCAATCTGGTTCATGACCCAGATGATCAGCTGTTGGGCAGGGAGTCAAGTATCTCTCAACAAAAATTTCAGACCTGTGGCATGAAGACAGACAAAAATTAACACTGGCTAAAAGATCTTGTTAAAATCTTGTTCTTAAGCTCAGTTAGACATCACTCAGGCTTTAGTCAAGCTAAAGCAATTAAGAATTCATGGATGAATACTTCAAATGAATTTCAATTATTGCTCATGCTTTACAATATTTTAATGAGTGGGAGATTAGCTCATAGTCCTTGAAAACTGGTAACTTTGAAAAGCTAGGTTGGACTCTATAGCTCAATTCACTTCTAGCTGATAACTGTATTTCAATAGGGAGTATACTAATAATGTTGCTAGTGTTATGGCAATTGCTGTAATAGAAAACCAAAATTGGTTTCCTGGACAAAATTCATAAAGTAATCTTTTTCTCTTGAACTGACATATCTGGTTAAAAACAGAAAATAATGATTTATTAAAGACCTTCTGAAATTATTTGATATATCAAATAGCTTTATGTTAAATATTCTTATATAAATTTAAATTACTATCATTAATATTACCAAGTGGTGATGTTGTAATTTCAAGTATCTGGACATAAACTTGTATAAAACAAGCTCCTCTCATTTTTTCTGAATGCACGACCTCTTTCAACAAAGCTTCAAGAGATAACATCATATCAAACACATATACTACATTTAATGTGATAAATCTGGATTTTAACAGTAACAGTACCTCTGTTACTCCTGCTCCTTTCTAAGTCATAGCATTTAACCACATGCAGGTCAAAAACTGCTGTCATTACGACTGCAAGAAAATATATTTAAATAGGATAGATTTATTTTTCTTTTCATTGTCTTCTTGGAGTTTGGAAGATATTTTTACTTAGCTAGAAAAACTAATATCCAAGCTGATAAAATATGTACGGAGCCATCCTCAGATGATAAAGGTTTGAAACTTACTGAGAAAGTCTGTGTCCTGAATATATCTGATTTGAGTAGTAGGATGGTAGCTGCCCACACACCACTCACTCAGGGTGCTGATATGAGTCATTGCTGACAAAAGGAATATATGCAGCTTCTTGCCCTTACACACTTTTATTTATTCAGGTAGGTTTTTTTCAGTTGATGTAATAATTCTTTAAGGTTGACAAACTCTGGCCCCACAGCATCAGGTTGTGCCTACATTAGCAACCTGATTCAGAGCAGGAGCTTGGTTTTGAAGCCCTGACAATTTGTATTTACTGACCATGGGGCTGAATTGTCAGGCTGGTTTTGATGCAGAATTAGGTTCTCTCATGGGAAACTAAATTGGGAGTTCTGCTCCAAAAGTACTTCAGTACTCACAAGCTCCTTGGTCTCAGCTCCAGGGTGGGTCATGGTCTCCCAGGACCCTCCGAGGTATGCAGCAGAAGGCTCCTGGTCTGTCTAGAGGTCTCACAGCAACCTGGAAATTTTCTAAAGCGGCATATAGGGACAATTCCTGTAAAAGTATTCCCGCTTGTCCTCTGCTGCCAGACTTCATCTCTTGATTTAGTTATTCCTTTCTCATTCATCTGCTCTCTCCCTTTTTCAGGACCCTTTTTCTTGCTGCCATCTGAACTACTTTATTTTGCTGTCTCTTCTCTAATTTCACTGAACCTCATAGTATCCAGATGAACATTTAACAACATTTAAAATTATTAATTTTCTACTTTTTCCATGTTTCTGTCATATTGACACTGTTCATTTAACTTCTCAAAAAGCTCAGGGAGAAGGAACCTTTGGCAATATCAGGGGTTTTAACCTCAGTGCTGCCTCCGTGTATGAAAGATTAATTCAGCATAATCATGGTGGTGTCCTTGAAATCATGTTTTGTGGGTACACACCTGTTCCTTGAAGAGCACTTGGGAGGTCTTTGGCTGGAAGAATAACTCAGAGAGAGCAGCTCATTCATGCTCCTGCACTGAGAAGCCAGGGCTGTGAAATAGGAGAAACAAGAGTGGTACACAGCCCTGTTTCTGCAAAAGACACCTGCAAAGCCATGTCTTTTACCACTTCCCTGCAATGGCCTGCACCAGCAGGAGGAGCCTGTTCCAGTGCTCCCAGCTTCAACACTCTCTCAGTGTCCTCTTTGCTATAGTCTTCCATATACAGGCATGATCAACCATTTAAACACAGTCAGGAGTATAGTTTTTGTACAGCCATTGCATATACACCAATAGCACTTACATAAGAATGAACATTTCAAATAGCCTAATCATGCTCTGTCTTACAGGCTGATCAGACTCAGTGCTCACTAGCAGATTTTACTCATGGGTCACTCAGGTAGCTTATGGTCCTTTCAGTGCCCAGCTCCTAAACCTATTGAGCTCCAGCTAGTTTGACTTGAAGTTTATTAGTGTTCTACATAAAAACATCTCCAGTAGCTAGTCCAGAAATCATGTCCTACTTTCCCACTGCTCTGGTTTGAAGCATTGCAAATGGATATAGTCATGCACAGAATGATGAGGACAATGACACTAACAGAAAAGTGGTTAGGGTTTAAGAAGAAAAATAGAACAGACTGTGATAATCAGATATAGGGCTTGGTCAAACAAGAGTGCTGACCAGTGTCTGTTTGCACAGAGTTGTCCCTGTTAAGATAAAAACCACACCTCGCATCAGAGAGAGAAGCAGTCTACAGAGACTGCAGTAGGACACTGAGCAACTTGCAGGTCTGTCAAGAGCTTGAGTGTCTGGAAAGCAGAATGATAAAGGCACAGGGTGCTCTGGGGAGGTGGTAGGAGCTGTTGAAGTGCTTGCTGGAGGCTTTCTGCCTCTGTCATGCTGCAGAACTGTGCTCCCAGGCAGCAGCTGTTGAGCCAGATGTGGGTGGAAGAAGAAACCAGCCAGATGATGAAGAGATTGATTTCCATAACTCCAGGGTCTAATCAGCCAACTCTGCCTCTGCTTGCTGCCTTCCTACCCGTTATCAATTTTTCTCCCTCTTGAGCTTCAGCTGCTGCTCACGTAGTTCCTATGGAGCTTCCTTCCCTTTGCCACCCTCCCTGGCATTTCTTCAATGAGCAACAAGCAAATGCCTTCTACTCGCGTCATCCTCCCCTTTTCTCATGAGCTGAGTGCAATATCCTGTCACCTGCCTTCTCCCAGGCTAACTACCCTCACCAAAGCATAAGAACAGCATGCACACTGCAGAAGACAGGCTGTTTCCCAAGGAGCGAGGAAGCAGCCAAAGCCATCATGTAGCATACAGGAAAGGTCAAAAAGAGCTGTGAAAGTCTGAGGACACATGATGAGAGTAATCACACCTGCCTTGAAAAGACTTTGCAGTAAGAGTGAGGGGGGCAAAGCAGGCAAACCTTAATGAGAGGAGGAAGAGAATATGCCATCAATCCTTCAGTCTCACTCTTTTTTCTTTTACCCTTGGGAAGCTGACTGATAGGAATTGGGGTTTGCAAGGGTTCACTTTGACAGCCAGTGTCTTAAATAAAGGAATGGGCTCCAAGTCAAACAAAGGAGCGGCATTAGCTGGTGGCAGAGGTCCTCTGATGTTTACTTCTGTACCCAGCACAGGATGTTGACCATCCCATGTCTCAAGGAAAATGCTTTCCTGCTAATCCGACATAGTGTTCTGCCCAGAATCTCCAGCAGACTGGGGCACAACACATGCAGTGGTATGGACTCTCAGTGATTGCTATTTAGGCTGTGTGTTTTGTTCTTTTTCTTTATTTGCTTGACAGATGTACTTACTACGGTAGTTTAGCTGGAAACATGAAATACAACCTATACTTTTACTTAGAAACAGGGAAATTCCTAACACACAAATTTAGTTTATATGCATTAATGGCTATAAAGATTTGAATGAGAATCCTACTATAAAGCAAAAATGCAGGTGCTTTTATTTACAAATCCCTCAGTTTTAAAGGACTGTGTTGCTTCAAACAGGGTGAGTCTATTTTATTTGTGATGGTTTTGCTTCAACCATTAAGAAATGTGCAGAAACCTCCCCAGCAATATAAAAAATCTTGAAGAAGGCCCTTTTCTGCCAAAATAAGAGTTTCTGAGCATCTGTTCTATAAACGAAGAAAGGATTCTTGTATCTTGATGTTAGTAGTTGGTGATTCTATATGCAACTGCATCTGCAGTAAAATCATAGATAACTGGCTATTTAATAGTAAACAAAAAAGAAAGAGAGAGATAAGGACTGTTTACTTCTTTATGCTGGGAACTAAATTATCTGTACTGTACGTATTACTAGCAATTTATGTTCCATCAGTAATGCATAAGCCTGATTCGCATAGAGTAATTAAAAATATTTCATTAATGATAACTGAGAATTTTTTTTAGTCTGAAATGTGCAGCAGTTTTCCAGTGAAGTTTTGCATGTAAAAGTTTGATTCTTTTCATCATCCTTGTTCTATATTTCCACAGATCTGAAAAAACCCCCAAGCTTTTTAACTTTATGGTCAAGGAAGCTAAAACTCATGATAGCTTTTTATCTAAATTGGGTTAACAATACAGTGTTTCTATGTTTTAACTATGGATTGAACTGGATGCATTCAATCCTAGTGTGTGAGGAGCCAAGATACCAGTTCAGTTTTAAAATGCAAAAACACAGCTTCATTTTCCTTTCCTGTTGAGCCATCTTGTGGTTAATAACTGCAATGTGCTCCCGAAGACGCATTTAACATGATGGGAAAGTTACTATTTTATATCTTTGGATCTTAACTCAACAGGCTTCCTGGAGCATAAAAAAGATATGTTATGATCCATTTAAATATACAATTAGGTTTAAATTGGGGAGGAAAGAATTATTTTTTAATTTAAAATAAGTAGCTGTCAGCGCTTCAGTATCAGTAAAGAGGCTGTGGTAATACACTGCAAATGAGGCCACATGTTTTTTGCATAAAGAAAATACATGTTAACAAAAACTTTATTTTTCCAGACATAAGAACTAAAGCTGTATTGTCTTAAACATGTATGGGCTGTCATGAGCAGAGTTTGGAAAACAGGTTATAATGTCAATATTAATCCATTTTCCGTGTGCTTTAGTTATTATGGCTATAGCAATGATAAATTCTATGATGTTCTAGGTAGAATTTCCTATTACGTAGAGTGAGAAAATATTCAGCTCTGTGATGTGGAGCATTTAAGACATAAACAAAGAAAGAAAAAAGATATTTCTTTCCTGCACAACAAATATGCTATACTATGCAGAACACACAAAAGGGAAAGTCACAAGTGAACACAGCCCTATTATATTATTTATAAGGGTTCAGTAAAGGACTGAACTTTTTTCTGTCAAGAAGTAAAAACACTGAAAATTTTCCAGTGAAAGATAGGAAGGTCATGCTCTTGCACATCTTAGAGCAAAAGTAATTAATACAGTTATAAGCCAGCACTGAACAAATCTCTTTCCTTGTACTAGTGACTCTGTTTAATGGCTAAGCTTTTGAAGTATTAGTTTCCCCATCTGCACAGTGAACCTCCACGCATTATGAAGCAGTATTTTTACAGATTTGGTAAGCCTTTAACAGTAGTTGAAACCCATGTGATATCTGGCATATAATGACTCAGTAGCAATCCTCTGAAGGGAAGAACAGAGCAGTGAATAAACTTTTTTAGGAGCTCTCTGGAAGAGCTGAAATTAAAAAGAGAAGTTTGAAACATTTCACTCCGTCTTCCCATCTAGGGGACCAGGCTGACAGATCACCATGAAGTAATGCTAGTACTGACAGCAGCTTGTTCAGAGTCCTTGCTGAACTGTGATTTCTTGCTTAATTTTGTCAAAGGATGCTGACCAGGCAGCTATCAAAGACGTTCAACATCCAACATGAAAATTTAATATGTGAGATTTATACTGTTAGGCAGAAAGTAGGGGAAAAAAAAAAAAAAAACGAAGGAAGATGAAACAGGAAGATTTGTGCCTTACAGAAGAACAAATCTTGCTGGTTAAGTGAGTCCCTGCTCAGGGACTAGTATTCCGGGATGAGTGATTCAAAGGAATATTACTGGTACACCGAGTGCTCACAGAATCATAGAATTGTAGGGTCATACAAGGATGCCGGAGGGGGACTCTTCATTAAGGACTGTACTGATAGGACAAGGGTAATGGGTTCAAACTTGAACAGGGGAAGTTCAAGTTAGATATAAGGAAGAAGTTCTTTACTGTGAAGGCAGTGAGTCATTGGAACAGGTTGTCCAAAGAAGTGATAAATGCTCCATCCCTGGCAGTGTTCAAGGCCAGGTTGGATGGGCCTTTGAGTGACCTGGTCTAGTGTGAGGTGCCCCTGCCTATGGCAGGGGAGTTGGAACTAGATGATCTTAAAGTCCTTTCCAACTCAAACCATTCTTAATTCTATGATTCTATATGGTAAGGAGTCTACTAGAAAAGAGGCCTAATTCAATACTCAGAATTTAAATGCCATCAAATCAGCAGGAGCCAAGTCACTGTGATGTGTGTGCATTCATGTACATGTTTATGTGTGTGTGTTAGGCTTTACAAGCACTAGCAGAATGACATAGACCAAAAAATACAGCAACACAATTGCAGCAGAGAAAATCTTTGTAGAAGAGGCATTAAATTTCTACAGTGATGACTGGACTAAGTCAATCTGAAAAGCAAAAGGGTTTATTAATGGATACTAATGAATGTGGCAGAACATTTCTACTGGTAAGAAATGATGTAGGAATAGGAAAGTAATTTGGAAGAACTCAGCCTTTCACATGGCTCAAAAATCTCTTGTAAAAGAGTTTATGGATGAAACATAGGACAACTAGATACATTCCTTAAGAAGACAATTTATATCAACCTTGGAGACAGAGCAGCAATGATTGGATTAAAAAGCTTCAGGGCTTTAGCCTCCTAAGAAGAGTGCAACATTGGGTAAACAGAGAACCGGTGTTACTGAAGAGGAGTCAGGTGACATCTTCCAAGAAATTCATGTTGAGATGTTTGCTTGGCTTAGGATAAACAGTGTTAATGAAACAGAAATAATTTAATTCCTCAAGGTACAAATGAGTAGTTCAGAAGTTTACTAGATTACACCAAGGAACAGCAACAACTGAGGGTTTAAATAAAGCAGATAATTGTGTAAAAGAAGAGAAAAGGTTTGGAAAGACAGAAGACATTACAATACTTGGAAGCTAGCAAGAATATAGCAGTTAAGCAGATTTCTATATTTTTAAGAGAAATCAGTGAAGAAGCATGTAAGCCATGGAAAAATGAGCAGAAGGGAACTTTCAGTTTTGCTATGTCAGTATCATAGTTGTCCTTACAGTGTGCTGAGGAACTGTAAGGTCAGCCCTAATTTAACAGGATCATTGCCACCTATTTTACTATCATGTATTTCTTCCTGAGTTTCCCTTGTGTTCTAGTATCCCAGTCCTGAACAGGAGCACTTCTATTCAAGGTGCCATAGCTCAGGAGATGATAGTAGTTGAGAGTACAAGGTGGAACACATATACTTTGTCCTGGGCTCAGCAGTAGCAGTCATTTTTCTCCTTCTTAGTAGCTGGTGCAGTGCTGTGTTTTTGACTTTCAGCCTGGGAACAGCGCTGATAACACCAATGTTTTCAGTTCTTGCTAAATAATGATTACTCCGATCACAAAGTTTTTTGAGTCTCATGCTCTTCCGGGGAGGAGGGGAAGCCGGGAGGAAGCAGACACAGGACACCTGACCCAGACTAACCGAAAGAGTATTCCATACTACAGCACATCATGCCAGTATATAAACTGGGGGCAGTTATCCAGAAGGGCTAGACGGCTGATCAGGTAGGGCTATGTATTGGTTGGCAGGTGGTGAGCGGTTGTATTCTCTCCCCTTGCTATTTCCCTTATCATTATTATTATTGGTGGTAGTAGTAGTGGTCTGTGTTATATCTTAGTTACTGGACTATTCTTATCTCAGCCCGTGGGAGTCACATTCTTTCGATTCTCCTCCCCATCCCTTCGGGAGCAGGGGGAGGAAAGGGAGGAAAGGGCATGAGTGAGCAGCTGCATGGTTCTGGGTTGCCAGCTGGGCTTAAACCATGACAACTTAGATACTGATCAACTATTTTGTACAATGAATGCTGATTTCAGTATTTAGAAGGACTATTTCTGAGAGAATATATCAGCTTAAAAGTCACCATTCCGCATTTACAAGGGTACCGGAATACTACTGTAAACTCACTACTAGGCTCCCATCTAATTTCCCATTTAAAAACCAAACCAAACAACCACCAAAAAAAGCAAAAAGCCCAAACACTAGAACAAACCTAAATGCAGAGCAGATAGGAAGACTAGTTAGGAGAAGGCATGAAGGAATGGGTTGACGTATGTTTCTAGCATTTGCTATCTCATACAAATATCTGCATTTGTGCAGCTCCATTTCTTTGGAGGGCTTCATCAGAAAATCTGAAGTCCATTCATGCAGTTAAGTAAAATTACTCATGACTGCTTCAAGGGACCCAATGGTTTAATCCTTTAGAGTTATTTGTGTTTCTGTAGTGTACTTTATATGTGTAGATAGCAAGTGTAGTAATTAATTTCAGAAAAAAAAATGTTGGAAATGTGAAAGACTTACAGCTTTCTTTTGCAATTACAAAACCTGATAGAAAACAGAATCTAAGAACATGTTCAAAGGTGACATTGCATGATTAGTTTTGACAGATATGTATTTGCATAGAGCTGGAATAGATCATGTGCTAACAGGAAATTAGTTGCTTTCTCCTGTGTTAGGAAAATACACATTCTGACACTTCTTCATAGTTATCTGTCCTTCTTAGCTTAAAATAATATGTTAAAAGATTCAGAAAGGAGTAAAAAACACAAAATCTTTTAACAAGTCCACAGTTCTCCAGATCATATTTGACAAGAGGCATGAGAAGACACTTATGACTCCAGTGAAATGACCAGAGAGCAATTAAAGACACAGATGGTGCAGAACAAATTTTCTTAAAATTACCTAATAAAACATATGAAGAAAATCCTTACTTCATGAAAATTTATGGAACATTTTACTAATATTTTACTGCAGATATAAAACTAATTCAGTACAAATTAAATTGACTGAAAAAATGAACAGTAAAATCTAAGGAAGTTTAAGATCAATACAGTAGTAAAAAAACAAGGTTAGACAAAGAATGATCGTTTTCTATATGAATATTTCTGTATCTGAGCAGAAAATGTTTTTGTTTTATTATTACCTAAATGATGAAGTGTAATAATCAATTTGATAATGGATAGGGTAACCTTACTACTTTTAGAAATGAGGATGCTCCGGCAGCCAAGAGGAGTGGGCAGCGGCGGGTGGATGCTTCCTGCAGGGGGCAAACTTGGGCCGTCTCACCGCGGGCGAGCGCGGGCTGAGCTACTCTGATTTATGACGGTGTTACACTTCTAGTTCGTTTTACTCCATTTTCTCCCATTGTTATTACGACTTTGCTAAGCAGTCGTTTATCTCAGTAGTCTTGAACAAATTCTAAATTACTGGGTAACAGCCCAAAGAAATGCAAAATGTAAATCTCACTAAAACTGACTCTAAAAAGGATGTTGTAGTGAATCACAACTAAACAGAAAAATAGAAACCATACAAACACTCTTTACCCAAGCATGCTCATATAGTTTTCCATATTTTTTTTTCTTAGAATGGCAAAGTGTCCATGTTCCCTTTTAGACAGACAAGACCAAAAATGCCACAAGAAAGCTTTTACAACACCGCATTCCAAGTAAGCTCAAGAAATTTGCAGGTTGATTTGCAGCACTATGTAAGCAATAAACCATTCTGAGTTCCCAAACTAGTTTTGGATAGAAGCTCAGTAAATTTTTCTGAACTTTTTGCCTCTTAAATGCATTGTGCAATATCTACCATTTGGTTCATTGGTACAGCACACACATTTTACAACTGAAATAATAATGAACTAAACTGTGAAGTGTGTTCAATGGGATAATTTAAGTAAAATAATTTTCATTCCAGAGATTCTCATGATGTCTCAGCATAACAGACATGATATATTTATGAGCCTTCCTCAAGATTCATCCAATCTGAAGACTGAAAATAATTGAATTGAGAATATTACTGTTGATATTGGTACTCCATATTTGTCACTAAGCAGTGTTTTAAGAGGACATCTTAATATTCACCAGTCATGTCGGCTAACAAGAAATTTCCCTCTGAACAGTCCAAAGTGAGCAAGCATTCCTATGTTACCATGTAACATACTCACTGGAAGCCTCCCTGCAAAACTATGAACTGTTAGTACCAGAGATTTATTCTGTTTTAGAGAATGCACATGGGATTTTATATTTACACTATACAAACCTGAGTTTCATGGAAGTGAGCCAGGGTTTTTATAAGGATACACTCTTTTACCAGATTAGTGTCACACCTAGTTTTTCTAGTAAAAAGCCAATCAATATTAAAAAAACCAAAAGCACCAAACAAGCCAAACCTCCCACCCTGCTCCCCCAAACAAACCCAAAAGCACAAACCTCAAGCATTTCTGTGGGACTTGACTAAAGCTAGAATTAAAGAGTCCCAGAAACCAAAAAGCTGCTAAAGGTTTTAATCCAGGTTTAAGAGAGATATAACTATAGACATAAAACCTGGGATGTGCACAGTCCCTAACTCCAAGAAAAGTACATGGAGATTCATAGCATCTGCCTGTTACTGTTAGTCATCCTCTTAGTCAACCTTTCTTCTCTTATTAATATAGAAAATGATGTGTCCTGGAATAATTTGAGTATTGTGTGTATTTTGTCATTCTTTTGGTCTCTGGTAAGAGCAGCAGAACCTCTCACATCTTTTTTGGGGTGAAATAAAAGGGAACAGATACCTCAGAGTAGATTCAGCATGTTCCACAATGTTGAGCTTTAAGGTTCTGTAGCATTTGACTGGGCTAGCAGAACTGAAGCCACTCTAGCACCTCACAGTTTCATGCTGTGAAGGGGCTGATAGAAAAGCAGCACTATATTTCTTTCCTGAAGCATAAACTGTGAATTCCCACGTAGGATGCCACTACTCAGGGGGAAAAATACACAAAACCAAGTCTTCCTTATAGTGCAAATGGAACTGATGCACATGTCACCAAATGGGTAAATGTTGAAATGCATACAGAGTATTCTGAAATGTCTAATTCTAACAGAGAATTTTTCTGGAAAAGGTGAGAGAAATGTTTTCAAACGTGCCTCTTTTGGAGTCAGAGCTGAAAATCTTCACCACCCACACCACCCCCCCCCATCTTTTATAGAAAAGAAAAATGTCCCAGAAAACCTGACATGAAGAATTCCAGTAACAGTGTTGCTATTTTCTCCAGCCAAAACCCTTGCACTTCGTTTCATATAGCAAGATGTTCATCAGACAGAAAGTGACTCTAACATCTCCAGAAACAACTGAAGCATTTGGAAGTTAAGAAGACCAGTTTTAATCAAGCAGCAAGAGATTTAGAAGCAAATGCTACTCCTTCTGTGAGTCATACATGGGTCTCCTATATTAAATGTATTTATAAACCACCCAGCCCTGAAACACTTCACCTTGGATGTAATTGCTGCAACATGAAATCCAAATGGAAACAACAAGGGTGAAATAACTGTCAGGGCTAGGGTGACAATTAGCTTGGTCTTAGAAGCTCACTTTAGCAATACTAGCAGAAGAAACACAGGAAGCTTTAAGTTTAGGATCAGTAAGTGTAGGTTTTAAGACTTGTGTTTAAGCAATGGTGACTGAAGTAATCCAGTGTAGTATTTAGATTAGAAGTCCCTTGATGGCTCTAACCGTAATGGAGCATCTGAAATTAGAAAATATGTGCTAAGAAGACTTTTATTCTTCCAAACATACACAATACAGCTTGTTACAGTAATTACTGAAATTACTCCTTTAAATGACAGTAGACCCATAACTCACAGTTTTGCTAAAATGCAGTCAACTCCCCACGTTACTGGTATGCATGTCACAGTACAATATGCAGACCGAGGCACCCTGTTTTGCTCTTCTATCCATACCTTTACTCTTTCTATTTCCTTCCGTCTTCTACCTCCACAAACGAATAGCATGCAACCAACAATATGATGGCAGCCTTCTTCCCTACTGGAAAACCTCTCACTTCCAAAAAGTAATGTAAGATCCATTTCAGATCTGTGAGACTAGTTTGAGCTATAACCTCAAAGCTGAACATTTACATTCAAAAGCTTAGCCCAAGCTGGTTGTAAGGGTTGTCTTAGGATATTGCACTGCTTGGGACTCCTACATCTTGCCATTAGACCACTTTTATTAAATCAGACTGCATTAACTCATTTATAATTCTATTCCTTTAATCTTCAAAAAAACATTTCTCTGAGGCTTTCCTTTGATATCTATCAAAAGGTGTGGTTTATTCCACTTAAAAAATGGAACAGTAAAATGGATGGTAAGAGCAGGAAGACATAATCATTGTCACTCTATTTTAAAATGAGGGCAGACCTTTCCGGTTATTAAGTCAGAGGAAAAGAATAGCTGTTAGAGAGTTTAAATTTAAAAAAAAAAAAATCTACTTGAATGAATTCCAGTGAAGATAAGAGAAGTACAAATGATAGACTCCATTATAAACCTTGTAATAACTTAAAATTGATTAGTTTTTGTAGACTGATGGATAACTACAAAGCATTACTATTATAAAGCAAAGTGCAATTTTTTGATATCATGCAACTACTTCAAGATCTCTAATTTCGTCCTTTTTTTACAATATTCACAGCAGAAATAGAGATATCTGTCATTCATGAGAAATTAGTCTAGTTCTGAAAATGATATTGTTAGTCATGTCAAGTTTTAATAGAAACAGTGAAATAATGATTTGGAGATAGGGGGAACCAGGATCAGAAGGAATGATTCAGACATGCAAGGTCTTTATCTGCCAAGAATCTCAATTGCAGTAGGTCAAGAAAAGGAAATTCAGCTGCAAATATGAAGCTTAATATGAATATATTCAATGATATATTGGAGAAAAAAACCCATATAGGTAAACCACAATTCAGTCATGAGCTCCTAAGCAGACTATTTAGTCTCGTCCTTGTGGTTGTTCATAAACTGGCTTATAAGAAGAGTTTATGGCTCAGTAGCTAGAAACTAGGCCATGGAAAATGTATGCTGGCTTTACAGGGTAAGACAGAGCCTCAGAAAACATGCGTGATCTCAAGTTATCTTTTACCAAACAATGAATAAAGTATTACATTAGAATAATACAATTTAAAATCCAATTTTGAACTCAAAGCAATTCTATTTAGAAGAACATTCTTTCTCTGATTATGACATTTTAACAAAACCAGCACAATTTAGGATGGTAGTTGAACGATTTCCAATATCACAAAGCAGTTAAATTCTTTCTACTTTTTATTTTCTCAAAGAAATAAATTTCACAAGAATTAAATTATCTTTCCTGTGTTGAATTTTAAGATTGTAGCAAATCCTAGCTTTTTTTCTAGCCATCTATCAAGCTTCAGATAGGTGCAAAGATAGTCAGATAGATAGACGAATATGGAAGGTCTCTGGCACATGATATGATGAAAGTGATCATGGCATGTCCTTATGAGAACCAAAATGTAACAGGGTAATGCACTGTACCAGTTGTAATTATGTAAAGATGTGTGTTGACAACACAGATGCTATTCTCATAGGAATATCACCCCCATCCAGACTTCAGCTGGAGTTTTCCCTTCTCTGACAATGAAGTTAAGAATGAATGCTAGGAAAATCATTGATTAAATTTAAATTTCCTGACAGGAAATTAATGAATTCATTTAAGAAGGAAAGTCAATTACCAATGATTTCTGATTTTTTTTTTTTAAATCAGTAACAGATGTGAATTTGATAGATTTCCAATGGAGCTGCAATAATGTGGAGAAGGAAACAGAAGAATGTGACTGAACTGCACATAGTTACCTTACCATAGTTAATTTTTTTAGGTAGAATATGACACATCTGGGAGAGCTTGCATTTTCCAGATGAGGCAATGAAGGGTGGAAAAAGAGCTTAGAACATATCAAATGGGGTGGACAGAGTGAAAAGGTGTCACTTGAATCCTTTTATTATATATTTTATTCAGGCAACATAATAAAATGGGTTAAAAATAAGAAAATAATCTGCTAATGGAGAGATTGCAATCTTGTTCTGTCAAACTACTACTGTAAGGTGAAGAAAGTAGTTAAGTTTTACAGCAAGTTTTCTTCTGCAACATTCAGTAGCAATTTTCCTTTCTGATTCCTTATTTATTGTTTACTCTCCAGCTTTACAACCTCAGCAGTCTGATTCTGAAGAAACAGCAGAATCTTACAGATGGGTTATAGCACTATTATAAATTCCAAACATTATATTCAGAGTTAAACTAATTTTGAAAACATGATGGAATAACATATGAGCCTAGCTAATGAAACAATCTTGGGGAAGGAGAGTTATGAATGTAGAAATTAAGGCTCTATTACAGATGAATAATACTTAGCTATAGACCAGTTGGAAAAAAAAAACATCAACAAACTCTTCAGGATCTTTTGCAGATGAAGAAAGCAATTAATTCTCAGCAGAAAGTGATTTTGACAGATGCCATAATAAGCAGGTAGCATTAAAGGTTAGTGAATAATTTAAATGCAAATCTAGACATCTGATAAATACATTTGAAAATAGAAAATTTGTACAGAAAAATGTACAGTTTATTTCATTTTTCATCATGGATCTTTGGAAATAACAGTAATAGTCCTAACATGACCTTAGCAGGAATAAAAAATTGTGTATGGGAAAAATTGAAATTCATTCATTAATTCTGAAACCTTGCTGTGATAAATTAAATTACATAACAGACCTCATTGAAGTCTTGCATGGTTTAGTTTCTTGAAGTGTGATGTAATCTATCTTTTTAAGTGTTTTTGAACATGAAAGAGGGAGTTCTTAGGAGTGGAAAGATTTTACCAGAACAGAGCAAGAATATTGTACTCCAGGAGTATACTTTGAACAGATGCCACCCAGAAACTTCAATAGGAACATTAACCTTTACATAATGCACAGAATTGTCCAATTCTGGATGATGAAAATAAATTTCTTCTTGATTCTAAATGATGATCACTTTATTTCTCAAGGTATTAAGGTTGATTGGTTTGTATTGTTTGCCATTAGCTGAAGTTTAATTGAAGAGAGAAGACCCATTTATGCCTATTAATGCTGTTTATATTCCCATCATAATTACTGCAGCTTCATTCCAAAGTAACTCCTTCATGATGAATGCATTGCTCTGCCTTTCAATTTATATAAATGGATATGAAGTCAAGGGTCCTGATTTGAAACTTTCATGAAGAAATAATCTGCCTCCAGACTGAAGGCAAAATCATATTGAATTCCAGCACCAGTGGATATTACATTTTATATTTTATTTAGACAACACCTTCAGTCTAAAACACCAGGAAATGATAAATAGGGAGCATACAGAGAAACAGAAGCAGTAATCAACTAAAGAAATAGGAACAAGGTATCAGGTGCTTGCATAGAAAAGAAATGAAGAACCATCAAGTTGTCATGAAAACTTGTGCTAAAACATTTCTAAACCAGGAAGAGAGAAAGATTTTAAATAAAAATGCAGGATAAAGTTTGGGGAATCACCTGGAAAAAGTCCTCCTTGAAAAAAGTTCAGTTTGTGGAAAGCAGCACTACACAGAGCATAACAAATAAGAACATTCATTAAAGAATTTCACATATTCTTTACTGTCATTGATTAGTAAAATCTCATCTTGCCAGGGAGAAATAATTGTGTTGGTCAGGAGGAATATTTGTAAACTGAATGTCTGCATCTTAAACACTGTGTTTGCATGAAGACATGAGTATTAAATACTGACAAGGCAAGAAAAATACTGAATTTCTTAGAATACTAGAGCAAGAGAATCTGACATTCTCCATTACCATACCTGTGAATTATCAGCTGCAACTATCAGGGAGAAGTTGTCAATCAACTCTATTGCAAGGATGAAAGAGTAGATGGTACAGTTTAATTTTATTATGGAAATTGATTTGCATCTTTTATATGTCTTGATTGAAAACTTTCCAGGTAATGGCATTGAAGAATACTCATAAAACTGCCATGACTGTGGTAATAACTATTATTATGATCGAATTTAATAATAAAAAAACCTGCCTGCAAGATGGGCAATATGAATTATTCATGTACAGTGTTGCTTAAAATATGATAGAGAGCAAAAGACTTGTAGGAAAATTCTTAATGTATCCAGACAGGGATGATAATTGGTTTTTGCAACTAAATGAGTACTTCATGTACAAGACAGCACTAACAAGGCAGGAGAAGAAATTTACACATTGGGGAGACAATTTCATTTATCTGGTTACAGCAGGAGAAGTGGAATAAATGGTTTTCTTTAAAGGAAATGACAGAAAATGCATATCCCCATAATAATTAATTTTGTTTACAACTAGAGAACAGCATAATATGAGACACAATAGCAACTTTTCAATCTGTAATAACATATGTACCAGGTGCTTATGTAGGCTTTACTTATGCTACTAATTAAATATCTGCAAACACTGACCAGATCTCTTCCAGTGCTTTTAGTTTCAAGAATAAGCATGAATCCAGCATATGGAGAACTGTTTCACAATTGCACTTTATTTAATTTTGTTTGATATCTTTCAAGTATACAGTATGAGATAAGCTGTGTTTCCTGCTTTTATAGCCTGCCGTCTGGTGGAAAAAACATGCAATAGCATAAAAAGGGACAAATTAATAATATTCTAGTGGTAAGGTCTGAAGTCACAGTGAATAAAAGTTCATCAAGGATGTTAACTTCAGGAACAGAAAACCATGCAAGAACTTATCTCTCTACCTTTTCCCAAAGGCACTGACTAGTTTTCAGAGTGGCCAACTCAGTCATTAATATGACAAGTAGAATTTCTATATGCAAATATTTGTGATGTCTCTCCAGAGCAAGAGAAGCCTGAGAACAAGCTTAACTCACAAGTAGCAGTTTACACCCTCTAGATTGAGCAGCTAAAGGTGGGTTGCTATCTTCTGTTTGCCCAGGTTTCTTCAGTACCGAACACACATCAGAATGACCTACAAAACAAGAAAACAAAACGCAACAAACCAAACTAAAAACAAAACCAAAAACAAACAAAAAAAAAAACCCAAAACTTATTATAAAAATTGTCAGAAAATATGTATGTATGAGAAAATACTTCCATGGCAAGAATGTTTCTACTGGTGTTAGTATAGCCTTTTTTTGTAATACTTTGATTTTTTCCTCTCTGATGTTCAGGTGTAGAAGCTTCAGTGTCTGACTGTCGAACAACTATCCCATTTCTAGTTCTGTTTTTTTTTTTTATAATCAGGGCTAGGCATACATAAGAAAACATAGAAAGTTATATCTACGTGTATGTAGCAGTGTGGAAGGGAACATATTTTGTTCAGAGGACACCACACTCTCAAGCTATTAAAAACAAATGAAAAAAATCTTCCCTCCTCTTCCAATGCATAAACCTCCCCATTTGCAGTAATATACCAAAATCAGGTAGGTAGCCTACAAAAGCTGCTTGGGAAATGGATTTAGTCAAAATCCCTGTTAATACATTCTGCTTTACCTATTTATAATCCTCTCTTACTTGCACATAAGATCAATCCTCTTTGCTCTGGCTTGCCACCAGGGTCTCCAATCAATGTTGATAAAACAAGATGACAATAAAGAAGGCCTTGAAAGCTACTGTGGAGAATTGTGGGAAAACAAAACAAAAAAAAACAAACACAAAAAATCAAAAATGAAACTTATACTTTTGTTATGAGTATGGCCTTTGCCTCTGTGGGTTTGTTTATGATGGATTGCTTGCTATGAAGATTAGACCTAAAGGGAGCTATACTTTGAGAAGCTATGCAAAAATCTAGCTAAGAAACATCTCAACAAGTACTAAAATACAGTAACCTGGTTAACATTCTTATGGCTGTTTTGCTAAGATCCAGATCTGGAAATGATAAAACCCCTAGAACCTCTTTATCCATCAAAAAAATCTGCCCTATGAGGTAGTTTACTGATGACTCAGAAAAATGGTCAGAGCTTGAAAACTTCAGATTGATGATTTCTAAGAAATCCAGGGGCCTGAAGAGAGTGTTGTACAGAGTCCAGGAGAGAGACCAAAACACATAACTGATAGCTGCAGACACTCATGTTTGTCTGGCTCTCAAGAGTGGGCTGTGGGCTGGATAGCTGCAAGGAGAGGTGGCACAACAGTTCTGGTTAGGAGTCACAGCTGATGCAGCTGCCAAGGTCACAGCAGCCTATTACCTGTGATAACAATAGAGGCCAGTATCCCAAAAAGCATCTAGGTCCTAGATCACTTCGTGAAAAATCCCTATATACCTGATCTCAAATCAACAAGTTACTGTAGAGCTGACCAGAGCAAATAGCAGACTGCAGAGCTCCATGTGTGATCAACACCTCCACATGAGCAACTTACAATTTACACTTTCAGGAGCCTCTCAAAAGTCACTTCACCATGGGAAGTGTCCAAGTACAGTTGAGCATCTTAGGTTTTGTGTGTGCATGCTGGAGACTACTTATGCACAGCTATAAATGAATGTGAAAGTATTTCATAAAGTTCTTCAGAATTTGGTTTTACCAGAAAGAATTCTACATTCTTTAAGCAAAAGGGAAATCTGAACAACATCAAGTATTGCATGTTCTGTTATTCAAATGCAAAAGTGGTAAGCAACTTTCGTGAGTCAGGTGGACTTTCAAGAAAGCTTTAGGGATGTGCTCAGACTGTTTGAACAGGCTCTTGCAGGGCTAGAAGTGTAAGCAATTCATCTGAGCCAAATCAATTCTAACTTTTCTCTAGCTGAGTGACTACAGGTTTACTTAAAGACATTCTTGTAAATAGTGTTTCTGTTCCTAAAACACAAAACTTTAGTTTGAACTCTGACTTCATAACCTTGTTTCTCTTGGCTATTTCTAAACCTAACTGTAGTGAACACAATCCCATTTTATGGGTCAAAAATAGAATCTGGACATTATGCTGATTATGTAGTAAAACTCTTTCCATCTTTGTTAATTACACTCGAAAAATTAATATCAGAAAAAGCCAAAGTTACATGCCAAAAGATTATACGAAAACCTGTTCTACTTCACCAACACAGTATCCAGAATTGCTGCTTCTGCCATTTTATTGAGTTGTAAGGATGTACTGAAAGTTTTAGCAATACAGGTTAAAAATCTTATTTATTGTTGTGGTTTAAGCCCAGCCAATAACTCAGAACCATGCAGCTGTTGCTCAGTCACCCCCTTTCCTCCTCCCTCCGTGAGCGGAGGGGTGGGGAGGAGAATCGAAAGAATGTAACTCCCACGGGCTGAGATAAGAGCAGTCCAGTAACTAAGATATAACACAGACCACTACTACTGCCACCAATAATAATAATAATGATAAGGGAAATGACAAGGGGGGAGAATACAACTGCTCACCACCCGCCAACCGATACACAGCCCTACCTGATCAGCCATCTAGCCCTTCCGGATAACTGCCTCCAGTTTATATACTGGGCATGATGTGCTGTAGTATGGAATACCCCTTTAGTTAGTTTGGGTCAGGTGTCCTGTGTCTGCTTCCTCCCAGCTTCCCCTCCTCCCCGGAAGAGCATGAGACTCAAAAACTTTGTGATCAGAGTAATCATTATTTAGCAAGAACTGAAAACATCAGCGTTATCAGCTCTCTTCCCAGGCTGAAAGTCAAAACACAGCACTGCACCAGCTACTAAGAAGGAGAAAAATGACTGCTACTGCTGAGCCCAGGCCACTTATATAAGCCTTAATATTTAGAATGAATGTTCCCTTGTGCTTACAAGTTGGACATTCATGTTGCATTTTGGGAGAGAGAGTGACCAACCATTTATCTCCTGATTCACACTTCAAAGTAGGTTTCCCTTGCATATCAAATATGAATGCCATGAAAAATGGGAAGGACAGTTCTTATAATAAAGCCAGACTGGGTGGTGAGCACTATGAGAAAAAGCTTCCAGGTCATGAGTTTACTATGCCAAGGGTTTACAGAAAGGAAAAAGTGATGGGCTGTCATCCTGTCTCATTTCAAAGGTCTTCAGATGAAATTCAGTATTTTTTTCACTCCTTTATTCTATACTTTCAAACTTTTTCATGTTTCAGAGAAGGGCAAGGTGTTCTTTACAAAAGAAAGAAACATGGATGTCAGCTGATATTCTATGCTTTATGACAGTTGCTCTTTGGCAATGGGTTAATGGTCTTATTTCATGCCCCTGGATATTTCCTGCATTGAAAGTTACTACACACACAGCTTCAGGCTGGGGAAAATAAAAAAAATAAAATAAAAAAAAAGTGAATATTTTGGCATTCAGAAATGCCATTTCTTTGCAACCAATATGTACTGCACACAAATACAGAACAGATGAAGGAAGCCAACATGAAAAGAGAGACCATAGTTTAGTAATTTTGGGATTCAGCAAGATGGGAAAGAGACCAAAGCACTAGTCTCTGAGTTAAAAGAGGAAGTTTGACACCTGACTGTTTGGGAAATGGGTTGGGGAGAAACAAGGTGATGGACAGGAATGAAAATTGTTTGCCTTCTCTCAAAGGATCCAGGAGATCTTATGCTTATTTCAGCTGGGATCAAATTAAACCAAACAATATATAAACTTTCAGCATATCTCACAAAGTTGATTTTGCATCAAACAAATTTTAGCTGTAAGATGATTGGCAGTACAGACACTAAAAACTAAATAAATGAGCATTGTAATACAGCACACTTGGGTGAGTCATTAGCTAAAAGGGATAGAGTCTGAAATTTCTTCAGCTCAGAAACACAGGTCTGTACTGTCCAATCTAAAAAAATCCTTCCTCAGTCAAAGTCAGCAGCTATTGAACTCTCTCCTTAATGCCAATAGGAATGAGTTTAAGTTACTCATAAACACATTTAAAACACATGGGTGGTCTGCTTTGAAGTGTCAGTGCCTTAGATTTAATATGCTAATAATTTATGCATAAAACACAGGTTGCATTGAAGGAAAAATCCAATATTGTCAGTTTCCATGACAACCAGTATGCTAGCAGATTACATTGTCTCACATCAGATGGTTGCCAAGGTTGTGACCTATTTCTTAGTACTAATCATTTAATTTGAAGAATTTGAAAATGCTACCTGGAACATAAATGATAAAATATTGCACATGGTCAGGATAGTCCTTATGTATGAAAGACTAGGCTTATAAACTGAAAAGGAGATACAAAGTAATAATGCCAGGAGTGAAGGAAGGCTTAGACAGTGAACAGGCAGTGGGCTGATGTATGACATTTCACATGAAGTCAGTGGTTAGCTACAGCCTACATCATTAGCAGGTACCTGAAGGTCACTACTGCTTGTTTAATAGTTGATGAGAAATACACCTTATGCTTGTGCCTCAGAGGCATTTGGTTTTAGCGTGAAACCTAGCAGTGATATTTCCATGAAGTGAAATTGGCAGTGTAATCTGCACCAGTTGGTGCTCTTACTATCAGCAAAGAATCCAAAGAGGGAAAGGACCAAGGCACTGAATAATCCCCCCAAGAGCTATGATAGTCCTCCCCAGGCACACAAAGGAAGGCTGCCAGAGCTGATGCCCATGTTGCTTGCTTGTGTGCAGAGAGATATTTGTTGTCAAGTGCTATCATTCTGAGATTTTTCCCATGCCTGACATCGTTATTAAGAACAAACAAAAGCAGTGATAGTTGGCATCAACCTTTTCCTGTCATTAACTGGAAAATTCTCTAGATAGTGGAGGAAAATGATCAAAGCTTCTGAAGATTTTTCATTTGTTTTTTTTTTTCTTTTTTGAATGAGTGAGCAAGAGATCAAGTATTTTATAAGTTATATGCCAGATTACAAAATAAATAAACTGCTGTTTAAGTTAAATGAAAAAAGAGCACTTTCAAATGCAAACGTTAAGTGTAGTAGGTAACGCCACATCTTCTGTGTTCTTCACTGGCCAAAGTTCACTACAATTTGAAAAATATTCTAACTCACTCTGGTTTGTCACTTTTTTTTTCTTTTTTTTTTCTCTGTACTTCAGAAAGGTATCAAGTTGCCATTCTTAAATAAATACGTTGCAATAGTACCTGCAGGGACTGATTGTGGTTTTAGGTAGCAAACAAATGGTCCTCCAGTACTTACTCATTTTACACTGTCTCATTGTAAAACAGTCCAGGTAGGTGACAGTTTTTTCACCAGGACTTTTAACTGACAGTTTCTAGTTGAGCAAAGAATTTGTCCTTTATTTTATTCCCGCATCCAGCTACCAGCTTGGAAAGCAATCACTGTCAATCATGATGATGAGATCAATACCATAAGCCCAAGTCCGTACTACTGAAACCCTGCCTTCTATAGCCCATAAGACAAATAGTCCCACTGCTTGTTTAATCAGGTTAGTCTGACCAGATCAGTTGAGGTAAAATGGAAAACAGCTCAAGACATTCTTATTTTTCTGTGATTGCTGAAGTGCAATCCAGTGCTTATCAAGTGTTAAAGTCACAGTAACTGCAGCAGACCTGTACAATCTAAATAATCCACTGGAATTTGACTTCAGTTATCACAATATAATTAGAGAAATGCAAATAGTTGTAAATTTCAAAGATTATCTTTTTTTTTTTACACCAGTTTTTGTAGACCTTTTTCTTCACTCCCTTCTTAGAAGTTGTCCCATCACTGTAGGAGATTCTCTTTGAATTCCAAGCTCTTCTTTTCAGGTGTGTTATACTAATATTTTTGTAAGAGATGCAAATAATATGCAAAACAAAACACTGCAAAATCTGTTTTATGATGTTCTGTTTTTCCTTCCAGCTGTTATTCTTTAACCTATTTTGTTCATGACACACACATTTATAACTGGCCTTTATTGGGAGGTGAATTAACTCTAATGAATAAATACGATAACGGATGTTCCTGCTTCCTTCTGCCCCAGGCTGGCCAGCTAGTCCAAACAAAAAGATTTACACAGAACAACTGTTGGCATTGATTTGAGTTATTTCCTAGCTGCCTGATTTATACAGCATTGTATTTCATGTAAATACTTATTGTTCAACTTCTTCAGAAAAGTTATTGCTGTAGATCACTCTAGCTGATTCATATCAGAATATTCCTGCACTTAGGTTTCTTGGTTGGTTGTTTTTTTGTTTTGTTTTTTTTTTTTTTTTTTTTTTTTGTCGAAATCAAACAAAGTATTGTCTTGCTAAAGAATCAGTAAAAATCTCATCTCGAGTACAGCCCCTTTTTATTGATATTGTACCTTCTTTAGTGTATTCATTGCCACTAAAGACTTAAGAGAAGTTCAAGTATGATATTAATGAAGGAGAAAGGAAGTAAAAAATGGTAGGAGAGCAGTGTATGTAGCAACATAGAAGTAGCACAGCTATTTTATTTCTACCTATCACTTGCTATTTAGTAAGATGGTGAATAAAATAAAGATTGTCCCTAGAGAGGTATAGCTGGTCCTAGAAACTAGTATCTATGATTTTCTATCGCTCTGTAGTACCATTTCAGTTGCTCACTGTAACTCAGCCTACATACACTAGAAAGAGGGGCTCTCAGCAGGAGATATGAAGGAGCAGACAAGCATAAAAAAGACAAATATAATACCTAGATCTTTTAACAGCTGAACACTTGGGATAGTACTTTGGTGACACATGAACACTTACTTGGTGTGTGGAACAGAAAAGGTGAAGTGGAATAGCACATTTTTACTGCTTCTCACGGGTAAATGGGAGTTGAAGACAAGATGCTGTTTTTCTCCTTCCTGCTGTTACAAGTAGGGACATCTACTTGGCTCTACATGAGAGCATCAGATTTCAGTGGCCTGGTCCTAAGAAGCAGAGCTTTGAAAATCCCTCCCTTGATTGCTAACCTGGCTACAAGATGGTAGGAGCCAAGTGGAACTGGCAGGATACCCTGGATATAAAGTCTACACATTTGTTTTTCTCCTTGTTTAGTTTCCTGAATGCTGGCAGGGAAACCTAATCTGAGCCCAGGCTTAGTGAAGCCAGTAGTGGGGCTCCTATTTCTTTAAAACTGTCTTCTCTAACATACTTTGGTGGATCATTAGTACCCTGATGATTCTTCATTCTATCCATGTGTATTTGCTGTGGTGAGCCTATCCTCAAAAACTGCTAGTGGCAAGGCTCTATGTTACCTTTCCTTAGTGTCTAAAATTATCATAACAAAAACCAAAACCAAAACCAAACCAAACCAAACACACCCCCACCCACCCCACCCCCCCTCCCCCCCAACCAAACAATCAACTTATCTTGAAATTTTACTTGTGTCATCTATTCTTTTATTTTGCTCCATGGTCTTCCAGCAGTAGCTGGGAGTAACAGTGATGTGTTAATTTAAACTCATTGTGTCTATTCTGTTCTTCAGCAAACCATGCCTCAAGTTATTAATTTGTGGTGAGGTGAAAAGCAAAGGCAGGCTGGGAAGGGAGAGACATATTGTGTGTGCATGCTGCTTCTGCTCTACAATGTTTTACCCACACAGCTGTGTCAGTGAAGAGTGTGAAAAATCACATATTCTTTGCCAAAATAGCTACACCAGCCAAAACCCCCATGTGGACACAGTTATGCTGACAAAAAAGAGCTTTATGGGCTGACCTCTGGGTATTTGAGGAAGTTATACAACTATGTAGGCAAAAAACCTCCTTCTGCCAACATACTCTACCTCTACAGTAAAGGTTCCTGCTGCCACAGTATGGATATATTAGCATAGTTATCTGCAGAATAAGTTCTGCATCTTGTGCAGTGACTGAGGGAATTTAATTGTAGAAAAAAGGAGTTGTGGATATCTTAAGCCACTGTGAATATTTGTTTAACACTATTATAAATTTTCCTATCACAACCACAACATTGTATTTCTGTTGTGTTAAAATGTAAAATAAATTCTTGTTTATGGTGCTAGTTTTTGTGTTTGGTTTTTTTTCCCCTACTCTCTCTCTGGAGAATCTGTACTACTCCAATATCTATCATAAGGAGCTGGTTTTCTAGGTCAGTGGTTTAATTTCTTGATTATAATTTAGAATATGCCACGTTCACTAATTACATCCTAAAGTTTAAAATTTTCATCACAGTTCCTTGTATGTATGAAATATTTAGAATATTTTCAGTCACACCATTCTAGCACCAAGCTACATTATGAATAAATATTTGTATATGCATTTTCTAAATGCTTTAAAAATTAGCAGCAGGTAGAAGGGAAGTCCTAGGGAGCCTGGCACTGTGCTTAGCATGAGTAATTTACAAAGTATTAACAGAGGAGGACCTGAATGCTCTTCTGTTACTGTAAGGACAGAGCTAAGTGAAAACCTAGCAATCAGTAGGGAAAGACTAAGTAAATTGCACTTATCCCATAGTTGTATACAAATCACTTCACATTACCTTTTCCATCTTTGTTTTGTTATTAAGTTGTTGGGTTGTTGGTTTTTTTTTAATTATTCAAAATGATTTGTTAAATTATCCCACAGAAACCTAGTGGATATAGATTTTTTTTTCTAGGCAGGAAAATATTCCAAACACTTCTACCTTTATTAGCTGTTCTTAATAGGATGGTAATAGAAAATTTACTGCACTTCAAACTCTCTTAGCAAGCACTAGGACAGCCTAGTGAAGGCAACATGTTAGGAAATCTGTTTGCAATTGACTTTGTCTCTCATGTTTATACACAAATCAATAAATGAAAATGTAGAAGAGAGTCAATGTGTCTCCAGTTAAAATTGAGACTGGGACTGTGATTAGGACCAAACTTTTTCACTTTCAAGATAGTGATGGTTTATCTTTGATTTTGCATATTTTGTGTACTTACAGTCAGGATTTAAGAAGAAAGAATCAACCATTTGCCTCCAAGACAGTGCCAAGATCCAGTATAAAGAACTGTCTAAATAATTTTCTGGTCAGACCATATGAGAAAATAAGAGACCTTCCACCTAGGATAGACCCATTCCAAGAAGGAGAGAACTGAGGAATAAGAATGACTGAACCCGTGGAAGAACTAGAGGACCATTCATTTTTAAGGAGTGAGGATCAGGAAAGGGACATGATCGATTTTGCGAAGGTACTAAGTCAACCCTATGGTTTGTTGAGAGGTTAGTAAAAGTGTCGTACACATGTTCAGCTTTTCTGCAGAAATTTGTGCACTCTGTTTTCTCTTTGGAGGAAGAATGACCTCAATGCAATTCTGCCTCTCTTTTGTTTCAATTGTCGTGTGTCTATGGAAGGTGTGATTGCAATGTGGTTGAGCTTTGGGGAGGGGGATCTGAGCAACTGAAGGTCAGCTGAAAACATGAAATTACAATGTTTGAAAACTATGCCAAATGTTTGTGCTCTGAGGAGACTCTGGTACTTGGAGTCTGGAGACCTTAGCACTCAGAGGTGAGCTCATGAGTGCATATTACTATGATACACATACATACTACACTAGTGAGAGTAAAAAGTAGAATATAATAATTTCTGTTTTTTAACACAGTGCATGTAATATTTTATGCACTAGTAAGATAGAACAGAAGCCCTAATAGAAGCCATTGGTTCGCCCAAAATATCTAATACATTTTAAGAAGGTGTAAGGTAGAACAGTAGTTTCTAGGTAGTTATGACTGATGTTATACATAAAATGCTAAAATCTCGTTTATTATTTGGAAGCAGACATGTAATTTCCTGATAATAATATCTCTGTTTTTCCTTTTGCATTTTCAGAATGTACTGCAAAATTTTTTTGCAGGTCAGTGTAAACAAGAGATCATGTTGAACAACTCACTAGAGGAGTGCCAAGTACTTCATGCTGACCAATTCTCACTAAACAATATAGATGTTATTTAGCTATGTGGGCAAGAACTACAATGTCTGGAACAAAGCTGATCACTAGATTGTGCTAAAAAGCACTTTTTAAGAATCAAACTTAAGCATTTGACCAAACCATGAATATTAGACTGCTGTTATGAGGGGAAGATGTCAGGTAGAGCAGAACCAGAAGGACTGAATCATGAAAGAATAACAGAAAAAGAGAAGTTGTGAAGGGTGGAGAAAATAATTTGATTGTGATAAGCTAATTTTGAGGTAAGCCTAAATTTTAAAACTTTATAATATAAGTTTCTTTGACAATTATAATTAGGAGCAAATAAAGCTTGTAAAAGGTTAGGAGAAAAATGTATTTGTCTTTTGCAATGGAGAGCATTCAGCATGGAACAAAAGCAGAAGATTGTGGTACATAGCTACTATAGAGAAGTACACATTGTGATAACACTTTATTATTTATTTGTCTACATATGTATTTGGGCAGAGCTTTAAATGGCACATTTATTGACAGAAAAAAGTTTTTGACAAACTCCCTCAGGTGATCATGCCTCTTTTAGTAGCCCATAACTGAATGTCTAAAGTGTGACAATGCAGACGTTTAATTTCCAAAATAAATTCCTCTAGAAAGATTCACTCAGTGACTATCAGGGAGAAGAGGTTACCTTGCAAAGGGGATCAAGATGGCAAAACAAGGAGGATTCTGATGGAAAAGGGTAACGTTGTTTGCACCAGTGGTTCTGAAGGTGTAATTCAGATTCACACTACAAAGGAGAAAGCTTGTGTAACATGGACAAGCAATCTATAGCTATTTTAAGTATCTATGGTTATGGTTTTCAGTAAGAAAAGGCACTTACGCAGGACACTCCTCTCTTATCTTTACATTATGGGCCTCATTTTGTCCAAGATTCTTATCAGAAAAATAGGATAGCAATATCTAGCTGAAAAAGTTGCCTGAAGATTGCAAAGCACTACATTCACAAGGGCTGGATAAGCTTGGAAGACAGGTGAAATGACAATAACAGATTTCTTTTGCTAATATTGGTCAAAGAAAAGCCAGAGAGAGGTCAAAGAAACAGGTGAAGGTTTTTCCAAGCATCCCCATGCATCCATTTAATTCCTTAAATCCAACTTCGCTCTTAACTTATGAGATCTGAGAAAATCCTGTTCTCTTGCCTCTGCCCTGGGGAATATGCAAGTAGATCTGGCTGTACAAAGACTCTTGCACTTAGAGGTGTAGTGCCCTTTCCCTTAATAATGAGGATGACAAAACCAGGTATAACTGTTGGAACAAATTAAGCGACTTTTATTAAAACAAATGAGGCAGTTCAGATCCTCTGATATATCCATAGTGCCTACATCCTGCAGATGTCTCACTTCAGTCAGTTAATCAGCCATTTCCCAGAGCATGGTAATTGTTTATGCAATCCACTTTGATATGTTTTATAGCATTTTATTTAATCCTCCCCAACTTTTCATCACTAGCAAGAGCTTTATGGTAACATAAACCATAATTGTGCAGTAAAGAAAATCACCTTATGTTACAGTCTACAACTGCTTTATCACCCTCATCCTAACATACATAACCTACACTCAAACAGCTAAGTATGGCGACTGAGACTGGGCAGCATGGTGCTTTAACAACATGTAAACCAATGACTTCTTGACAAAGAACTTAACCTCTATCAGGACAGAGTCAGAACTGTCTTGAGGATTTTTATATTTCTCAGTCAGTGACAGGAAAAGGAATATTTTCCCATTATAGCTGGTAGACATTTTTCTGCATAAAAAAAAGCTTTTTTAAAGGCAGAAAGATAAAAACCTTCTCCAACCTCCTTTCTGCTCCCTAAGAAGACTTTTTTTTGAAAATCGTTAGCATTCTAAAAAAATCTTATGTATAAGTTAGAAATATTTTTTCATTAGATTCTTATATTTTTATTTAATGAAAACCAGAAACTAAGATAAAAATGAAAACTTGCAGAATATAAACAGATTATAAGAAATAGTTCAAAATCTTTTGCTAACATATTTTATTGGAAAAATACAGTAAAAAAAAAAAGTTAATAAAATCAGGAGCTGAAACATATTTCAACTTTTCTTCAGGTCAGAAATGCATCAGGATCAACCAGCTCCTCTGATCCTTTGTCTTATTCTGAATCCTAATTTGAGAAATAAAAACCCCAAAATATCTAATAGAAATCTTCTGGCAAAAACAACCACAACCACAACAAACACATCCTTCTGTGTCCTTAGCAATTCCCCCAGAGGTGAGGTGGAGAATCAAGGGAATCAAAGCAGGAAGGATCTTTCTGGAAAGAAGAAGAAATGTTACGACACACATTGACACTACTGCTGTTCGTTGCCTGCCACGCATTGAACACGCTTGTCCTCCTTCCCTTATAGGAGAGAGGGTTAGGTTAAGTTGTTTGTTGCCTGCCACAGCCTGAGTGTCTACAGACAGTGCCTGCAACCCTTACTGACAGCAGAAGGGTAAATGCACCTCAGACTTTGAGACTAGGAAAGCAACTGCAGTGACAAATAAATTCCATTTCGTCAGTGAGAAAGAAACCAGTCATGAACCTGGCAAAATAAAATGTCAAGATTAAGATATATATACAGGGGACAAACCAAGTCCCTCATCCAATTCCACTCCTGGATGAGGTCAGTGCCTTGTAAATTCGTCTCTCAAAATCTCTTACCTTACCACAACTATTTTCTGATCTGTTCAGAGATGCTGCCACTAATCCCTGTACCACCCCACAATGACTCTGGTAAAGAAGGTATTCAGCATGTGAGAGGTGTTGATAGGCATCCAGGCATCCTCTCAAGTGTCTGCAGTCATCTTCTGCATTGTATCTTATAGCATAAGCCCCCAGCACCATTTCATGTCACAACAAACCCACACTCCTCCAAGTCATGAGTGTTGAAAACCATTGCACTGAAACCCAACTGTCAAGAAATAAACTTTCATCATAAAACAATATCTTTCCTCACTCCCTTTCCTCCTTTAACACTTGCTGGTTATCACTCACATAATCTAAGCCTGTGGAGGGATTCTCTAGGATTTATGAACAGGATTTTCGAAAAGGATTTTCATGCAAATTAATGCATGTCAGCAGGTTTTGCTTTGTTTAGACTTCTCCTCCCCCTCCTGAAGAACAGATGAGCTATTTCCTCCTCAACACTTAGCTATAAAGCTTAGTGATATATAGCATCAGTTATTCTATTCTTTAACCTAATGCTGCATATTTCTTTACTACAGGTTTTTGTTGGTTTTGTGTTTGTTTTTTGGTTTGTTTGGTGTTTGGGTTTTTCCCCTTCTTTCTTCCTCTTTAGGTTACAGAAGTGT